>NC_134858.1:8440849-9640849 GCF_049852395.1 Peromyscus maniculatus bairdii | reverse complement strand
GGGGACAGGCAGATTGGCAAGAGACAGAGGAGAAAGCCAACCAAAGCTCCATGCCTCTGCATCTTATTTTTTGAGGCAGGGCTTCTCACTGATTCTGGAACTGGCTGCCAAGGTTGGCCAGCAAGCCCCAGGCTCCTCCTATCTTTGCTACTCCCCCCTAGTCTTGGGCTATAGGAACACATTGGCACACCTGCCTTTTTAGATGGATTCTGGGGATGTGAATCCATGTCCTCCCTCCTGCATGGTAAACACTTAGACAGCTGAGCCAGCTCCTCCTGGTGCACATTTTCTTAGATTATGCAGATTGCCTTAAATGGCACATTGAGTACTGTGAATTTGTTACACTCTTAGCTCTGCATATGGAATTTCCAGTTTTTGCTGACTCTTTATTGGATTCTCAGCTATAAGTGAATTCCCTCTACTCTGTTGCCATCAAACATGAAATTTTCTTTCATCTTATCTGACGTCTTTATATCTATATAAATGATGTACAATTTTCATGGGTCTATTAATACAATATGTTTAAGGGATAACTAAAAATCTCTGGCTGTTTAATTTTTTGTGTGCTGAGGCCTGTTATTCTATGGTTGCATTTCTTCTACATTTTGAAGACCAATTCTAAAGATGAAATTCTTTCTCTAATGAGGTTCTTGTGTAAATGGGGATGGGTTCATCTTCCCATTTAGTCTTATGCTTTGGATATAATTTGAAGAGAATGTTTTTAAGGATTTGTGCAATGTTCTTAAGTATTAATGAAGAGCTGTGACGGTTTCAAACAAGAATATAATATAACATCAAAACAGTTAGATACAGCCGTAATTGTTCAACTACCATTTCAAAAGCCTGTTCTCTTCATAGGATAATTTCACCAAGAAGTTCCTGATTTCTTGATTTTCTCACTTCAGTTTTTGAGTGACTTCACTTCTCCATGTGTTTGAGTAGTACCCTATACTGATAGGGAGGGTTGGTTACTTTCCAGGACCTACTCTTCTCCCCCTGCTTCTTTCCAAAAACATGCCATTCAGTCTAAACAGTCCTGCCATGTTTCCATCAATTTCAAAGATGCTCTTTAATGTAAAGAAGATCCAGAGTAACAATACGGATGAGAGACAGGAAAGATGGTGTTATCAAGAAAACAAATGATGACAAGTACTGGTGTGGATGTGGGGAAAGAGAAATCCTCATTCACTATTGAGGGAAGTGTAACCAGTATAGCTACTATGGGAATTGGTGTGCAAATTTCTCAAAAACCTAAAAAAGAAACCACCATATAACACAGTTGGACCACTTCTGGACATGTACCTTAAACATCCCATGTTGTATCACTGTGACACTTACTCATCTATATTTACGGTTGCTCTGTTCACAGTAGCAAGGGTATAGAATCAACCCAGATGTCCACCAGCCCACAAATGGATAATGAAAATGTGCTACATATTCACAGTGAAATTTTATTTAGCTATGAGAACAAATGTCATGATGAAGTTTGTGGGAACATGGATGGATCTGGAAAATGTCAGTTGAGGTAGCCAAGGCTCAGAAAGACACATGCTATGCATTATCTATAATATAGAGGTCTTGGCTTCTAAGTTTTAGATCTGTGTATTTATGTTAGAGTGAGTATGTGTAGATGCCAACGAAGTACAGGAAGACCCATGAGAGTATAACATGAATTGCTAAACTGTCTTATTAATAAAAAAATAGATATTTGGGTGAAAGTTAAAAGATCAGAGAAACAGAACAAGCCACAGCCAACCTCACCTTGCCAACTCCTCAACCAATCCTGTTTTCATGAATCCTCAGACTGAAAGCTTCTGAGTCCTCACCCCTGAGGGTCTCAGTTGAACTGATGCTTAGATCCTGTCTCCTCATGCCTTATATACCGTTCTCCACCCAGCCATGTCACTTCCTGGGATTAAGGTCATGTGTGCTTCCCAACCAAAGGCATGAGATCTCAAGTGTTGGGATTAAAGGTGTGTGCCACCACTGCCTGACTCTATTCCCAGTGCCTTGAACTCACAGAGATGCAGATGGATCTCTGCCTCCCAAGTGATAAGATTAAAGGTATGTGTCACTACTGTCTGGCCTCTATGTCTAATCTAGTGGCTGGCTCTTTCATCTGATCAGCAGGTAAGTTTATTAGGGTACACAATATATCACCACATGACAGATCAAAAGGGAGAATAGTGGGTAGGCTAACAGGATATATGTGGTATCAAAGGGAAGGAGGGTGGAGAGGAGGAAAGGTTTGAGCTTAAATGGGGAGACAGACAGATGGAGGAGAGGAATGGATGGAGAGATTGTCAACCAAAACCAAGTTTGTGTAAAAATACCCCAAGGAAACATGCTCCTGTGTGTGTTGAAATAAAGCAAATAAATAAAAGAAATACAAAGTAAGAGCAGTGAAGAAGAGTCTATAATATTTATTTTTGTAGAGTTGGGGCAGAAGAGATGTATTTGGGTTGGAAGCAAAGGAGAGCTTTGAAATACTCTCTGGACTAGGCTTAAATTTGTGATCATTTTGCTTCCTAAGTAGGAAATGGTATGACCATACCCAGCAGACTTACTTTGTTCTATTTAACCTCCTATCAATGTGTGTAGTTGTGAACAGCTTCTCTAACAAGGTAAGGGCATAAAATTCCAGTCTTGCAGATGTGTCCATGCTCCATGGACTTACAGCTCATTTACACCTTTGCCACATGTGAGAATGCTATGTCTTTGTACTTGCATGGTCAACTTGAGGAAACATAAAAACTTTCTCTTATGCCTACTTCTCTATTTTAGAACCTAGATATTATAACCTTCACATACTGTCCAAGATTAAATATTCTTTCCCTTTCATTAAAAGGCTACTGTTTTTAAATGATGGAGGAAACTTGATGGCAAGTAACATCTCAGATTATTGATCTACCCAAGTTTTCTTTGAAATCTTACATAAGTTCTTCTTCAAATATAGTTTGTCAGTCTTCAAATATAGGAAGTAACATTGACTCACTTTGACTGTATTGGAAGATGGAGGAAAGATTTCTAAATGGTTATAAAGTATTTAGCTGGAGTAGAGGGAAAATCTTGAGTACCAGGAGTGATAATCTCACCCTGTCAATCCTTTCCACGAGAGGCAAATATTGCTGCTTAGTTATATGAGGGGAAAATAGACAGAGCATCCTAGGATGGGCGTGAGGGAATTAGAGCTCAGGAAAGTGTATTTGCTCCTATCTTAAGGATGACAGATTTCCCCAAAGATCAGCCTTGTTGGCTCTACCTCATTTGGACAGTGTGGAGGGAAATGCCTTACATGGGTACATCTAATCTTTCAATTTATGACAGTTTCACCTCCAATTTTCTGTGTGGGCACTTAGTGCATTATTTAAACAGTAGTAGGTAAGTATTCAGCCAAAATGATCCTTTCCTTCTATCTTGTATGTATTTGTGTAATTTTTTTTAGCTAAAGCCCTCTTATATTTTATTATTTGGAAGAGGAACTTCTCTCTGATGGTTCACTTAAGATTCTGTGGAATTTTTCTTGCTCTAGTGATTTTCCTATTAAATTGAACTCTAAGTGCCACTGTTCACCCTAAAGAAAACCAGTCATATCACAGGTACCAGTGATGCCATTTCTAACTGCAAGCTCCCTGTTTGGTTTTTCCTTTTATTGAAAATAGCTTTTTTCACATCCTGTATCTGAATATAGTTTCACCTCCCTCTACTCTCAGTTCCTCTCATCTCCTCTTCCAGATCCACTCCCTTCCTTCTCCCTCTTATTAGAAAATAAACAGGCTTTGAAAGGATAATACTAAAATATAATAAATAAAATATAAGATAAGGCAAAAACAAATACATTGAAGTTGAACAAGACAAACAAATAGAAGGAAAAGAGCCCAAGAGAAGGCACAGGAAACAGAGACTCACTTGTTCACACACTCAGGAATCCCATAAAAACACTACATTGGAATCCGTACTATATGTGCAGAGGACCTGGGACAGACCCATGCAGGCCCTGTGCATGCTGCCTCAGTTTCACTGAGTTCATAGGAGCTTGGATCCTGTTGATTTTGAGGGCCTTATTTTCTTGGTGTCCTTCATCCCCTCTGGCTCTTACACATTTCCACTTTCTCTTCCACAGAATTCCCTGATTCCTGACAGGAGGAATTTGATTGAGACATACTGTTTAGGTTTGAGTGTTCCTAGATCCCTCTCTCTCTGCAAACCATCTGGCTGTGGGTCTCTGTATTCGTTCCTATCTGCTGTAGGAGGAAGCTTCTTTGATGGTGGCTAAGCAAGGCACTGATTTATGAGTCGAACAGTCACTAGGAGTCATTTTATTTGCTACCCCCTCTCTCTTTCACACACACACACACACACACACACACACACACACACACACACAAGAGAGAGAGAGAGAGAGAGACAGAGACAGAGAGAGAGAGAGACAGAGAGAGACAGACAGAGAGACAGAGAGACAGAGAGCAGTATTTGGATTTACCCTAGGTCTCTGGGCTATCTAGTATCCAGTTCTTGGTCACCTAAGCAGTGTCAGGTATGGGTTCCATCTCACGGAGTGGGACTTAAGTCAAATCAGATATTTGTTGTTTACTCCCACAAGCTTTGTGCCGCCATTGCCCTAGCATATCTTGCAGGCAGGATGCCATTGTAGATCAAAGGTTGGAGGCTGGCTTAGTGTTTATATCTTTTGGTAGCATGCAGAGTACCTTCCTGGACCAGTGATGGTAGAACATAAGAGTAAAGAGCAAGCTCCTTGTTCTGGTTACTGTTAATATGGACTAGAATAAAAGTCTTTTTGAAACTGAATACTCCAGAGCTGTAAACATATGCCATGGAGAGCTGTGGAAGCCTTGGACTGTTCATGTCACCTTCCAGCCACAGAACAGTAGTTAAGAGTTTTACATGTCTATGGGCAAGAGGAAGGATGGACTGTGAGACAAAACAAGAAATAGACACCATTTTCCCAGTTTAAGAGCATGTTGGTACCATCTTATTGTGTAGATAGGATTTATTTGGCACCTACAATTAGTTGTTCATTCATAGATCTGACTGATTGCCAAGATAGGACCTTGGTCAAAACTATATGGAATAGGGGTGGTGGCGTAGCTTATAAGACAGAACACACTGCTGGTGCCCACAGAGCTTGCACACGGAGAATAACTTCACATCAGATTGAATGAAGGCTTACTTTTATTGTTCAGTCTATTTTTTTTAACCTAAATCAACAGAAAGATGAACTTCTATCTGAATCAGAAGGCAAAGGCTCTGTAGGTGAACATCAACCGGCTTCGCTTGTTCTCCTTAATTCATTTTCAGTGTGGGATTCCAAACACACACACATCAATTTGTTTGATGGATTCAGATAGCCATAGGAACTACACATGCATCAGGCAAAAGAAAAAAAATTCCAAAGCCTTGAGGGAGAAGTGATCATGGAAGTTAAAAAAAAAAAATAGGTTGTCAGAATTCTACCAGTGGGGCTGAAGAGAGGCTCATCAGTCAAGAAAGTGTACTGCTCTCACTGATGACGTAAGTTTGCTTCCCAATGCCCATTTAGGGGGTCACACAGTCACCTGTCACTGTTGCTCTAGGGGACTCTGTGGTCATCTGCACACACACACACACACACACACACACACACACACACACACACACACACACTAACACAGTTTACATAATATAGTAACTCTTTAAAACTTCCTGTGCTTTTTTTCTAAGCAAACTGAAATGAAAACATCAGTGTGAATAAGACTGAACAGAAATCCCGTCTTTATACTTCATGCAGTTCATCAGTCACACAAACATACAGCAAACAAATAAAAAATGGTAATCTGGTAAAATCAAATAAAGCCATTTAGCTCATGTCTCTTGCCTGAGCAAGATCATGTCACTGATATTACGAGCTTGACCACATGGGCTGATCTTGAGCTGCAAAGAATGATGATATAATGGATCACATGTTCTATTGCCACTTTCTGACTCAACTTGTGACACTTATGCAGGGGTTTATTTTGGACTGTCTCATTTGCAAGACACAAAATACTTTTTCTTCATTTTGTGCAAAAAGCAACAAGAAATGTGCATAACTGTTTTAGAATGATGTGTGTATATCAATAAAATGGATGAGTCACAGTGTTAGCCTCCCTCAGCTGGGACTGTCTTCCTCGTGCTCCCAACCCTGGACAGTTGCTGGCTTGCATGGCCATTCTACATTTTGGCAGAAGGATGTGAAGCACCAGGGATTAGCCACATGAATGTGTTGGCTTACCTTGTTGGCATAGGCAGCAGCTGGCTGTAAGTTCTCTTAGCTCTTCCCACACCTGCTCTTTCAGGTGCTCTGACTTCCGGACCAGCTTTATGCTAAGTCACACAATGATGACTGCTGAAAACTTCTGGAGATAACGCATCATGAATGTTGGAAATTTTAGGTTGGAAAACAACAGTAGAAATTACAGGCACCTTTGTGGCACCATGCATACAGATTCACTTCCCAGGAAGTGAACACCTTCCCCTTACTTCACACCTAGTTTTTAGTTCTGACAACCTTTACTGAAGACCTTAATTTCTCTATAAACACTATAAGATATAAGCAGCCTCATGGCATTGTTTGGTGGTTCCCACAATTGATATGACCATCTATCTCTAATAAGTCTATAAATACACACACACACACACACACACACACACACACACACACACACACCCCTGTCATTTCTATTGCTATTCATCTCTATCTCTATCATTTCTATATCTCATCTATCTATATATGACACACACATACTTTAAATGCTTCTTTGACTAAAATGTGACCAGTTTAGATGTTTCTTTGATAAATAGCTTGATGCCATTTGGTATACTTTTAAATGTGACTGGTTGGAATCAGTAGTTCCTGCAGCTCGGTTGTTCTTAAGTTTCTCATGAAGGCATACAAAAAAAGGAATGATCTTTTCAGGATAGAAATAGTTTTAGTCATGGTTGCAAAAGAAAGGGAAATAGATATAGATAGCATGTAACATTTAGTAACTTTCAGATTTGTTCAGTGCAGTGATACAGTTAAGATCAATCACCATGCCTTAGAGGTGTTGAATCAGCAACTGATTAGAGTCTTTCAAGCATTGTCAGGGAGTAGATATTTGTAGATCTCTCTCTCTTTCCCCTGTCTCTCCTCCCGCTCCTGCGCATGTGCACATGTGTGTGTGTGTGTGTGTGTGTGTGTGTGTGTGTGTGTGTGTACATACGCGCGCATACATTTATATTCGTATTGTATTCATGCCTGAGAGCCCATGACCTACCTCTCCAGAGTTCTTCAGCTGGAGCTGTTACCAGTCTTCTGAGATTGCCCAACTGGCTGAAAGTCACTGCACTTATGGAGTATACTTTTGGAACATGTAGATACTTCACACTGAATTTATGTCCAGGAAAATATATTTCAAAGTTATTAAGAATAAATATGATCAATTGAGAGACAAAATATGCACACAAAGTGTGTGTGTGTGGGGTTGTTATGTCATCTCAAAATCATGTCAGTGAAACAGCAGAAAGTAAAGCTACAACTTACAGGATGTTAAATGTATAAGCACCGACCTTGCTGTATATGATTTGGAGAGATTATATTTTGAAGTCATGACTAGAGCAAGACCTAGACATTTGGTTTTATTTCTATATTCTCTGCCTCTCTTCCTCCTGATTTCTTTCCCTTCCTTATATCCTTACCATCTTTTTTAGTTAGCTCCTGTGACAGTAGAGACAAAAAAGTTGATAAACTCTCCTCATTTCCTGAACATAAAACTACTAGTTTTCATATGTTTTTTCTTCTTTTTTGTTCTTCTTTTTATAGTGGTGGTAAGATAAGAGTTCAATCTTAACTTTATAGCACATTTGAAAGACAGTACAATATTAGCAGGTGTTGGGCATACTGCTAGCTTAAAAATGTTGTATGCTTACCTTGAATGGGACAATTAAAAAGAAGTGAAGAGTCTGTGTTACAACCATGGTTTTCCTTCCAATTTGAATGGATGCACATGAGCTAGGGCACTCACTGAGTCACAGGTATGCTCTCATTTTCTTTATTTTACTAATGTGTGAAGAATTTCCTCAACAGAGGACGATTAAAGAGAGAAATGTGTATGTACAACAGGGTGGAATTGCAGAAACTATTGCAAGCTGCAGAGTTTTCACTGAGGGCCTGGAGAGATGGCTCAGTGCCTAAGAGCAAGTACTGATCCTGTAGAGGACCCATGTACAGTTCCCAGCACCCATGTAGGGGGTTCACAAATGTATGCAACAAATTCTCTTGTTTTGTCTCTCATACATCCTTTACTTTCTTCATATGCAGAACAATGCTTTAAAAATGCAAACTGCACTGTGTTACTACACAGATTTACTTGCTCAGGGAGCCAAGTGTGTGTCTGGTAGGGAAGTCTTCTGGCCTTGCTTCTGCTTGCTGCTCCTCCCTGCACTGTTGACCCTAGCCTCCTGCTTTCCTGTGCTTTACCCAGTGCACTGGCCTTTCATCTTTTTTTTTTGCTAGACAAGCCAATTAACTAAATAAGAGTTTTGAGACACTCTTGCCTCTCTCTGGGATTCTCACAAACCACATTGTGCTCAGCTGATTCCTTGTTATTCAGCTTTCATTTTAAATGCCATCTTCTCCAAGGAGTCATTTCCTACATAGTATATAGTCACCTCACTTGTCTATTGCAGTTGTTCTCTTACCCCCCAATTTTGTTTGAAGCTCAGTATTCCCATGACTACTTTGCTATCGGTTCCCTCTGTGTCCCTCTAGTGTGATCTAAGACAACCAAGCACAAGTACCAGGTCCACTTTTAGCCTGTGTTCTTGTCATTTTGTTCTTTAACAGAAAACAAGCACTGATGGTTTAAGCAAATCGGTGTCATGATATTGTTTGTGTTTTAGAGTGTGATTTCTGCATAAACCACTGCAGACAGCGGACAAATGACAAATAGCAATGGAGGGAGAGATGAACATGTGGAGGTGAATGGATTTCCTCATGAGAGGAGAGTCTGGAGAAGAGCCGGGTGAGGACAGTAGTTAGAAGAGGAAATCTTGAGGTATTTTAGTGACAGAATCTGTAGACCTTAGCAAGCTACCATGAGTAAGGAGAAGCTTAAGGAACGGCTAGTATCCTGTCTAGATGGAGCTGTTTGTGTTCCTAATGCCTACATCAGAGGAAAATGTCAAAACCATGCTTTTCAGCTGTGCATGAATCTTAGACGTGTTCATCTGAGGTGCTTTAAAACTGTTTGAATGGATAAATATATTCAGTAAGATATAGAAAAGTAAGAAAGAAATGCTGGCAAAATGGCTCAGTGTGTAAAGCACATGCCACCATGCCTGATGACCCAAGTTCCATCCTGGGAACCCACATGATAGAAGCAGAGGGCCAACTCCTTCAAGATGTCTCTGACCTCCACACATGTGTAGTAGCATGCACATATCCCAGACAGGCATAAATAAACAATTGAAATGTTATAATAAAAACAAGAAGGCAGAGTTCTTCTTTGTATTAGAACATATACTTGTATTTTTTTACTTATAAACTTTTGGTAGGTGGGTGCTCTTTGCAGAACCAATGTGTTGATATTACAAATTATGACAATTGGTATCATGAATCGATTAGCTAGTTCAATTTTTGAAATAGTTAGAAAAGCATTAAACAGAATTAAAAAAAGCAGCATCCTAAATTGCATCTGTGAAGCTTTAATCCTGCATCTTAGTTCCATGAAATGAGGTTTTGGTTGCTGGATTCACTGTAATGAGGCTTAGTGGAGCCTTTGCTCTATTTTACTATTGCCTTCCTGCAGGCTGTGAGCTTCATGAGTTCTTATTCATGAGGACAGAGATTTAAGGGGAAGGAATCTCTCCTTATTCATATTTAGTATATTATGAGACTTGAAATTTGATGGAAACCAACAGAACTTTACAAACTCTTTGGCATGACTTTAAGAAAGCATGTTCTAGCCTCATGTTTAATATCATTCTTCATATTTCATTCTTTTATAATTCTTCTCCATCCCCAGCACAACATGCTCTTATAACTCTGCATATTTTTTTTAGCTCATGCCTCTGAGTATAAGATATTTCCTTATCTATTTTTCTGGCAGGCCACAAGCCTTACATAGCATCTCAGATTTTTTTCCTATGCTGCCGTTCTTAAAACACTTATACCCCAATATTAGAGGTTTCATAACAAGGAGGGAAACTATAGCATTTGCTTCATTTACAGGGATAGTAATATCTCTAATTGATGAACAAATGCTTGAGAGAGACTTAGACTTGAAAGGTTTTAACTTCACGGGACCATATATCACAGAATTCACACCTGGGTGAGACTGTTCTGCTCTAGTAGCTTGGATAGCACTTTCTACCACAGTGGAATCTCTCCAGTAGGGATGAACATTCCAGATCAGTACCAGATCAATTTCTCCAAGTCTCAAGTCTATGCTGTCTTTAGGAATAGTGTTTCTCCATCAAGTTCTAAAGGGTAAGCAAGAGCAATGACAATGCATTTGGGAATCTATGGAAATCCACTGGCCAACAATTCTAAAAGAGAGAACTCATTGCATTTTAGGAAGCTCCTACAGTTGTAGGTGTCCACGTGACTTTTGCAAAGATCCTTAGTGTTAGTTATCATCCCCAAAACTTCCTTCTCTACCCTACACACTCACCACTCCATTTGTCCTTTCTGCTCCTTTATCCCTTATCATCCCTTTATACAACCTGTGTTCCATCTCCCTCCCTTTAGTAGACCCTCCCCATTGTCTTCTGCCAGTCTCCTCACCTCCACGAGCAAATTCAAAGCTAGCATGCAAATATGAGAGAACATTCAATATTTGTCTTTTTGGAGGGCCTGGGTTTCATCCACTCATGATTAAAATCTAGGAGAATCTAGGGATACAGGGAACATACCTCAGGATAATACAGGAAATATAAAGCAATCCCACAGCCAAGATTTTGCTAAGCAGAGAAAAGCTCAAAGCATTAGGAACACTGACATTGGAAATTAAGCAGGAAGGCCACACTGTCCACTTTTGTCTAATATAGTCCTTGAGGTCATAAGTGAAGAACACAAGGAGACACAAGGAGGAAATGGAATTATCTTTATTTGCAGATGATATTGTTGCTGGAGGGCTTCTCTCCAGGTTCTACCAAGCCCCACAGTCCCACAATCCACGTATAAAATAATCACTCAGATGCTTATATTACTTATAAACTGTATGGCCATGGCATGCTTCTTGCTAACTGTTCTTATATCTTAAATTAACCCTTTCTATAAATCTATACCTTGCCATGTCATTTGTGGCTTACCAGCGTCTTTACATGCTGCTTATCCTGGCAGTGGCTGCAGTGTCTCTCCCCACTTCTTCCTGTTTCCCCAATTCTCCTCTCTCCTTGTCCTGCCTATACTTCCTGTCTGGTCACTGGCCATCAGTGTTTTATTTATATAGAGCGATATCCACAGCACTTCCCCTTTTCTTCTTTTATTAAAAAGGAAGGTTTTTAACTTTAACATGGTAAAATTACATATAACAAAATAATTGTCGAGCAAGAATTGCAGTTACAATATTAAAAATGTCCTATCTTACTTATATTTGTGAGTTTAAGGTTTTATATCTAACTTATCTTTTATCATAACTGAGGAAATTACAACTATCTAGTCTTCAACCACATCAAAGACCTCAGAAGGATATAATATTACCTGAGAAATGGGAGAAGGATGTAAGCAACTTTCGGAAGTCTTACAGGGTAGACAGAGACAGCTGACAGCCTGGACAGTCATCTAATGTTCCTTTGTAAAGTTGGGGCATCTGTCTTTAGCTCACAGGCCTAGAGTCTCTTCGTCTTTTTTTTTTTTTTTTTTGTGTCCTGTAGAATGTCTGGCAGTTTTCTCTGCGAAGCAGGAACCTGAAGGACCATCTTGTCAAGCAAAGTTTAGTGGTCATCCTTCCATGGGTCTTGCATGTCCAGTCGATCAAGCAGTCCAGGCAAGAACAGTTTCTTGCCCAAATGGCTATCTTTGCCAAGGTGAAGATAAACTTCATATGGAGTGTCTTCGATGCCCATCCTCCTCTCCGAAGTAAATCCAGTGCTACCAGGAGCAGACATGTCTCACTGTCCAGAATGTCTAAATTTTTAAAACATTTTAAATGCCATATTCTGTAGGTCTTTGAAGTGTTTGAAGACTACCTATCTATCTGAAATATATCTATATATACCTAACATGGCTATAAATATGATTATCATAGATGACTAATTATTAATCTATTTCTTGATTATCCATTACAATTTTAAATGAGTTACATAAACATAATACCTCAAACAAGAATATATATATATATATAGGATAACAAAATTAACTAAGTTTGTATCAATAAACTAAAATTTATACCAATGTAAAACATTTTAAACATAAACTAAAATCTATACCAATGTAAAACATTTTAAACAAGTTGTTGTTCTTTAAAAGTAGGTTCATTAATCTACCCTTTTTCTTATCATCTCTTTGTCTTATATATCTATATCATATCTCCTTTTCTTTTTTAGAAAGAGATCGCATTTATAATCAACCTGTTTTAAATAAAAATATTGGTTTTTTGCTGTCCCACACCAGAGGGCTGTAGTGGGTAGCTATTCCAGCTTGGTTCTGGAAGTTCCAACCCCCATTGAGACTCTGGCAACTGTCACGCCTACGAGGTGGGGCCAAGACCTGCATGGGGAAGCGCTCTCTCTGTTCCTGGACCCTGGACGGTGGAGGTTGACTGAGCAGAGCTCCAGAGAACACCACTGGACTGCAATACACCTTCCCCAGACCCCCCCCAACCTATCTATTCCTTCATTTATTTGTAAGTCATCCACTAAATAAATCTTCCTTTTAACTACGTGGAGTGGCCTTTATAATTTCCCCAATATCTGGCGCCCAACGTGGGGCACGAACCCATGACCCTGAGATTAAGAGTCTCATGCTCTACCGACTGAGCTAGCTGGGCTGGGGGATTGTCTACACATGGTAAAATCTCACTGTCTAACATCTATTCCTCTATCAATATAGTAAAATTGTGGTTCCAATTCAATTATAAGCCAAGCTGGCTTTGGAGATGTAATTGGTTCACTCCTTCTCTAAACACAAGCACATTGCTAAACAAAAGTTTGAGAGATTCTTCAGTCCCGTATCAGAAGAGCCCTCTGGTGTGGGACAGAAGGAAACCAATAAAAAGGAACCATTGTCTTCTAAATTCTAATTCTCTCCATGCTTACTCTTGATTTCTCAGAATCCTTTCTTACATGCTATGTCCTCTTTAAATCCAAACCTTCCATTTTTGATAACAAATAAGTTTTTCCAATAGCAATCTCGGAAGTTTCCAGAAGGAAGATGTGGCCCCAATAACAACTCTACCCAATCCAGAATGATGCCATGGTAATCATCATCATACTACACTTCTTGCCAGAATTTCAGACAATCATACCCATTACTCTAAGACTTGCTGCAGAACCTACAGTTAGTTTAACTGAGATTTAACTATCTGAGCTTTCACACACTACCCAGCAGAGATAACATCACCCCCTAAACAACAGGAAGCAATTCTAAGAAAATGACGCCCCTTCTCCCTTAGGTTTCATATTTCTCAGGGTTATGGATGATGGTTATAGGGTTGGGGGTGGAAGAAAATATTAAACTCAGTATTCTCCTTAAAAAAAAAGGAAAAAATGGAATGGATAGGTATAAGATATTATGGTAGATCATTGTATATACTAGTAAACAAATTTAGTAAAATAGCAACCTTAGATAATTTTCACTGTAACTTGTACTGTTATGGATTCTTATATGTTGATACAAATGTAAACTATTTTTATACTCCTGTTTAAGATAATTTGTATATTGATACAAATACAGAACTATATTTGTAATAATGTACATATATTTCTACTCTTATTTGAAATATTTGTATATTGATACAAATGTAAATTTATATCTGTCATACTTTATGTATGTTCTACTTCTGTTTAGGATATTCGGTATATTGATATATATTTAAGATTATTGTCATATTGCATATCGCACTATATATTCCTACTTCTGTTATAAATATCTTGTGTATTGTCACAATTTTGAAGTCATCGTTCTTCACCATACATTTGCTTTTAGACTGTTTACCTTGTTTACATGAAGCCTTAGTCCTTAGGTTATTTCAGTAGATAAGACTTATAGATTTATAGTCACATATGCCTGATTTACAGATACATAGGTCAGATGGACAGGTAATCTTCAAATACTTCATAGACCTAGAGAATATGGCATTTAAATAACTTAGAATTCTGTTGACATGAGACACAATTGCTCCTGGCTGCGCCAATTTGATCCTGAGAGAATGTTGGGCTTCTAAGACATTTCCATTTGGAAGTTTGTCTTCTTGGCACAAAATGGCCTACTGGGCAAAGAACTGCCCTTGCCTTGACAGTTGACAGTATGAATGCAATGCTCTCCTTCCTGGACAAGCGGGACACAAGGAAAGCGGCCACTGTACTCTGCCAAGACAGGGTAAGATGGTCTTTCAGAATTCCTGCTTCTGAAGATGGTCTGTAGTCAATTTGAATGCACCAACAATGCTGAGAAACATTAGGTGACTGTCCAGGCTGCCAGCTGTCTCTGTCTACTCTTGCAAGACTCCCGAAAGTTGCTTGAATCCATCTTCCATTTCTCAGGTACCATTATGTTCCTTCTCAGGTCTTTGATGGGATTGAAGACAAGCAGTTATAGTTACAACCTAGTATATATAATATCTTAGATAGAACATATTAAGTATTAGATTCAGGTTCTTTAGGATAGGACACCTTTTGGAATGATCTTTATAACATGCCATTTACCTATGCTCTATACTTCTCTGGATTTTAGTATGTGTTTCTTGCTTGATATTGTTTGCATTGGTTGTAGTTCCATCTAATCTAGGTCATTATCCCTCATTATTCCTGGACAATATTTGATAACCATTCCTTTGTATATAGTCTTGTACTAGTTTAGAACCTTCTTATTTAGACAAAAAGGGGGAGATGTAGTGGATAGCCATTCCAGCTTGGTTCTGGAAGTTCCAACCCCCATTGAGACTCTGACAACTGTCACGCCTATGAGGCGGGGCCAAGGGAGGCGTCTGGAGACCTGAGACCTGGATGGGGAAGCGCTCTCTCTGTTCCTGGACCCTGGACGGTGGAGGTTGACTGAGCAGAGCTCCAGAGAACACCGCTGGACTGCGATACACCTTCCCCAGACCCCCGCAACCTATCTATTCCTTCATTTGTAAGTCACCCACTAAATAAATCTTCCTTTTAACTACGTGGAGTGGCCTTTATAATTTCCCCAATAGAGGGCTCTTCTGATTTGGGACACAAGAATCTCTTAACCATTTTTTTTTTTTAAGCAATATGTCTGGGTTTAGATGGGGAGTGAGCCAATTCCACCTCTAAAGCCAGCTTGGTATATCTGGGAATTTATGTGTAGCATTTCTTACTACTTCCTGCTGGAGGGGGGCACTGTATCTTATGGGGACGCAAAGAAAATTTTAGGCCTATGGGGTAGTTCTTGAGGCTGTATTGTGAGAGCCGGTTGCCTTGAAACTGTTCTGGATGTTGGATCATCTGGGCCATGGTGTCATCGGAGATCTTTCAGGGGGTCTTGGCTGGTCAAACCTGATGTATCTTAATCTGGAACAAATTCATAACCTCTGGCTTTCTGTGGAAACAAAAGGAGAACCTCTTTTCCAAAGTAACATATCCTTATATCCAATTTTTGAAGTCAAGGTACCTTTAAAATTTACATTTTGGCATTACTGAACAGCTTTTACAATCAAATGTTTTTCTTTAGTTACAAATATCAAAGACAACATAATCCAGATTTTTTGTGTGATAGCCATCTTTACGTGGCTTATTATCTTTAGTGTTCTTTTTAAAACACTTTATTTCTAGATACTATTTGTTTATATAACGGTATATATTTTTTTCTTTTAAGCCTATGTACATTTTTACATGCATTATAAACTATTTTATCTGAACCAGTCTTATTGCGAACCTATTCATTTAAAGCGTAGCCTTCTAAGCCCGAAACAGCGCTGTGGCTGCTGGCTCTGCCCCCTTCAGCTTTTCAACATGGCAGTGGTACATTTTCTCCAGCTCTGGGAGTCATCAAGTCTCAGAAATAGTAGGTCTACGCTTTTATCAAAGCAGCGTGTAGCTCAGAAACATCTTTTTTTTTTTTTTTTTTAAATACTAGTAAAGACTAAATCTACCAAACAGCATAATGTGCCTCTGGGCTGGCAGACGCCTCATTCCTGCCATACTGGTGGTCAAACGCACAGGCCAGAACCCGCCAGTGTTCAAACCTGTGTTTTGCGGCATCTAGCTGCCCATATGAGACAAGAAGCAGGAACCTGGTTTTGGCTCTGTTTAGAATTGGTTATTAAATATTCTCAGGTTTAAGGTGGAAATTCCAGCCGTTGGGTGCCATTTGTTGCTGGAGGGCTTCTCACCAGGTTCCACCAAGCCCTGCAGTCCCACAATCCATGTATAAAATAATCACTCAGACGCTTATATTACTTATAAATTGTATGGCCATGGCAGGCTTCTTGCTAACTGTTCTTATATCTTAAATTAACCCATTCCTATAAATCTATACCTTGCCAAGTTGCTTGTGGCTTACCGTTGTCTTTACATGTTGCTTATCCTGGCAGTGGCTGCAGTGTCTCTTCCCCCTTCTTCCTGTTTCCCCAATTCTCCTCTCTCCTTGTCCCACCTATACTTCCTATCTGGTCACTGGCCATCAGTGTTTTATTTATATAGAGCGATATCCACAGCAAGATATACTTATATACATAAAAGACTTTAAAGACTCCACTTGTAAACACTTTTAGCAAAGCAGCAGAATACAAATTTATACACAAAAAAATCAGAGGGTTAGTATCTCAAATATACAAAAGATGCAAAAAACTAAACATTAGGAAAACAAATTTGTATTGGATACAAATACTGTGTTTCAAATCAATAAAAAATTGGGGCATGTCACTAAGCAGAGAGTTCTCAAAAGATGAAATTCAAATGGCTGAGGAATATTTTTTAAAAATTACAACCTCACTAGCTATCAGGGAAATACAAACTAAAACAACCTTGAGATTTCATCTTTCTTCAGTAAAAATAAGTATTAAGAAAAAATGCCAGCCAATGCTGCCACGGATGTGGGGAAATGTGAATGCTTACTTCCTTTGCTGGGAGCGCTAACTGCTGCAGTCGCTATGGAATCAGCGGTTCAGAAACAGATCTTCTACATGGTCCAGTGGTGCCATTCTTGGGTAGCTACCCAAAAGACTCTATATCCTATAAGAAATACTACATTCCCTGGTGCTCTGCTCACAATGTCTACAGAATGGAAACAGCCTAGATATCCAATCACTGGTGAACTGATAATGAAAATTCAGCTGTTAAGAAAAATGAAGTCCCCAGGTAAATGGGTAGAGCTGGAAATTATTGTTCTGAGTGAGGAAACTTCGACCGAGCACAGTATCCTGAATCACGTGAAGACTGAAATTTAGGTTTTAGAACCCATTAAAACAGTTTTTGATAGTTTTCATTCATATAAGATCTTCATCCCAGATCTAATCTACAAATGGTAGGAACGATGTCATCGTCTCAATTCTCCCGTGGTAAAATTATAATGCTCTTGTTTACTTTTTGACACATACGTGGTTGAAATCACAAACTTTAGCTTTTATGAAACTTTGGGGTGCCAGATCACAGGGTGAGTGTTGGAGTAGGAATTGTCAAATGTGAGATAAACTGTCCCTTGACCACTGACCATTGAGGTAGGACAGCACAGCTCTGTTAAGAACAATGCAGTTGGCAGTGGGCCTGTGAGTTCTGACCCTGTGATAAGCTGTCAAATGTGGCTGTCTAAGCTGCATTTTCCTTTACTATTACTTCAAATGTGCCTCTGAAATTGGCAGTGACGTTTATACTCTAAAATTAAGAGTATTAGGAAGAGATTGACAGAAAACACTGTCAGTATGGAGACAAAAGTTATGTTCGTCCTTACTTCAGCAAATTTCATTGTGTTTTTAGAAGTCAGGGTGTTAGACAGGGTCATTCAGTGTATTCAGTTTTGAATTGGGCTCAAAAACAACCTTTCTATTCCAGTTCCTTTTCTCAGCATTGGAATGGGCTCCTGCTGGCAAGCATTTGCTAAATAAGCAATTTTCCTTTAGAAAATAAGCATATTGTCTAGAGCCTACCTATTAGTGAAAACACTTGTTTCCATTGCAATTTTTGGTGGATTTTGTCTGACAGTTTATTTTGTCTATAAATGTATTCAACCATGCAAGATTATTTTGATAGAGGCTTTCCCAAAGAATTGCATTAGTAACTATAGTAAAGAAATATTTTTTTTCCCTCTTGGATAAGATTTCTTCTGACGGACTCTTTAGGGAACTTGCCTATAAAGAATAAAAATCTGTGTGTCAGTCACATATACATACTTCCATGCATACATTGCCCATTAAATTTTTTTGACATTTAATGCCATCACTGTAATTAGCACTTATTGCAACCTCTCTACATCTGCATCAGTTAGGAAGCTGGACAATAGATTCATGCTGTTAGAAAATAATTTTTTCTCATACCACTTAGTTTATTTTGTATAAGGTATTTTTACTCTCTCCCTCTTGAAAATTATAAGGAAATGTTATTTTCTTCAGGTTTACATAAAATTAGAGTGAACATTAGTAAATATTCCATATCTGAACATAACTTGACACAGAGTGCTGACGAGAGTAATTATTTTTCATAGAGTGTTACAAGCCAGATGTCCGTGTGGCAGCTTCAAATAAAAACTGGAAAGATAGATTCTGTGTAGTCATTATGATGGCCATTGGGCTGTTTCAAATTGGTCTGGTCATTGAAGTGAACTAACATGTATTGATCACCTGGCACTTTCATTTCTATCCAGGAGAGAGATGCATAGGGCTCATATGACACCGTCTGCAGCGGGTGTGTGAACTGGAGAAATGACCCTGTCAATGCAGTGTCCTCCACAGGTTATGGTTGGACAGCCATGGTACATACTACACATGCTAAAGCACAGACTGTTTCATTTACAAAAAAGTTGTCAGTGTGCACTCTTTAACTTTTTAAAAGAGAAAAATGTCATTAGAGTCATGTAGGGATGTACAGCTCTGAAAAGGAGTTAAGCCATATTTGAACAGAAGGAGGAATTATTGTTCATAATCTGAGGAATTTAAATACAAAGACAAGACACTCCTGATACTTTGAGCCAGAATTCCCATGTTTCATTGATGAAAAATTAAATGTATTTAAAAGAAGACAAGATTATAGTAGAATGTGTAGAGAAAGATGGCCATTGTTTTCAGAATTTTACCTTATGTTAAAAAAATTAGATCTTCCATATCTTTTTTTGTAAGATAGGCAGGGTTATGATTATTATTGGAAGTAACTGTTGTTGCTATTAGTGTATGTGTGTGTTTGTGTGTGTGTGTGTGTGTGTGTGTGTGTGTGTGTGTGTGTGCATGTGTATTCATGTGTGCTCAGGTGCATCTTTGTATGCATGCTTGTGGTGTCCAGGAGATATCTTCAGGTATCATTCTCTCTTTCTTTTGAGATGGGTTCTCTCAGTGGCCTGGAATTCACCAAGTCGGCTCGGCTGCCTGGCCAGTGAGCCTTCGAGGCCCACTTGTCTCTGTTCCCAGCACATTGGGGTTGCGCATCGTGCTGATATTTTACCTGTGTTCTGGTACAGAACTCAGGTCCTTACTCTTGCCAGGCAAGTGTTTTACTGACAGAGCCATTTCCCTGGTCTTTCCAAAGTGTTTTTTACAGACAGTTAATTTGCTTAAGCTTATGATATCACAGACTTCTCCGTACTTAATGTATTGAGATGTATCTAGATAAAGGGAAGATAATGAAATATATTTTCTGACAATGTGGCTAACCTAGAATAATGTCAGCATTCAAGGCTTTTCTAGAGAATTGAAGGTAGTGGGATCAAATTCAAAGTCAGGATGCAAAGTTCTATGGAATGGAAAACAAGAGAAACAACTTATCATCTGCAGATACAATGGTTTTACACACCGCTAACAGCTAAAAATCTACAAATAAACTTATAATTAAGTAATAGATGTTATAGTTTTCCTCCCCACAGGAGCAGTAGCCAAATGTTACTTGCATTTCTATTCAGTAGCTCAAATAATTTGAAAAGAAAACCATGCATGGTACTGTATAAAACAAAAAGATTGAACAAATAAATATGTAAGAAATGAACAGAACGAACACACAAGGCAGGAAGTCATGCATGGCAGGCAGGGTAATGGAATTATAAGAACCATCCTCTTGAGGAATCTATACTTCTGCATTTTAGTGAATTACATTAACTGCATTTTATATCTTTTCTGTTTTTGAATTATGCATTTTAAAATAGGACTGCATTTTAAAATAAAAATCTCAGAGAATTAATGAAAAAACAAAACATGAGCAACAACATCCTCAAAGGAGGATGTGTTTCTTTTAGAAATACAGAGGGAATCATACCACAATGCTGAGTTGGGACCTGGAAGCATGAAGGAGGAGTCTTCTCTTTCCTGACTAGGGGCAATACACCCTGCTAATGCTCAGAGCAGCCAATGTATGGGGAAAGAACTCTTATTAGAAACCTGTGTCCTAGAAATACTCTTCAATTTAAAATAATGAAAAATTTCTTTTTCTTCCTTCTTTCATTGTCCTACAAGAAAATTTTATGCTTACAAAAGTCGAGGCATATAGTTAATAAAGCAAGATGAAAAAAATGCAAGTGTATGTTTAAAGCCAAAACTTCTTTTAAAATATTAAGATCCTACTCAGTTTTGTGTTTAAACAAAACACTGTTTACTGTTCCTCTAAAATGTCCTTTCTGTAGTGCATTATATAAACCTGAATCAACCACCTATGTTCAGGATAGCAGTTGATTAAACTATTAAACTGAGGTGAAATTACAATTTATGGTAACACGGAATCCCAAGGAATTTAAGTCATTATTTATTTATCTTTTAAATATTTTAATTTTATTCATGTGTATATGGATGTGGGTATGATCACATCTCACAGAGGCTAGAAGAGGGTGTTGCACCCCCTTGAAACTAGAGTTGCAGGGGATTGTGAGCTGCCCCACATGGTGCTGGGCAATAGACTCTGGTCCTCCTTAAGAGCATCATGTGCTCTTATCCTCTGAGCCATCTTATCCAAACCCTAGGTTTTGATACACTAAAATCTGCTGGCCATTGCTAGCAGTTTTGAGGAAGATTTCCTTATATAAGATTTTGTAATACAGCATGCTGGTAAGTTGGAACATATTACAAGCTTTTTGCATATTTATACTGACTATGGTTTTTTGTTTGTTTTGTTTTTCGAGACAGGGTTTCTTTGTGTAGTTTTGCGCCTTTCCTGGATCTCGCTTTGTAGACCAGGCTGGCCTTGAAATCACAAAGATCTGCCTGCTTCTGCCTCCCGACTGCTGGGATTAAAGGCGTGAGCCACCGCCGCCTGGCTTCACTATGTCTTTAGAGAGTTTTAAGACAGTATTAAGAATCTTTAGACAATATTAAGAATCTGTCATTATCATGGAAGCAGATGCAATTTTTCCAAAATCACAATTCTTATTTGAAATTTAAAATTTTCTCATTGGTACAAATACTCTGACTTCTTGAAAATTTCACCTTATTAAACTTTGAGGATATGTCTACAAAATATTCAAACATGGTGAACATCTCCTTTGATAGGTCTTTCAAGCAAAAACATTTCATGAAAAAATATTTAACTTGTAACTCAAATTATTGTATGGTTACTTTGAAAAGGTATCTATTTTATTTTCATATGCAGCTGAGGTGCTTTATGCATATACAAAGGCTATTAATAATACACACAACATCAAAATTTAATGAAATTAAGAAATTATACTGCTTCATCAAGGACGTTTTTAAGTTGAATAAAGAAAAAAGTACATAGCAGTATTATAAACTTATATAATCAATGTCCTACAGCAAGGAGTGTGGCATTTTTAGCAGGTCGCTCATCATGTAGTGAGTGATAGCTGGATGTGACAAGTTTCACATTTACTTTTCTTCCATCAGTGCAAATATTAACACAGGTAAGGCAGTAGTCTGCTGGTGTTAATATGAAACTCTTGACTTTGTGGACTCTTGGGACTGTCTAGTTGCCTCCTACAAATTAATAGCCAAGCATACTTTCAGAACAACAGCTCTGGGGAATGATTCTTGGTCCTAAGATGCTCTAGTGTCAGCTGAATTTCCAGGATGCTCAGAGATCTCGCCTTACCTTGCCTGGATTCTCTGCTGGGAAGTCATCAGCATTTCTGTCTGTCTCCACCTTGTAGCAGTACCTACTCTTCTCAAAGTCTTGCTATGAGAAGAAGTTCTGCCCTTGATCTAGTTCTGTCCTAGTACTTATATATAATGTTGTCACCGATCCAAATGTTCTCTGCTTTAGAATTCTGTCACACCCATTTTCAAGATACCCATGTGGTTATCTTTGCCTGTGCAATTCACTTTGACCGCTGTGTCTTGCAAATAAGTTTTATAGTGTCAGAAAGCAGGAGGACTATGTATTGTGGTAGAATGGTATGTTAGTGTAATGATATGTATGGTTGTGTGGTGGAATATTATGATCATGTGGTGGTATGGTATGGTTACGTGATGGAATGTTATGGTCATGTGGTGGTATATTATGGTCATGTGGTGGTATATTATGGTCATATGGTGATGCCCATGTGATTTCCTTTTCATAGTTGTCTGTTCTGAGACACTTGCTGTCCAGCTTGTGAAAATGTTACCCTGTGAATTTTTGTCCTCTTTCACAGTTGCTTTTAGAAGGGGATGATTGTGTTTATTATGAATTATTTTGTCATGATAGAAATGGGATGTCAGAACTTAGTTGGGGTTTATAAAAGAAACACATACACACAAATCTACTCTAAGGTATTTTAGACAAAAATATTATGAGAAAAAGGTAGGTTTTATCCTTAATATTTCTTTGTTGCTGTTTCCATGTGCAAAAGTGAGATATGAAAATTCAGCCCACACTACAATTCGTGCTATGGAAATATTCATCTAAAGAAAAAAATGAAAATAAATAATTATAGTAAATGTTTATGACATATGAACACAAAGTATAGGGAAATATTAAATAGTATGATTCTGGATGGAGCAAATATTTGTACATTTTAAGTGTCTCACAAGAAATTGAGGAAAATTGCAAAGGCTGAAGATAATTGGAATGCACCAGACATTTACTGGGTTTGGTCCTAGAGTAAAAGTAATAACTTAAAATTTATCTCTAGATTTTGAAGATGTTCATATGTTGATGTTGTGAAACACTCCTTCCAGTTTTCTTCTCAGAAGGAAGAATGCCTTCATCTCCCTTCAGTGAAAATTAATTGAAGGCCCTGAGTCAGTTGTTATATTGGAACGCACACTTCTGTGGTGATCACCACCCCCTGCTGCCCAGTTTCACTCTAGTGAAAGATAAAAGTTAGTTCACACTAGGACAAGTTCTATGGAAATATTCTTGAGTATGATTCAACAAGTTAGAGATGAGCAGGAAAGAGTAGAGTCGTAACATCACAGTGTGAAGCCAGCACAGTCATCAGACTTTTAATTAATCATTTGAAAGTATTCCTACCTCCATAATCTGCCTGACTCCTCTGAACTTACTACTTGAGACTTTTTTTTTCTTCATTGAATTTCAGTGGCAACTCAGAGTATGAATAAGATTTGCGAGTTCACAGATTGGATGACAGATAATGGTTGACGCTAAAGATAATAAATAATTATCAGTACCATCTGGACCCTTTCAAAAACACCCTTTTAGACAGAGAATTTTAGAGTCACACAGAAATAGAATCTGTGCAAAGAAAACAAAAATGTTAAATTTAAATTAGATGGGAGCAAAGATACTAATTAAGAATTCACGGGGGAAATATGGATCTAATTTAGAAGCAATTGACACAAAATTATTCATAAAATAGAATTTTTTTTAGATTAACACCCACACCGATGAGTCCAACACCCAATATCTTTTTATATCAAGATAGCAAATGCCACCAGACCAAGATGTTGAGTCACTGACACAGAGAAAGCTGGTTACTCACTGACATTGGTCCACATTGCATTTAGCATGGAAACTGTGATGACCGCATGTGCATAGAGAGTATATCTTCTCAGGTCTTCCTGTGTCAATGAAGAGTGGTAATCATATAAAAATGATAGTGGGTGATCTTTTCAGAGTTAGCTTTGATAAGCCCTCTAAACCCAGAGCACTAGTCTGTTCAGGGTGACTGACTCCTGGAAAGGGTTGAAGGACTGGATAGGAGTGCACACCTCAGCCAGGGCTCTCTCAGGAATTCCAATGATAGTTTGTTACAGAAAGTGCATAGAAACATTTGCCAAGTACTAACTAAACAGAGTGCATTTTACCCATAAGACATTGCATATTTCCTATTTTATTGAACTCAAAATGCTTGGAATAGGTACTACCTTCATTTCCTACATAAGGAGACCAGTACATTCACTCAGACAGCTCTGTCTACATCATTCCTACAGGACCGTGAGGAGGTTGGGAAGCTAAACAAGTGTTTAAAGGAGTCTGAAACTAGCTAATCCAGAGCAGATTGGGAGCTGTGAGATGGGAATAAACAATCATGGTGTGCCACACTGTCTGGGTCAAAGAAAGACTCAGGGAGATTGTTTTCTTCAGAAGTGATCAATGCTCTCTCAACAGCATCACATGCAACAAACAGTTGCTATGACCATGTATAGATAGATTTTCTGCATAACAATCATTTTTATTTCTCTGAGGTATTTAATAAAATCTTCATGGCAACAGTTTAATAGAAGACACCAGGTTCTGGGGAGGCAGATGCAGTTTTATGTTTTATGTAATAAGATGAATTTTCTACTTTGCTAGCTCACCATTGACCAGACAGGGTTAAAGCTGGTGACTGGTCTATGCAAATACACCAGTGTGCTTTAGACTAGTGATTCTCTTTGGATTATTGGCCTGGTACTGAAATTAGATTTATCACCAATTAGCAAGTTGTATTGAAGAAATGAGCAAAAGTAGTAGAAGCCTAATGGCTACATGGTTGTGTTTTCCCTAGAATAGGAAAATGCTTGCTCTCATCTTTTATAACCTAGATGTATGCAGACAAATGTCTTATATACACGTGTGTGTGCATCTTCCTCAGATTCTCACAGGAACTTTAGAAAAGCATTTTCTCTGTGTTCTTAGGAATCACAATCATAACACTTGAGAAACTGGATTCATTTTCATCCATTTCTTTCTACCTGGTACCACATTAAATCCTTTAACATTAGTTAGAAAGCAATTAGAAAATTTTCCCTGGCAACAACTCTTGCTTTCCCTGAAGGCTGTAATCCCAATTTCCCCTTCCATTTACATCAATCCCAATTCAAATCCCCAAGTCCCTTCTGATTATGTCAACTCCTCTCCATCTTCATTATACCCCTAGCATGGGCATCACCATCCATTCAGAACTTTTTTTTTTTTTTTTTTTTTTTTTTTTGGTTTTTTTTGAGACAGGGTTTCTCTGTGTAGCTTTTGGAGCCTGTCCTGGAACTCACTTGGTAGCCCAGGCTGGCCTCGAACTCACAGAGATCCGCCTGCCTCTGCCTCCCGAGTGCTGGGATTAAAGGCGTGCGCCACCACCGCCCGGCCATTCAGAACTTTTTAACAGTGTCTTGACAACTCATTCCAGCTGAAGTTTTCTTTTTTTTTTTTTTTTTTTTTTTTTTTTTTTTTTTTTTTTGGTTTTTCGAGACAGGGTTTCTCTGTGTAGCTTTGCGCCTTTCCTGGGACTCACTTGGTAGCCCAGGCTGGCCTCGAACTCACAGAGATCCGCCTGCCTCTGCCTCCCGAGTGCTGGGATTAAAGGCGTGCGCCACCACCGCCCGGCCTGAAGTTTTCTTAAATGTTAATATGATTATGTTATTCTAGTATTTAACCACCTCATAGCTTTCTGAAATGGATAACATTTTAAAAATGCCTAACATTTTACTTCGTCTGTAGCAAATCACTCTGAGAAAATACAGCCCTATAGGTCACATTTCTGATACTTGCTCTAAGTTCTTCCTGAGAGCAGATGTCAGTTGTCCAGCTACTGTGCCTGCTGCCTGTCATCTGTCTAATACACCTAACTACTTCATCCCAGGGTGGGGTGCTAAACAGCCTTTCCCATCGTAGTCTAGAAATTATTTTCTTTCATAGACTTTTCAGACTCTACGTCTTTTCTTCTGCATCATTGACAGATGTCTTTGCTAACTCCTAAGAAGCAACTGGGCCTCACTGTTCCTTAGCAATTATAATGTGATATTATATTTTTAAAATTATCTCATCTGCTACATAGTAAGTTCCAGAAAGAGACAACTGAATTGGTCCAGTCCTTTGCCTTTTTTTTTTTAAATCACAGTCCTTGGTGCTCTTTATTGCTTAATTGATACTTGGTCACAAATTTTGAAACTGACATAGATTTGTAAAGCAGGGATAATGAAATATGGTCACACCATACCCTTTGGATGTTTGGCTCCTCCTCCGAAAGAAGTAAGTTCTCAGGATGACCTGTATGATCCTTTCACTTTAATTCCAACATTTCCAGATCATCTCTGATGCTCTTGCAGAAGTATAGCCTCAGATTTTCTGTTCAGAGATTCTTGAGCAACAAAACAGCTACACTTGGTTCCATGTATGTTCTGGCTATTTCCAGTCTAGGACATGGGAATCCTGTCTACATTTCAACCATCTAAGTCAACTCATACCTAACATAATTCAATTTCCACATCTCTCTGTTTTTCTGTATCCCTTAGAAAAAACTCTTGTATCTTCTTAATAGATCCTCTACTGAACTCTGGCAAAGGCTAGAGAACTGGGCTAACCATTTAGGAGATCCAGGCCTTACTTCGTCCCAATCTGTGCAGGGTAGGCTTTGGGCTCCTGTAGTCACTGGTGTGCAGGGGATGGTTGGCTTGGCTTCCTGTTTTCTTTCTTTCTTTCTTTTTTTTTTTTTGTTTTTGTTTTTGTTTTGTTTTCGAGACAGGGTTTCTCTCAGGAGGCAGAGCCAGGCAGAACTCTGTGAGTTCAAGGCCATCCTGGTCTACAGAGCAAGATCCAGAACAGGCCTTCCTCTTTTCTTAAGCATCTTATTTACTAGTTTCTTGGAGGAGAGCCCCAAACAAAGTCATATTGTATAAGTGTATTAATGGATAGTCTGCTGACAAAGAATCATTCATTGCTTTTGGTTTTTATGTTGTCCTTCCTTCCTTCCTTCCTTCCTTCCTTCCTTCCTTCCTTCCTTCCTTCCTTCCTTCCTTCCTTCCTTCCTTCCTTCCTTCCTGTCTTCCTGCCTTCCTGTCTTTCATAAGATTATCTAAATAATGTGTTAGATTATTATACACACACTAAGTAATTATCACCATTTGAGAACTGACAATGTAACTATACTTTTAACAACATTGAAATGTCCATCTTCTGTGCATATATTATCCAAACATCAATTTTGTATGTTTTGTGATCTAATGCATAATGACTTATTTAACAATGGAACTTACTGCCAAAAACCTTGGTTTGCAAACTGTGTGAAATGTCAAACTGCCCTTGGCATGGCTCTTTGTAGATTTGGAAGATGGACTGCTATTCAGCTAGTTTAATTTATCATAAGTCAAAGACAGTTACATTTTCATCATTGTTTCCACATTTTTCCTAAATATTACAAATGAATTACTAAGTCATGATAATTGAAGTGGGAAACACACTTTCAAAATATGTCTGTCAAGTAAACATTTATCATCTGCCTCATGCAAGATTTATAATCACATTTGTGTGTGTGTGTGTGTGTGTGTGTGAGAGAGAGAGAGAGAGAGAGAGAGAGAGAGAGAGAGAGAGAGAGAGAGAGAGAGAGAGAGTCTACTGCACAGCATGAATTCCTTTGGAACTGGGTTTAAACAGTTGGCTCTCTGGATATAAGCATATATTGGTCTTGTAGAAGGTTAGGGTTTTATTCCTTGTTGGGTGACTCATTAGCACCTGTAACTCCAGTCCCAAGGGAATCTGCCTCCCCAGGCACTGGCATATGTATCCACCCAGACACAAAGATACATGTACGTACATAATTAGCAAATAAAAAAACCTTTAAAAATTCCTTTCGAGCTACTTGGTCACTAAGAACAATTGTGTGTATGTGTGTGCAAATAAAGGCATAAATTTACCCTGTCAGGACATAGCACTTGACACACTGCCTTTTCTATCATCTTCATTCTCATTTACAATTTGCTATTAAATTTTTTCTCTTGATGAACATCATCTGTCTTAAAGCCAAGAAAGGAACATTACACTGGGTGTTGCTCTACTTTTTATGCCTAAAAAAAATTAAAAAAAGCTTCACCTCAATTATTGTGTTTTTAAATTATTGTTTAAACACTTTCTTTGAAAGATCTTCTAAGTATTTACCAAAAAAATACTTAAAAACTGTTAAATTATATGGAGCAAAAACTAAGTCACTGGGGAGTTCCCTGCAGTTATAAACCAATTTATTAATTACCTTGTTCATTATATTAAGTTATTTAACTCTGAATGTGATGAATTGGGCTATTAACCAGCTTACATTTCTATATGTTTCCATAAGGATTTCATGATAAATGTCTCCAAACACTTATTGTAATTAAGTGCCACAGACAGATTGTGAACATCTATCCTTTCTACAGAAGATGTTGGGTGACATTGGTGGGAAAGGTGGGGATAAACAGCTTGAAAATTCTATTCAATATATAGCAACAAGAATGCCAAAAGGTTCATAAAATTCAAAATTCCAGAACAAAATCCTTGCAATATCCTTGTGAGCCAAGGATATTACTAAAAAATAATGGTTTAACCTTTGTAAAGCCAGTACACTTTAGGGTATTTTAATTGTCCATTTCCCCGCATGTTTCTTTCTACCTCTTGGCAGCCTCAAAATCCCAAAGCCTTGCAGTTACATGGAAAATCAGTGGTCTCACGTCCTTTGTGGAGGGTGTGTAGAGTTGGTCCTCCCATGTGAATCTTAGTTTTTACTCTGATTATATGGCCATTATGGAAGGTCACTAGGATATTCCACTCACAGGATGTGTGTGCTTGACCCCAATCAGTGCTTTCCCAAAGTGGACAGAATTTTGTCCACTGTTATTTGTTAAAAGTATTAGTGGCAATTGCTTGTGACAGTGATAACAGTGGGGGAATGAAGAGTTGATGGGAAAACATAAAAAGGAAAGATCATTGGACATATCCGTACAGTCCTAAAATGACCTCTGATATATTTTTGAAACCTAGACGATCCTTACATGCATCATTCTGTGTTCTTATGGAAAGCTATGCGCATACTCAGGAGAAACCTGAGAAGGCGCAGACTTTCATGTCTGTATTCGTTCAAGTGCACAGACCAGCATGATGGGTTAGTCCTAACAGCAGGAACTTGAGGCATCATGACACAATCATCTCTAGTCGGGAAGCAGAGAAGAGGAATGATTGTTTTCAGCCCATTTTATCATTTTTATACAAGTCCAGGATCCCATGTCAGGGAATGATGGCAGCCACAGCAGAAAGGTTTTCCCACTTCATCCAACTTATTCAAGACAATGCCCCACAAGAACATCCCATGGCTTCTCTCCCTGATGACTCTAGATCTCATTGAGCTGACAATTTGCTATCAGACACTGGGAAGGGGAATTCAGCTTGCAAACTGAATTATTGTTATGTTTTAAACCATTTGAAAAACTTTAAAGAGAACTTGTCTCAAATATCTGTGGAGGTAAGCCTCAGGTGATCCCAGGAACACTGAGTGAATAGGAGAAGGATTTTCAAGTAGAGAGTGATGGGGACAAAGGTCACAACTGGCAGGAAGTTGAAGCCCTTGTCATTTTTCTTTTGTGGGAAACCACTGAATACCATGTATACATGCAAACAAATGGGAATATTTTTGTGTCACATATGATATGATTTCCCCACTTCCTCTACTTCTGGCTCCCGGCCAACTCAGTTATTTACAATGTTTTAGATTCCTCTACTTCACACATTAGAGGTGACACCACAGGAAGAACACAGGCGAAGTGGCATCACAATGGACAAAGGTGTCTGGGTATGAAGATGTATGGAGACTACAGATGCTCAAACTTCAGTGGAACTGGTCATCGTGGTTTACACTGTAATCTCAGCAGTTTGGAGGCAGTGATGGACACATTGTGAGTCTGACTCTTTTCATATCTAGAAACACTAGAAAATTAGCTTGACAGTGCTCTATGTGTTTATATGCAGTGACTAGAGACAAAAGATCATCTGAGAATGATATGGAGACCAGCTCTATACTCCCCAGGAGAAGCTGTGATGATCTTGTTAGAAGCAAAATCTGGAGTTCACAACAAGCAAAAAGAAAAAAATCAGTGGACATGTAATCATGAAAATAGGGATGAGTTGGAGAAAGACAAGTATATACATACAAATACATGCAGTGTTTGATGAATACACTTCCTTATCTGAAACACCTGTTACAGACTGTAGACAACTACTTCAGTATCCATAAAGCAGAATAGAACTCATTTATGTCCTTTCTAGGACTTAATCCATGGTTCTTTAAAGTCCTAAAGAGTTTTGTAAATGCTAGTATAAGGAGTTTAACATATTTTGTCTCAATCAGAGATTTTCAGATTTTCTTTTCAATCACTTAACTAGGTACCATAAAAATCAATCTTATTCTTCCATTGTACTTAGTTTTAGGAGGCTCCCTGAAGTAAATGGTCTGAGGCAAGTCTTCTTTGGATCTAGAGCTGAGATACAGACTCTAAACAGCCAGTAAAAATCCAGAAAGATAGTGGCCCTATCTCTAGGGCATTGGGCATTCACAGTTTCTACCAATGCCGAGGCAATGTCTGTGCATGATTCTCCATTTCTGTTCTGAGGCTTCTTAACTGGAGCTTTTGTTATTTGAAGAATGTCGGTACCATGCTGTATAAGACACAGCTTGGGATTGGAGCTATGACTCTGGTTAAGAGCACTTGACACTTTCCCAGAGGACTGGAGTTTTCTGTGCCCACAACAGGTGGCTCTCAACCACCTGTGATTCCAGTTCTAATGAATCCAATCTCTTCTAGCCCCTCTGGGAACATCCAGAATTTACATTCATTGTAGAAACTCACCCAGGTACAATAAAATAAAAGAAATAGCCCAGAATATTGAGGCTGCCTGTACTGCTTTGTTTATTTTATTTTATTTTATTTTTTTTGGTTTTTCGAGACAGGGTTTCTCTGTGTAGCTTTGCGCCTTTCCTGGAGCTCACTTGGTAGCCCAGGCTGGCCTCGAACTCACAGAGATCCGCCTGGCTCTGCCTCCCGAGTGCTGGGATTAAAGGCGTGCGCCACCAACGCCCGGCTTGCTTTGTTTATTTTAAATGACAGCATTACCAGTTTGCTGTATCTTATGGATAGTTCTCATGGAACTCTTTTCTTTTTGTATTAGAGCTAAAGGGCCACAATAAGAGTAGAATTTATGTGGTCCTGTTCCATTCAGGGCACCTAATGACACTTTAGGGTGCTGACAAAAAAGAAGTCATTGTCTTCAGTGATGCAGCCGCTGGTGAGTTACTCAAGTTTTGTACTCATGGCCATGTGAGTGGTCCTGGTTAAACTCGGTAGGCCATAAAGTCAAAATAATAACAAACGGCAAAAGTAAGATGGGGACTTGGTAGGAGAATAGGAGAGAGTGGAGTGGTGGGTATGACCAGAATACACTACAGATGTATGCAATTGTCAGAGAACAAACTGATAAAAAGTGTAGATTTCTTTTGCAGGTGGATGTCTTTTCTACTCTAGTCCGTGCTCCATGCCCTAGCAGAGGGGTCTTCATCAGTGTTGTAATGTTCCCATTCTCCACATCATTTCTTCCTCGTCTCTCCTGAATTTATACTGCTTCTTTCTTTGTACTCATAGGAACATTTATTTTAAGTTCTGTACATCTTAGCTCAATTCAATGGAAGTTTATTGCCGATGTAGCAGTGAGGTGGTCTGGAAATGGAATTAGAGTCTGGCTCTATATCCATCTGTGGCATCTTTGGTAAGATACTTAATCTTTCTTTGCTTTAGCTTTATTATGTGTGAAGTGGAATATTGCTGTAGAACTGTCTTCATAGGATCATAAACGTTAATGTGCAGTGTGCTTAAGAGAGAGTCACTGTTTGACACATAGGTTTTATACTAAATAATTCCACAAGTACAAGTGTCATAAACCACAGTGTAAATGATGCCCCTGGAATTGTGCAGTCTGCTTCATTAACAACCACAAATACTGCTTTTCTTAGCAGAGTCCCTGCACATAAGTATGGTCACAAATATCTGAAGGACTGGCAATTGTCATTATGTTTCCTAATGAGAAAAGTAGACATCCTTAGATTATTTTCTATCACTCATGTCCATATCTTCCTTCTTCATCTTCTGTTGGACTTAATCCTTCCTGTTCATTTCTCTCTCATATTCATTTATTAATCATTGCCAATTCACTGCTGCTCACACTATATGCATTAGTCTTAGGTAATTACAAATTACTAAATTTGTCTGAAGAATATTGGGAAAATTAGAAAGATTGCTATTTAGGCAATAAAGTGGGAAATTATATGAAAATGAACCCCTTATCTCTAAAATTTTACTGATAAAATATGTATGTGGGTTGAATTCTTATTCAATCTTAAGATTCTTAAACTTAAGATCTCATCAATCTTAAGATGAAGGAAATTATTTCTTGTTAATTGTGTAGAACACTAAAAAAAGTTTTGTTTCTGTGACAGATTATTATTGAACTTCAGTATGCCTAGAATTTGCAATTTGGCCTTCTCAGCGTTCTCAGTGCTTGGATTTCTTGTGTGCAACCACATCCAACCATAACACCATTTAAAAAGTTTTTATAAAAAAGATTCATTCATTTATTTATTTATGTGTATGTGTGAATGAGGCTACATGAGTTTATGTGCACCACATGCATGCAGACGGTTTCAGAGGCGAGGAGAGGGCACCAGACTTCCTGGATCTCGAGTTACAGGCTATTGTGAGTTACTGGACATGAATGGTGGGCACAGAACCTGGGTTCTCTGCAAGAGCAAAATATACTTCTACCCACTGAGCCATTTTTCCAGTTCTCTTAATGACCCGTATGCAGTCAATTTTAGAAGTGGAAGGATGGTTCAATAGTAGAATATCCATGGCTGCAGTGACTACATGTAGTATTAACATTTTAGGGACAAAACAAGTGGAAATTCATTGGGCAGCTTAACCTCTCAAGAGCAAACATCTTGCTCCAGTCAGAGTGAATGTGTAATTTCAGCACTTCAAAAACCAGTTCTGTTTGGGTCTCCAGTCATACCTATTGTTTTTCACAGTAGGTAAAAAACCAGCAAAAAATTATTATGAAAAACATCAAATAAAACTCGAATAAAAGAGAAATCTATGCTTTCAATAGATTAGGGATCAACAAAATGTCACTTTTCTTTAGAATTATTACCCTGCTCAAATTCCTAGTAAAATTCTAAAATTATATTTATTTATTTATTTAGTTGTTTGTTTGTTTTTTCAAGACAGGGTTTCTCTGTGTAGCTTTGCACCTTTCCTGGATCTCACTCTGCAGCCCAGGCTGGCCTTGAACTCACAGAGATCTGCCTGCCTCTGCCTCCCGAGTGCTGGGATTAAAGGCTTGTGCCACCACCACCCGGCTTACTTTTATTTATTACTTGGTAATTTTATACACAAATAAAATTTAAATTATATCCACACTTCTCCCTCTAACTTGTGGAGAATTGTGGAGTTTGTGCATACAATTTGAACTGCCACTGCTCTCCCTACCAACTTCATGTAGTTGTCTTCTGCCTCCTCTTCTCCCCTCCTCTGCCTTCATAACCCAGGGGAAAGAGAATCAGCTCTTTTCAGTGGTGTGACCTAGTAAAAATTTTAATGAAACATGAGAGAGAAAAAAGTATAAAAATAAACCATTTGGGGAAATGGTTTGATTTCCTATGCTAACATTGAATTGCATGCATGTCTCTAACCTGAGACTTCTATCTGTAGGCATAATCTAGAGAAGACTATAAACACATGCTCTAAAATATGCACAATCCATGCAGAAAAGAAAGTGTTACAAGCCATGTGGCCTAGTATGTGGATCAGCCTATGAATGCTTGTCCAACGGAACACTGCGAGGCAAGACCCGTGGAGATAGTCGCTCACTGGGCAAACACCAGTAGGCCTCGGGACAGTGCAGAATGCTGTTGGGACCCTACAGCATTCTCTTCTCTCTCATAATGCTGGCGATTCTCTTGGTGTGTTTTAGTTTCACTTTGTCAGTCTTGTATAGGACAGATGTAATCATTCCTGGAAACCCCATTTTTTTTTCTCAAATATTTTTCTCTAAAATTTCTTTGGAAAGTGATGCTTCTCAGGTTTCTTAAAGGAAATACTAGCTGTGACTCCAGACCCTGGAGACTTTTCTGATTCAGTACTGACAGGATCAGAGGCAACAAAAGTTAATGGACACATGTAAGAAAACAGTACAGGGGACATTAACTACTACTCCCAATTCTGGGAACAAAATATTAAGAATGGTGTAGCATGATGGAAAAGTTGGCTTATCAAAGTTCACGCTTTATAGAGAATCTTTGGCGTGCAGGACCCATTTGTAGGACAAGGGAACAGTTAGAGAAATATGAGCTAACTGTATTCAGGCAGCTTTTGGCAAATCACCCCCATTTCTGTGAATATGCTTTGTTAAGTTTTGAATAATATTGTTGTTGGTCTTGAGAATATGTGTCTATGTCTATCACCTCCTAACTTTGTAAGGAAGGATGTGCCTGGCTTGATATTTAGCCAAGCTAATAAAATACTGAGCATTGTTTTTTGTTTAAAAGTTGTTTTGATTTAAAAGTTAGAAAATCATATTTGTTTTGCCTGAGCTTGATGCTGGGGGGTGGGAATATGTTTGTTTTTGTGGTGTGAAAGATGGTTCAAGCTATTCAGGGGTGCCACTTGTGTGAAACTAATGTGGTGGTTGGACTGTTCTTTGTACTGATGCCCTTCCCCATCTCAGGACCTGAACCTGGCTGGGACAGGACACCAACAGTAAAGAAATAATGTAATAAAATGTGCACAACAAATAAGTTATTCACAGTTACTTCTTGATTACAAATAAGCTTAATGTTCTTGAAAAACAGAATACAACAACACAAAGGACTCTCAAAGTTTTTTTTTAAAGATCTTAAGAATTTAGCCCATATAAAATAAATGACTGCAAAGTTATAGGGTTTTCTTTATTTAAACCTTAGAGATACAAAGTTAACATAATGGCTAGAAAAATAAAAAATCAATTAATATAAAAATAATGTAATAATTTTTTTTGAACAAAGAAAGACTTCTGTGAAATTAGGCATGCTTAGGGTTTCAGAAATGCTTTTTTTAAAAAAGAATTTTTATTTATTTATATTTATGAGTCTGGAGGAATGTGTGTACCAGCCTGCCTCAAGAGATCTTTAGATTTGGGGCTATAGGCAATTGCAGGCTGCTGGCTTGCTCTTGGGTGCTGGACTAAGAACTCCAGCCCTCGAGGTTCCTCAGCAAGCTCTCTTACCCACCAAGCCAGCTCTCAGCCCTCAGTTATGCTTGTGACGTTCTCAGCACTTTTTTAAATCAGGACTGGAGGTTTTATATTAGTAATTAGGAATATTTACAGGTCCACATTTATGCCCCTTTTTACTGTCAAATGCCCCTTTTCTCCGCCTTTTAGAGAATGCAGGTTTAGAGGTTTCCTACACGTCTCTAGTCCAGGGCCCTTCCTGCTCTTCATCTCAGTTTCCTGTGTGGCTTCTAGTGGAAAGTGCCAGTCAAAAGACATTAATTACATGCTACAGACTTTTAAGTTAACTTTTAACTTGAAATATTACCTAGTCACATGTACATGTGCTTAGCACTCACAGCTTGGGATTGGATAACCCGACAGGGAACGCAGCCATCCATGTAGAACACCATCTCTCAGCAGCTGTTGGTTTCCCATGGCTCTGCCATCCTGCTGAGTAAGCTTTCTTCTTCCTCCTTTTACAGCCACTACATAAACATACACATAATGTTTGTCATTATTGAAATTTCATGGAAGAGAGTTTAGGAAAGATGTCTAAGAAGGCTTCTTCATGGGGCAATAACAGAGCAAGGTGGGAAACAGAGCTCTGAATTACACAGGCAGGCAGCAAAGATGCCTGAGCTCAACTTTGCCTTGTAGCTGCAAATTCAATTTTTTATAAAAATTCATCCCAGCTGACCCTTGGAAATCAAAACTATGATGGAAAAGTCATTCTATCACAGGAGTGTGTTGTTTTTCCACCTCTGCCTGGAGCCTCTGGTGCCCTCTTAATGGCCTGCAATTCTCTGCTCGGCAGAAAAGCATTTTCTCCCAGAGACAGCCTGGAAAACTTTTCTCACAACCAAACACATTGTGGACCACAGCAGACCGGCGCTCAACTAGAGTTCTGTCGTGTGTTCTTGTGGCATCTGTGTTGAACAGGGGCTCATTAAAAAGGCATTTTAAACACAGCAACGCCCAACTGAACAGGAGATTATCACTAGGTGGGCCAATGTGGTCTTCTGATTTATATCCAGGGCTGGCAGGCTGCTCCTTGGACATCCCAGAATACTCACAAAGAGAACTTTCTACAGCTCCCCAAATGTTCAATCACACATTTAGCATTGTGACTCCATGTCCAGTTACTGAGCCCATGTGGAGAAGTTTTCCCTCTAGATAAGGGAAACAGAGTGCAGAAACTACACGATCAAATTTTGCCTGCAGAAACCAAAGCAATGGTTTCCAAGTGTCGAAAAGGTAGGCCTAGGACAGTGCCCTGGGTGACGGGATTTGGTTATTGGTGGAAGATGAGACACGGGGTCACATACGTGATAGAGTTAAGGTTGTGCTCTGTTCTATCCACCTGTGCATCTTGATTTTTCCTACAAAAGTACTTTGGACCACAAAGACTATTCATGCACTGCATTGTTACTGTATCATTTATCTTAAAATGTAACACAAATTTTAGATTCTACTTCATTATGTATTTCCTTGTTAGTATAACAGTAATTTGAAAACCCCTTGATTTATTTGGCTTCTCAAATATGGGAGCAAATTTGGTGGTTTTGGTAGTTCATTTTTTTCTTTGAGATTCCCCATGACACAGCTCTGTACCTGTGATGACAGGCATGCTTGAGTCTGAGAAGATTATGGATTTGGGGTTATAAAAAGAGGAGAGAGCTAGTAAGGAATGGTAAGGATACAGAAAGGGACCCAGTTCCTTGAGAGTGTGCTGTTAAACTGTGTCAAGAACATTAACGTGATGATAGGTCTGATTGCAAGCACTCTGCAGTGTTTGCCAGGCTTCCAATATTGTGGGCATAGATGCAAAACACAGTTTGCCTTTCAAAGGGAGTAAGACATATTTTATCCTCAAAACAAATACGAATGACAAAGGTCCAGGAAAAAGATTCAAGTGTCTGCAAATACTGTGCTTTACTGGAAGTGTTTACATGAGGTCTTCATTGAGCAGAACACTGAAAGTCGTGAGTATTCACCAGAAACACTGGCAGAGACACAGGCCAGGCAGGTGGCAGCACCGTGCTGGGGGGAGGTGGGCTCTGCTCTTGGCCTCAGCTACTCGGAGAGTCTTAGCTTTTGGATTGATGAAAAGCTGGTGATCTTCTGAGACTCTATTGTCAGGTTTTATTATTCACAAAGAAGTCAGGTCAGACACAGACATGGGCAGAAAATGGCTTTTGGAGAGGTAAAAATGCCTCTAGAAAATCTGGTTTGGCTCTGCCCAAATTTTTAATTCTGAATTTCAGGCATTTTTCTTTGTGGAATATTTACCACAGGCATAACTCTTCTCTATTTCTGGTGTTACTTCTCTTGCCCTTTCTTCCTGGAAACCTCAGTTCACAAGGACCAGGACTATTGAGTTTTCTGTTTGTTTGGCAGCTGTCAGACCCTTTCCTAGTGTCTGGCTGACAAGTCAGACGTTGTCAACCAAGCAGCAACTTTTTAAAGTTGAACATCCAGGCTGGAATGCTGGCACCTCCACTACCTTGGACACTTCACCAAAGCCTTCTGGAGAATAACTGCAAATTCAAGGAACATTGCAACCCTGGCTGCTGTAGAAGCTGCAAGTTCTGCTGCAGAAGATCTTATTCCAGTCACAAGTATTCCAGGCAGCAATGGTGCCAGTAAACTGCACTTCAGCAAGGGCATCTCTTTGCCCCTGCCTGCACTTCTCAGAAAACCCTGACCACTCTTCTTCCAGCCTTGTCATTACTGGATGGAGGAGCAAGATCATACTCCATACCGACTCTGTAAAAAGCACATGAGTGAGGCTGAAGACTTGTCCGTTGGGTTTTAGCCTTTGTCTCTGAGGTGTTACAACCCTGGCACAAGCTCGCCACTCCTCTCTTTTGTCAAGCAGGTTCTCTTTTCGAGTCAGCCAGGAAGCTTCTCTCCTGTGTGAAACGATCCCATCATCAGGGCTGCAACATTGGGATCCAGAAAGGATTCCCCCAAGTGGTCTTTTGCATACTTCTGGTCTTTACCATGATTAGAGATACCTGAGATACTGGCAGATAGAGCAGACAAAAAAAAAAAAAAATTCAGAACTCCTGGCAAGAACACAGCTGTGGCAGGAAGGAAGTGGCTGAAGAGTTCCAGAGATTTCCAAGAGCCCAGGGACCTGCTAGTTAAATCATGGAGCTGTAAAGTAACAAGCTTCTAAGAGTTTTAGAGAACTATCAAGAATTCGGAGAGTCACTTAGAGTGCGGTCCAAGACCAAACAGTGCAAGTATGAGAAAGTGAGAGAAATGGGGAGCAGAAGTGATGCGAAAGCCTTTGTAGGCTTTGGGGACCACATGCTCGGTCACTAGAAGAGTCCAATAGAGCTTCTGAGGGCCAAAGGGAAGGGTCCCAATAACCTACCAACACTGGGAAACTGTAGCTCACACCACTGGGTACTGGTATTCTAAGCCTACAGCATATGAAATCTTGGAGCAATAAACTTCAAGCTCCCAGGTCCTAGATCCTCTGGGTCTGGGAGTCTAGCTTGTGGGCCTATGAAATGGAGAACATTGGTGCTAAAGTAGGTGCCCTTTGCTTGCAGCATTTTCCATCTATAGAGAGGAAAAATGATGTGGCCACAACATAGTACTATTAAGGGGAACTCTACAGTGGAAAATGAGAGGCTGAATTTTAAAGAGAGATGCATAATAACTATTAGGAATCTACTACAACAGTTCGAGTGGGGTTAAAGGAGCTAGGCTGCTTCCCTCCCATGGAAAGCAGGAGACAGAGGTTCTATCTGCTGGCATGATTACATTTCAAAGGGAGAGCACCCAGGACCTTGAGAAAGACAGTCCTGAGTTGTAAAACTGGCAAGAAGCTTTTAAAAAGATTTATGTGTCAAAGGGGAAAGGAAAGGATTTACAAGTTTCCTAAAGTCCTTGTTCTGAGAAGGAGATGGATTCCCAGAGTTAGTAAGAGGATTGTTGAAGATTCAGTCAAACTGGAGGACTGCTAAGGGCTTCTCTGTTGGTCTTAGAAACTAAATTTTAAAGGTTATCTCCAACAGTGCATGCATAACATAGTAACAGAAATAGGGAGAGGCTGTAAACAAATATAGATAGATAGATATCAAGTAAATAGAAAACAATAATGACTCCATGGAGATGAGCCCATCTGTGTATGTCTTTTGATTTTAGAAGGTTATGTGATCACAGGGAATTCTGTTTGGGAAACTATCACAATGAGTGATCACCATGACATCAAGTGAAATAGCACAGTCAACAATAGCTTTGTGAATGGTGTCCGGAGAGAATAATCCATACCCAGGATATATGTGCTTGTCTCTGTGCAGAGAATCTCTGACCCCACATAACAGAGCAGGGTCTGCTACCAATTGGCTGGCTTGTGGTCATGTGTAATCTGTCAGCCTGCTGCCCCATTGTTTCCCACACTGGGAAACTGTCAGGGGTTCTGTAGACACCCAGAATAGCAATAACTAAGTTAGACTGAACTAATGGATAGCTTCTCTCTGTGCTCACGAATCTCATAAAGAGACAGCTGGGAACACTGTGTGGTTGACATAGGTATACTTTTCCCACTGGACTGTGCCACTGAGCTGCCAGAATCCTTCCTTAGTAAAGTTTAACAGGCAACCAAGATATCGTTCGTGTGCATGCTTATTGCAGAACACCCACACACAAGTGTATCACTGACTTTCTTGCTACCTTTTTTCAAGTTGGGATTCCAACTAAACCATCATTGATACCTGTGTGTCAGCCACCTCTTCAATGAGACCTTTGTACATACTGTCTTAATTTGTTTATTTTATTGCTGTCAAACACAGTCATGCTTGAGTGAGTCTGTGTTGTTAAATTCATCCATTTGATTTTTCCTCTATACTAACAGGTGTGGGACTCTATTTTTGTATATTTCATTAAATATCTAAAATATTTCTGTTTACCAGATACAACCTTCAAGATAATTGTCTAATGTGAGTCTCTGTAGAACGTCAAAGTGGGCAGCATTTGTGTAATTACGGCAGAAGACAGGACAATTGCCTCATTTCTAAATCAAGAATAAGAAGGCATCTTCCTTCCTCTTCCAGATAAAATAAAATTAGGGCTTAGTTTTTGAACATTGCTAGGGAAGAAAAGTGTGGACATACAGTGTAATAGAGTTGTGCCACTTTACCTGGTGATCTCATCTCCAGAGCAATAGCTACTGTTAGGTTCATCACCTGGTCAAGTTAATGATACTCAGTTCCTGTCCACAGTTATCCCATTTCTCAATGACTGTGATTTCAGTTGGTATGTGACAGGTTTCTTACAATGCTTTTATCAATGGCCACCCCTGACAGCCACCCCTGACACCTACCCCAGCAGTGTGTTATTACTTTTGATCCACAGTTTTGCTAGATAGGCAAATTGAAGATGGTTCAGTTACTCTTCTTACTGTGTACATAGAGCTAGAGGTCAAATTAGGCATTCTCTGGTTTCTAAAAAAATGCCTCTTAATTATTATGTAGTCAGAAACTGTTGGAATCTCTCTCTCTCTCTCTCTCTCTCTCTCTCTCTCTCTCTCTCTCTCTCTCACACACACACACACACACACACACACACACACACAATTTACTGAATTCATTGTCATGTGCGTAAAAACTCTTTCCATACCATCCAAATATCTGATTGGCCTTTTGGACCTCCAGGAATTAATGGCAGTTCAGTAAGTCTAATAATACTCAAGAAATACAGGTTATTATCCTAGTTTTTACTTCACATTCATTCTAGTAGCTCAGCTACAGCGTACTTTGGGAAATTACCCAAAGGAATATTATCATACACTAGTGGCAAGCTGACATCAATTAATTTTAATTGAGAAGATCCATGCTCTCTGAGCTGCCTTAGGTATAAAAAGCAGTGGCAAGTCATGATTTGGCATTGTGATGGCTTAAGACAGGTTTTGACCACCAGATATCTTTTCTTGTTATGTGGTTTAAAGAGTGTCTTTATAGGCATCCCATCTGTTTTAGTCCTAGGGATATTGAGAAGAATTAGTAATTGCTGGGATCCCTGAAGCTCCAACATTCTGGTTACTGGTATGCTAACCCTTATGGCACACTTGCTCATTTTGTTCCTGGTGGTCGAGTACTATCACTCAATTTCTGCTATTCTGGGAACCTATTCCTATTGCTATCACTACTCACCCTCAGTAGCCACAGTATCTACTGTGGTATCTGCTCAGCTAAAAGCTCAGGTAGAGATGCTCCAGAATGAGGGCGCTGCTGCTAGCACAACATACTACCCATTTGTAGCTGGAGTTTTCTCTTCGGGTCCCACCATGCCCCAACAGTCCCTTAGCCCACTTATAAAATAAACATAAAATGCTTATATTATTTAAACTGCTTGGCTATTAGCTCAGGCCTATCACTGTCTAGCTCTTACTCTTATATTTAGCCTATTTCTATTAATCTATACTTTGCCACGTGGCTTGTGGCTTACTAGTACCTTACATCTTCCTTGTCCTGGTGCTTGGTGCAGGTAGTCTCCCCCTCTGCCTTCCTGTTCTCTCAATTCTCCTCTCTGTTAGTCCCGCCTACACTTCCTGTCTGACTAGTGGCCAATCAGTGTTTTATTTATACAGAGTGATATCCACAGCACCCACTACCCAGTGAGTGCAGCTTCCTAGATCTATCCTTTCATTCTGTTGGTTGATGTTAAGGAGTGACAGCATTAGGCCTCCTCATTTGGCCAGGGCTCTGCTGACTGACAGGAACACAACCTTGTCTTCTTTGGGGGACATATAAACAGCTTCCTCAGGGATTAAGCTGTGTGACTGACATTGGGTGAGTCCTTGGTGTGGATAAATGAAAAAATAAAGATTACCAGTCATTTTTTTCTCCAGAAAAGAAATTATGAACATAATGGATGTAAAGAACATTGGAGGCTAAATAAATAAATAAATAAATAAATAAATAAATAAATTTCTCTTTAAAACATAGTGGTGAATATCTGAAGGGACCCAACAATTTCTTCTTATATCTTATCCATTCCAAAACATTAATTCATGCTTACCATTTTGCAGGTATTTTAGATTTCTTAGATTTTGGGATGCATATTTTGAATAAATGGGCCAATGGATTTGTTGTCATTTTTCTATAAAAGCAATTTGTAGCACAATGGCTGTAATAAGATTGGAACTGAAGAGACCTTTGGAAGATTAACTTCTGTTCCTTCATTTAATGTTTATGAGCTAAGGTCAGTGATGTTTAAATCAGAAAAACAAATTAATTTCTCAAGATCCACACAGTAATAAGTAGCTGGGATGTGGTCATTTTATTCTGAACATCACCAGAGTTTGCATGGCTAAGCCCCTTCTCATCTCCTTAAACATGTTAATATACAGTTTCAAGGACAAAGAGCTGTGAGCCACAGTGTCATCTTACAAAAAATAAAGACATTCTTTAGGAATTGTGCTGGTGATGATCCTGTTTTCATTTCTAGCCTGAAAGGTTTTCCTGTGTGTAATCAACCAAACAAGCTTGAACTAGAGTTTGCTGCCCTTGAGTTGAGAGGTCAGCGGCATCCATATCATTGGCTTCACCTCACTTCCAACTGTCTCTTGGCTCATATCTTCTTACAGCTGCTGAAATGATGCAGTGAATAAAAACAAGTGTGATCTGAGTAAGGTTGAGCTCTTTAGATGCTAATGGGCAGCAAAATATTAAAAGTTAAAATCTTAACTTTGATCCTCTTTCCCCAAGGACTGTGTGTTCTGCACTGTTGTATCACACAGGAAACCCTGGAGATGAGCATGAAGCTGCAGTAAGGAGAGTTAAATGGTTTATTTCATAACTGTTAGGAAGATGCGGGAGAACTGACCATGCCTCTTCCCATCAGCGAATTACAATATCTCTGAGATCAAACTTGCCTACTTTTATCCTTCCTTCTTCACGCTGAACACAGGGTAGTGAAAAGATTTCCAAAGAAAGACAAATTCTACCAGGATCCTCCTCTTGCTGTGAGTGGACATCTGACTGAGGGGTAAACTCTCTGAGTCATAAATGCCATTATTGTCAAAAAATTTCCCATTAACAGATGGATAGAAATGCAAACCGACTGCCTGCCAATATACCCGGGGTTTCACCAGCATTTGACACGTGACTGCTTGTTCTGCTAATGATAGTAACAATAGAAGATAACCATATAATCCTTGTGCCAGTGTCTTGTAAGACTTATCCTGGTTTGAACTGTCTGACAGTGGCGTCATTCCTGAAAGAAACTAAAATGATGGAAGAAAGTAAAGTAAAATATCTCCAGTTAGTTATTTCCAGACTACAACATGTGTGCATGTATGTTCATGCACACACACACACACACACACACACACACACATGCACATGCACGCACACGTGTGCACACACACAACTTTGCAGCATATATAGATTGGATTTCTCTTCCTTCCAACATGACAATTCTCTGCACCTCTAAGGTTGCTGTTTCTCCTGTTTAACCTACTTTTGAAAACACCTTTGCATCGATTCTTACTTTATCAAGTGCTAACCTTTCATTAAGGCATCTTTTATGGAAAACATTTCTGATTTCCAAAATAGTAATTTTTACCTATATTCATTCATGGTTTACTGTTTAGACATTTATGATACTATTCAGTTGTAAACTTTAGGATGATTGACTGTGCCGGTTTTATCTGTGCATTATGCAGACATTGAGACCGTCAAACAGTGAAGATGTCATAGCATCCGTTGAAAGAACAGTTTGCATTTCTGTCTAGGTGAAGAAGACAGCCCTTCTCTGCCTTGTTGGCTGTTTGCTACTGTTTTAGTCATGTGGGTTTTGGAGGGACATTGGCTGATGGCCTCCACTACTCAGCTGTCACTGAGACTGCATGGTCAAGTGGGAAGTAGACTGAGAAGAACAGGGAAGAGGGAGTGAGGTGAAAATGCCCAGGGCTGCAAAGGCAGATTCTATCTGAAGTCTGACACTCCAAACTAATTTTACTTAGCCATCTTCATCCCATTTTCTCAGTCAAGAAAAACAATAGTTATTTTTACATAGAATAAATCAGTAATAGATGAAAAGACAGAAACACGAGTCAGGTTGTGCAAATCCTGGCACTTACGACAAGATTCTGCCCACCTTCATGTTGTAGAGGTGTCCAAGTACAATTTTTCACCCAGAGGATAGATTTGTACCCATCATACATTCAAAATGAGTGCAGTATTTTTATGAATGCAGGTCACTTAATAATTGAGAAATGACCAATGAAGACTGTGGCCGATAGCAAATGCAGTGTTCGAGGACATATAAATATCAGTGAGTGGAGAATCATTATCTCTTGATAATGCCAGTCCCAGACACAGATGTGAGTGAGATTAAGGTGCCAACCTCATGATAGGGTTCTTTTAACTTCCGAGTTCTTGGTTTTCAAATGACACAAAATTGATTGGAGCCTGCCAGCTGTTTGGTAGCTCTGTGAAATGAATCGGGTGGCTCAGCTGAGCTCAGAGCAGAAGTGTCTAGCAGGCCTGATTGGTGACTCTTTTTGCAGGTTAGTGTACCAATTGTTTTTGGAAAGACCCTCAAGAGCATGGAGAGAAGTGAATGTCATGTTATGAACTTACAGTGGCCTGAGGGTTTTCTTCTCTAATAAAATACTAGAATTGAACTCTGAACTGTATTAACTATTAATAATGTGTGCATTTGTGCTCTGAAGCATGGTAACAATATACCTTGGGCCTTCCTCTAGGGTTATACTCTCTACTGTTATGCACTGGGAGTCTTGGAACACTTCTGTTTACAGCTTTGCTCCCTACCTGTTACCTGAATATTCCTCAATTTCCAGTTTTTCTTTTTAATCCTGTGGTAGGATCAAACTTTAGCTGGACAGTTGCTTTCCTCTCTAATCCATCCTAGTTAAAGCAATGACTATCATTTCCTAAATTATTTTAATCAGATTGCTCCCTGCCCAGGAAGCCGCTGCAGCATCTGCCTGCAGGTCCTCAGCACCTGCTGCTCACTGTGCTTCCTGCATCCCGTGGCCCACAATGAAACGATGAATCAATGAACTCTCTCCTCAACACGCACCTTCCCTTCCTCCTCTGCATACTTGAGGTCTGTTTCTCCCAATATGTATTCACATGGGCTGTGATGTCTCTCTGGGTAAGGGTGCTTACTGATCTACCTACACACTGGAGTTCAATTCATAGCATCCAATTTGGGCTCATAACTGCCTGTAACTCCAGCTCCAGGTATTCAACACTTTTTCTGATATGCACACATATGCACACGTAAATAAAAAAATATATCTAAAATATATTCATACACTACTCAGTTATAATCTCTTCTACCTTTAGAACTCTTTTTCTCCCTAAACCATCTTCTCATTTACTTTCTCTAAATTCTTCCCTTTAGACTTTCATTTTAAAAAAATAACATCAATAAGATTGAAATACATACACCTGAACACAGAGCTTTTAGCTGACACTTTTGTATTCATTTTTACTGACAATACAATTGAGACACAGGAAGACAAAATAATATACCCAGGGTATTAAGCTCCTGTGAACAGGAGTTCCTGGAAGGAAACTGTAAATATAAAGCTGATTGATGGATTAGAACTTCAGTAGTGTGGAGGGGTTGGAATATTGTAAGACCAGAGCCAAATTATCTTAGGCCATATTTTAGTCCCATTAATAGCCATGCATTGCCCCACTCTTACCTGTGACATGACATCGTTTTGACCATTGGGTAAGTCATTGGATGTACAGACAGACACCCAGGAGCCAATGGCTAACTATGAGGTCATGAAGCCTCTGGGGCTATAGATGAGATTTCCCTGCCTTTATGTTATGCCACCAGCCTGATCTTTCCACCAGTGTCTTTGAAAAGTGTCTTAAATTATAATTTTATTTGTTCTGCTACTTTAAAAACTCCATTAAACTCTTACCATATTGGAGCATAGAATTTCTCTAAACTGAATTTGTGTTCTTGGGCCAAGGTCACTCATATTTGGCTCCAGAATAAACTATTTCTCATCCCTTGTGAATTAAGAGGTATGTTTTGCCTAGGCATTCTATCTGCTTCCATGTTTGTGCTATTGGTCACCGATGTCTAAGACACAGGTTAGCTCCCACAATGCTCCCAGCGGGTGACTCTACATCTCTGTATCATTTTGTCATTGAACACTCATCTGACAGAGGTGACGATAATACAGAGGAATCTGCCCTGTGCAAGCTTGTTGTCTCCACAGCAGAATCCTGAATTTTTGTCTAACCTGATGGCTATTATCTAAGAAGACTTTTGCCTTTTTTTCTCTTCAGAAATTTTGTGATTGTGTTAAACCTGAAAATTGTGAGAAGAAATACCAAATACATAATTGTCCAACTGAAGCAAGTTTTCTTTAATACTGACTAGGAAGATGGACACTGGCCAGGTCCATACCCAGGAATCCCAGAAAATTGGCACTGAATTCAGCCAGTCATGTGCTCATAAAGGTAACCTCCAAAAGGCTATGGTACTTCCCACCTTTGTCCAATGGGAGCAAACATACATCTTGATGTATTTCCTGCCTATATATCTCCTGCATATGGGTGATTAAACATCTTGTGCAGATGGGGCAACCAACCTAGTTTATCAAAGTGAAAACACATGACTTGTTATCTTACATAATAATAGCTCCCAGAATTCCAGGAAGTTGTCTGTCCCTGGACAAGTGGGGCTCACGGGTTACAATTTTCTATCTAGCTTCAAATTTCCATACGTTTTTCTCTCAAATGTTAGGAAGTCAAAAAGTAAAACTTTACAAACTTTTGAAGCTGGAGTTTTACTCACCCTCCACATAGCCCATGTCTCTGGTATTTGGGCCACCACTGGGTTTAACAAGGAGGAAAAACCACTCTTACCTGATGGACATCTCTATGTGCTGGAGTATAGGTTATCCAACATAAGCCCAAAGCAATTATGCTTATTTTACTATAATTTAATGCCATAAAAATACACTTAATTTTAAATTTACCTACCTTTTGATTGTAGTTTCTGGAAGCAGTCTAAAGGAGATGTAGAAGGAATTAGGACAATGTGAAATAAAAGTTATCTTTGTTGATGTAAAATATTATTTTAAGGTGTGTTATCTTTGTTTATGTTGCATTTGTTTAATTCTGTGAAGCTGTGTTACTGTGCCTGTCTAAAACACCTGATGGTCTAATAAAGAGCTGAATGGCCAATAGTGAGACAGGAGAAAGGATAGTCAGGGCTGGCAGGAGAGAGAATAGATAGAAGGAGAAACCTGGGAGGAGAACAGAAGTAGCCAGAGAAGGAGAAGAAAATCAGGGACCAGCCACCCAGCTACATAGCAAGCCATGGAGTAAGAGTTAGCTTTACAGAAGTAAGAGAATGGGAAAAGCCCTGAGGCAAAAGGTAGATGGGATAATTTAAGTTAAGGAAAGCTGGCTAGAAACTAAGCTAAGCTAAGGCTGGGCATTTATAAGTAAGACTAAGCCTCTGTGTGTGATTTATTTGGAGCTGGGTGGTGGGCCCCCCCAAAAGAGCAAAAAACCACAGTTTGTGGGAGTCAGAAAAGAGTCCTTTGAGAAGACATCTTTAGGACTTAGAGGATGTCGGGAATTGGCCAAGTGAAAGGATGAACAAGGACATTTGATATCATTTTGGATTAGGAAGGTGCACAAAGTCTGAAAGGGTTTGTGGTTGGAAGCTTGCAGGAACTGAAAGGAAGCCCAAGTTTCTGAGTTACATGAAAAAGCAGAGAAGTACTGTGTGTGCAGGTAATCCAGGGCTCTGTGGACCATGTTTACAATATTTGCTTAGTTTCTGAAACCCTCTTCCCATGTACTTGTCCCCTTGTGGTTGTAAATCTGTATCTCTTTGTACTCTAATAGTAGCCATTGTGAGGTAATTCAACCAAATTTGAGTGGAGATAGAGAAGGCTTATTGTATCACACTGCTGTGCCAAGGAGATGGCTCAGCGGGGAAAGAGTACCTGGCGTGGAAGGAAGAGGAACCGAGTTCAGTTTTCCAGTATCCATGTAAAAGCATGTCATGGCCAAGGCTTGGGGTAGAGGCAGAGATAGGTAGACCCTGAAGCTCTTGTCCAGCCAGCCTAACCTAAACAGGAAGCTTCAGGGTCAGTGAGAGACCCTGCCGTATAGGAAGACACCCATATCCTCTTCTGGAATCCACAGGTGTATCCATGGGCATGTGTACCTGTGCAAACACATCACACACATTTGTAGCATGTTTTGTGTACCTGTATAATATTAGAGTAGATAATCCCATTAATTTGACAGATTGCAAAATACTATATCGCTTACATACATTTGAATCACATAAAGTAGCAGCATGCGTGCCTGTTTTAAGCCAGGAAAACCAGGATCTAATCATTGTCTTTTACTCACCAGCCATTTAGTGGTGTGAGCTGAGGAGTAGCTGTTTTAGAAGCAGGAAGCAGTAACAGGAAGATTCAAAAGAGAAACACCTACCCGGGCTTCATGATCTGGTAGTAAGAAAAACAAATCAAAAGGACAACAACAACAACAAAACCCAAACAGAGCATTTTCTCTTAAGTTCCGTCATTTCACCGTTTAATCCAAGCTAAGATGTTTCATTGGGAGCATGATGGGGGTGATAGTGTGGAAGGAGATACCACAGAAAGCAAATAAAGCAAGCAGTTGAAGCTTATCTGTTTCCCCCCCACCCAGGGTATGTAAAGGCAATTACTCTGATAAATTAGATAATTTCTTCAATCAGGTGGCTAGCCTGATTGTCTACCTTAGACACTAGCACAGATTTACAAACATCACTCTAGATTTTTCTACTTATTTTCACTTAAAGGGAAAAAATCAAACACATTATCTAGATGCTTCCCTGCTTACCATGAATCAGAGTGCTTGATCCTGCCACTCTCAGCCATCATTAATGACGGGCTTAACTGCTCTGCTCCCCCACCCTGCAGCTGGCAGATGGAGTGCAGAAGATATGACCTAGCTTCATTGCTATTTACGTGCAAAGAAATGGTGTGACCCTCTGTGGCTTTCTCATTTGATTCAAATGCCCTTAAGACAAAGGAGAATTCTGGAAAATTTATCTTTGCTTCCTCTTTTGTCTCAGCTGCCCTCTAAAATTTTAAACCTATACACTTGGGATCTGAGCCCCAGTCTAAAGGTGATCTTGAGGTCTGAAACTTGGTTCTGTAGGGGCCATAATTGTGATTTAGAAACCAAAGCTTTAGGGGAGATAATTAGCATAGGAACTTGTATTTGCGAACAGTGTTCACTGAAATTGTCACTTCCTATGCTGGTGCACCTGTACAGTAAGTGGGGGGTGTCAGTCATCCACCCACCAGATTTTAATCTACCCACTTGCAAGCTCTGTAGCTTCTAGTTTTATTTTTCACATTTAGTAATGTTTGCCACCAGCTTGGACATAAGGGCCTGTCCTTGTCAAAGTTAACACCTCTCGTCAGAGTTCTCCAGAGGAACAGAGCTGACAGTGGGTACATGTCAAAAAGAGTCTCTAAACTGGCTTACAGGACGTGACCAGAGTCTTTCAACAGTGACTCTCACAGTCAAGAGACTGAGAACCCCACAGTTGCTCAGTCCAAGAGACTAGAGTTTTTAGCAGTCCCAGTCTGGCACTGAAGGCCTGGGAGATTCCTTGAGAGTCACTGGCCTTTAGTCCTTGTTGGAATCCCAAAGAATCTGGTGCTCATATCGAAAAGAAATTGTAGCAGAAGCAACAGAGTAGATGAACTGACCAGCAAGCATGAAATCCAGGAGAGGAAAACAGGGAAGGGTTCCTTTTTTCTGGGCAGCTTTCAGAAGGTGCCTCCTACATTTAGGCTGGGTTTTCTTAATCAATTACCAGTCAGGACCACCACCCTTGTCCAGACACGCCCACAAGCCAAGTTGCTCCAATTCCTCATGAAGACTCCCTTCCCAAGTGTTGTGTCAAATTGACAGTTAAAACTAACAATAACACCATCCATTTGCATTTCATTTCAGTGGTCTCTGGGATTAAGACATTTCGGAGAAGTCTTTGCTGCAGGGTGCACAATAAGAGAGAGAAACAGACTGTGCTGTTGGATGGGTGGGGTGGGGGAGTCAGGCTCTCTCCAGGCAAGCAATTGCAATCAGGTCCTTATTGGTGACACCTGCTGGGAGAATGGCTGAAGGAGATTTTGAGCTCCCAGGTCCTGTGGACACAATCTGAAACAGATGGGGAGAGCAACAGTGAGCCTGGAGAAGTAATATTTGGTGAAGTGGTTTGCTAGGCTAAGATCTCATTAAGGGGATGTTTGGGAGACACAGGAGAATAGGAAAAATGTTGTGAATATTTGGTTTTGTGTGACCGGAAGCTTTTCTGTATCCCTCCCTCCAGTTCCCAACCCCTCCGCCACTTGTAAATAATCATCCAGAGGTGTAATATTAATTACAAACTGTTTGGTCTATGGCTCAGGCTTATTGCTAGGTAGCTATTACATCTTAAATCAACCCGTTTCCATTAATCTATATGTAGCCACATGGCCATGGCGTTACTGGTCTGCTGGCATCTTGTTGCTCCTTGGGCAGCTGGATCATGTCTGCCCTGACTCTGCCCTCTTCTCCCTGTATCTCTCTTGGATTTCCCACCGGGCTCTTATCCTGCTTTACCATAGGGCAAAACAGCTTCTTTGTTAACCAATAGTAGCAACACATATTCACAGCATACAGAAAGACCACCCCACAGCACTAATTTTGAATATAAATTATAAATTGAATATAAATTACTAATTTTGAATATAAATCATAAAACTTTATGAGTAACTTGGAGTACTTTATGATTTAAAAAATTAAACCATTTAGTAAAATACTGATTTGTGAATGCCCTAAACAATGAACAGCACAATCAACTTCTTTCTCCAACTTCCTTCTGTTTCCACACACTGTATTAGCAGCTTTCTTCATTGACTGTGGCAAAATGCCCGAACAAAGCAACTTGAAGAAGAAGAAAGGGTTTATTCTGGCTCCACCAAGGTGAGACATCAGTTTCAGGCAGTAAAGACATGCTGATAGGAACAGGATGCCAGCTGGTCACATGGCTACTACAGCCAGGAAGCAGAGAATCAAGGGACTGAGCTACAAAAGCTGAAGGCCTGGTCCCCTCTGGTCACTTTCTCCAAGGTCCCATGACTTCAAACAGTGCCATCAGCTAGGGACCAACTCCTCAAACACGTGAGGCAGAGGGTGGTATTTCACATTTAAATAGGGCACTCCTATTTTCCTCTCTCCTTCTGCCTTTTCCTACACCAGTTCCTCTGTTCCCTCTTCTGTCCAGTCCTTGCTGTTTCTATTTCCACCAAAGTTTCCATCAGTAGTATTTCATGTCTCAACTCGTTTCTCATGTTTATTATAAAGGACTCCGGTGTCCCAGCTGTGACCACATCACACTCTTTACTTCCTTGAAACCTAGGCCGTCAGAGCTATTATTTTAACTGTTTTGTTTTCTGAGTTTCATCTTGAAATAGCATGCTTATGAGTTCATCTTGACTTTATTCAGGTTATATTTTATTCTTCATTGTGGACAATGGATGGAGCCCTTTTCTTCTTATCACAGTCATTTGCTAGAACTTGCTATCCATAGTGTAAAGTGTCCATTCTTGTTTCCAGTGTAGACATGCTATAATTAAGTCAGATCCAGTGGGCTGTATTAGGCTCTTGAGGAGTGTTATCTTTTGAAATCCAGTCTTGAGGGAATTTTCAGGAATGGTCTATTTGAGTGTTTTTCTTGTCTTTTGTGAATTTTCTCATTTGGAAAAGCCTGCAACTTTTGATCAGGGCCTCCAAGTTTCTCATCTTTTCTCTTCTACTTTCATTTTCTTTCTTTTAAAGAAATGTGTAAGAAACTTGAGTTTGTCTACTAGTTTTTCTCTTTCATTCTTGATAATTCACTGCACACTTTAATTTCCACTAGTCTCTATGTGTCACATGTGTTTTTATCATTTTATAGAATTACCTTTTTGGTTTCCTTAATATTATCTTTTTTTCTCTCCTGAGAGCACTATCTTTGCTTTGGAAATATCTTAAATTAGAAACCTTCCCCAAGTATTACTTCCAAAGTCAGTGGTACTTGCTATCTGCTCAAATTATCTAACCAGTGGATGAGTATATCAACTAGCCTCATAAAGATTCTAAAATTACCAGCAAAACCCTTCTTCTAAACTTGACTCCTTTTCAATCATGTACTTCAATAAATGATGACTGTGTCTGACCAAGCAGTCAAGCTAAACCTTTAGAAATGATCTTGGTTCCTCTTTGTTTTCATAACCTACCTATAACCTAACCATGAACCACAAAAGCATGGAATCTGACCTCCTCCGGGTGTTCTACCCATCTTATCCTTTCAGACACATAAACATTTAAGCTTATTTTTGTTCAGGATTGTGTGTCCTTGGGCTAATGTGGCCTTCTACATTCTCAGATAACTTGTTCTTTTGCACATTGTGACCTTAGCTAATTATAACCACTTTAGGGGAGTCTTTCCTGGTGCCCTATGTAAAAGTCACAACCTGAGATAATTGGCACAAAGATTTCTTTACAAAGCACTTGTTGTTATATAATATTTCTGTGCTTACTTTATGGTATATGCAGTTGGTATTTTCATTATTTATCTCTTATCACTTGTAAGATTTTGTCTCTTTTTTTCTCTCTTTCTTAAAGTTTTTATTTTTTTCTCATATATCATATCCCATCCCTACCACTGTTTCCCCTCCCTCCCCTTCCCCCTTTCTCCCCCACACCTCCTTTCTCCCCAGACTTGCCCACCCCGACTCCACTCAGAAAAGAGCAGGCCTCCCAGGGACATCAACCAAACACAGCATAACAAGCTACCATAAGACCAGGAATATACCATCATATCAAGGCTAGACAAGACAACCAAGTAGGAAGAAAAGTGTCCCATAAGTAGGCACAAGAGCCAGAGGAAGACCCCATTCCCGCTGTTAGGAATCCAACAATAATATCAAGCTGCTCAGCCATAGCATATATGAAGAGGACCTAGGTCAGACCCCTACAGGCTTCCTGATCTCTTCCATCTACTGTGAGTCTTGGTCAGTTGATTCTGTAAGCCTGGTTCTCCTGGTGTCCCTGGACTCTCTGGTTCCTCAGATCCTCCCTCCACCTCCTCTGTGGGGTTCCATGAGCTTCTGCCTAATGTTTGGCTGTGGGCCATCTGTGGGCCATGTAGACATCTGTTCCCATTAGTTTCTCAAATTCTCTCTCATCTTTGATGACAATTGTGCTGGGCTCCAGTCCAAGAACTCTTTGTAGGCAGGACAAACTGTAGGTTGAAGGTTTTGTGGCTGGGTTGTTGCCCTAATCCTTCTACTTGAGACTTTGCCTGGTTACAGAAGATGACCTGTTCAGGCTCTGTGTCCCCCATTACTAGGAGTCTTTGCTAGGGAGACTCTTCATAGATTCTATGGAGTTTCTATTGCACTAGGTTTCCACCTTGCCCTGAAATATACCCCAATTCCAGTTGTTTTTTCCCAGGACTTTCCCCCTTCCCCCATACCTGGGCCCTTCTGTTCCCAATCCTAATCAGTACCAAATCAACTGTAGAAATCTATTCTATTTCCTCTTCTCAGGGAAATACTTACAATCATATTTAAGCCCTCCTTGTTACTTAGCCTCTCTGGATCTGTGGACCATAACATGATTATCTTTTACTTCACAACTACTATCTACTTATAAGTGAGTATATAACATGTGTGTCTTTCTGGGTTTGGGTTACCTTACTCAGAATATTTTTTTTCCAGTTCCGTGCATTTGCCCACAAATTCATGATGTCATTGTTTTTAACAGCTGAGTAATACTCCATTGTGTAAATGTACTACATTTTTTTTTTTATTCATTCTTCAGCTGAGGGACATCTAGGTTGTTTCCCAGTTCTGGCTATATACAAAAATAGCTAAGCAACTGTCCTATGATAGGATGCAGTGCCCTTTGGGCATATGCCCAGGAGTGGTATAGCTGGATCTTGAGGTAAATCAGTTCCCAATTTTCTGAAAAACTGCTATATTGATTTCTAAAGTGGCTGTACAAGTTTGCATTCCTACCAGCAAAGAAGGAGTGTTCCCCTTGCTCCACATCCTTGCCAGCATGAACTGTCATTTGTGTTATTGATCTTAGCCATTCTGACAGGTGTAAAATGGAATCTTAGTGTTGTTTTGATTTGCATTTCTCTGATGGCTAAGGATGTTGAATATATTTCTTTAAGCGTTTCTCAGCCATTTGAGATTCTCTGTTTAGATCTGTACCTCATTTTTAAATTGAATTATTTGGTTTTTTATGTCTATTTTCTTGAGTTCTGTATATATTTTGGATATTAGCCCTCTGTCAGATGTGAGATTGGTGAAGGTATTTTCCCATCCTGTGTACTACCATTTTGTCCTGTTGATGGTATCTTTAGCCTTACAAAATGTTTCAGTTTCATTAGGTCCCATTTATTAATTGTTGATTTTAGTGCCTGTGCTATTGGTATTCTGTTCAGGAAGTTGTCTCCTGTGTCAATGAGTTCAAGGCTATTCCCCATTTTCTCTTCTATCAGGTTCAGTGTATCTGGTTTTATGCTGAAGTTTTTGATCCACTTGGACTTGAGTTTTGTCCAGGCTGATAGATATGGTTCTTTTTGCATTCTTCTACATGCCAACATGTTAGACAAGTACCATTTGTTAAAGATGCTTTCTTTTTTCCATTGTGTATTTCTGGCTTCTTTATAAAAAAATCAGGTATCAATAAGTGTGTGGATTTATATCCAGGTCTTTGATTTAATTCCATTGATCAACATATCAGTTTTATGGTAATACCATGTACTTTTTATTACTACAGTTCTATTGTACAACTTGAAATAAGGAATGGTGATACTTCCAGAAGTTCTTTTATTGTGCAGAAGGGTATTAGCTATTCTTGTTTTTTTGTTTTTCCATATAAAGTTGAATATTTTTCTTTCAATGTCTATAAAGAATTATGTAGAGATTTTGATGGGGATTGCATTTAATCTCTAGATTGCTTTTGGTAAGATGGTCATTTTTATTATGTTAATCCTACCTATCCATGAGCATGGGAGATCTTTCAATCTTCTGATACCTTCTCCAATTTCTTTCTTTAAAGACTTAAAGTTCGTGCCATACAGGTCTTTCACTTGCTTGGTTAGAGTTATCCCAAGATATTTTATATTATTTGTGGCTATAGTAAAAGGTGTTATTTCACTGATTTCTTTCTCAGCCCATTTGTCATTAGGAGGGCTACTGATTTTTTTTTTAGTTATTCTTGCATGCAGATGCTTCATTGAAGGTGTTTATCAGCTGTATGATCTCTGGTAGAATTTTTTTGGTTCCTTATGTATACTATCTTAGTATTTGCCAATAGCAGTACTTTGACTTCTTTTTTTCTAATTTCTATCCTGTGGTTCTTCTACCTTGGAATCATTGACTCCTGTCCACGAGGAAGGAGGGAGCCAAAGCTAATGATAAGGGTTAGAAGGCTTGTGAGTCTACAGAGACAGCTCTCTCGGGAGACAGTTAAGTGTTACAACTCCCCTTTATTCCAGAGAGAAAAGGTAATATAAATGCTGGGAACAATGGCTGGGGCATCACCTAGCTTGCATTAAACAGCATGTTCCTATCAGAAGGCTTTATATGTGGCAGTAGGGTCCTATAGCAAAGCTCCTAGTACAAATCTTAGTTACCATATGTGCAGCAGGGGCAAAGCTTCTAGAGGCAAACTATGCCAAGGGTCTCAATAGAGATAAATCAGGCATCCAGGCTTAGAGGCAGCTTTCAGATATAATCGGTCCTCCAAGACTATAGACACTCTCCAGATAAGGGCAGGTAGAGAGCAGGATATCTTACTGAGGAGGGAGTCCCTTATGTTGCTGAGCTTGGAGAGAGCTGCCAGGCCATGACAGACCGTAACCTCTGACAGCAAAGCCTACTAACAGTATCCCTTTGCTCTCCTTCAGTTGTCTTACTGCTCTAGCAAGAAGAACAAGTACTATGTTGAGTAGATATGGAGAGAGTGGACAGCCTCGTCTTGTTCTTGATTTTAGAAGAATTGCTTTGAGTTTCTCTCCATTTAATTTTATGTTGGCTATTGGCTTGCTGTGTATTTCTTTGTGTGTGTGTTTAGGTATGTTCCTTGTATTCCTGACCTCATCAAGACTTTTATCATGGAGGAGTCTTGGATTTTTCATCATCTAATGAGATGCTCATGTTGTTTTTTTCTTTCAGTTTTTTTTTATATGATGGATTACACTGACAGATTTTCTTGTGTTGAACCATCTCTGCATCTCTGGGATAAAGCCCACTTGATCATTGTGGATGATCTTTTTGATGTGTTCTTGGATTTGGTTTTCCACTATTTTATTGAGGTTTTTTTGCACTTATGCTCATGAAGGAAATTGGTCTGTAATTCTCTTTTTTTTGAGTCTTTGTGTGGTTTGGGTATCAGGTGACTGTGACCTCATAAAATGAATTGAGCAATGTTCCTTCTGTTTCTATTTTTGTGGAATAATTTGAGGAGTATTGGTATTAGCTCTTCTTTGATGGTCTGGTAGAATTCCATGCTGAAACCATCTGGCTCTGGGCTCTTTTTTGTTGAGAGACTTTTTATTACTGCTTCTATTTCATTGGGGATTATAGGTCTGTTTTAAATTGTTTATCTGATCTTGACTTAAGTTTGGTAAGTGGTATCTATCAAAGAAACTGTCCATTTCTCTTAGATTGTCCAGTTTTGTAGAGTACAGGTTTTTAAATTATGACCTAATGATTCTTAGGATTTCCTAGGTGTCTATTGTTATGTCCCCTTTTTATAATTTGGATATTCTCTCTCTGCCTTATGGTTAGTTTAGATAAGGATTTGTCTATCTTGTTGATTTTCTTAAAGAACCAACTCTTTGTTTCATTGATTCTTTCGTTTTCTCTTTGTTTCTATTTTATTAATTTTAGCTCCGAGTTGGATTATTTTCTGCTGTCTACTCCTCCTGGGTGTGTATGCTTCTTTTTGTTCTAGAGCTTTCAGGCATGCTGTTAACTTGCTAGCATGAGATCTCTCCAATTTCTTTATGAAGGAACTTAGTACCATGAAATTTACTCTTAGCATACCGTTTTCATTGTGTCCCATAAGTTTGGGTATGTTATGCATTTATTTTCATTGAATTCTAGGAAGACTTTAATTTCTTTATTTGTTTCTTCCTTGACCCACTGGTAATCCAGTAGAAAGCTGTTCTGTTTCCTTAGGTTTGTAGGCTTTCTATTGTTTTTGTTGATGTTGAAATCCAGCTTTAATTGGTGGTGGTCTGATAGGATGCATGGGGTTATTTCTATTTTTTTGTATCTGTTGGGACTTGCTTTGTGACCTATTATGTGGTCAGTTTTGGAGAATGTTCCATGAGTATTGAGAGCCGCTGGTAGCAAAAGTCTATAGGAGTACACAGCAGTGACAAGTAGAGTTCAGAAGGCCAACCTATCAGAACTAAGGGTTCTGTTACAGGAAACCATCACGCAAGGTGTTATGGAATTATTGCCTTTTGAATGAACTGGCTGTCTCTTGTTGTAAACTTCTTGTGCAATAACAGCTACGATTCTCCCCATTTACTGTCCATCTCCATGTTATGTGTACATGTACTCTCACAATTGCATCTCAATCTTGGGCACAATTTTCCTTATACATTTGGGGTAATTGGACGACTGTCCCCAGCTGTGTTTGTTTCCATTAACATACATCTGGCCAGGGCCATTCTCCAGACAAAAGCATTTCAGCAAAGATACCCTTTTCCAAGGACAAAACTGCACATAGATAAACATTAGCTCATCTCACTCACAGATAGAGAAAAGAACCACTAACAATTAAATCCTCAACTCCTTACTTTCACCCTGGGTTATTTACACAAGACCCTAACTTAAGAGATTTACTGCTCACATTCCTGGGATGATGTTTTAGCCATGTGCTAGTTACTGAGTTAAGGCAGTTACTTTTCACTGACCCAAGGAGATTGCCTACAAGGCCAGGCAGGTGATAGGTGCCAAGCTTCTTTCTTGTGCAAATTAAGTTTTAATTCCTCCTCAGCCAGGTGCTATTCCTAGATTTTTTCCTCAGCAATTACTCTGAGCGAAAGTGCCTTTTTTAACCAAATACTACATGTTCTTACATAGGTTGCTTAGCCACCTATCATATGTCCCCCTCCCTATCAGAAAGCAGCTGCAGCTGGGATGAACAGGAAAAGTGGTGCCAAAGACAATTTAGTTTCTTGTGACTTATTCATCACTAACATTCTACCTAGCCGTTTCTAGATTATAGTTTGAGCACATAAATTCCCTAATTGATCTTAGCCTTTAGTTGACCCTACCAGAGAGCTCCCCTTTAGTCACTCCCCTTTTGGGTTGTAATTGGAAGCTGACAATTAATTGATTTTTGTGTGGATCCTTATCACCTCTCCCTGTGGCCCTGAAAACTTCAAACCTCACATTGTTTTGCCAAAGAATTACTGTGTGGGTTCTCTGAGAGCACTGAGAGGATTGATGGAGAAGAACAAAGATGAGGACAGAGATGGAAAGAACTAGGTAGAATGATGAGAGAACAGCAGGAGAGACTGAGAGCAGGAGGGACCAAGAGGAGCTAAGTAAGAGAGCAGAAAAGAAACTGTAGATAGAATTGCCATAGAAGAATAATGTGAGTGGACTAAATAACTCAGTGTGCTTAGATGCATTGAATATCCCTCAGATTAGAATCCTCAGCTGGTTGGTAGACTCTTTCGCGGACCCTGGGAGCAAACAATATAGGCTGGACCTATTATTGTTTGTGTTACAAGAGGTCCTGAGAAGAAAGTGTATTTTTTTTTTGTTTGGGTGAAATGTTCTGTAGATATTTGCTAGGTCCATTTGAATTATAATGTTTGTTAGCTCCATTGTTACTCTTTAGTTTTTGACCTGTCTATTGACAAGAGTGGGTTATTAAAGTCTCCCACTATTTATGTGTGAGGGTCAATGTCTGATTTAAGCTTTAGTAACATTTCCTTTACAAATGTGGGTGCCCTTGCATTTGAGGTATAGATATTAAGGATTAAAATGTCATCTTGGTGGATTTTTCCTTTGATGAATGTGAAATGCCCTTCTCCATCTCTTTTAATTAATTTTGATTTGAAGTCTATATTGTTAGATATTAGAATAGCCACACCAGCTTGCTTGTTATGTTTATTTGCCAATCCTTTACTCTGAGGTAATGTCTGTCTTTGATATTGACGTATGTTTCTTGTATGCAACAGAAGAATGCATTCTATTTTTTAATCCACTCTGTTAACCTGTGTGCTTTTTTTTTTTTAAATTGGGGAATTGAGAACATTGATACTGAGTGGTTTTAATGACCAGTGATTATTAATTCTTGTCATTTGTTGTTGATAATGGTAGAGTGGTGTGTGTGTGTGTGTGTGTGTGTGTGTGTGTGTGTGTGTGTGTGTGTGTGTTTCCCTTCTGTGGGTTTTGCTGATGTGAGATTATTTATTGCCTGTGTTTTCATGGGTACAGTTAATCTCATTGGGTTGGATTTTTCTTTATAGTACCTCTATAGGACTGAATTTGTAGATAAATATTGTTTAAATTTGACTTTGTCATGCAATATTTTGTTATCTCCACATACGGTGATTGAAAGTTTTGCTGGGTATATTATCCTGGACTGGCATCTGTGGTCTCTTGTAGTCTGCCACACATCTCTCCATGTTCTTCTGGCTTTTAGAGTCTCCATTGAAGAGTTACATAGATGTAATTACATAGATGTAATTCTAATAAGTCTGCCTTTATATGTTACATGGCACTTTTCCTTTGCAGCTTTTAATAGTCTTTCTTTGTTCTGTGCGTTTAGTGTTTAGATTATTATGTGGTGAGGGTACTTTCTTTTCTTGGTCCAATTTACTTGGTGTTCTGTATGCTTCTTGTGCCTTAAGTAGGCATGTCCTTCTTTAGACTAGGAATATTATCTTCTATGGTTTTGTTAAAAATATTTTCTGGGTCTTCAAGCTTGGATTCTTTTATTTCTATTCCTATTATTCTTAGGTTTGTTCTTTTCATAGTGTCCCAGATTTCCTGGATGTTTTGTGTCAGGAATTTTTTAGACTTAACATTTTCTTTGGCCAATGTATCTATTTCTTCTATGGTGTCTTCAATGCTTGAGAGTCTCTCTTCCTTCTCTCATATTCGGTTGGTGATACTTATGTTTGTCATTCCCATTGGCTTACCTAGATTTTCACTTTCCCGTATTTCGTCAGTTTGTGTTTTCTTTATAGCGTTCATTTGTATTTTCATCTTTAATAGTTTCCTTCACCAGTTTGTTTTTTTATGAGCTTTCTTTAAGGGATGTGTCCATTTTTTTGGTTGTCATATGTATATTTATATTTGTTTTTTTGAGATAGGGTTTCTCTGTGTAGCTTTGGGCCTTTCCTGTAACTCACTCTGTACCCCAGGCTGGCCTCAAACTCACAGAGATCCATCTGGCTCCGCCTCTGGAGTGCTGGGATTAAATGCTCATCAGGGGGTCTCTGACCGAGTTGGATGTGGGATAAGTTATGAGGAAAGGAGTGGTAGATAGGAGTACTGAGTGAGGTCTGTTGTGAGCTGCATGCCTGTGGTTCTGGCAGTCAGTGTGGTCTCTGGTTCAGCAGGAAGTCTCTGCCCGAGTTTGCTTATCTGTTTTTCTGGCTTGCTTGACCTGCACCTGTTCTTCAAAATGTTGTGGCCTGTACCAGGGTATAGGACTGATGTGTTCTGCTCCTGGGAACAGAAGTCCATGCGGGTTGGGACCAGGGGCACAGCAGCAGGAGGGGACCATGGATGAAGTGGGACAGGGCTGGGGAGCAGTGGAATGGATCTTTGGGAACTGAATCTAAGGAGTGGGGCAGTTCATTTGATAGGCAGGTCACTCACCTGTTCTTCTGATGGGTGTGGTCTGCACCTGGGCAGTGGAACTCCTCCAGAGTTGGGGGAAGGGGCTTGGCAATGAGGCATGGGGTGAGATTGGGAGTCAATTAGTGGTAGAATGGGTCTTTGGGAACCGAATCTATGGGGTGGAGGAGTTCAGCTGACAGGCAGGTCACTCGCCTGTTCTGCTTGGTATGGCCTGACTTTGACTCTTGTGTATAATTATATTCCCAGTGAATAGCACACAGTAGTAACTCAGATACTATTTCATAAATATGAAACAAATACATACAATATGCAAATTGTTTATTGAAGTCACTGGATACAGTGGTGTGAGCAGAAATTCACTTTATTTCTCTCCATTGTCCATTCTGTGAAGCTAGACCATGAATATGTGTCTATCTTTCATAAGACAAAACTGCAGGCTTTTCTTACTTTAAAACTCTAAACTTTGATGTGACGGAAGGCTCATAGAAGGTAAAAGGATGCCTGGTGGGAGGCCTTGCATTACTCTTCTGACACTTGCTCACCTCAAAGCTGTTTCTGCTCAGCTGTAGATGGCAAAATGTATCTAAAACAGGGGCAGTCTTGTGAGAGAAAGAGAATTATTAGTAACCGCACCTAATTACAGGGAAAGGTAGCTTGGCTGTGACCCACAGAGAGGAGCTCATTGCTCCATTCTACCCCTGAGAGTAGTGGGTTTCACTTAGTGTTAGCACATTCAGTGTGGAAAATGCACCCCCGAATTTCCCGTAAATGGAGTATCATCAAGGAGCAACACCCCTAACCAGGGAGCTCTCTCTGAAGCCCCTGGCATAGACAGGGCATCACCTGGCCAGTTGCCATGGCTCTGGCCTCTGAATCTGCATTGTCAGCTTCTTCTCCAACTTCCTTCTGCTGAGTTCAGGTCATGGCAGGCAGGAAGCTCTCTTGAGTAGTGCCTGGATCAGACAGGCCACTGTTATCTCTGCTCTGTGGGCCCAGAGTTGACACCCCATAGTCACTGGGCCCTTTCTTCTTCCATGTCCCTTCTGTTAGTGACTTTTTGTTGCTTAGATAAAACAACCAAAAGCAACTTTGGGAGGAAAGAGTTTATTTCATCTTACAGTTTTTGTAACCCATTGTCTGTAGAAGTTAGGGCGTGACCACAGAAACAGGAACTGGAGCAAAGACAGTGGAGGAATGCTGCTTTCCAGCTTTCTCCTCAGGGATGGTTCGGCTTGCTTTCTTCCACCTCCTAGGATGACTTGCCTAAGGTTGACATTGCTCACAACTGATTGGAACTTCTCACATCAATAATCAATCAAGAAGATGTCCCACAGACCAATCTGATTGGGGAATTTTCTCAATGAGGTTTCTTCTTCCTAAACGACTCTCACTTGTGTCAAGTTGACATAAAACGTGCCAGCACAGCTCTCTCTCTCTCTCTCTCTCTCTCTCTCTCTCTCTCTCTCTCTCTCTCTCTCTCCCTCTCCCTCTCCCTCCCCCTCCCCCTCCCCCTCCCCCTCCCCCTCCCTCTCCCTCTCCCAACTTTGTCCAAACTCTTTTTTTATTCTCCTGTCATAAGTCATACACTACTTACATATAACCAGTTGTCCTTATAGACTCTTAAACATGTATCAGATTCTAAATATTTTCTCAGTGGTTCCCTCATGATGTTCGTCAGGCCAGCATCCTTTCCCCTGCCACAGCTTTGGATATATTCTTCCTGAGGAAATGTTTATTTAAATTCCTCGGTGCATCCCATAGTGTCTTTACTTTTCCTTACTTTCTGTGGGTCACGGATGCCAAAAAACAACCCCACAGTGGCTTAGACATCTTAACACATTATTACTATTATTTTTTGCTTATCCTTTATAGACAATCCATGGTAAGATTTTTGGCTTTTAAAACCTTAGTTCAAACTCTGAGACAGTAAGAAAAAGTCATACACGACCTCCTGTCACTTTGATTTTCAACAAAGTGTCTGTACTGGACTGACCACTGGGTATTTTTATTTGTCACTTAATGTTTCTGAAATAGAAATTATTATTATCTCCATTTTATTGAGGAGGAAATGGAGCTCAAGAGGTGTTAAGTAATAAACATCAAACAATTGTCACATCAATAAAAGAAGCTGAGCAAGATTTGCCCAGAGAAAGGCTACTTTCACAGATTATAATCTTAACCATGATATCATTTGTGGGTCTCCTTCTTCCTCTGGAACGTTGACCACGTGTTCATGAGGGTGGAGGGAGCAGAAGGGGGAACAGGGTTCAGACGGCTGTGTATATGACGGAGATAGCCCTCTGGGAGATGACTTCAGTGAGACAATTCACCTCTATCCCAGAGTATATGGAATATATGGGGTTGGGGATGGTAGCTGGGGAATCATGTAATTTGCATTAAACAGCACCAGCAGGCTCCTATCTATCATAAAGTTGTGTTAGTGGCAGCATGGCCCTATAAAAATAGTTAGAGTGTGTTACTTAATTACCATGTGGTCAGCAGGGGAAGAACATTTGCAGGAAACTATGTCAAGGGTCATTCTTGTGACCATCCAGATGGGGACACAGAGTCTGTGTTTTGTTAAAGTATCTAACTGTAAGACACACAATTCATTTTCCAGCAGAACAAAAACCCTTTCAATGATTGACAGTTTATTCTAATATTGTTTATTCTAATCTAGTGCTGTTAATTGTACTATTGATACAAACTGTCACCTATATAATTAACAATATGTTTGATAAACTTTAACTAATTGGTTCCAGGAATCCCTCGACTTTATCCCCTTACTCTCATTTTTATTTACATAGTTATCTGAATCTATAGTACAATATTTGTATGCATATGTTATAAAATATGAATCATGATATATATTTAAGCATATAGAATTTTTGATGTAGGAATGTTAACCCATATTTAAATTTCAGTAGTCTAATATTATGGAGCATATTTAGACTTATAACAATGTCTGTATTTATTGCCTAAAATGTGTCAAAGAATAAAAACTGTTGTTTCCGCAATGTAATTCTGTGACTGCCAGATAGATCCACATTCTCTGGGCTCATGGAGAATGCTGACATTACCTCCTCTGTCTAGAGAGGCACTTTGAGGGCTGTGATGCTGAATCCCTTACAGTGCACATCTGACATTAATAATAAAGCAATACAAGGCAGCCCAAGCTCTACCCTGAAGAGGATTTGGGATGTGATAGGTGTGGAGCTCTCTGTGTCTGTTGTGTGTCACCTGCTCAAAGCTGAGCGTGGACATCACTTGGCCTCATGTCAGAGCAGCTCTGTGTTCCATTGATGATGGGACACCTGCTGCAACCCCTGTCACTGCCTACTAGATGACATGTTTTCTCTTGTACCTGATGCAACCAATTATATTTCTTTTCCCAAGAGCATGTCAGTTTTGTCCCTGTCACTGTTCCAGCCAAAGGCAAAGAAGTCTTGTCTTCTGTTACATTTAGTTAGAAATCACTGTGTGTTGTTCTAAGACCTTTCTGTTCATTATCCTCCTATTTTCCCCCTGTTCTGTAATTGTGTTCTGTTGTCTCTTTTGATAAGAAAGTGTCTGTACCTGACATCTTGTCAGGGCATTTTTCTTTTTTTCTGATACTTTATTGTGCGTGTCACTGTGATCTTACAGTCGTGTCATGGTATTTGTCAGATTTTTACTGTTGGTGTTCAGCATTCATCTGATTGCTGCCACAGATATAAGAGAACACTTTATCAAATATGTTTGTGGTCTTTGAGGATCCTCAGGAAGGAATAAGAGGGAAATTATATCTATTGCCAGTTATTCCCAGACTGTCTGTGTTTATTCAACAGAATCTAAGAACCTTTCGCAAACCCATACATTTCCCTGGATATTTTTTAAATTTGACAATTTCATTGGACTCTTTACAAATCATTGTTTTCCTCTCATGTTAAATATATTGTTAGTTTTTCCCTCCACACTTTCCTTTGGATGTATTCAATAACTTGAGCTGGAAACCTGATGACAAGTCACTGCAATGGAGCTGTGTTATCTGAAGTTAGGTGTGACAATGTGTGTCTGCCTGCAACCCTAGCACTCGGAGTATTTAGACACAAAAGGATAAGTGACTGGAGGACAAAGACCTCAGATCCTCCTGGGGAAAGAGTTACAGGTGGTTGTTGTATGTTACCCACTGTAGGTTCTAAGAACTGAACTCAGGTCCTGTGAAAGACCTGCACGTGCCCTTAACTGCTGAGGCATCTTTCCAGCCCACACAGTCACATTTTGAACTATCTTCAGAAGCATGTTTTTAATTGAAACAGAATCACACCCCTTTCCCCTGACAATTCCTCCCTCCAATCCTCCCCATACCTCCCCACTCTTAAGTGGATTTAGTATTTTTCTCTAAAGTACTTTTAAGATTTAGACATTTTAAAGTTTTGCAAATGGAATTATTTGGTTTTAATTGTGAGCTTGTCACAGATATTGCTAAGTTGATCAGTCATTTTGCTGTGGAGTTGGTAGTTGGTTTCAGAGCAAGATAGAATTGGTGTTTATGGAATGTCTGTAAGTTTCAGGCTTTTACATTTTTCTTGTTTAAGTCAAATTGAATACCATCATGGAATCTATTAAGTACTTTTCAAAATTATAATAATGGAATATTAAAATTTCCCCAATCTCATCACTCTAGCCTATTATATTGATCTATGTTCATATAAATTTTATTTTAAATCAACACATAATGATTTTGTATATTTATGGGTGAAGTGCGGATATGATGCTTTACCTATGTACAATGAGCAGATGATGTCATTTAATAGAAGTGCAATCCTAGTGGGGGCATTCAGAATCCTCTCTTCTGTTTATTTTTCAGTATATAATAAGGATGGAAGAGATAGCTCAGTGGTTAAGAGCACTTGTTGCTTTACAGAGGATGAAGGTTTGACTCCTGGCACCTACATATAATCTTGCAGCCATCAGTAATTCCATTTCCAGTGGACCTGATGCCCTTTTCCGAATCCATGAACATCAGGTTCACACATGGAGCAAAACACATACACATGAACTAAAATAAATAAATCCATCCCACGGATTAATCCATGTTAGCTGGAGCTTAGTCATAGATTAAATTAAAAGAAGAATGTGAGCTGAGTATCAGCATCCATCCTGTTCTGCTTCCTAACTGAGGATGCGATGGGACCAGCCACCTTCTGCCCAGTCGCCATGCTTCCCCACAGGACTGGACTCTATTCCCCTAAACCGTGAGCAACAATAAACCCTTCATCTCTTGGGAGCTTCTTGTCCTGTGTTTTATTGTGACAGAAACACAGTGACTCATTCAGCCAGGATGAAATCTGCAGTTGAATTGCAGTTCTGATACATTAGTTAACTGATTTTCAGGAAATTACTGTATATTTACTTTTCCTATCTGTTATATGGAACTAATAACATAAACCTTATGCTAATTTAATGTAAACATTAAGAAGTAAACAAAAAGTATCTGGCTCATTTTTGCATAACACTCTGTAGAAGAATTTCTCAACTACAGGGCCATGGTGTTTTGTACATGTGATATTTAATTTTTAAGCATTAACAAATATATAATATTTAGTGAATACTTGTCTCACACTGCTGTAAATGTCTTTACATATAGTAATCCACTTAATTTTTCAAGCTTCAATACAAGTAGCTATTATATTAGTTGTAGTCTAGACAGCAGTTCATAACCTATTCAATATGAAAATTTAATTTTTTAAATTATATTACTCCTCATAGGATGCATCTTTATTTTATTTTAATGATGCAACAAAAACTTTGCTGTCATGACTCTGTCTTCTGCTTCTAGGAAGAAATCAATTTTGTAAACAGTGGGATGAGAAAAGGATGAACTCTTTAATCGATTAATTTTATAATGTTCAGTGAATGAGCAAATGAAGATCCAGAGTGTAGGCTCTCCTTCCCCAGAGCTGAGCAAGCAAGAAGTTTCTGTTTGTTTTGTAGGATTTTCAGAAGTGCTTTTTATAAAAATATGTATTTTATATAAAAAATGTATTTATGTTTCCTCCCCCTCCATCTCTCTCTCTCTCTCTTTTTCCTCTTACTCCTTCCCCACTCTCTTTTCTGTGTTCATATGTAGAGGTCAGAAGATACCTTGTAGGAGCTGAATCGTTCAATCCTGGGGGCCCTGTGATTAAACTCAAATGAATGCCATAAGACTGGGTAGCAAGTGCCTATACTTGCTCAGAAATCTTGGCAGCTCCTTTCTGGTATTTTTCATCTAAGCACTTAGAAACAACAGGGATGTGGAAAAAAACAGGGAGAGGGAGGTAAGTTGAAATTAGGTAGGAAAAAAACCCTTGAGTCAATATTCAATGTAATTAGATAATTACTAAAGATGAATGTTTGATGTTCATGTAATGAATATTTGTAGAGGGACTTATTAGTTGTTATGTGAAGCTACGCCAACCTAAAACATCCATAAATGTCTTTTCCTTTCAAGTTTTGTTTTTAAATAATGACATAATCATGTGATCTCCTAGGGAGGTGTGGACAAGCATTTATTTACCATATATAGGTCTTTAATAACTAAGCAAATAAACAATTGCTTGACGAACCAATGGGATTCTTGGGGTTAGAGCATATGGGTGGTGATTTGTCATGGACAAGTCCACTCCAGAAGGGCAAGGACTCAGGAAAGCTACATTTCCCTCTGTGACTTTGTTGGAAGTTGTGTTACTGAGGAGCCTCGCTTGTCCAGCAATTGATTAGTGTCTGTATCACTTGGAGAAGGCAGTTCTTGAGTCTTTTAACTACCTTGTGCATAGAGGAAATGGGCCCACAACAAATACCAGTGTAAAAAAGAAGGAAGTAATCTTCTCACAACATGTACCAAACAACACTGAGCCAAATATCTTGAAAACCTCAAGTCAAATTAGCATTTGATAGGAGGCTTTTTTTTTTTTTATTTTACAATATAACAGTGTTCATATGTACTATTGAATTACTGGAAACAATGCTCTCTTTAATCACTGTTAAATGACTATTTCTTAACAGTCATGGCCAGGCTCTGTTACCTAACCCCAACCAAGAGGTCAATCAGTCTGAAATACATGTACACGTGAGCAGCACTAAATGGACTTATCAAGTCTGTCTGTCTATCTGTCTGTCTGTCTGTCTGTCTCTCTCTCTCTCTCTCACACACACACACACATTAAATAAAGAAGCAGTGTTTGTGAGTGGAGAGACAACAGAGGAGTTGGGGGGGTGAAAATTACCTAAATACAGTATTCATGTATGAAATTCTCAAAAAATTTTAAATTAAACCATGGCCAATGTAATAAATCATGAAACAGAAATTATGAGGCATCTTGTATAGCACCTTCTTGTCTTATGGAAGCTAGTACTCAGTAAGGAGGCTTTCAGGTCATATTATCAGGGTCCTGTGTCCAAAGCATGTGTCTTCAGCAATAGACACTTACCTTCAACTGTGGGAGGCAACCAAGGCAATAGCCATGGCCTATATTGTTTTGATATTCTCTAGGACTACCTTGACTAATGTGAAAAGAATTTTTACATCTAGAACTGGGGCTTTGTCAGATATAAGCAATTGGGTTTTGGGGATAGCATTGTCAATCCACGAGGTGTAACTTCACTAATTCCTGTGCACAGGCACATGCACCTGCACCTGCACACACACATGCACACAAACACATATGTACATATGCCTGCCACATACTGATTTGTAATTATGTAATTTTAGGTAAATAAAAATATTATGATTCTTTAAGCCCTTTTCAAATATCCTCAGTGTTACTTTCCTTCTCTCCTCCCCCGTCTTCTGTGTGGACCTCTCACTCCATCCCCATGTCTTCCCCTTCATATCATTTATCTGTCTGCTGCCCTCTCTGGGGCTCCCTTCCTGATCTCTGGGGTTACTCCAGGGTGTGTACTTCCATCTGAAGATTTGGAGCTAGAACTACAGATGAGAGGAAACACGGCCGGACCATTTGGAACGGTTTTTCTGGAACGGTTACCTCACTCACTATGATGTTTTCTAGTTCTATCCACTTACCTGTAAATGTTATGATTTCAGTTTTTCTTTATAGCTGAATGTTCTGTACATGGACCACATTTTCATTAGCCATCCATCAGTTGAAGGATACTTAGGTTGTTTCCACCCCCTAGCCATTGTTAGTAGAGTGGCAATGAACATGGCTGGACAAGTATCTCTAGGTTATTTTAAATATTAAAATACCCTTATTCCTTGAATTGGAGTTATAGTTCAGCTGTTAGGATCACTTGTTGCTCTTGCAGAAGACCAGGTTCCATTCTTAGTACCCACGTGGCAGAGCACAACTATTTATAGCTCCAGTTCCAGTGGTCTGACACTCTCTTCTGGCCTCCACAGGCACCAGACAGACATGTTGTTACATGCATACATGCATTCATATGTACATGCATACATACATAATACATGCATACATACGTAAATGAAAGTTTTCCCGTGTCCCAGCCTGCCAGCAGTTGGGACAAATCTCTCCCACTCATGTCCCCCAAGTAAACACACAGTGGCCTATGTTAATTATAACTGTATGGTCATGGCTCAAGCTTTTTGCTAGCTAACTTTTATATCTTAAATTAGCCCATAACTATTAATCTATTTATCGACACATGTTCCGTGGCTTTACTATGTCCCATTATATGTTGCTCCTAGGGCAGCTTCTGGCATCTCCCCTGCCTTCTTCCTGTCTCTCTCTTTGAATTTCTTGCCTGCCTCTAAGCTGCCTTGCCATAGGTCAAACAGTTTTATTTATCAACCAATCAGAGCAACATATATTTGCAGTGTACAGAAAGACGTTACCCCATCACTTCCCCTTTTCTGTCTAAACAAAAGGAAGGTTTTAACTTTAACCTATTAAAATTACATATAACAGAACAGTTATCAAGCAAGAATTATGGTTACAATATCTAATCTATTTGTATTTTGTAAAATTAAAGAAAAAATTTTCTATCTATCCTGTATTTGTGAGTCTAAGGTTTCATATCTAATTTATCTTTTATCATAACTAAGGAAAAGTATAATTATAACTATGTAGTCTTCAACTAAATCAGACTCCAGAAGGATATAATATTACCTAGGTAAAAAGGAAGAACATTGTAAGCAATAGAGATAGCTGCCTGCTTGGACAGTCATCCAAAGTTCCTCTGTAATGTTGGGGCATCCATCTTCAGCCCACAGGCCCAGAGTCTTTTACTCACTTCTTCCTGTGTCCTATAGAATATTTGGCAGTCTCCTCTCTGAAGCGGGAACCTGAAGGACCATCTCGCTTTACAAAGTTCAGTGGTCACATTCCTATGGGTCCTGTATCCAGTTGATACGACATTTTGTCAAGCAGGCCAGGCAAAATCAGTTTCTTGCTCAAATGGCTAACTTTTGCCATGAAGAAGATAAACTCCATATAGCATTTCTTTGATGTCCATCATCTTCCTTGAATCCTTGGTGCCGTCAGGAGCAGACATATCTCAATGTCCAGAAAAGTCTAAGTTTTTAAAACATTTTAAATGCCATATTCTATAGGTCTTTGAAGTGTTTGAAGATTACCTACCTAATTGAAATATATCTATGATTACCTAGAAAACTTAACATGATTATAAGTTTGACTATCATAGAAAACTAATTATTAATCTGCATTTCTTAATTATCCATTACAATTTCAAATGATAATACCTTAAACAAGAGTAGAAATACACATACAGTATAACAAAATTAACTTTAAATTTGTAATAAACCAAAATCTATAGCAATTTAAAACAAGTTGCTCTTTAAAAGTAGATTCAATAATCTACCCTTTCATCCTATCATATCTATATTATATCCCCCTTTTTTCCTTAGAAAGATATTGACTATGACCAATAACAATTTGTAACCAATCTCTAACAAAGACAAATATCTATAATCCATTTTTTGGGAGTGTGGGTGTAGTGTTCTAGGCTACTTCCTGCTGATAGGGGGCACTGGTCGTCTTATAGGGATTCTGAGAAAATTTGAGAAAATGGTCAAGTCCTGGGAAGACCAATTATAACCTTTGTTGATAGGTACCATCTGTTAAGGTTCAGGAGGTTTGGCTTGAGCAAATCTGATCCATCTTAACCTGGAACAAATCCATAGCCTCTTGCTTCCTGTGGAAACAAAAACAGAGCCTCCTTTTTAAAGCAACATATCCTTAGATTCAAATTTTGAAGTCAATATACCGTATATATATATATTTAACTGAGCAGCCTTTACAATCAAATGTCTTTCTGCAGTTAAAATCCCAAAGACAACACAATCCAGATTCTATGTGTAATATCCATCTTTATGTAGCTTATTTTTATATTACCTTTACTATCTCTTTAAAGACTTTATTTTTTAAAACTCTTTATTTATATAATTGTCTATATTCTTTTCCCTCTTTCTTCCAAGCCTATATACATTTTTTACACATACTGTAAACTGTTTAGGGTTTATCCCATCTGAACATGTCTTATTGTGAATCTATTGCTTTAAAATGCAGGTTGACTAAGACTGAAATGGCAGCTTTGGCTGCTAGCTCCACTTGCCTTACCTTTCCAACATGGTGGAACTACATTTACCTCCAGCTCTCGGGGAACCACACTCATCACTGACTCTGTGAAGCAGTGGGTCTATGCTTCCATCCAGCAGCGTCTAGCCCCAAAACCTTTTCTTTCTTTCCTGGAACGGCAGAAGTCAGAAAGCCAGCACAGCTGCTTGACAAAGATCCAGCAAAGCTGAGCCACATGATGGCTGCCATGCCACCTTTGGTTTTCATCTCCACCTGTTACATACTTGGGGCACTTTTAATATTTGTACAATTTGGGAATGTTGGATTGATGGAAAATTCCTTATGAATCATTTGTGCCTTCTCCCAGGAATGCTGCTTCTAAGCTTACCCAGGAAAGTCTTGAACATACTATTCTCCCCCACACACTTTTAGGGAGATATCCTTATCTACTTGAAGGTCTTCCTTATGCCTTGGAGGTTGTGACACATAAAGAAGCCAGAGGTTTCTTCATGAGGCTATGAAACATTCCTGAAACATCTGTCCCTATACTTTCATTGGAACAAGATATTCAAAACAAAGTAAATTCAAAAAGGTCAACAATATTTGGTGGGCTAGAGGAATTGTCCACAGTTCAGATTACAAGCCTCTTCCTACTGTATACTCAGACAATTATGTGGTACATACCTCTGCCCTACATAGAGACATACTGATGAGCAAAGTATGGAGTGGAAAGATGATGAAAATATGAGGTGTTGGGACCTCCCTCTCTTAGAAGTTAGCTCATGTAGAGCCACTATAATGTCATATGACCAAGGAACAACAAAATGACAGGATTAGACATATAGACAAATTCTATAAAGATATAAATGTGAACATTGTATTATACCAGAATTTGAATAATAACTGCAGCAGCTTTGGCCTGAGGATTTTTCCTGGGCACTCTGACCACTAAGAGTTAATAATACACTGCTTGGGACATGGCAAAATGCCCAGGGTGGTTGAAGGTTTTGTTTTGGTCTAGTGTCCTTGAAGCAACCAAAACAATCAGCCTGAGCACAGGCTGTCGTATGCATCTAGATTCTCAAAAACTGGGTTATGGGGTTAATGAGTAAGAATCATAACTGTTTATTAATGATGTCAAAACTTGAGGGAAAATGATTGGAAATGATAACTTTGTTTTGTTATAGTTTATTAATGACGACTAAATGATGAGTAAAATGAAGTGAAACACATGTCCAAAAATAAAAATGATATGATCTGTGTTTTGGAACATCATGAATGTATCCCTGCTAACTAAATTCTGTATAAATAAAGAAACACTCTGACTGCTAGCCAGTCAGGCTGCAAGATTCTTCCGAGCACTATGGCCTGACTCACTTCCTTCCCTGCCGACTACTTACATCCTCTGCACGACGCATCCACCACCAGGGATGGCTCCCGACACTCAACCTGCATGAGACATGAAGTAGAAAGCTGTTTTTAGCTCCATTATTATATGTTTAGAAGCACTTTTTAAACTCTTTTAGGTCTTATGAAAATTCGAGAGCCCCACATTGGTATGCCAATGTAGCTGGAAGTTTTCTTGTGTCCCACCCGATCTGCAGACCACTTATACAATGATCACTCAGAAACTTATATCAATTATAATTGCTGTATGGCAATTAGCTCAGGCTTATTACTGACTAGCTCTTACACTTAAATTAACCCATAATTCTTATCTATGTTTAGCCTTGTGGTGGTACCTTTTCTTAGTGCCTTGTCATCTTGCTTCCTATGTGTCTGGCTAGCAACTCATGACTCAGCCCTTCCTCTTCCCAGAATTCTCCTTGTCTACTCACCCCTGATATACTTCCTGCCTGACTATTGGCCAGTCAGCGTTTTAGTTATCAACCAATCAGTGCAACACATATTCACAGCATATAGAATGACATCCCACAGCACAAGATGACACAGGAAAACCAGTTTCTTCTAGTCCCGATGATGTGAGCTCCATCCAAGATTCACATGGTGGAGAGGATAGACTGCTGCATGTTGTTTGTCCCCAATCTCCATACATATACCTCGACACACCAAACCAGTAAATGAATGGAACTTAAAACTGTCTCTCATAAGATGTATTTATAGAATACATTTTTTGATGTATTATCAATGGTAATAATGAAATAAGTGCCTGAACATTTTTAATAAATGGGAAGTCCCTGGTTTATTTCACCCCAATTTTTTTCTCCCAGCCCTCTACAAGTGAGTGCTATCCTAAACCATATCTGGGTTTCCTCTCCATCTTTTAAAGGTCACTTTCCCATCATTGTACTTCTTAGTACTATTTTACAATTTCTTCTCTTACTGCTCTTGTATGAAAAATGTTCTATTTGACTGGCACTGTGTGATTTTTCACTCTACTTATCCAAGCTTACTTGAGAATTTATCCACGATGATACCTGTGTTTGCAGTTATCAGTTTCCAAAGCCATACAATTCCCTACTGAGTCATATGCTGTGTCTACTTTTAGTTCTTATTTAATACTACTTTAAAATTTTTGATTTGCTTTACTTTAGTATTATATTTCTATAAAAAAGTGTCCTGCCATGAACACTACTGTTTATATATCCTGGTACACATGCATTAGAGCTTCAAGGCTAGAGTTTAATCACAGAAAATAGGTCTAAAGATACCAACATATCAAGGTATTACTGCTGTATGACAAAACAGCTCAGTGTGTCACTGGCTGAATGGGGCTGTCTGAGGCCAGCTTGGCTCTTCTGCTGATCGCACTGGTCTTTTCTGGTTCACCATCTATCAGCCACATCACTTTATAGCTTGAGCTTGGCTGGATAAGAATGGGCTCCTTAGGGATCATCTCTGCTCTAAATCATCTTTCACCCTTTAGCTCGCCAGCCTGGCTTTGTTTTCCTCTAGTGTCAGGGCTACATATATGACTAAAACAAAACAAATCTGCAAGGCTTCTGGAGGCCTACGGTTTCAAAAGGCACATCTCCATTTCTGCCATGGTCCTTTGACTGAGGAGAATCTAGCCTAGATTTCAGGGATAGAGACAGGCTTTTGATGTGCAAAGCTTTACGCAGCCACCTGGATATGGCACCCAGTGTGGGAAGGATGAGTTTCATGATGTTTGTCTTGTGCACTAAACTCCAGGATTTCAGTCTATTGCTCATGTCACAAGAGTTTCCAGGACAGAGGATGTAGGGAGGACACAGAAGGGATGGTGTGACTGCTCTCTGATGTACTGCTGTCGTAGGAAGTGTATGTCTAATTCTAGAAGCCAGAGTGGGGAAGACGTCTGTTCCCATGTGCCAGAGACATCAGGAGTACAGCTGACATTTCAACCTCCATCTGCCTTATTCTTTCTCTTCTGTTTGAAAACTAGGGCTAACAAAAAGTATTTTATTAATTGTGCTCCTTCAAATCATCATAGCAAATTAATGTTTGTCCTCATGTCTAAAATATAATATTTTTTTGATATTGATATCATTGTAATTCAGTACAGCACTTAGAAAGAATGATATTAGGCACTCCAGTGCTGTGCACTGGGCTAATGACTGGATGAATACATAAAAGAACATTTCTGATTGAAGAAGTAAAGGGACATGCCATCAAAGTGAAGCCAAGGCTGTTCTTTAGGTTGCTGAGATATTTTTGGCTCTGGCTGTTTTATTTTTATACCATTCTATAATCAGCACCTTTTGGCTCATGTTCACATAGTGCATATGCTCCTTTGTGCTGAATAATCAGTTGGCTGGTGGGTATCACCTCTTTCAGGATCATTCTGTTACAATGACCTCTAAAAACACAAAGGAAGCACAGTGAATTAGCACCCTGCCTACTTAGCATCTAGGCAGTGGACAGTTGGTTTCAGGTTTTGGCACCCCAGCATTATTCTTTTATTATGATTCATACAAGGGAATCCACTGAGATCAAACACATTAGCAAGGGCATTTTTAGAATCACTGTTCCTGGAAAACTTTAAGAGAATTTGGCTTTCTTTGTGTTAGAAGGGAGAAACTTATGGTAGTCAACTTCTAGAATACTTTTTTATTTAAAGAAGTTCAAAGGATTATGTATGTTCTTTGTTTTAGAAATTTCATGCACATAATAATGAGGCTGGTATAATACCCTGTACTTACCATGACTGTGGGTCAGGACACAAGAGGAGACACAGTGGCAATTGGAAGTTGGAAGGGCTGATATTATTTCATTGACTTTCTTAGACTGTGGGAGTTACTCACAACACTATAATGATGGTAGTAAGATTTTTGTATGGGGTATTACCAGATTCTCTACAAGGAAACAGTTAACAAGGAAATATTTAGTAGCTGGCCTGAGGTTTCAGGACTTGAAGTGGTGTGGTGAGCTCCCCAAGTCACAATATGAGCTCACAATGTTGCCCTCTTCTCAGCCCCATTCTCCTCATACATGATGCATGCTTCCAGCTGCTGCTTCTTGTTATGTCTGTGGACCCTCTTTCCTGATAAACAGAGTTCCTGACATTGCCATGTTATCCACGCCCATTCTGTCAAATAATTCCACAGTGAAGATATGTGTTCCACACTCCTGGGAACCATTGTCGTCCTTGTTCTTCTGTTAGAGCATTGTTCTATTATATTAATGATTATCTTTTTTGACTACCTATACTGTTTTATGTAGTGGTGTTTACTATGACCTTGGGCTATAGGGCCCAAAGGAGGTGGTGCTTCCTGCTGTTGTATGTGACCTCATAAGGAGTTGGAGAAAGGTCACAATTCCCAGCCAGTCAAGAGATATCAATGGAAGATCCTCCCACAGGGAATGTTAAACAGCCCTATCCTGTGCCAATATTTTATGAAAAAAATATTGGAGATAATTTGTGTGAAATTTCCACAATCCATCACTTATCATTATATGGATGATATCTTATGAGCTGATCCAAAGTTAGATATCTTAGAAAGCATGTTTGAAGAAATAAAGTTTTGCCTTGCTGGGACTACAAATTGCTCCTGAAAACAATACAAAGAGGAGATCTATTAATTACTTAGGATTACAAAAAGATATAGCTGGTATAATATAGAGCTACAAAAAATTAGACCACAAAAGGTATAACTCAGGGGAAATTGATTTCAGATTCTTAATGATTTTCAAAAATAGTTAGGAAGCATTTCCAACTTACAGGGTATCATTGGAATACCTATAGATGACTAATAAAATTAGCTAATACTCTAAAAGGGGTCAAGGACTTAAACAGTCCAAGAGAATTATCTGCTGAAACTGAGAAGTAATTTGATCTGGTAGAAAAGACAATATGAGAAGCACATGTGGATCATGTGAATCCAGACCTTAAATGCATTCTGGTCATACTCCCCTCCAGACACTCCCCCACAGGGATTTTGATGCAGAGGGAAGATATTATATTGGAATGAAAATTTTTACCATATAAAACAAGTAAGAAGTTAAAGACTTATGTAGAAAAGATCTCTGATTTGATTCAAAAAGGAAAATTAAGACTTTGCCAGTTGGCAGGAATGGACCCAGCAAAAATTGTAGTACCTTTAACTAATGAGGAAATTTCCTCACTATGAAAAGATAAAGAATACAGGAAGAGAGCCCGAAGTAACTTTTTAGGAGAGATTAACAATGGTTATCTCAAATGAAAGAGAATAGAATTCACAAAGATGACTGAATGGGTCCTTCATCACATTGTATGACAAAAGCCAATTTCTGGAGTCCTCACATTCTATACTGATTGATGCAAATAAATCAGGGAAAGCAGGATACAAATCAGGAGACTTAAGTAAAGTGGTACAAAGTCCATACAATTCTGTACAAAAGGCAGAACTGTATGTCATTCTTATGGTACTGATGGGCTTCACAGAACCGCTCAATATAGTCACTGACTCTCAATACGCAGAGAGAGTTGTTTTACATATTGAAACTGCTGAATTTACTCGTGATAATACAGATTTAACTTCATTTTTCATACAATTTCAGGAAAACATCAGAAATAGGGAACATCCTGTATGTGTAACACACATTAGTTCCCATACCGGTCTGCCAGGACCTCTAGCATAAGGTAATGATGAGATTGATCAGTTACTAATAGGAAACATGCTAGAAGCCTCAGAATTTCATAAAAAACACCATGTAAATAGCAAGGGTTTGAAGAGGGATTTCTCCATCACTTGACAACAAGCCAAGGAAATTGTAAGACAATGTCCTACTTGTTCCTTCTATAACCAAACTTCATTACTCACAGGAAGTAATCCAAAAGGTATACAAAGAAATGAAATTTGGCAGATTAATGTTTTTAATTTCTCAGAATTTGAAAGATTAAAGTATGAACACCATACCATTGACACCAATTTAATAGCTCTGTTGGTAGAGCATGAGACTCTTAATCTCAGGGTTGTGGGTCTGAGCCCCACATTGGGCACCACTTATTACAATCAATCCATGTGAGTCTATTAAATGGGTAAAAGAATTTATTAAGATATAAATTGAGGAAATACACTCATGATTACAGAATGGAGTAGACAGCAGAAGTTGTCTTCTGATCTGACTGGGAGCTAATCTACCTCGCATGCAGGAGTAGGGAGAAGGGGCATGTGACCCTTCTACAACTCCTTATCAGAGGTCATGTCAGGAAGCACCACCTTCTTTGGGCCATATAGCCTGAGGTCACGGGCAGAGCAAATTCCACTAAATTTTGTTTAGTCATTTCTTTCCTCATCCCCTTGACATAAGTTCTAGATAATTTTCTTTCTTCAGCATCCATGTTGATGCTCCTTAAAATCTCTTGAGCCATACAATTACTCAAAATTCTTTTAACAAATATTTTACTTTTATTTGTGTATGACTGCATAAATATGAGTGCATTGGTGTAAGTACAAATGTGTGTGGGTTCCCATCAGGGCCAGAATGGGTGACAGATGCCCTGGAGTTACAGACTGTTGTGAGTCTTTGGTGAGTTGTGAGTTCTGGCAAACAATCTCTGATACCCAGAAAGAACAGTAAGTGTCCTGTCGTCTCTGCAGAACTCAATTATGTAAAATTATCCTCACTATGATTGTCACCACCACTCCTGTGTGGAGACTCACAATCAGGAAACATTGGGTGAGCCAGGGCAAAATGACAGTGTTGAGTCTGCTTAGGGAGGCATGAGTTATAAAGTGGGCTTGCCAGCCAAATAGTTCTAGGAGAGATTTAAAGTCTCCCCATAATCTTCATAATACAGTTTATGCTAGAACCAAGTGAGAAATTAACAGCTAGAAGTAGAGCATAAAACTTGACATGATGTGTAAGTCCCGTGAAAACTCTGGCACTAGCAATGTAAACACACACAGCCCTCACTCCCGAGTGACTCAGCTCTTGAGATCTATTATCATTCTTCAATAACCAGGCCTCTCCTCTGGCTTCTCCTCCTGCTCAAAAGGAATGATCACTTGTATGCCATACTGGCTGAACTTCTTTTGGTTATTGTGACCTCTGTCTTCATTGCAAGTCGTTATAACGTGCTTGTTAACAAACCCCACCAGGTCTCTCATATCCCTGGCTTTCTATGCTTGCCTATTCCTGGACTCCTCTAGCCTGGAATTCTATTCCTTTGGGAAAATTGGATTTTCTCACTAAATCTCTACATACTCATACAATTTAACTTTCTCTTGTCCTTATTAATTCTTATAAATGTTTAGCCATCTGAACTGATTCCATATATATTGAATGATACTCAAATTTTCTTTTTCACTTTTCAAATTTTCAAATTTTTACTTTCACTAAATTACCAACATAATTTAGGTGTCACTGTTTAATTTACTAGATGAAGTTCATCCCCTTTCAAAAGCAAACACTGATTTTCCAACTTCTACTTGGTTTCTCACATTGAGTTTCAAATCTTACCTCATTCTGTGAAGTTATTTGGCCTATTCAGAATTTACTAACACATAGACAACAATAGCAACTATTGGGCAAAATGAAACGTTTATCACTTTTGACTGCATGTGCATTTATTTCCATAGGAAAGCTTAATGACTGTTTTGGAGAACACTGGCTTCTCATGATCTTTTGCCTTGGTGGTGATAGTCCTTCTAACAGGCCTTGGTACACAGTACCCATGGTCCTTAAATGGCGGTATTCTTCATTTCTACCTGACTACAGGGACATCTTTAAACTACTCTTTCATCCTTCCTTTTCACTTCTTCACTAACATTTATTAAGTCACTAAAGTGTTCTCTTTGCTTTATCGACAGTCACTGAAGGATCTGTGTGCAGTCTCTAGTTGCAAAGTCATTTTAACTGATCGCTGCAATCTTAATAATCTTTTAATTTAACTTGCCCATGTTTCTTATTTATTCTTGGAAGTATGTTTAACTCTGTTCAAACCTCTCCACAACTTTCTCCTCTTCAGCAGAGAGACTGTCTAAGCTGGATTCCTGTCCACATGATCTCACTTAGTAATTTCACAATTCCAAACCAAGGCAAGTCTATCCTGTTTAAGTTAGACATAAAATTTTAGAGCTGAGGATCAAAGACAACAGTTTCTGAAGTTCAAGAACAAAGCAGAAAAATACTGCAACCATGTAAGCCATGGTAATAAGACCCCACTCCATACTGAGGAGCTATTGGCAGTAGATAGCTGTTACAGGGGAGAGAATTGTTCCCTTCTGAGGAGGTGGCTGTTGGGGTAAGTTTTCCATGTTGCAGTGGATGGCCTCATACCCATGCTTTTGTGGGAAGCACTAACTGGACTTAGTGTGCTATAAAGTAAAACAAAACAAAAAGACATGGAGTCAGGAAGAGGATGAGCTGGATGGTATGGAGGGGCTTAGAGTGGGGGGGGGGTTGGTAGATGTAACCACATAGCAAGTGGGAAAAAAAGATCATTGATCTTAATTGGTCTCAAGAGATGTGAAAATTGGAGAACAGATTATTCTGAGATGTCCTTGCAAGATCACTTACTGTAAAGTCTTGTCAATAGAGGATGCTTTATTTGTTGAGCCAATCAGTGACTTGTACAATGCTGTATGGAAGACAAAATGAGGGTTTCTTTTTCTCTTTCTTTCTTTCTTTCTTTCTTTCTTTCTTTCTTTCTTTCTTTCTTTCTTTCTTTCTTTCTTTCTTTCTTTCTTTCTTCTTTCTTTCTTTCTTTCTTTCTTTCTTTCTTTCTTTCTTTCTTTCTTTCTTTCTTTCTTTCTTTCTTTCTTTCTTTCTTTCTTTCTTTCTTTCTTTCTTTCTTTCTTTCTTTCTTCCTTTCTTCCTTTCTTCCTTTCCTTCTTTTATTTTGAAGTGTTGTCTTTTCCCCAAGTCTCACATGATAGATAAGTAGAAGCACTAACCTTTGGGAAGGACAAACCTCATCTACACAGTTGAGAATTTAATCAACTAGAGATAAAGTTATTACTCTGTTTCTGGTTTTTTTCCCCTCCTGGACAGGGTCATCTTTTGCCTACAGGCATGCAAAATTAATTTTACTGTGAATATTTTGTTAGTTTTTTAGGTCAAATCTAAATTTGATCTAAAATTTGAGAAAAATTTGCCCAAAATATCTCTAAATACTTGAATTAGTTCCAATTCATAAGTAAGCTTTCAGGAATAATGAAATAGACAACAACAGCAGCAACAACAAAACCCTGACAAGATAATTTCATTCAGACACAAGAACATGTATTCCTGTTGAGCTTGGTAGAGAAACATGGATTTCTACAATGAAACTATGAATTTTGTAAATTTCTACTTTTCTTAACACATGGAAAATTCAGAGACTGAGTGTGGATAACACCAGTGTAAAAGACTGAACTAAGTAAAATTCACTTTTTTTGTGTTTTTAAAAAACACACTGTAGAGAGTAAACTCATTTATCTCAAATATTTTACATGAATATTTTTAGTTCTCATTTTTAGTAGGCTATAAGTCATTATTAATAAGAAGATGAGATAGCTCTAAGTATTTGAATAGGATGGATATGGTAGTGAAAAGGAGTGAAAGTAATTATGGGCAATATGTAGTGCAAAGGTATGCTTTAACCCAGTAAGACAATTAAAAATGTGCATGTCTGGGGTTTTAGGAAATGTGAACATTTCTGTGGGTTCTATATCCAAAACATCTTTCACAATTCCCTCCTTGCTGTGGGATAATGCTCTTGTACATTGGCTTAATAAAACGCTGATTGGTCAGTAGCTAGGCAAGAAGTATAGGCTGGGCCAGCAGACAAGGAGAATGCTAGGAAAGGAAGGGAGGAATGAGGAGTCACCTGCCAGACACAGAGGAAGCAAAATGACAAGGTAGAACTGAGAACAGGTACCAAGCCACATGGATAAGAATTATGGGTTAATTTAAGTGTAAGAGCTAGTCAGTAATAAGCCTGAGCTAATGGCTGAGCAGTTATAAATAATATTAAGCATCTAAATGATTATTTATAAGCAGCTGTGGACCAGTGGGGCCAGGTGGGACCAGAGAAGACTTTCAGCTACACATCCTAGTCTCTCTGTTAGAGACTATGTGGTTAAGAAATTGTTTTAGAGTCAAGGAATGTAGGAAGAAAACAATATTCTAAAAGAAACATGCACCAAAGTCCTGAAGAAAAGATTAAGTCTTACACAAACATTTCCCTGCTTTGCAGCTTTATTCTTTGTGCCCTGAAACTTAAGGTGGAAGAAAACATTTTTTTCCAGTGGTAAAGTGCATTCTGGGTATTTCTGTTTGTATGGCTTAGCACCACCATACAGGGAATGCTGTCAAGCGGACTTTTTCCTTCTATGAGGCCACCTGCCTCCTGAGTGCCTTCCTGTAGGACGCAGTGTTTCAGCCACCAAGTGTCCACACCCCGAGCTGAGTGTCACAGTATACCTGGAGGAATGAGGAGTGCTCATGTACCCTTCACTTTTATTCCAGCACTCAACTGAGCAGTTTGGTGTATCCACGGTTGAGTACATTATGAAAACTGTAAGTGAATCTCTGTGAGTGCAGCCACAATTTATTTTAACAGTTTTAGCAAGAAGCAAGTAACAAGGGAAATGAGTAATATTTTAGCGATTTGCTGCATATACAAACAGCACAATAATTGGCTCTGAGACTGGGCGAAAAGACCATAAAAATCTTTTATAACACTCCTAATTGTGCCCCAAATTGAAAACTAAGAGTTTACGGCTGAAAAACAAGAAATATAATTCAACAATTCCGTCTGTTGTGGAAAATGGACTGCTTAGGGAATCCAACTTTGTGTTTATCAGCTTCTTGGCATGTCACAAAAAATTATTATTAATGTCGAGACTGAATGCCAACTTATTTTAGATATTTATAAAGCAAAATATCTTGCTCATCACTTATTTACTAAAATAATTAAGTCCAAACTTTATAATGTCCTTCAAGAAAGATATGTTTGTATTCTCTGACTGTTAGGAATGAGTGACTCAGAATCCATCATTGCTCCTACTTCTCATAGCCACACCTGTTGTAAAGAGAGAATAGCTTAAAGAAAAGTCCAATTTTTCCATTACTTCATTACACATAAACTATATCACTAGGCTTTGAATTATTGTATTACTCTGAGAGCTAAGTTAGTACATTTACATTGTATTTCATTTGTAGGGATTTTAGTGAAAAGGTGTAGAAGATGGTCCTTCTGAAAAGTCAATAACAATTTCAAATTTTAATATTGTTTAAAAAAACAAAAGAAAAATGCTTTCACAAGTGTTTCAGTTAAAGTTAAATCACAAACTAGATGAAATGGAGATTATTTAAAGGATCTAAAGTGAAACTGAGTATTTCAAAAAATGGAAGGATAATCATATGGTAAAAAAATATACCATCATTTTAAAATATAAAAAATGGCTAAAGTGAGAATTCAGTTGGAAAATTGCTTACTGTGCAAGCATGGGCACCTGAGTCTGGTTATTACTGCCCATGTTGACCAGATGGCAGTGCTGGGCTGAGCTTGTAACCACAGGACTGGGAGGGAAAGCTGAGAACCCTCTGGGGCTCCCTGGCCAGCCAGCTTGCCCTACTTGCTTAGTTTTAGGCCAATAAAACACCCTTTTTCAAAACACAAGATGGCTAGCACCCGAGAAACCACAGCTGGGAAATGACTCCTGAGGTGAAGCTGTGTTCTTACCTCCACACATACAGCATCCTCACAAACCTGAACACTCCATTAAGTACAAAATACAAAGGTCATTATCATAGAAACTTTACCATATACTGTTCTTAAACCCTAACAATACCTACCAAAGAAGAAGTAGACAATATTTGATATGCACATAGGAAATTGATGGGTCCATACATTTTGGCTTTATGTGTAACATTTAAAAAAAAAAACTGGATGTGGTCACAATCAACAACCCAATATGTTACCAGGAACACGACTGTAATCCAAGCACTTTGGAGGCCTAGGCACAAGGATTGAGTTAAAACAGATGGCTATACAGTAAAATTCTGTTTCAACTTCCCTTCTTCCCTCACCCACATAGGAACTGGTTATTCTTTCTCCCTTATGTAACTATAATAAATGGAAGTCCAGATGTGTCTGTAAAAAAGGCACACACAAAACAACTGCCAGCCAAACAGATATAAGAGTGTTCAAAAGGTGCATTGCTCACAGTATTTAAAACTGGAAGCAATCCATTTTCCATCAGTAGGAACTTAATCAAGCACCACTCCTGGGAATTAATGCTATGAAACCTTGTTACTCAAGCTGCTACTTACTAAGCACAAATATTCATGATTGAAGTGAAGTACTAGGAAAAGACATAATTAATTATATTAATATAAATTGAATATATCATAAAAGGGATATATAGTAAGAGAAGTTAGTTCATTACTTCTTTGAGAAATTGAAGGTGGTGATTTAGAGTGCTGGGGATGTCTTTCTGTATGTTGTGAATGTGTTGCTCTGATTGATTGATAAATAAAATGCCAATTTACCAGTAGCTAGGCAGGAAGTATAGTATAGGCGGGATAAGCAGAGAGGAGAATTCTGGGATGTGGAAGGCTGAGTCAGGAGATGCTGCCAGCTGCCACCATGAGAAGTAAGATGTAAAGTACCGGTAAGTCACAAGCCACATGGTAACTTATAGATTAATAGAAATGGGTTAATTTAAGATATAAGAACTAGATAACAAGAAGCCTACCACAGCCATACAGTTTATAAGTAATATAAGTCTCTGTGTGTTTACTTGGGTCTGAGTGGCTGTGGGCCCCGATGGGACTGGAGAAATCTCCAGCTACAGTAGTGATTTAGAAAGACCAAGTGGAGACTTTACATAGAGTCCTGAATGTTTCATTTCTCTTTTCATTTCAATAAATAGCTATCATTTTCAAATATCCCTTCCTAATATATAAGCTTTATCAGTTGAAAATATAGTTATCTTCTATTAAATTTGTTCTTTGAAAGTTTCATACACACGTAAAGTAAATTCTTTTTTAAAAAGATTTATTTATTTATTTATTTATTTATTTATTTATTTATTTATTTATTTATTTATTTAGTATACAGTGTTCTGCCTGCACACATGCCTGCACTGCAGGCCAGAAGAGGGCACTAGATCTCATTATAGATGGTTGTGAGCTACCATGTGGTTGCCAGGAGTTGAACTCAGGACCTCTGGAAGAGCAGACAGTGCTCTTAACCTCTAAGCCATCTCTCCAGCCCCATGTAAAGTGAATTCTAACTCCCACTCTCTGTTTTCCCTTCCATACTTGCCAACTCCCTTCCTCTATAGTTTCTTTTCCTCCTCCTCTCTCCCCTCCCTGACCCCATCCTCTGGTGCACTGAGTCACTTTTGTGACAGTGGATTTGGAGCTCTCCCCTGGAATATGTTGTACACTTCAGTGGGTACCCAACAGTAGACAATCACTGCCCCTTTCTAAGAACCCTCCAGTAGCTAATACTTTAGCAGGGAGGGTTGAGCCCTGTGGATCTTCTCCAGTCTAGTACTGGCCCATTGCTTACACTGAGGGTTTGTCTATGGATATAAATACAAATATTTAGAAGGTAGACAGTAGGTTGGCATTATGATAATCCAGCTAAGAAAACATTGTTTCCCCTAATGCATAAGACATCCTCAGCCATATTTTTTTTTACTGGAATTTCAGTACCAGGTATGAATTCCCTGTTATGCAGCTAGGCATTTTTAAAGATATCAATTTATTCAGTAAATATTTACAGACATAAACAATGATTCATATGGTTTTAAACTACTTATATATTGATGAGGTGGTTTTTAACTAATTTTAAATGTCATCTTTTACTTCCTGTAATTACTGACCTATTTTCTTCCTTCTGTGACAACCAATTCTCCCTAGAGTTATTGTAACTTTTTCTAACCCACTTTTCAGTCTGTTGCACTCTGCCTCCCTTCCTCTCACCGCTTTATTCCTTACTAAGGACGGTAATGAGCTCCTCTTGGTTGAATGGCTCTGCACTGTCAGAGAGATTTCCCCATCCTTCCTGTTGCATCCTTAAATACCCTCTCCCTTGACTTTCATGACACCTTGTTTTTCTGTCTCACCTCTCTCTCTTTAATTGATCGTTATGACTTCCTTCCAACACTATTTTTTCAATCTAATGCTAAATTCTGGGCTTTAGCAGGGCTCAGGATTTCCTAATGGCATTTACTTCACTGGGAAGTCTTTTCTACTTTTGTGTTTGACATGGTTTATTCCAAGTATGTGTTTATTGTTCAGAAACTCTCTTGTCTTGTAGCTAATAATTTCCTTTCAATTACAGTCATTTCTGTTTGTTTTACAAGCAGCCAGTCAGTTCCTGTGACATCCTGGGCATCAGCCATCTATAGCTGTACAGCATGTCAAAACAATTTATGATATATTAGCTTTATGTAAACCATCAAGAATCCAACAAAACTTAGTTCAGGCGTCTAGTCCATCTGCAAAGTTTACATCACTGCCTCATGGAAATTCTCCCTGCCTTAAATATTTAATTTATTTTTTAAATTAGAAATAGATTCTTTTCATATAGTATATTTTGATTGTTTCTCCCTCCCCTGGTCCCCCCCATTCCCCCAATTTCCTACCACCCAAATCCACAACTTTTCTTTTTCTTTCTCATTAGAATAAAAAGTATCTAAAAATAATAATGAAGGAAAAGAAAAAAAAACAGAGACAAAACCAACAGAAAAAGAAGAGCCAAAGAAAAAGCGCAAGAAACACATAGACATTGAGACACATACACATAAAACATATACAAACAAAATCAGAAACCATAATATATGAGCAAAAGATCTGTAAGGTTAAAAAAAAAAGAAAAAGAAAAGTCCAGACAAAGCATTAAGAAATTTAAAAAATCTCCAAAAAAATTTCTCTGAGTGTGCTTTGTGTTGACCATCTACTGCTGGGCATGGGGCCTGCCCTTAAGAGTAGTTTGTATCCCCGTTACACTCCATTGGAGAAACCTGATTTTTCCACTTTGAACAGCTGTTAGTTGGAGATGGCTTCTGAGTTATGGATGGGGGCTTGTGTCCACTTTTCTCAGTTCTGTGACTGCATCTGGTGCAGACCCATGCAGACTTTCTACTTTTACCATGCAGACTTTCTACTTTTACCACAGTCCCTGTGAATTCATATGTGTACCAGTCCCGTTGAGTTCTCTGTCCTCTCTGGCCCTTACAGGTTTTTTTTTTTTTTTTTTTATTTTTCTTTGCCTCCTCTTTCTGTGAGGTTCCCTGAGCCCAAAGGGGAGTGAATTGATGGAGACATACCACTTAGGGCTGTGTGTTCCTCCAAGGTGTAGCAGGAATCTTAAAAGGTCTTATTAATAAAAACAAACCTGGAGCCAGGGATTGGGGTGAACGTTGGAAGATCAGAGAAGCAGAACAAGCCACAGCCACCTCACCTTGCCAATTCTTCAACTGATCCTGTTTCCTCAGACTGGAAGCTTCTGAGTCCTCATCCAAATGGATCTCAGCTGAACTTCTGCTCAAAAGCCTAAAAGCTTAACCAGACTCTAATTTCTGGTCCTCATGCCTTAAATACCTTCCTGCTTCCTGCCATCCTTCCTGGGATTAAAGGCTCTTATTATCACACCTGGCTGTTTCCATTGTGGCTTTGAACTCACAGAGATCCAGATGGATCTCTGCCTCTGGAATGCTAGGATTAAAGGTGTGTGTGCCACCATTTTCTGGCCTCTATATCTATGACTATTCTGTTCTCTGACTCCAGATAAGTTTATTAGGGTGCACAATATTTTGGGGAACACAATATCAGCACACCAAGGTCTCTCACTTTCTATATAATGTCTTCCTGTGGGTCTCTGTATTTGTTCCCATCTACTGTAGGAGGAATTGTCTCAGATGACAGCTGAGGAAGACCTGATCTACGAGCATAGAGAAATGTCTTTAGGAGTCATTTTATTGTTACATTTCTGTAGCAGAACAGTACTAATTTGTTTTCTCTTAGGCCCACACTTAGGTTTTTCAAATGATGGAATATGAATTTTTAAAGATTGCCCTTATGATTCTCTGGATTTCCTCAATATCTGTTGTTATGTCTCCTTTTTTGCCTCTAATTTTATTAATTTGGATATTCTTTCTCCTTCTTTTAGTTAGTTTGAATAATGGTTTGTCAATCTTACTGATTTTCTCAAAGAATCAACCATTTGTTTCATTGACTCTTTGTATAGATTTTGTTGTTGCTGTTTGTTTCTGCTTTATTGATTTGAGTTTGATGATTTCTTGTCATCTATTCATGTTGGTTGTGATTTCTTCCTTTTATTCTAGAACCTTCAAGTGTGCCATCAAGTTATTACTATGAAGTCTCTTCATTCTTTTTTTTTTTTTTTAACTGTTTGTGGTTGGTGCTATGAACCTACCTCTTAGAACTTCCTTCAGTGTGGCCCATAGATTTGGGTATGTTTTGCTTTCATTTTCCTTTAGTTCTTAAAGGTTTTAATTCCTTTCTTAATTTTTGTCTTTATACATTTTTCATTTAGTAGTGAGTTGTTCAGTTTCTATGGGTTTATAAACTTTCTGTTATTTTTGTTGTTGTTGTGATTCAGCTTTAATCTATGGTGGTCTGATAGGATTAAGGGGTTATTTCAATTTTCTTTTATTTGTTGAGGCTTACTTTGTGTCTAAGTATGGGATCAATTTTGGAGGAAGTTCCATGAGCTACTGAGAAGAACGTACATTCTTTTGTGATTGGGTGAAATGTTCTGTAGATATATTAGGTCTATTTGATTCATGAGATCATTTAGTTCTAGCATTTCTCTGTTTAAGTTTTTGTCTGGAAAACCTATTAGTGAGAGTGTGGTATTGAAGTCTCCCACTATCAGTGTGTGATGGTCAATATGCAATTTAAGCTGTAGAGCTTCTTCTACAAACGTGAGGGCTCTTGTGTTTGGGGCACAGACGGTAAGAACTGCAATGTCTTCTTGGTGGAGGTTTTCCTTGATGAGAGTGTACTGTTCTTTCCTACCTCTACTTTTGCTTTGAAGACTATTTTGTCATATTTTAATTTGGCTATATTAGCTTCCTTCTGGGGTCCATTTGCTTGGAATATCTTTTTCCATCCTTTTTTTCCCCTGAGGCTGTGTCTGTCCTTGTTGATAAGATGTGTTTCTTGGATGCTGCAGAAGGAGTGATCCTGTTTTAGAGTTCAGTCTGTTAGTCTCTTTTTATTGGTGAAGTGAGACCATTGATGTTGAGCATTATCAATGAGCATTGTTTGTTGATTCCTGTTATTTTGTTGTTATTATGTTCATTTTTAGCCCCTTCTTTTGATTTTTGTGTCTGGTGTTATTTATTTCTTATGTTTTCTTGAGTATGGTTAACCTTTTCAGGTTGAAGCTTTCCTTCTAGTGCTTTCTATAGAGCTGGATTGCCAGATAGATGCTGCTTAAATTTGGTTATATTGTGAAATGTGTTTCTCTCTGTATCTGCTGTGACTGAATGTTTTGCTGAGTATAATAATCTAAGCTGGCATCTGTGGTCTCTTAGAGTTGGCAGAACATTAATCCAAACCTTCAGGCTTTTAGAGTCTCCATTGAGAACTCAGGTGTTATTCTAATGGGTCTGCTTTTATATGTTATTTGTTCATTTTCCTTTGCAACTTTTAATATTATTTTTTGTTCTTTATGTTTAGTGTTTTGATTATTATGTGCTGAGGGGACTTTCTTTTCTGGTCCAGTCTATTTGGTGTTCTATGTGTTTCTTGTGCCTTAATAGGCATGTTTTTAGATGGGTGTCTAGGCACCTGGGGTTGGGATGTTTTTAATTCTAGATGTTGATATATGGTCTTTTTTTCAGTGTCCTGTTCCTTGGTTTCTGTTGCTGTCTCTGGATTGGAGGGTGTGGTGGATGTAGTTTGCCCGGTAGGGAGTGCTTCTGGGTCCCTGCTCTGTGTTGATACTGAGGGTCCAGAATACAATGTGTATTAGAGGCTGACAGGAAGGAGGGGGTAGGCTAGAAGGGGCAGGGGTGACTGCTTGGGTCCACAGGAAGGAGAAAAGCTGGAACTGCCATGAAGATCTGTGTATTCCCTAGGGAGTGAAGACAGAGAGGCTAGCCACACCCCTTCCTGTGGTCTGCTAGGGGCTGGGAATGAGACCAGACAATTTGAAATGCTGGACAGGAGAGAGAGAGTGAAGATCATTTACCCAATTCCCAGGCCAGCATGGCCAGTGGGTTTCTATGAAGAGAGTACCTCTGGATAGTCACAGTTGATACAAAGGTACGGTGAGTGAAGAAGGCTGGGTCCTGCCAGGGTCTGTGGATTCCCCAGGATGCCGAGGGGGAAGACAGGCCCCTGCAGTTGGTCTGCTGTAGGGATGGAGATGAGACTCAGAAGTCATACTTTGTATCACACTAACAACTCTATTCAATTGAAACAGTACTTCCCATTTACAACATCTGATTTCAGTCTGGATCGACTGGTCTGTTTTGTCAGGATTTGATGATTGTTCCCTCTAAGACTCATTCATGTTGATGTATAATGGCTGGTGTTACACTGAGAAGATGTCAGGCCTTGGAGAGGTGTGTAGAGCATGGCATCTGCTCTTGAGAGCGGACTAAAGGAATTATCACAGAAGGGGACAGCTTTCCTCGGTCTTCTCTGGGTCTCTCCTTCTTTGGGTCACATAACACTTTGTGCAATCTTTGTCTCTCCACCACCGTGTCTCTCTAGTTCCTGCCCTTCCTGTCTTCCATCCTTGGACACGTAGAAAGTGGGCCCTTGCCAGATGCTTCTGAATCTAGATCCATGAGCCACTACATTTCTGGTCATTATACATTTTATATACAGCCTTCTGCTACAACAGTAAAAATGGATCAAGAAATGCTTTACAATTTTCCCAACATTTAGACTATTTCGAGAAAATAATGAAAAACAAGGGCTTCGTAACTGTCAAGGCCTGGTGCTTAGTGCGGTGGCAAGGGGTTTTCATGTCCCATTGTAGCAGTCAAATAAAGGAGCTGTGCTTTAACAAAGAGGGCTCAGTGCATTACTTTGATACTTTTAAATTAGGTGATTTTTGTATATACACAGTAAATTAGTCAACCATTATATGAAACCATTTGATCCTAAAAATATCCCTTAACATTTTGAAATGGTATAGGTAACACCAATGTCCTTAAACTTTGAATAGATGTGTGTAACATTCTCTGGGTCAATTAGACTCTAATTTTTAATCTCCCTAGTAACACAGCCTCTTACTGAATATTGTGCTCACTCAGCTTCCCTGTGTTATGAAGGAGAGATGTTATTCTTATCTGTTTTTTACTCACCAATGTCTGACCATAGGGTGAAAATATTTTTCCTAGGACTTAAAGAATTTTAATAATTTATGACTTTAGGAAAAGAATTAATGCACCTTGGTTTAAAAGAATTTGATAAGACAATAGAACCTTAAGTATAACACATAGATGGAAAAAGCAAGTTGTCTATAAAAATAAAAGAAGTATTGATAATATTCGATAACATGTGCATAGCTTTTGAATATATTGATAGAATGTTTAAATAAATTCATAGGAGAGATGAATATCTTGATGGAAAGATCTGGGTTCTGAAATTACTGAGTTCTTGGGGAAACTGCTCAATCATCTGATGGCTTGCTCTTTTTGTTCAAATAATAATATGGTTCTAATGGCATGTGGTCCTCTATTCAATAGTTATTTAAAGATTAAAGCCAGGTTATATATGGGAAAATAATAAGATGGAACTAGACAAACTATGCATTTAATAGCTTTGCATGCTTGGTCTGAATCTGTTTAGTGTGAAGCTACAAGGGAAAGAGTAGGAAGGACAATTGAAAGATTGGAGGGAGGTGAAAGCACAGGGGTGAGAGCAGGTAGATATTCCTTTCTAGAATTATCTGGAAGTTAGCTTTGATATGAGCTCTTGCTTTGGCATTTACTTCAACCTTTGACAACGAAGCCAATATATTAAGATCTCATCATGTTCCACAGCTTCCCCTTTTGTGTCTGTCACAGTAGAGAGGAGTAAATATTAGATGAAAAATTCACTAATCTTTTTTCTTTCTTTCAGAATAATCCAAAAAAGGGAATGAATGAAAGTACACAGTTGACAGTTAAATATAATTTCTCTAACTTTAAACTAATGAGAGTCCAGGAAACATCTTTGACTTCATAAAATTTGTATCAAAGTTTCCCTCTATTCCAAGATGAATTTCTGAGTCTTTTTCAAAAATTGATTTCATTAACATAGGAAAGGTTTAGAAATGTGATAGCATGCCTCATATCTCTGAGGCAGGATAGAATTTTACACACAGCAAGGGCTGTACTAAAGCGCTTCCCATCACAGTGTGTTCCCTCACATTCTTTTGGAGTGTTTTTTATATCTAAGGGGATGTGTGAGGACCCAGCAGGACACAGGAAACAGGAAGCCGGAAAGTTCCAAATTCATGTGGAAACAGAGAGCAAAGCAATATAACGATGCCCGCAGCTGGGAACCGACCGTGGAGAGGAGTGAGCTGGCGAGAGGAGCTCGCCACTGCCTGGCTGGGAGGAAGAAGCAGCTGGGCACAACAAAGCTCCCGATGGGTGGCAGCCACTGCTTCAGAGCCAGTCAGTGAACTTGGCTAGTACCAGAACTGCTTTCTGTCTTGCTGGTGACACACAAGTCCCCCTCAGAAATTTCCATCTCCAATCATGGGGGTGCCTGTTACAAGCTGAAGTAAAGAGGATGCAGAGAGAGAGAGAGAGCTCTGCTTCCAACAGGATCCTGCTCTGGCTTTCTTTCCCTGTTCTGGCACGTTCTGCCCACTGAAGTTCAAATTCATTTCTTCCCCTGTCTTTACAAAGAGCAAACAGACAAATATACTCAGGCTATGCTGCCTTGCTTATAATAATCAACACTCAATGATTAGTTTTTAATATCTTGAAAGGAGGAAATGAGCCTCATTAGCTTTTCCTTGTGACTCCTACGTCACACAACCAATTTTAATAACAGTCCAGAACTCCCTCTCCATATAGTGTTGTACCAGTTCAAGGCCCATGTCCTCAATGTGGTCCATGTGCTGTTGTATGAGAGAGGACGCAACTCCTATCTCTTTGCCTCTTCTTCCTGCAGGAGTTCACCCCTAGACAGTAATCAGCAAGATAGTGGATTGACTTTGGGCTCCGTGTGGGAATTCATAGATTGACTCGTAGTGCAAAGACATCTTGTATGAGATATAAGACTTAATTCTCATCTACTGTGTACCTGTGGATCCTTTTCTCCTTGTATTCATAGAACCATTTATTGTTCTCTTGAATTTGTGCATTTGATTTTTACTAATGGGTGCTTAACCTAAATAATTTGTTAGTTGTGAAACTTACCTATCTCACAATTACTATTTTTAATTCTGATTCCTAATGATTTTACTGTGATTGTTTGATTTCTGAAAATAGAAGAAAAAAAGCATTTCTTTCCATTCCACTAATTCAGAGGCATTGATGTGAACTGTAATATGAATGCATTTACTGCATAAACCACATAGACAATTCCTGTAAAGAATAGAGATATTCTCTATTAAATTTCTCACTGTGATGCATCTTCCAGTTTTATGCTTTAAAAACATATTCTCTGTTCTCTTTGCTGCTATACCCCCACCCCCTCCCCCTGACAAGGCCTGTTCTTAACAACCTACTAGTATGCATTCATTCAATATTTTCTATTGTGGTCATTTTAAAAACTCTTCAACGGTCTCCATTTCTTTAGACTTAAGTACATCTTGTGTGCTCTGCACAGCCTGTGTTTGTGTCAATGAATGTTACATATTCTGGCATGTCCTTGTTTCTTTTTCAGATTATAGTCATGATCTGCACAATCATTCAGCCCATTCAAGTACTTTGCTCCATTTGATTTATTATAAACTCTTGTCAAAACACCAATCAAACTGTGTGCCCACCTAGTTTCTCCCTCTGTGTGGTGAGCTATGTTTTACCTGCAGTTTCTCTCAAGTTATGTTAAATTAACTCTCATGGATGGAGGGCAAAAGTACTGTATTTTTAAATCACTCTCTTTTCCACTGTAAGGAACAAATATCTCTGTATACTTTATCTTAAAATTTCCATCATGGAGTCTCTCATCCACTTTCTTAGCTGTTGACCTTTTTACTTGCTAGGAAAATTGAAGCCTTCAGAATGTAAAATGTGCAGTCTTCTGGCACAACATGCTTTCTCCCAGTGGATCTTTACCCATAGTCTCTATCTTTGTGTTTCTGCAGAGGACCACCCCGATCTCAGTCAAGGCATGTACTCATCACTAGACACTATTATCCCTTACCCACCCAAATGAAGCTGCATGACATTATCCTCTCTAAGTCTTCATCAGCAAAGTGGAAAAACTCTGAAAAAGTCCTACCAATTATTGTTTCCAACCCTCCATATCCCAGTCAAACTTTCAATAACTTTGATTCAATAACTTTGATTTAATAACTTACTGATCATGACTCTGGTGATGGTCATCAATGTCCTTTGTCTCGCTGAGCCTATGATCAACTCCAGTTCCTCACCTTTATTCATCTACCCCCATGCCCAGGGTTTGACACAGTTTTCCCTCCTCTATAAGATCTGGCCTCACTTGACCTTGAGATATCATGTTCACTGGTCACTTATAACATTTATACAAACTATCAACAGTGCTTTCTATAAAATGGCCACATAACCAAGTAGTTTATGGACCAACATGCTTGCACATGGTCACTACTGAGCTAATGTCATCAGTACTTAGATTTATTTTAAAAAATATTGAGCCTAGAGAGATTCTCTGTCAGAAGATCCTGGTTCAGTTCCCAGCACCCACATGACAGCTGACAACAATTTGTAACTTCAGTTCCAGATGATTCCATGCCTTCTTTTAGCCTCTGAAGGTACGAGGTGCTCACATAGTATATATATGTGTGTGTGTGTGTGTGTGTGTGTGTGTGTGTGTGTGTGTATTCTACAGACATAGTACTAATGTACATAAAATGAAAATAAATAGGTCTTTAAAAACCATTAGCATGTATTTTACAGAAAAGCAGACTGTAAGTTGGACTCAATCCACTAGCACTGTTTTCTATCACAGTTCTGGTCTTCTGAATTGCCAAATGTCTTGGGACCCATTCTTAAATTCTTTCTCTTGTGTGTACAAATGTATTTAGTTGGTAACCTCAGTGTTAAAACTTTAAATACTATTAATTGGTGTTGGTGTACCAAGGTGTATCCTCTCAGACCTTGTCCCCAAACTTTGGAATCACTCTCTAATTATCTGCTTGTTCACTATGACTGTGACCCAAACTTCAATCCTGATTTTCTCTAAGACATCTCAGATGCTCCATATTTTCTGCTTTTTTATGCTCAACACCTGTGCTGCCTCTGACTTCTTTGTTTTTGATTTGTTTTACATCCCACACTTAACCTGTCTGTGAATTATGTGAGGATGTGTGATTGCGGATGTCTATCTATTACTGTATCTGCAGAGCTGTTTGAAATTATGCAGAAATATATAATTTCCCTTCACTCTGCAATGAACATAGTCTAAGATATCTGCCTAATGTTCATTGGCAAGTACACCCTAAAGCAGTGTTTCTCAAAGTATTAACCCTTCCATAGGCCCACAAGGAGAAAAGAATCTTATATCATACTATGCAGAAATTACATTATAGACCATACACTTTGGAGCATGTGTCTGCTGTTCAATTTTATTGATGCATGACTTAGCCTCAGGATATACAGAGCAAAGGCCTCATTCATGCAATGGTCTTTTGAATATCCTTGTCTGAGATAGCTTTTTGTTTATTGGCCTTTCAACATTATATTTCATTGTTACCAAAGTAGTCTGTTTCTTTTAGAATAGGTGTCATTTTTGAATATGTGATACTTTTGTTAAACATAAAACCCTATAGGATCTTTTGCCTGTAGTTTGAAACTAGTACCACTAGATGGTGATATTTTATTATAAATAAGATGTGATTCCCCAAGGATTTTAAAAAAGCTTGAAAATTGATTATTTTATATTATATTGGTCCTGTTTTGTATTAAATGATAAGTATAAATATTGATACCATAGCAGTGATGCATAAGTGTGTATACCTTAGGTTGCTGCTTGATATTTATCTCATTTTGTTTTTCATTGCATTTTTAAATTCATTTATTTTATTATACTTTAACTAAATTTGTTCTTTGAAAATTTAATTCATGTATATAATACATTATAATTGCTCTCCATCCCAAACATTCCAGTCTCCCTTCCTCCTTTGCCAATCCCACTTCTCTTTGCAAATCCTTTCCCACAATCTTGCCCTTTTGTATTATTGTTTGACTCACTGAATTTAACCAGGGCCATCTGTGTGACTATGGCTTTGGGACTGTCCTCTGCAGCTTGGTAGGCTCATCAGCGGGCAAACATCCAAAGACAGTGACTCCCTATTTCCAAGAATCTATCAGGAGTTGCGGTTCAGCAGGGAGAGTGCTGTGATGGTTTATTGAAGAGACCAGTCTTGTGCAGGCCCTGTGTGGATAACACAGCTGCCGTGAATTCATGTTTGCAATGGCTGTGACATACCCAGAGACGGTGATTTTGCAGCTCTCCTCTCCAAATTCTTTCTGATCCTTCTTCCATCATGCTCCCTTGTATTAGCTAGTTTTTTTTTTTATTACTGTTATAAAATGCCATGACCAAGACAATTTACAGAAAGAAGAACTTAATTGGTTTATGGTCCCAGAGGGATGAGAGTCCATTGCCATGGCAGGGAAGCATGGTGTGAGAGCAATCAGACATGAGCTCACATCTTAAACCACAATCTGGAAGCCACAGGGAAACTGGAAATGGCTTGAGTCTTTGAACTTTCAAAGCCTGCTCAGTAACACACTTCCTCCAGCATGGCCACACCTCCTAAACTGCCCAAAAAAGTGCCACCGACTGGGTGCTGGGGACTATAGGGATTATCATATTCAAACCACCAATCCTGTTCAGGGATGAGTATTCAACTATCAGTTATCATCAGTCAGCACTTGAGCCGCCATGACTCTGCATTAATAGCTATTCAGTGTAAAAGAGGCTTGTCTGATTAATGCTTCGAGTTGCATTTATCTGTGATTATAAACAGATATTTAGAATGCCGTTTAGTGCTCTGTTAATTTAACTGAATAACAGCGGTGTTCTCTCTAGGGCCCATCAATTCCCTAGCCATGTGTTTTTGGCCAGACTTACAGTAGCAGACATCATTCCTCTCCTGTGTGGGTGACCTCAAATCCAACCACAGAACAGTAGTTGTCCCCTCAACAACCATGCCACTGTTGTTCAAGATCACAGGGTTCACAGCTGTGTAAGACTACCCTGGAGCATGCATAGCACTTTCCAGCACCATGAAAGCAAGCAAGCAAGCAAGCAAGCAAGCAAGCAAGCAAGCAAGCAGAGAGGAGGCTCCCAGCACAGTTGGAATCTAGCTTGATTTCTCTATTAATGGAGTCTCCTACTGGAAAAAGTCTGCATTATTCTGGAGGCCATTGTGACTTTTAAGACCAACAACTCAAGTGGAGATGTTTAATACCTGGCACTACCCCCCCCCCCATAGTTTTTAGGGGCAGCATGGTGCAGCCAGAGTGGACAGCTTCCCTCTTACCCCCTTTGAAGAAAATTGTGTTTTAATTGGGTTACATGATACTATGTCTCCATATAGCTTCTCCACACACCTTTTCATTGGGTGAACTTTCTTTTAACCCTCCTATTCGCCATCTCTGGACTCTTCTCCTTACTTAATCTCACCCACAACATTCTCTTTCTCTGCTTTAATTTTTATCTCTGCTCTACTATTCCCCCTTCCCAATGCACTCCCAATGGCTCTTATCTAGTTTCCTGGCTTGCACAACAGTCTAAGTTAGACTTACATATCTAAAAAGTCCAAGCTAGGCTCCATGTAAGAGAGAGAGCATGAGGTATTTGTCTCTTTAGGCCTGAGTTACCTCCCTCAATAGAATTTCCCCCACTTCCTTCCATTTACCTACACATTTCATAATTTCATTTTTCTGTATGGTCAAATAAACTTTGATTGTGCATGTGTCCCACCTTTTCATTACCAGTTTGTCAGTGGGTAGACATCAGCTATTGCGGTTAAAGTGTCAAAGAGAACAGCTGTGCAGGTGTATCTGTAATAGGACATAAAGTCCACTGGGCGCATGCTCAGGAGTGTCGGGGCTCTGGGCGCAGGCTCAGGAGTGTCGGGGCTCTGGACGCAGGCTCAGGAGTGCTGTAGCTCTGAGCACATGCTCAGGAGTGTTGTAGCTCTGGGCGCATGCCCTAAGTGTTGGAGCTCTGAGTGCATGCTCAGGAATGTTGTAGCTCTGAGCATGTGCTCAGGAGTGCTGTAGCTCTGGGCGCATGCTCAGAAGTGTTGTAGCTCTGTCGTTTGGCAGAGTTACCTCTAGCGTCATGAGATAATTTCAGACTGCTTCCCCATGGCTTCACTGATTCACACTCCTACATGCATTCTGACATTTGTGTTCACTTTAATTCTATTTTAAAATACGATTAAAGGTAATTATTGCTTCTTGGAGAATTTTGTAAAATGTATTTTTATTGTATTCACCTCCTCCCCCAACTTTCCCCAAATCTGCACCCTATCTTAGTTACTCTCCTATTGCCATGGCAGAATACCATTACCAAGGCAACTTAAAAAGAAAGTATTTAATTTGGGGACTCATGGTTCTAGCAGGTTAGAGTCCATCATTAACATGACTGGAAGCACAGCAACAGGCAGGTGGGCATGGTCCTGGAGCAGTGCTGGAGAGTTGACAGCTAGTCCACAAACAGGAAGCAGAGAGAGCTAACTGGAGATGCACATGCATGGAGCAGGACTTTTTAGACCTCAAAGGCTAGTTACCTAGTGTGTGGTGATATATTGCTTGTAATCTAAGAAATAAAAGCTTGCCTAAAGATCAGAGGACAGAGCGAGCCTCAGAGTTAGCATAGAGACCAAGCAGTGGTGGCACACACCTTTAATCCTAGCACCCCGGGAGGCAGAGGCAGAGATCTGTCTGGATCACTGTGAGTTCAAGGCCACACTGGGCTACATGGGATTAATCCAGTCTAAAAGATAAACAGCCAGGCAGTGGTGGCACACACCTTTAACTCCAGCACTTGGGATCACACACCTTTAATCCCAGCACTAGGAAAATTGAGACAGGAAGTGATAAGGCTGGGCAGAGAAAGGAATATGAGGTGGGAGGAGACAGGAACTCGCTCTCTTTTAGGCTAAGGAGCTGGTGAGGTAAGAGGTAGCTTGTTGTGCTTCTCTGATCTTTCAGCTTGCACCCTGATATCTGGATCCGAGTTTTTATTTTAAAACCTTTTAGGATTTGTGCAAACTAGTGACACACCTCCTTCAACAAGGCCACCTCTCTGAATCCTTTCCAAAGAGTTCCACCAACTGTGGGTCCAGCATTCAAATATATGAGCCTGTGAGGGCCATTCTAATTCATAGCACTCCGACCCTTTTCCCAATCATGCTACCCTGCCCCTTTGTTCACCCAATTTGGGCTTCCCACATGCTCTTAGATGTGTGACTTTCCACTGGAGCACTGTGGATTTACCAGAAGATACTTTGTTACAGAAAACTGACTTTCCCTTTCCCATCAGCTGTCAATTGCCCATGGCTGGGGTGAGACTTTGCACTTGCCTCCTTTCTCCACACTGGGATTTTCTCTGGTTTGAACTTGCGCAGATCTTCTGCATGCTGTTACAACTACTTTGAGTTCATATGTGCAGCTGCCCTGGTGTGTCCAGAATGTGTATGTGTCTGTGTGAGGATATGTGCAAGTAAGTGAAGGTACCCATGGAGACTAAAAGAGGATGTCTGATCCCCTAGAAATGGACTTACAGGACTTACAGGGAGCCATACAACATGAATGCTGGAATAGGAACTTTGGTCTTTTGGAAGAGCAGCAAGAGTTCTTACCTTCTGAGATGTCTCCCCAGCTATTTGCACTCTTGATGAAGGCCAATCTGACTAGGGTGAGATGGAATCTAAAAGAAACTTTAATCTGCATTTCCCTTATGATAAAGGATATTAAACATTTTTTGCATGTTTATTAACTATGTGCTTTTTGAGAACTTCCTTAAATTCCTTATTCCATTTTAACTGTGTTATTTTCTTGTTATTTAGTGTTTTGAGTTGCAATTTGATATACAAAGAAAATTAAAGCTTTTGAATACCTTGCCATCCTAATTTCTTTTAAAGTTCTCTCTGACCCTGTTGCCCTCAGATCAAGAGTCTCTTTAGACAAGTATCTATCTAACACCTGTAATATAAATTTAACCTCTAATAGGACGCTTGTTGTTATTGTAGCAATTTTTAAATTAACTGTCCTTACTTATAACAAATAGAACCGTAGTGGCAGAGCTTTGTGTCTCTGTGGAGCCATACCAGATCCAAGGTTGGAGATGGAAAAGCTTGTGAGTTTCAGAAGGAAATAATGAGCCTTATGAAATACACCCAGAGCCTTCTCTCTCACAAAGGCCCACTGTTCAGGGAGAGGGAATTTATCACAGTTAAATTCCAGCATCCTTTATCACTTAAGAGAAGGAGAACATGTCACTAACAGTTAGAGACTTCAGATAAAGAATGAAGTCAGCAAATCCCCAAGCAAAGCAGGGAGGCAGAATTGAAGCAACACCAGGAGGAATTGGAAGCCTCGACAGGAAGACTTCAAACAGTTAAAAACTGCTAAACACTTTCGACTTTTCATCTTTGTAGCAGATTAGTAAAGGTGACGTTACTGACATCTTTATTAACTTTTTTTTTCAGAAGTTCAGGTACACGTATGTATTTATAAGATTTCCATTCCTTATTCTCCCACCTCCAGCTCCTATATTTTTCTCTTCTCCACTGCTTCTCAAATTCATGAGCTTTTCTTTTTCTTTTTTTTCTGAGACAGAGTTTCTCTGTCTCTGAGACAGCCTTGGCTGCCCTGGAATTCACTCTGTAGTTCAGGCTGGCCTCAAACTCAGAGATCTGCCCGCCTTGGCCTCCTGAGGGCTGGGATTAAAGATTTGGGATTAAAGCCACCACAGCTTGGCTTGACCTCTTTTTTAGTCATTATTCACATACATACTTTTACACATGTGCACATGTGCATACACTTGTGTGCACACATACAGACACATATATAAATACAACATGCTGAGTCGATTTAACATTACTTGTGTGTGCATGTGTTTAAGGATGGCCTTTGAAACTGGATAACCTATTAGGGTCTTGTTCCTAAAAGAGACCACTTTTCCCTCTCTCAGTGGCCACTAATTGCCTGTACTTCCTCATGTAGGGGTGGGGCTTTATGAGATTTCTTTATCCATATTGTCATGTCAACTGGTGTTGTCATTGTGATGATCTTGTTTAGAAAACCATATTGCTGGAACTTCATGGGTATTGTGGAATAAAATATTTGTTTAATTATGTAAAGATGTGTTCCATTTGTTGGTACTACATTTGTTTAATTAAATAAAGGTATGTTGCTTTTGTTTTTTGCTGCATTTACTTAATGATAGAAAGATGTGTTGCTATTTCACCTTGCTTGCCTAAGGCACCTGATTGGTCTAATAAAAAGTTGAACAGCCAATAGCCAGACAGAGGAGGGATAGGAAGGTCTGGTGGCAGAGAGAAAGGGGGAGCCAGCAAGGGACTAGCCACCCAGACATGGAGGAAACAGGAAAGCAGGATGAACAGTACATAGATGATGTATATTAGCCTTGGGGCAGCACATAGATGAATAGAAATGGGTTAATTTAAGTTTCTAAAAAAGAGCTAGAAACAAGCCTAAGCTAAGGCTGAGCATTCATAATTAATAATAAGTCTCTGTGTTATGATTTGGGGGCTGGCAGTCCAAGAAAACCTGCTATTCATGGGTACAGTTTCCTTGTCATAGACAACACCATCTCACAGCATACATCCCATCCTGGTGGTTGGCTCTTATAATCTTTCCATGGCCTCTTTCACAATGTTTTCTGAGTCTTAGGTATAGGGATTGTGATATAAATGTATTGGAGATAGGCACTCCACAGTTGTTCATGCATTTTGACTAGTTATGGATTTCTGTAATGTTCTCCATTATCTGCAAGAAGCAGCTTCTTTTGTGAGAGGTGAGAGGGATAGGTACCTATGGGCACAAACCCAACAAATCAGAAGGAAGTTAAAAATTATACCGGCTTTGGTATGATTTGGCACATTGCCTGGGCTCTCAGGTCATCTTTAAAATCTATCTGGAAGCACACATGTCCCAGCAATTGTCCCATTCTACAAGAGTGTAAAACCAGCAGGATATAGTGTATAATAAGATTTCTCATAAACTGAAACAGTAGCAAAGTGTCTATGCATCATGGCTGCAGCATCCTCTGTGAGCTGGGCAGGTGCATCCTGGAAAGTGCTTTCTTAGTGGTCTTGTGCAGGCAAGACAACTTAGCAGGGCTCATTGCCCAAGAAACAGCTTTTCAAAAGAGTTTATGATTTTACGCTTTAGAACCTGCAGTGGGTGGAATCCAGCTATCATCCCAGTGCAACGTTCTTGACTTCTACTTAATGGCACTAATGCCTTCAATGGTTATATCTCCATATCTGCAACTTGTAGTCACTATGGCCAGACTGAACATTTAAAAATAGAAACTCTTTTTTTTCCTGTTAGATTATTTTCATTGCATCTTTCTCCCTCCTCTTACCACCTCTCTCTGTGTGTAACCATGGGAATGCTGTCACACATGTGCAGAAGTTAGAGAACAACTTTTGAATGGGTTCTTTCCTTCCATCATCTGGAACTTCTGAAGACTGAACTCAGATAGACAGGCCTGGCTTTACCCATGGAGCCATCTCACCAGCCTCCATTCTCATCTTTTCAGAACCAAACAGCACCACCCATGAAGCTATGCTTACAGCATCATTGGATTTCTATAGCCTGCATCTCCAATGTCTTATTCCTCACACAAGACAGTTCTAATGGTCTGGGAACCGTGGGTCAGGTTTAAATACAGTGGTGATCCAGATTTTCTGTATTGCTTGTTTTCTACTTGTGTAATCAAAGGAAGTCACAGTCTATGGGAGGAAAGGTGTTTTGATATGTAGTCTTTTCAGTTTCAGTCCATCAAGATGCAGATGAGTATGTCCTGTCCGAGCACTGTAGAACAGTTCTTGTCATTGTGTATCAGGGAGCAGAGAACAGGGCTTGTAGGCACTCTGCCAACTTTGTTTATCCTCTTCCTGTCAGAGTGAACAGCCCATTTGATGGTGTCAACACACGTTCAAGGTCGGACTTTCCCCTCCATGAGACCTTCTCTGAGGCCCTCACAAACATTCCCAGATGTTTGCTTTGGTCACCTTGTCAGCAAAAGACTCTAGATCCAATCAAGTTTATACCGAGTTCCAGATCGGTCTTAAGAGATCTGAAAATGAGACCAATAGAAGCAGATGTGGTGGGAGATGAGTGAACGTGCTTACAGTAGCTTGCTCATCTGGGGTGGAGATGGGGAGGGACAAAATCTACTGAGCGGTGTGTGCCTTAGCATCATTGCTGCATGTCATTGTTGTATTAGTGTCTGACACCTGATTCTGAGAACTGCCAAGATGATTAGAATCATGTCAGTGCCTGTCAAGACTCGACTATGTAAGATGAAGAGGTAGGGGTGTAGGATTTTTTTTCTATGTTGTATGATGTGCTCTTGGAATGAGAAAGGTAATAGAATGAGTAGGCACTGAGAAGGCTGAACTTGCATAAAATCATAAAGGAATCCTCAAACAACTTCAGGGAGTGAACTAGAGATCACTAGGTCAGTAAGCTTGCAGAGTTTTCCCAGCTGGGTACAAGAGTATCAGCATTTATCTCCACCCACAAAGTCCTCTTGAATCAGCATTACCTGATCCATTATTCTGGAAGCTGATATATACTTCAGCATCACTCTCAGTGTTGTGTGAATAAGTCCATCCCTCCTTGCGAAACTGGGTGAGAAATTACCCAGCAGCACAAAATTGCTTCCTTTCTATGATAATTGTTAAGATTAAAGGAGTTAATACACAGTTAACAGTCAGAACTGCATTTGGCAATAGTCAGCATTGTATAATCAATGGCAGCTGTTTTCTTATTATTAATGATTAGATGGAGAACATTCATGAGCCTCTGACAGGTTTGTTTTGACATGTTTATGATAGTGGTTTAATCAAACCTTGCTTATAACAGTATCCAAAGAGGATAATGTTTAATGAATTGAAATGTTTCTTTCATTTTATTTGGAAAAAAAGAAATACACAGAAGAATAAAAGGAACAAACAAACACTACCCAGAAATATTACCCTAATCTGTTCAAACCTTTCTTTATTCATGTCTTTATCTTGGATTTCTTTGAATCTCACTTTTCAAGTTTGGATCATAGCCTTGATCTCAGTTGCTCTGAGATGCCTTGTGTACAATTCAACATCACACCCTTTATATTTTGGGATTTTACTGTTGTACTCTGAAAGGCATGACATTGTTGAGCTAAATATTCATTCACACTGGTTTGCTTTCAGTTTTGACTTCTCTTTACTGGGATGATGGCTCTGAACTTGATGAGGCTCCAGCTGCTGTTCTGGAACATAATTGGAGGGCGAGATGGAGGAGGGACTCAGTGCATGTTGGGAGTGCATGAATAATTTGTACCCATCAGATTTTACAGTTCTTGAATCCAAAGCAGAAGCATAGGCCAGATGGTCTAAGTTCAGGCCCCTGTTTTTGTATTTTGGACCAGAGTTTAAATACAGCTTGCTTAGCTCTGAGTGACAGATGAATCTGCCAAGCTGGCTAGTACTTCATTCAAATAATCTCTGTAGAGATACCACCTTTGTTTCATGTAGTTCTGTATCAGTATATCAGTTATAGAGTTATAGTCAGCATCTCTCTGTAGATACATATTTTCTCTCTCTCTCTCTCTCTCTCTCTCTCTCTCTCTCTCTCTCTCTCTCTCTCTCTCTCTCTCTCTCTCTCTCTCTCTGTTAGTGCATATGTCTGACCAGGAGCATGTGTGAAAATTTAGTATCTTCTTTAATCTATCTCCACATTATTTTGAGACAGAGTCTCTCACTGGGCTTGCCACTCACTGACTGAGAAAGGCTGTTGGCTAACAAGCTCCAGGTATTCTGTTGTCTCTGCCTTCTCAGTGCTGGGGTGGCAAGCACAAACCATCCAACCTGTTTTTATGTGGACTCTGCAAAGTGAAATGGCATCCTTGAGCTTTTGTGGCTCCCAGTCTACTTACAGGCCATCTACAGCTCTTTGTGTGTGTGCACGTGTGTGTATGGTGTAGGGAAGTGGGTAGCAGTTATAGAAAGGTAGACTTGTTGCACTCTTCAAGGCCCTTTTCATTTTTAAATTCTTTTCGTTCTTTGATGAAGAAATTTTTTTATATATGGATATAAGAATCAAGCCTGGACTCTTTGCAACATAGAAATGACTCCACTGTGACTACTAAATAAATATCTTTTGGGGGACAGAGTTTAGCATCTCTACTGTAATATAGCTCTGTGGATGATTTGAAAGCAGCCAGAATTGGGAACTCTAGTTTATACATACGTGTTCTTTACATTCTGTTTCTTTGAGAAATAATGATGGTTACTATTTCATGGTAGGCACACACCTTCTCTGTGACATTCCTTTTTATAAGCCTCCCAATAACTCTACAAGTTATGTCTGATCATTCCCATTTTTCAGTAAGCTTACTAAAGTCGATTAATTTGCCTAAGGGTCTTCCCTCTGGCTTCATAGACCACACTCATGCTACAAATTTGGAGAGCTGAGGGTGCTGAGAACCCACAAGAGTGATATGGTGGCCTTTGGGGTTATCTATAGCTTTGCTGATGTTCAAATTGCTAACCATCACAGCCGATAAGAGAGCTGTTCCATGTGTGTATCTTCTGACTATTCCCATGACAAATGTAGCATCGTAAAAATGCACGAAGGAAGGAGAAAAAATAGCCTTTACTCTATTAATTTTTACTATCACATTTTAAGTCTGAAGCTGGGGAAATAATTTCTTATTACCAGGCACATTAAATAGCCCAGCAAGCAGATCAATAACAGAGCGTTGAGATACCACATAGTCCCCTCTTATCTCTGTCTTTGAGACATACATCAAATTTACCACTGCCCCCAGCCACCATTCTTTCTCTTGGCTTAAACTGAATTATTTTCCTGTTTGTCTTCTGCCTTGGGACCACCTACACTTCGGGAGAGTTTCCATTTGACAGTGTCACCACCATGCTCCTGCTGTAGGAGCCTAGAATTACATCAGAATGTCATTAATTGCAACTGTTTCATCAAAAACAAAGTATCATGCAGATCTTAAAAAGTTTGCTATTTTTCAACTATCCAAGTTATGACAATAGTTTGCATTTTCAATATATGGTCTCCAGATGAGCATATGTGAATAATTTAAGCAATTTCTAGATACTGAACTGCCAGAATATTTTTATAGCCCATGACTTTTTATGCTTATTACTCCAGTTATTTTTAGATTATTCTTTATTCAACTTAATAATGTTATAGTGGGTAAAAATGGAGCCCCCAAATGACCTCCCTCATTTTTTCTTCAGGTATTAGGCGGGCCTATTTTTTAAGCTAATCATCATTTACCTAAATAATGGTGGATCTGTGATAAAGCATCAGGAATGTTTTTAAGGCTTTAACTTTTTCAGAAGTAAGTTCCAAGCTAGTTATGAACTAAGAAAACTATTCTCTCTGAGACTGGTGCTTTCTGAGCTGTTTGTAGGCCAGATTTGTGTGAATGTTCAGTGTCTTATATCAGAATTTCTAGGCAGAGTGATTTATTCAAGGTTCTGGTCATATGCTTAAGACTCTTCTACTCAACAGTTTGCATTGAACCTGATTCAACACAGCTTTTTAAATAAAACAAATGTGACCTGAAAACCAAATGAAAAATGGAACCTGATCAACTACAAATCTTTTTTTTTTTTTTGCATAATTTGTGGGCTCAGAGGCATGTAAGCTTTTTAGAGAAATCACTGGCTGGAGCTTGCAGTGACATATCCACTACACAAAGGAAGGGTGGAGGAATACACAGTCCTCAACGGAGAAAGACGGTTGGAGTCATTATGAACATAGGAAAGAAATTAATTCTTTCAAAACACTTGCTTACATTTTTTTCTTCTAAAGGAAGACTGCAGGTATTAGGTGAGAGACAAAATGCCTTCTGAGGGTTTGCTATTTTCTCCTGTCTGCCTTTGTATGGCGCCACACTAGTACTTTATATGTACCATGCTTTTCTCACTTACTGAAGACAATTATTTTTTATCATCTTTACATATACTAATGCACTGATTTTTTTCAAAGTGAGATCTTATTTTTTTATTTAAATTTTTTTAAAAATTCATTTTACATACCAACCAGAGATTCCCCTCTCATCCCTCCTCCTGCTCTCCACCTCCTCGCCTTCCCTTCCAATCCATACCACATCCCCTCCTCCAAAAGGTTAAGTCCTCCCATGGGGGCGGCAGCCAAGCCTGGTACAGTCAGTTAAGGTAGGACCAAGCCCCTTCTCCCTGCATCAAGGGTGAGCAAAGTGTCCCACCATAGGTAATAGGCTCCTGAAAGCCAGCTCACACACAAGGAATAGACCCTAATCACAGGGGCCCTTCAAACAGACCCAGCTACACAACTGTCTTCTATATGCAGAAGGTCTAGTCCGGTCCCAGCAGGTTCTACAGCTGTCCACCTAAAGTTCATGAGTTCCCACAAACTTGGTTCAGTTTTCTCTGTAGATTTCCTCATCATGATCTTAACCCTCATTGCTCATATAATTCCTCTTCCCTCTCTTTGACTGGGCTCCCGGGGGATTGGTCTGGTGCTTGGTTGTGGATTTCTGCATCTGCTTCCCTCAGTTACTGGATGAAGGCTCTATCATGACAGGTAGGGTAGTCACTAATCTAATTACCAGAGTAGGCCAGTTCAGGCACCCAGTCCACTATTGCTAGTAGTCTAATCTGGGGCCATCTTTGTAGATTCCTGGGAATTTCCCTAGTACCAGGTTTCTCCCTAACCCCACAATGGTCTCCTCTATCAAGATATCTCTTTCATTGCTCTCCCATTCCATCCCCCCCCCAGCTCAACCATCTCATTCCCTCATGTTCCCATCCCCCATTCCCTCCCCTCTACTCCCCCCCATCCCCAGTTTACTCATGGAGATCTCCTCTGTTTCCCCTTCCCAAGGTGATCCAATCATCCCTCCTAGGGTCCTCCTTGTTTCCTAGCTCCTCTGGAGCTGTGGGTTACAGTCTGATTATCTTTTGATTTATATCTAGCATCCACTTAGGACTGAGTACATACCACGTTTGTCTTTCTGAGTCTGGGTTACCTCACTCAGGATGATATTTTCTAGTTCCATTAATTTGCCTGCAAATTTCATGATGTTATTGTTTTTTACTGCTGAGTAATACTCCATTGTGTATATGCATCACATTTTCTTTATGCATTCTTCATTTGAGTGGCATCTAGGTTGTTTCCACGTTCTGGCTATTACAAATAATGCTGCTATGAACATAGTTGAGTAAGCATTCTTATGGTATAATTGAGCATCCCTTGGGTATATGCCTGAGAATGGTGTCCTTGAGTCTTGAGGTCGATTGATTCCCACTTTTCTGAGAGGTCGCCATACTGATTTTCAGAGTAGCTGTACAAGTTTGCACTCCCACCAACAGTGGAGGAGTGTTCCCCTTGCTCCATATCCTTTCCAACATGAACTGTCATCTCACTGAGGATTTTGAACTGTAGCTGCCATCTCTCTACTTGGGCTGCAATGCCCTTCCTTTGCTTCTCTGTTATATTTGGAAACATTTTATTGTCTTTGTTTGCATGTATCTCTGTGTGTGTGGCATTTGTGCACAAATACATATATAATTCATATTCACATGCAGTGTGTGTGTGTGTGTGTGTGTGTGTGTGTGTGTGTATGTATGTATGTATGTGTGTGTGCACATGTTTGTGGAGACCAAAAATTGATGGTGGATGTCTTCCTTGCATACTCTGCATTTTTTCACTTATTGAGGCAAGATAAGTGATTCTCTCACTGAATCCAGAATTCACCAATCCTGGGTAGACTGACTAGACAGTTTGCCCTGGGCATGGGGTTTCCCATCTCTGCCTTCAGAGTGCTAGGTGACTGCACCTGCCTGCTCTGCTCTTATGTGGGTTCTGGAGGTTTGTTTTCTACTTTTTTATTTTTTAAAAAAACTTTTTTTTTTATTTTACATACCAATCCCTGTTCCCCATCACTTCCTTTCTCCCACCCCCTACCTCCCCCATCCAAACCCCCATCCACTCCTCAGAGGGGTAAGGCCTCCCTTGGGGAGTCAACAAATCTGGCATACTAAGTTGAGGCAGGACCAAGTCCCTCCCCACTGTGTCAGGCTGACAAGGTATCCTACCCTAGGAATGTGTTCCAAAAAGTCAGTTAGTGCACTGGGGATAAGTCCTGGTCCCACTGCCAGGTGCTCCCCAAACAGATCTAGCCATATAACTGTCACCCACATTCAGAGGGCCTAGTTCAGTTCCATGCATATTCCCCAGCTGACAGGCCAGACTCCATGAGCTCCCACCAGCTTCAGTCAGCCATCTCTCTGGTTTCCCCCATGATCTTGGCCTCACTTGCTCCTGTGATCCCTCTCCCCTCTCTTCAACTGAAGTCTAGGAGCTCAGCTCAGTGCTTGGTTGTTTCCATCATCTGCTTCCATCAGTTATAGGATGTAGGTTCTATGATGATAATTAGGGTAATTACTAATCTGATTATAGGAGAAGGTAAGTTAAGGCACCCTCTCTATTATTGCTGGTGTCATCCTTGTGGATTCCTGGGGATTTCCCTAGCACCAGGTTTCTCCCTAACCCCTTAATTGTTCCCTCTACCAAGATATCTCTTTCATTGCTCTCCCTTTCCATCCCTCCACCCTGCCATCTCAGTCCCTCCTTTCCTATCTCCCATTCCTTTCCTTCTACCTTCCCCCTCCCAATTTACCAAGGAGATCTTAACTATTTTCCTTTCCTGGAAGCCTCCATGTGTGTCCCTCTTAGAGTCCTCCTTTTACCTAGCTTCTCTGGGGCTGTGGATTATAGTCTGGTTATCCTTTGCTTTGCATCTAATATCCATTTAAGAGTGAGTACATACCATGTTTGTCTTTCTGGGCCTGGGTTACCTCACTCGGGATGATTTTTTCTAATTCCATCCATTTGTTTGCAAATTTCATAATGTCATTGTTTTTTACAGCTTAGTAATACACCATTATGTAAATGTACCACATTTTCCTTACCAATCATCTAGGCTGTTTCCAGGTTCTAGCTATTATGAATAATGCTGTTATGAATATGGTTGAACATATGTCCTTGTGGTACGATTGAGCATCCCTTGGGTATATGCCCAAGAGTGGTATAGCTGGGTCTTCAGGTAGGTTGATTCCCAATTTTCTGATAAACCACCATACTAATTTCTAGAGTGGCTGTACCAGTTTGCACTCCTACCAACAATGGAGGAGTGTTCCCCTTGCTTCACATCCTCTCCAACGTAAGGTGTCCTCAGTGTTTTTGATCTTAGCCATTCTGACAGTTGTAAGATGGTATCTCAGAGTCATTTTGATTTGCATTTCGCTGGTGGCCAATGATGTTGAGCACTTCCTTAAAAGTCTCTTGGCCATTTGAGATTCTTCTGTTGGGAATTCTCTGTAGCCCATTTTTAAATTAGATTATTTGGTATTTTGATAGTTTCTTGAGTTCTTTATATATTTTAGAAATCAGCCCTCTGTCAGATGTGGGGTTGGTGATGATCTTTTCCCATTCTGTAGGCTGTCATTTTGTCTTAGTGACTGTGTCCTCTGCCTTACAGAAGCTTCCCAGTTTCACGAGGTCCCATTTATTAATTGTTGCTCTCAGTGTCTGTGCTACTGGTGTTATAGGAAGTAGTCTCCTGTGTCAATGGGTTCGAGGCTACTTCCCACTTTCTCTTCTATGAGGTTCAGTGTAACTGGATTTATTGAAGTCTTTGATCCATTGGGACTTGTGTTTTGTGCATGGGGATAGATATGGATCTATGTGCATTTTTTGACAATGCTATACAGCAAGCAGTGTATCCACTGAGGCAGCTCCCCACTACACATTTCATTCTTGATACATCTCTCATTGTAGTGTCACTAACAAACTTACCTGTCACTGGCACTTATTTTAACAGAAGGATTTCATACATATCACTGCCTTTTGTGATTTATTAATAATTAAATAGTTATCAATTATGCTCATCACTCTCTTATATAAATCATTAATAAATGAGCTCAAATATCGTTCTAGTATTTGTGTGCTGGGAATGTTTTATTTGAATATAAAACCCAAAAAGCCTAGATTTTTTGTGAATTGAATGAAAGACCATGGCAAGAGCATGGGTTGGGAGGAGAGTGCTAGACTTAGTTCTCCCTCTGCTGATGTCAGATGCGCTAGCTTGGTCTTAAACTTCTCAGCCTCTTTCAATTCTAAAATGAAATACTTGCATTAACTAAAACTGATTTTAAAAAATCGCAGTTGTGTAGAGGAACCATTTCTCAGTTAAGGAGAAATGATGCATTTAACAGAATTAAGAAAAGCTGTGCTGCCTAAAGTCAGGTGAGAAGTATCTCTCAATCAAGTGTACTTTGTTTTCATCACTGGGTATACCTCCTGATATACATTTATAGAATATTATAGAATCTACCAAAGCAGCATTAAAATAAAAAATAAAACATAGTTACAGCAGGTTCCATCCAAAACCATTTTTTCCATAATCTTTTCAAGTGAAAATGAGCTTTCACAAAGTAGCCCTCCCAACCCGTGACAGAGGTAGGGCTGAGGGTCCCTCCCACTCCTTGACTGAACCCAGACGCTTCTACTGGCCCAGAATTCTCGAAGCCCAGAATTCTCGCTTTCTCCCCTGCTCTCGGCCCTTGCTCTGCTGCCTCCCGGAGCTAGGGAGCAGAAGCAGCTAGGCTTCTCTTCTCTGCCATTTGTCTTTGAATTCACATAATTGAATTTTTGGCTGAACTTACAGCTTTCATATATGACTTGAGTCCAGCAGTTCCTTTTCAAACAACTACAAATATAAAACCACAATTTATGAAGAGGTAAGGACATTTCTATTAAAATAACAACAAAGAAGACAATTGGAAAAGACCAGCCTGAGCTTTTTTATGACCCAAAGATATTTGGGGATATACATTATTAGGAATGAATAAAATAAAACCATTGCTTAATATTCTTATGCCCTTTCAGACAAGGAGATTTTATAGAATCTCAAAAAATATTTAAAAAAGAAATGTCAAAAGAACATCTTCAATCTTGTATACATGAACTTCCATTTAAATGGGATAAATATAATAATCTTTAGGAGAAACCACTTGTTCTATCGATAATTATTATTAGTTGGTGTTAATATTATGTATTAAAGAATCAATGTAACTTCCCTGAACTCAGGAACTCACTTGAGCAGGCAAACATAACATTGAAGGCATATCAGTATGGCGTATGATGACATGTGTCACTGTCACTGAGTGGACAGGTCTATCTGCTCATGTGGGATAGGAAGCAGACACAGGCTGGTTCTGACATGAACATAAGCTGCTCAGATGCACAGCCACAATGGAAAGATGTGCAGTGAAAACCAGGCATGTTGCTGTATGACTATCTCTCAGCATTAGCGAGATGCTGGCAGGACAATCAGGGGTTCAAGGCCATCCTCAATTGCATAGCAAGTCTAAAGATATTTTGGATATATGAGGCTAAACAACCCAAATAGACAGCTAGAGCAGCTAGTACTGAAGAGGCACTTGCTATTTTAGGTGACAGAATTTAAATATTTATGCTTTATCTGAAAGGGAGAAGATATGAGACACATGTACTGTTGTGCACAAAGCTGAAATGTGCCTGAATTCACAGCACAGCTTCCCCTGGATCTTACTTTGCTAACTCAGTACACTGAAGGCACAACAGAACTTCATGACAGTCCATTACCATCTTCTGGTCATTGGTCCTTACCAGTTTCTCATGGATCCCTGACTTTCTGCAAGAAGTACAGATACCTCAATATTGTCATGGAGTGCTGTGTCGGTTTTTGTCATGGTGGTCCTGTTGTGGAAGGAGGTATGGCCCTGGTGGTTGAAGAGAGAACACGGAGAGCTTAGAGGCTTGTGCCATTTTGTGTTTGCTGTCCCTTGTAGAGAGCTGCGTGCAGCTGCGCCTCAAAGATGGCGCTGGCTTCCGCCTTCCACCCTCCCGATGGTGAGTGCTCTCTGTGATAAACAACTCCTTATTTGGCTAAAGCTAAGGATTTGGCTTGCTTCCACGTACCTGGACCTATCCGCAGTACCCACGTGGCAGATTGGGGTTGGCTGCCCAGAAGCTATTTAGGTTGTGGGTTGGCTTTCCCCCGGGTCAGAAGTCAGAAGGTTGTTTCAAGGTTCCTGAGTAAACTGCTTGGAGAGGAGCCTGGTGTTGCGTCTTCCTAGCTGGTCGAGGCAGACGCGACAGGCCCTGCTTGATGTTCATGGTTTGAGGCATAAACTAGGACTCAGCTGCTGCCCTGGCCACTGTGTCTGCAACTTGCTGCCATGATGATCCTATTATTACGGACTCTAATCCTTAGTGGCAAAGAAACCCTTCCTTGTGTAAGTTGTCTGGGTCATGATGTTTTATCAAATAAATAGAAAAGTAACTGTTGCAGGCATCTAGAAACTTGACTGTTTCTTTTGTCTCCTGTAACATTTGCTGCTTCCGTTTGACATACAAAGTCCTCAGGTCAGTGTAGTAAGAGCAGTACACTGTAGTGGTGACTTAGAGCTCTGTGAATACATTGTGAATAACTTAAAATTCTACCTTTACTCTCTAGGGCTCCGTGCAGTACTAAAATTATCTATTGCTCCCTGGAATACTGTTTTTTCCTCATTTATGATGTTTCTACTGTGCGGCTCACATGAAATACATCATCTCACCCCAGCACCACCCAGCCCTCCAACCTCCACAATTGTACCCTGAGAACAAGTCCTGGAAACTTGGAGTGATGGTCACTCTTGTCAACTTGACAGGATTGAGGAGCACTATTGAAACACATCTCTGGGTGTGTTTGTGAGGGATTTTGTATTCTACATTCATTAAGGAGAGAAGCCCTGCCCTTTTTGTGGATGGCATTACTCCATGGGAAGGTTCCTGACTAAATGAAAAGGAGAGGGCAAGCTGTGCACAAGTTTTCCTGGCTCGGTTTCCTGACTGAGGGCACTGTGATGAACCGCCTCCTGCTCCTGATGCCACACGTTCTTCCCATGATGGACCGTATCCACAGAAACTAAGTGAAAATCAGACCTTCCTTCCTAAAGTAGCTTTTGTCAGATGTTTTGTGGCAAGAACCAGAAAAGTAACCTATTCCCCGAGGTTTGGCATAGGACCTATGCTTGCCTCCTTTTACTTTCTCCCAGAAAACTTTCTACTAGAACTCTAGTGAAGAAAACGAAGAGGACAAAGTGGGAGAAATTGGGTGTAGTTAGTGGGTAGCAGCAGGAAATAGCCCTATACACAGCACCAGTGGCAAGAGCAGCCATGCACAGTGTGGAGTGGAGGACAGCCATGAGGCTAGTGTCCCACTGCACAGTGTGGAGTGGAGGACAGCCATGAGGCTAGTGTCCCACTGCACAGTGTGGAGTGGAGGACAGACATGAGGCTAGTGTCCCACTGCACAGTGTGGAGGACAGCATGAGGCTAGTGTCCCACTGCACACTGTGGAGTGGAGGACAGCCATGAGGCTAGTGTCCCACTGCACAGTGTGGAGTGGAGGACAGACATGAGGCTAGTGTCCCACTGCACAGTGTGGAGTGGAGGACATCCATGAGGCTAATGTCCTACTGCTCACCCCAGAACTTGTGTTCTTTGCCAAGCCCACCCTTGACTTTGAATACTGCCTAAGACTGGGTTGCCTTCTATTATGTGTAAGCAGGAACTATGTCACAGATTTAAAAACTGCATTGATGCAGTACCATCTGGAGCCACATCAATGTATTTGAATGAACAATAGTTGAATAACAACTATTTTACAATATTGACAAATATTTAAGAATTAGTCAATACGCATTTATTATGAAATATAGCAGTCATGTTGTCAAGCTTTGACACTAGTTTGAAAGAGTAACCAAAATGCTACTATATCTATATCTATATCTATCTATCTATCTATCTATATATATATATATATATATATATATATGTGTGTGTGTGTGTGTGTGTATATATATATATATATATATATATATATATATAGCCAGAAACTAGTCATAGTAAATGATATTGTTAATGTTGTTAATTCAAGGTTCTTAAATTATAAGGGTTTAAAGCTGGGAAAATAATTTGGGTGAGCTTTTTTGGTTAAGATGTGATGTGTTGGTGCTGTGGCAGAGATTTGGAAAGGTCAAATTTCAAGTAGAAATTCTCTTATGCCAACCCACAGAGAAAGGAAATCCCTTTCAAAGAGAGAGGTACTGTATGCCAAAAAGAACAAATCTGATACATGGAAAGAAAATATTTTCAAACTTCATTTGGATTTGTGTATTGGAAATGAAAGAAAATACAATAAAATCACATTTTAAAATTATAAATTCACTTTATTTCATGCAAGTATACAATAAAATATGATCATATCTATCCACCATCTCCTTCATCCAGTTCCCATGTATCTCTTCCAATGTGTCCCTTCCAACTTCATCTCCCTTGCCCATGTTTTTAATAGCCCACTGGGTCCATTTTGTATTGCCTATATGTGTGTTGGTGTGAGGCTTTTACCGGTGATCTCAAAACCTACCAGTGGGAACATCATCAAAAGAATGACTAGCCCATCCTTAGCAGGTGTCAGTGCTGAGAGCTCCTCCTTATTAATGTGTGAGGTCAGGAGCAAACCCTCTCGTCTCCCTGGAATTTTGGTTGGCTTGATCTTGTACAGGTCTTGTGCTTGTGTGGATAGCCATAGTTGATATGAATAGTTCAATAGTGTAATAGCTGTTTTACATCCAGAAAACAGCATTTCCCAGCACTCCTCCACACCCTCCGTCTCAAGGACACCATCCGACATGGAACTTGCACAGTAATATTTTTAAAAATTTAGAAATGAACCAGAAGAAAAGATTCAGGAAGGAACACCTACCCTGAGTTGAACGGGGACGTGGTGTAGAAAGGAGAATAGAATTTAATGCATCGGGGGTAAACTATAAGTCAGGAGATCATAGATACCATCATGACAAAGTATATGGTCATTATAAGTATTGCATAGCTGTGCTGATGTTTTACACGGATAATGCATTAAGCATAGTTCATTCCATCAGATAGAGCCAATCATTAATATTGGCTTTTCTGTTGTGTTGATGTCACCTGTGATTTTCTTTTTCCTCAATCCACTTAGTTATCATTGATTCTTTTTCCTACTATCTCTGTGACCTTAGCCCTTCACTTTGCTCTCAATGCTGATGCTTTGGCTCTGGTCCTCATTATGCTTATCAAAGCTGTCACAGATGGGCTTTGAGTTCTGACTTTTTTGATATGCCACTGAGCCATTCCACTGCATACAGCTGGCTGCAGAGGGCCGTTACTAAAACACAAACACACTATTTTAAATTAGTGTACAAAACAATGGGGGTTGTTATACTTTCATACATTTATTTCACAGTATTTTTGTTCATATTCACATACCTGTTACAAAGAGTCCTTGCTGCTGCCATATATATATATATATATATATATATATATATATATATATATATATATGTGTGTGTGTGTGTTTACTCAGTTGTCCATGGATGTGTACACCAGTTGAATTAGCTATTGCAAATCGAAGATGGATGAGTATCTCTGTGGCATGCTGAATTACTCCAGGTATATATACAGGATTGGCATAGCTGGTTCTATTTTTAGCTTCCTGGGTAACCTCTACACTAGTCTTCATAATGACTGCATCAATCTATATTCTTACCAGAAGTACATAAGGTTTCCTCTTCCCCCATATCCTTGCCAAAATTTGTTGTTTGTTTTCTTAATGATAGTCATTCTGACTGGGGTGAGATGGAACTTTAGTACAGTATTGATGTTCATTTCTCTGATAACTAATGATATTGAATCTATTTATCTATAATTATGTCATGCATATTTTTACTATTGAAACTTTGACTCATTTTGTTTACTCATTTATAATATGGATTATCTGATTTTTGACATTTTCTCAATTATCTATATATTCTGTTTGATGTAGCTGGCCAAGGTTTTCTCCCTGTGTGTATGCCTTCTTTCCTGTGTACCAGTCTTAGAATTTGTTCTGTATCAGGCCATTATTTCACTGCTAAGTGTTGTGACAAGATGATGCATCAAGGCTTATTGCTTATTTTCTTCCCATCCTTCACTCAGCTTCCCAGAGCTTCTTTAGAAGACGCCACATCTCATTTGTTTCATCAAGCTGCTTTCCTTTTCTATTTCCTTGTCTGCTTAAACTCCATATAGACACAAACCAGTCATCACCCTTTTGAGTGACTTTTCTCTGTTGTTACTCTCTTTGGTAGTGATTAGTCTATCTAATCAATGGTTCTTATCACAGATCTGTTTCTCACTCATGCTAGACTTGAAAAAACAGGCTTTCCTGACCTATGCATTGTCAGTGTTTAACATAACATTTGACATACTGTTCAGTATGTCAGCAATATTTGTCGATTGGACACATTTCTAATATATTGTACATATGTTAACTTATTTAAATATGGGGGGATCTTGTGAAGTGAATCTTCTATATTATATATTTTCATAGGTCAAGCATTTATTTTTATTACTTAAAGTTTTATATTTATTTCTCTTTCTGACTCTGTGCCTTCAACATGTTCACAACAATTTTCTGCTCCTCAATAAGGAAGTCTTCTAGATCCTATCACAGACACATTTGGCACACATGGAACCACACAGGCCCTGCTGACATGACTCGTTATCTTAGACAATCTCATAAGGACTTGAGGTCTCCCAGCACAGTCCCCAGAGTCTGCCAAGGCACACACCACATGCATATTTAGGTGCTCTCCCAACCTTCTTGGTATAAGTCCTGTTGCGAGGGATTAGAGACAGCCTGGTTTTGTGAGAGGCTGTACTGTAGAAAAGCCTATGATGGTATGTCAAATACTGGACCATTTTGGGTGCCACTAAGCACCATTCCTGGAAGAGCAACCATCCATATTATTTTCAATGTCTAATGAAAGATTTAAGAGAAACAAAAATTACTGATAGATAGTAACTATTTCAATCCTACTAGCAAAGCTTTGTTGTAGATGAGACAGTGATTTACCATTTCAGTTCCATGCATGAGAAAAGAGAAGCCAATGAATTTAAGGAAACTTGTCTAAATCCACAGAAGTAGGAGAGAGAAGGCTATGGTTTTGAGGTGCCAGGAATATTTTATAATTTTCTATTTTCCACTTATTGTCACTTCTCTGCTGTAATGTCACCTCAACATAGTACATTTCATCACCTTTGAGGGCCATATGATTTAGAACCTTCTAGAAATGCCAACATGTCTTTTTCAAAGAATCTTAATAAAACAATATTATGCGTCATTCTATGAATGCCAGTATCCCCAGCTGTGATGTTTTGGACCAAATTAGCAGTCCTAATCTAATGCTTTAGGAAGAAATAATTAAATTCTTGGAGTTAGTACTGGAAGAAATCTTTGAATTTCAACTCAAGCCTCTAATTCTTGAATGACCTTTATAACCAAATAACACCACTTTATGTTACATTTAGAATTAGACAAACATAAGAAGCACTAGTTACATCATTTTCTTTAACACTACAATTATTTTTAGCCTTAACCTTTAAAAATTTTGGTTATTTGAACATAATTACATAATTAAAAATAGTTAATATTGCATAAATATTACCACCTTCCTGCGAAGAAAAGTCACATCTCCATCCTTGTTTTGTGTGGATACCTCTAGGACATATCACAAGCTGTCATGATGGATTCTTCATTCTGATTTGGCTCCTGTTATATGGAAACACTGGTGTTTGGAACTCATCATTTCATTACTTTTACTCTTATTTTCTCTAAGGATTTATTTTACTGTTGTTAAAGTATTTGTTTTGTTTGGTCCTGGTTTGTAAGAAGAACAGATTTAGGGCAAGAGAAAGCATATTGAAATTTTAACTGTGCCATCTACTGATGCTGTCTTCGGACAATGCAATCAATCCTCCTGTGATTGCATTTATTAATTTGTGACTCACAGTCCTCGTATCTTTCCTTGCTGACTCAAACTTTATAGCATTAGGTTGTTAATAGCATGGGCTTGGACTGGTTGACCACAGTGTTGGCAGACATGGATACGGTGATCCGACTCATTGTGTGGGTTAGTGAGGAAGCACTCCTCAAATCCTGGGGCAACTCATACATTTAAGTTGTGCTATTTATTTCTTACTAGATACACAAGGAAAAAGAATAGATACATTTGACAGGTTATCAATAATGCATGCTATTTATAGAGTAACTCAACCTAAAAAAATGTTCATTGTAAGGACTGGGGGTATAGCTTAATGGTAGAAATACCTAGCATTCAGAAGATCTTGGGTTGATCCCAAGCACTGGAAAACAGCAACAAACACCTTATTCTAATTCTCTAATTCTCTGTTAAGAACACTGCCATTAATATTCTTTTGCATATCTTTGTCACAGTCCAGAAATTACTGTAAATTGTAAAATGGGAATGGTTATAACTTGCTGTTATAATGTAACTGGATCTTAGGGTAAGTACACATTATATTATAATTGATGGCAAGAAATTCATCTTCTAAAACCTTATATCAATTTATATTCCTTCTGTTGATATATGAGAATTTCTGATAACTGACTTACTTTAAACTTCTGATATTCTCAGATGTTAGTTTTTACCATTCTTTTGTGAACAAATTGGCATCTCATTCTTGAACCTAACAAAACCTAATTAAACACCCACATCTTAGCTACTTTAAGCTGCCCTAATATATTATCATAGATTGGGTGGCTTAAGCAACTAACATTTATCCCTACTTGCTCAAGAGGTGAGATGTCCAAGATGGGGTGGGCAGCATAGTTATATTTCTGGTGAGGATTCTCTTCTGGGTTAATTCCTCACATGTTTTTCTCTGGTAAGTGTTTACAGAGGACAGAGGGGGTGGGGCAGATTTAAGGGTTTCATGACACCATGTAAATTTCATTCTTGTGACCTCTCCTAAACCTAGTAACTTCTTAAAGGTGCTCCTTTAGGATGTTTACTGAACATTTTTCTACCCATGAAATGGCAATTGTGTGTTTCCTTTTTTATTGGTATGGTGGTACCTGGGTTAGATACGGAATCTTTAGAGCTTGACACATCTGGGCTGTGACCTGGCTCCTGTCTTCCCTTTCAAGAGAATGTGAAGTAGTTCTTAGCCTCATGCACATTAAATTTCACAATCTATAGATTAAATATAAAATCAAAACTGTGATGCATTACTATGCTTAGTGAAGCATAATTCATATAAATTACTAGATCTTTAGAGTGTTACTAAGTAGATATATTTTCAGAAGTTATAAGATACTAAAGTAAAAACCTATTTAAAAACTCTTTGCTCATAATGATAAGCAAGCATTTGCAACATTCCATGGTTGTGAATTGCATCACAGAAGGCACTAAGATGAAAGCAAATAAATAAAATCAACAAAAACATCTGCTTCACCCTTGGGCCATGTAATGAAATTAATCAGCAGCCACTGACATATCGATGGAGCACAAGACAGTAAGTCAGGAGATTTAAGGTTGTAGATACCTTGAGAAATTTGCTCCAATGAAAACTTCATCTCCAGACATAAGAGTCATGAACATGGATGGCAACAAGGAAAAGTGGTGCAGATGGAGGGTGATTGGGAAGTACCACACGGGATTCCTGTGGACCACCTGCCATTTTCTCCACAGTAAAATATAAAAACACTTTGGTTTTATGCTTTCTTTCTGTTGCAAATAAAGTAATAATTTTGATATTTTTGTACATTTAAAGCACACTGTGTAGTATGCATACTTTCTTTTATTCCTGTAAAATGTGTGGGGTTACAACATTTTATCAGTGCTGGTGACTTTTTTTTTCTCTTGTTAATAGTAAGTGCAATTTTGGAAAGAGAGAAGTAGTTCTATTGGTCTATGTTAGACCATCCCGCCTAGAGTAAATTTTATGTCTTGTCTCTAAAATCCTGAAGTGTAACCATCTTTCCCCAGAGACTATGCTTAAAGGAGCCAATTTCAGGGGTATTGCTGTGGTTGAGTGCCTTATTGCAAACAATTATTGTGGCTGGGGGATGTTGGTAAAGTGCTTGATGAATAAGCATGGAGATCTGAGTTGATGTCTAGAACCAACATATAAAAAATTCAGATATTGTGCACATACTTGTAATCTCATCATTGGTTAAGTGGACATAGACAGATCTCTGGGCATAGCTAGTCGCATTAACCTACTATAAGTTGTAGACCAGCGAGTTCTAGATGTTTTAAAAATACAAGGTGGATGTCACCTAAGGTTGCTTTTTGCCTTTGAATGTACCTCTCCACCACATACACAGACATATAACAACAAAAACAAAATAGAGAATAATTCTTCTTCAATACTCAGTTTCAATTCTACCTGTATATTTAACAAATCCAATAGTGTCAGATTAAAATAAACTTTAAGAAAATATCTACATTCAAATTACCTTTTCATTTACACATTTGTGTTGCAATGCTTTTGTGCTTAATTTTAATTAAAAAATCTTCAGAATTGGCTGATCTGAATTCAGTGGTTCAGTTAATAATCATTCTATATCTTTGTAATACTTTTCCCTTTTGGCCTCCTACTTCTTACAGACAAAGTCATTTATGCCTAGAGAACAAGGTTGTCATTTTTACAAATCACCAGAGAAGAATAATGTGCTTTGTGTTTTGATTTCTTGATAAACAAGATTTATTTATTTATATTTATTTATCTATTTATTTATTTTGCCGGCATGTGTGTATCTGTAGGAATTAATGTCTGATGTGTGTGTGGCTGTTCTCTGAAATTGGAAGAGGATGTTGGATTCCCTGGAGTTGGAGTGACCTGCAGTTGTGAGCTGCCCATCCTAGGTGCTAGGAAGTGAAGTCAGGTCCTCTTGAAGAGCACAAGGTGCAGTTAACCACCTAGCTATCTTTCTAGATGCAATTTTATTTCCTTTAAAAGTAAATGAATTCAGATAAGACAAACAAACCAGAGAATATGTGAGTCCATTTCCCCAGTCAGCCTAATGACATATGCTTCTCATGCTTTGTAATTCTATTTTTTTAGATCAGATTCTTACATTTTATAAACCACTGAGTTGAATCTTTGCACACTGTTAATTATTTCATGTGAAGAAATTTCCTTAATGCTTGCATTTTCACTACTGTGCTAAAGGCATTTGATTGCAATTTAGTATCTTCAACTGTCAAAAAAGCCAAAATGACACATCAGAAGGAAGATTGAACAAGTTTGCTCTCATTACCTCTGCAGGGAGCTCATTTTTTTTATTTATATGAAGTTTCTAATGGTGGCAGAATTTTATGATAAGGAAAATAAATTGTACCCTAAGGTGATATTCCCATCTTGATGGACTATAAAACAAGTTAAAAATTGGGTATTATGAACTATAATTCTTTGTGGTTTGAAGCATGGTTAGTATAATCTTTTGAAGAATAAAAATGAAGATCAACTTACTTTCTGCTACAAATGACAATATATTCAGCACAATGACAGCATCCAAATCAAAGACAGTTGTATTAATATTCCCTGTTTTTTCTTTTCTTTTTTTCCTTTAAATTATTGTTGAGAATTTCCTGAGTGTTGCATTTACTTCATTTCCACTCCTCCCTCCCCATTTCTAATTCCTCCCATATCTTCCCTCTCCTCAAATTCCTCAAATTCTACAGAGTGAAATCCAGGACAGGCACTACCAAAACTACACAGAGAAACCCTGTCTCAAAAAAACAAAACAAAACAAAATTCTAGTTTTATTTTGAATTGTTTTTATTACTGCTGTAGTCTTTCTCTCTTTTGGGTATTAAACATCATTGCAAAAATAAAAGAAGGTTGCCCACTAAAAGAACCCCATTAAAAACTGGAAGAGGTTTTGGTACCAATCTGCACAGTTTGCAGCATAGGAAATGTAAAAACTAAGGTTCCTCCAAATTTTCATAATCTCTCAGTAGCTGAAATATTGAAACAGTGGAAATTTTGGACTGAGAATTAAAAAGTCTAGTTTTAATAATGGTCATTGACCTACAAGAAACCAGAAGTAAACAGATTAGTGAAGTAAGGATATTAAAACTTAGAAGATAAATTCAATAGCTTAAATAAGAAATCGATCAAGGAATGCATTATTATAAAATACATAAATATTTTAGAAATCTTGGAAAATACATCAGTAAATCAAAGAAACTCAATGTTAAACATGACTAATTGGCTACAGGAAATAGAAGAATATCAGATATCAAAAACAAGGCCTAAAACTTGTTTGACTCACATGCCAGCAATCATAATATATGCACTCATGATGGCAACTTCAAGAACGATGGGATGAGAAGACCAAACCTACGAATCCCTTCAGTGCAGATATACACTCAGAGATACAAACCTAAGAAACCTCTCAGTGCAGATATACATTCAGAGATACAAACCTAAGAATCCCCTCAGTGCAGATATACACTCAGAGCTACAAACCGAAGAATACCCTCAGTGCAGATATACACTCAGAGATAAAAACCTAAGAATACCCTCAGTGCAGATATACACTCAGAGATACAAACCTAAGAATACCCTCAGTGCAGATGTACACTCAGAGATACAAACCTAAGAATACCCTCAATGCAGATATACATTCAGATGCAAACCTAAGAATCCCTTCAGTGCAGATATACATTCAGATGCAAACCTAAGAATACCCTCTGCAGATGTACACTCAGATACAAACCTAAGAATCCCTTCAGTGCAGATATACACTCAGATACAAACCTAAGAATCCCTTCAGTGCAGATATACATTCAGATGCAAACCTAAGAATCCCCTCAGTGCAGATATACATTCAGATGCAAACCTAAGAATCCCTTCAGTGCAGATATACACTCAGATGCAAACTCACTGCCAGGAAAACCACTTGTTTAAAATCGTAGTACAAAATCCTCCAAACTGAGGGAAAAGCAGGTATATTCAAGCATAGGAGGCATCTAGATACCCAAATAGATGTGATCATAAAAGAACCATCAGTTTCATATTGCAGTTAAGCTGCTAAATTTAAAGAACAGGGAGAGAATACTGAATGTTAGAAGAGACAAATGCAAACTGAAGTAGTCAAGCTAAGAACTACATTAGGTTTCTCAATAGAAATCCTAAAATCCAAGAAAGGAAACACTTAAAACTCTGAAACAAAACAACTTCCAGAAACAAAACAACTGCCAACCATTAATTACAATTAGCAAATTATTATTTAAATCTTTGGGAAATTAAAGACCTTGTAAGATCAACACAGATCAAAGTAATTCATGACAACTAACCCAGAACCTTGGAAGATACTGTAAGGAATTTTATATCCAGAAAAGGAATGAAGGTAGACACCATCATAAGAACCTTGGAAAGCATGAGTTTCAGGAGAGGAATAGAGGAACAAATGAGCATTAAAAATAATCAGTCATGTTGGACTCAGTAAATCAGCAAACATATAAGATGACAGAGAAAGAAAAGAACAAATAGTATTTGAACCAATCAAGTAAACAACTAGGAAATTAAAAGAATTATCATATACCTCTTAGTAATCTTAAGTGTCAATGGTCACCATTATCTAAATAAAAGATGCAGACTGGCCTATTGGAACAGTCTGCAAGATCTATTAGTTGACATCAAGAAGCCCCAATAACAAAGGCACACAAAGATCTAAAGAAAAAAGAACAATGGTGTATCATGCAAATAGAACACAAAAACAAGCAGAATCACATATACAGGCTCAGATCAAGGAGCTAAACAGTTGTTATTTACTAATAATGAAGCAATACATGAAGCTGGAGTGCGTGTGAATGTGCATGCACACATGTGTGCATCTATGTGCTTCTAGTTTGTTCAACAAACTAGAGCACAAAGATCAGATAGGTTCAGATATCACATTCATGGAAATATTTCATTATTCAGCTCTTTTCACTTCAAAGGAAACAAAGAGGAAAATATTAATAACACCACAGAGTTAAATTTCACCATATATTAAGTGGATCTAACATACACAGGGCATCTATCCAAAAGCTCTGAATGTTTTTACGCTTCTCAAAATTCTATGGAACTTTCTACAAGATAAATTGTATTTTTGTCATAAAAGAAGTCTTAATAGATACAGAACATGAAAGAATTCATTAGTCTTATCAGATTATGACCATGTTTGCTGGGTCATTGAAGAAATTGGAAATGTATTTAACAACTTCCTATAGTGAAATAAAAAAGAAACCACTGCTCACTAGAACTGCAAAGACAATTCTAAGATGGAATGCTTACATTAAAAATATCAGAGATGTTCAATTTCAATTGGCCATCAATCACTTTCAGGTCCGAGGAAAGCAAACATACAACACATATGTACATATGTATATATGCATATGCATATACACACCACCTGTGTATCAGTTCATTGATAATGATGCAAAAATTCTCAATGCAAATTTACAGACCAAATTTGTCAACACATCAAGCAGTTCACATGTTATAATGGAAATGTTTTCACATCAATGCAAATATTTTTCATTATGTTTAAATAAATTTAATACAGAATATAAATAGAACCAACAACATAAAAATCACATAACCACTTAAATATAGAAAATATTGAACAAAATTCAAAATCCCTTTATTATAAAAACTCAGGAAAATAATAACACAAGAATGATATATTGACATTGTCAAGGCTTTAACTTACAAAATGACAACCAAGATTTTACAAGGTGGGATGAAATGGAAATTATTCACTTAGGTCATGAACAAGACAATATATCTACCCTTTCAAATTTTATTCAGTAATGTGCTTAACCAATGCAGCTGAGAAAAATAAAGAAATAAACAAGAAATAAATAATTCAATCTATACCCACTTATAGATTATATTATCTTATATTCAAGTGACTCAACGCTAAGATACTCTTAGATATGATAATTGCTCAGGGAAAACTACAGGATCCAACATAAGCATACAAAAGCAGTAGCTTTTCTATACTAGCAATGAAATAATTGAAATCATGTCAGGAAATATCATCATCCATAACAGAGTAAAATCTTACATGCTCTTAAACTGAAAAGGTGTTAAATACCTCTGAAATAAAAACTGCAAAATACTGAAGAAAGAAATTGTGGAGGGCACTAGGAAAAAGAAAGACCTCCCATGTTCATGTATTGGAAGAATTAATATTATTATAATGGCTGCAGGTTCAATGCAATCCCCACAAGAATATCAGTGGCATTATTCACATAAATAGGAATGATAATTCTAACACTCATTTAGAAACACAAAATATTCAAAGTCACCTGTGGAAAAGGAACAACACGAGAAGAATCACACTACCCAATTAGTGTAATATAGTTCCAACTATACTATGGAGTACATGAAACCAAAAGAACCCAGTGCTGGCCCCAAGGCAGTCATATAGACCTGTGGAATAGCATAAAAGGTCTGTATTCAGCTCACACAGGTACAGCCATAGGTGCCATTTAGGAGAAAAGCCTCCTTGAATTGTGGTAGTTATAGAAGACTGTAATTAGGTCTCTACCCTCACAACTGGACAAAATGCAAGTAAAAATGCATCAGACATTCATGCACCAGCTGTAATTTTGAAACTGATAACACTTGATGAGGTAGACACTGACTTCACAGATAGGACTCAAAGAGTTCAGAGAATTACAACAAAATTTGGCAATAGCATTTGCTTTGAACCCCAAAGCTTTTGCACAGCAAAACTAAAGCAAACTGAACCAAACAACCAAAAACAATAACAACTACTAAACTATCTATTTCAGAATGGAGAAAAATCTTTGCCAGCTACTCATACAACTGGGGTTGATATCAATACTATATGGAGAACTCAATAAATTAAACACCAAAAGATCAAAAGTCCAATAAATAAATGAAAATGAGATGGACACCTTCAAAAGAAGTAGAAGTGGTTGATAAATACAGCCAAATTGTTTAACCTGTTTCGACATCACACATATGAAAATGCAAATGAAAACCACATTGAGATTTCAACTCCAGTCAGCACAGCTGCCAACAAGAAAATTATACAAAGCTAATGTTTTTGATGATATGAGGGGAAAGGAATTCTACACTGCTGGATAAAAGGTAAATTAGTTACATTGTGGAAAATAGTACAGACTTTCTTCTCATACTGAAAACAGAAATACCATGAAATCTATCCATAATACTCCTGAGAATATACCCAATGTAATCTAAGTCAACATACTACAGAAATGTGTCACATCCATGATCACAGCCCTCGTCACAATAGCCAAGTTATAGAATCAAGTCCACTGTCTGTCAATAGGGAAGTGAATAAGGAATAATCCATTCACAAAGATAAGTGAAAATATAAGAGACTAATCTATACACAAAGAATGAAATTGTATTGTATTGGATTTTCAAAAGAAATTTTCCTGTATGTGAAATCAGAAGCATTTTCATTCTCTGCTCTATCTTGTTAGCATAAAATGTTATCTAACTTCATTGATATTGTCACAAATGTCAGGACTTCCTTTTAAAATTGGAGTAATTTTTATTGTTCATGTCTATGTTATTTCTTTATCCATCTCTGTTCATCAGTGGATACTTAGGTTTTTTTCATATTTTGGATAATGTCAATCTGCTACTGAAATAAATGCAACTACAAATGAAAGAGGAGACCTTGTGATGTGCAGCTCAGAGGTATTAAGCGTCACTAAGGAACTATTGTAAATAATTATGTGGCAACAAATAGGATGACCCAGGGGAAAGTGAAGAATCCCTGGACACATGATGTCTGCCAAGAGTGAATGAGGGAAAAGAAAAATTAAAAAGCAGGCCAATTATAAATAAAGATATTATCAAAGTTGCCATTACTGGACCAGGTGGCATCATGACAGATTTTTTAAAAGGTGAAAAGACCACCAGTCCCTTGTAAATGCTCCTGACGTAGAGGTAGATTTTCAGACAGTACAGTGTCTGCACCTAGTTATGGATCACTTTCTGTCTGCAGACTGTTGTAGCTAGAGTTTTCCTGCCTGGCCCACAGTCAGGACAAATCTCTCTCACCTGCCAGTCTCACAGTCGCTCAGACCCAACCAAGTAAACACAGAGACTTATCTTGCTTACAAACTGTATGGCCGTGGCAGGCTTCTTGCTAACTGTTCTTATATCTTAAATTAACCCATTTCTATAAATCTATACCTTGCCACGTGGCTTGTGGCTTACTGGCATCTTCACATGTGGCTTGTCATGGTGACGGCTGGCAGTGTCTCTGACTCAGCCTTCCACTTCCCAGAATTCTCCTCCTTGTCCCGCCTATACTTCCTCCTGCCTGACTACTGGCTAATCAGTGTTTTATTTACTAACCAATCAGAGCAACACATTTACCATACAGAATATCCCACAGCAGACTGTGCTTCCTCTTGCCCTTTAAGATGTCTTCTAGCTTCTTTTATTGAGGCCAGGTCTGGCAACCAAGGTACATGAACCCTGGATGCGAGGTGTTTTGCTATTCATAAGTCATACTGTTTCCATTGCTGGATATAATGTAAGTGATGGATATGTCTTAAATTCCCTAGCATCTCATTGTCCCATCCCTGGTTCTCAGATTTGGACCCATAAACAAATTGAAAGGGTTCTTTAGTATTTCCAGCTGTGGTCCACTGCTGTGATTGATTATGCTAGACTTTTTAGGTGGAATGTGAGTAAAGGGAGGGGGAAGCCTTGAGATCTTTTGATGATGCTTCTGAATATAATGAGCTTATGTCTTAAAGCTGTGACCTTCATAAATGTTCTCAACTGATGTCTGTCTTCTGTCTGTCCAGGATGATCATCTTTCCTGACCTTCTAACCTACTCACTTGTAAGCCAGTACTTCGATAGTATGCATTTTCCACTTTATGGAAACACACAGGTGACCAGACATTGAGATAGATATTTAGTGGGGATAAACTCCTCCACACTTTATTGGGGAAAGCTTTTGGAATTATATTTTGGCCAAACAGCTTTCTGTGGAGAGCATGGATGTTACTGTGAAGAAATCTTTCCCCATGCTTTGAGATAGATATTCTTGTAGCCTCCTGGTAGTGTTCAGACATCTTCTTTCTTGGATCTTCTTTATGAGAACCTGGGAGTTTCTTCGTGATAATATTCACAAAATACGTTGTGGTCCCTGCCCACAGGGACTACAGCCCCATGGTGTTTCTCTCTCTTTTGGTTGTCCACACTACTTTCTAGAATCCATAAAAAATGATCATAGACGTGCTTTTATCAACATGGCCTTTAGCTGTACTGATTCTTCAGAAGTAGTTCCCTATTGCTACATTGTCTGTGTGATATATCCCTGTACACCTTCCCATCACTGAGTTGTTCGTCTGAATATATTCTCATATGGCTTCCTACTGCTTCATTGTCTATCTGGATACACCCCGTAACTGTCTACTGTTGAATGGTCCCTCTAGACAGATGCTTGTATTTTGAGGGGTGTTTTCCACTTCAATATCTGTCCTTCTGCAGTCATTTTTCAGTTACCCCAGCCTTTACTAATTCATCAAATGGACATAGTAATTTCCAATCTCCTTACATTCAGATCAGAAATGAGAAACTGGGAGAGATCATTTAGACTTTTAGTGGTGGTAACTTTGTCTGAATTTGTATTATTGGGAAAAAAAATTCAATCTGTGTTGGTTATTTGTTTTGTGTTGTTATTTCTTTGATAGTTTGAGCCCCCTTCCCTACCATTTCTTCTTCCTTTCCCTTCCCTTCCCTTCTTTCTCCATCCATTTCTCTGTACGCCCCTCCCCTAGTCCCTCCTCTTCCCTCCCCTTCCCTCTATTCCCTTCTACTCTTCTTTCCTGCTCTCCCATCTCCTACCCTCTTGTCTTCCCCACTCATCTCTCCCTTCCATCCTTCCTTTCCCTTCACACGTACCTCTTCACGGTTTGCTGACACGGTGTGGTTGGTGTCAGACTCTGAGACTGATGATGTGCTCTTGGGGAGATGAGAGGTTGCACCTGTGCCCAGTGTTATACGTCTCAAGGAAACCTAGATAACACTTAGCAATCTTAGCTCTCAAGAAGGATTTCCCTTGAGATGTTTCCATTACTGCTCTTTTATCTACATATAGGGCAGATAACTGTGTTCTTATCCATGCTGCTTGATTACAGAGATTTTTAAGTGTTTGGTGAAGCTGAACAAATGTATTTAAAAGTGGTATGCTGGGTAATTTTTAGTCTTTCAGCTCCAACCTTTGTTTTCCTCATCATGCTTGTCGTTTTTCTCAACTGGAACATACTTGGATGTGACACCCTCTTCTTGTCTCAACCCCCTTCTTTCTGATATTAACCGGTTACCTCTCTCTACTTTGTTTTGCAATGCTGCACAGGTTCCTGAAAATGCTTGTTCTTGATATACTTCTATTTTACCACTGTCTGGAGCTTAATTATCCACTGATCACTACTTTTTGCTTATTTTTTTTCTAGCAATAAACCATCATTCATTTTCTAAATTCCGTTTCTTTTCAGAAAGACTCTCTGGGTTCATCCTGAACTTGCACTTTGCACTTCCCCAGGGTTACACCTCTATCACTCAGTTCTTTATAATGATTTGCTAACTGTTTCTTGCTCTCAAGAGAATGTGTGTCCCATGGGCATGCACTCTAAATTTTTCCTCTACAGCTTGGGGGAGAGTTGACTATGCGTAGCTGTTCCATACACACCGCCTTGGGAGATGAGAATGCTAAGTCCACAGCTGGTTTAACTTGAAAGCTAACTTCATACAATCACAGCTCCATTTTCAGGGTTCCTTTCATCCTTTCTTTCTTTTTCAAACTACACTTACATTTTGAATTACTAAATATATACAAAGTTTTGTTTACTTTTGCAAACTGTTGTTATACACAGCACATAGATTAGGAGTGTTCAGTATGGTTAAATGCATGTTTGATCTCTAGATGCAAGTTCCACTTTTGTATCTGCTTCTCAAATTATGCCAACTCGATTGGACTCACTTTCTAAGTAATTTCATCAAAATGGAGTCATCATGCCGTTTGGACTTAAAACATAAATGCAATTTTCCTAATTCTATCTAAGACATAGTTCTTGCATAGTCAATGCTGTGTTTGCTGCTGGCACATATTCTCTTAAAAGAACATTTCCAGAAATAAACAAGAGATGTAGAAGTAGGAAATGTGGTACTTGAGAGATGAGTTGGTTAATGCCTTTATCAATAGCTGTGTTTGCCACTCCCATTTCTCATGTGAAAAAACTTTTCCAGGCCCTCTTCAAAGTAAACACTTTCCAGAATATTCTCATGTTTAGTTTTCATATTCATATGATGGGATAACTATGGGCAGTAGGACCAATTTGCTGAGGAGGAATTCTATAGACTTCCAATGGTGGAGGCAAATTGGGAACCTAGCCTGACTGTTATCACTCTTCACAAAAAGATGGCTGCATGGAAATCCCCTTGGCTCTATTTGTTACATGGTCCTGCCTCAGCTGTGCTAATGGCACCATCCATTATCCCAAATCCTGTAAGCTGCAGTAGGACCACAAATCTCAGCCTGATGCTGCAGACCAGAGACAATGAGCAAGTAACTCTATTATTGACAGCTGAGAAACATTTTTTCCTTTCTCTGTCAATGTGCCCAAATGTACTATCAAGTACGGAACAGTGCTTCTAAGACTGAGGATCAGCTGGCCAATGAATCTCTGAGGATGAAGAAGGGGCATGTAAAGATAGTCCACCATTGCAAGGTGCCATCCCAGCAACCTATGACAGAAATAATCTTTTTTATTTTTAAGCTCTGGATGCAAGAGCTTTCTGTCTGCAGCTGCATGTGTTGGGAACCTAACCCTAGTTGCCATGAAGGTGTCTTGTCTATAAACATTGAGACCTGTGTGTGCGTTGTAACATTTATGATTCATTTGTCCTTTGGTGAATTAGAGTGTTTGACATTTCTACATTAGGCTGTAAAGTACGGGAGGATATTAAGTGGGTAGTCTAAAACTCTGTGATTCATGACAGAAAGCAGTGAGTGGACCATATTATCTGATCATTGTCACAGCCAGTTTGAGCTGCTTATCTGCTTTCTTTGCTTCTGGTTGTAGAGATAAACTATCTTTAACATCATAGCCTAAAAGTGCCAGTGAGTCGCTGGAAGCGTTCTGACTAACATTCACAGAGACTTTTCATTCTCCCGTCTCAACATTTCCTGTTGGGAACTAGTTACTAAACAGGCCTCACCATACTGTGGTTTTCCAGTGTCCAGTAATTAGATTTGTGAAAATGATCTGACTGAAGAATAGAGATTTTTTTCTCATTCTTGAAAACACCTTAGCTATCTTCGTTAAAAATCTAAATACCATTGATTTGGGGGGATTTAATATATGACTGTGTAGGGCAATTCTTTATAAATGAATCCCTGCCTTTCCCAAGGGCATCCAGCACTCCAGTTGACAGAAAATCATTTAGCAGGAAAGGGAATGTTTAATATTGCCTTGGGGCATAACCCAGGTATTCACTTTAATACATGCTTCTCATCCTGGAAGGAATTGATAAGCAATGTCTCCTAAAGTGAAATATTCTGATGTAACTGAGCCTGGGATCAACAGAGATAAAAGATTCTGAGGATAGATCAGTGCTGCTGGAGGCTTCCCCTGAGGGGCTTTCTCTATTACTTTGGGGAAAGTGGAAAGAAGGGAAGGGATTTTCTGGATTCTTCATAATCAGATTCAAATCTCCCAGAGAGCAGTAAATAGATATTTGAAAAGATGGTTGTATGGATGGAATTTTGTTCCTTCTGGATTTACTCTCTTTCCAATTATATCAGAAAGGCTGAAAAATCAATGTGAAGTGAGGCCTGTAAAAGGTCAGGGTAAGAGTTTAGCAGTATGGTGATTTAAAGCATCACCAATTCTTATGAGATCAACTGACCCTTAGTGTGAGTGTGTATGTATGCACAGTGCCTGTGTGTGTGCATGTGCAACTATTAAAAGCATCCCCATTCATTCTCACACATCTTAATTTGGATAGGTTATTTCTTTTCTTGTACCTAAAAAGTGATATGATGAATGTTTTCAATTGTCAGCCTGATACAGTGTAGAATCACATTAGAAGAGAATCTCAATGGAAGATTAGTAAGATCAGGTTGGCCTGTGGAGGTTTTCTTGATGGTTCTCATATGGGAAGATCCAAGACCTCTGTGGGTGGCACCTTCACTAGTTAAGGGATCCTAGACTTTGGAGGAACAGAGAAAGTACTAAGCATGTAGGAATTCATTCCTTTCTGCTCTTGACTGTAGAGGTAATGTGACTAGATATGTAAGGTCCTGCTCTTGTGACTTCCCCACAATAATGGACTCTAACAGGTAATTATAAGCTAAAGTTAACCCTTAGCTGTATTTTATAAGCTTATTATGTCACAGCAAATGAAATGAAACTAAGACAACTAATGTAAAGAAAACAGCCACTTTCTTTTAGTGATCTTAGAGCTGAATAATATAACCCATAAGACAAGTGGTGGTGGTGCATGCCTTTAATCCCAGCACTCAGGAGGCAGAGCCAGGCAGATCTCTCTGAGTTCAAGGCCAGCCTGGTCTACAGACTGAGTTCCAGGACAGGCCCAAAACTACACAGAAAAACCCTATCTCGAAATAAAACAATATATTTTTATGGGATTCATTCCTTTCTGCTCTTGACTGTAGAGGTAATGTGACTAGATATGTAAGGTCCTGCTCTTGTGACTTCCCCACAATAATGGACTCTAACAGGTAATTATAAGCTAAAATTAACCCTTAGCTGCTTTTGGTATATATATATATATATATATATATATATATATATATATATATATACATATATATATATATATATATATCCCATAAAATTAGACTCAACTGAGTATCAAAGGCTCATCACAAGCCCTTTCACAGGCTCCCTACTTCAGCCAGGGAAAGCACTGCACATGTGTACAGAGCGGGTAGACTCTTGCATAACTTCTCTTTCAGGTTTGTGTCTTACTAAGTTATGGTGGCAGCACTCATCTAGGCATAGACTTCATTCTCATTTGGGCATAGCATTTTATAGTACAAGGTGTAGTGAAATTTATTTATCTATTCTACAGTTGATAAACTTTTGAACTTTTATCAGTTGGTAATTAGAACAGAAATATAATTCGAAGCTAACTGCAATGATTTTCATTAGTCACTCTAAATCTTTGTAGTGTGTGTTTTTCTAATTTGGGATATTGTGTACAGCTCTTGTGTGATTAGAATTGATCTATAACACATAATATGTTAAATGTACATTGTTGAAGTTTTGTAACAAAGTCATAATTTAGATAAATGTATAGCATTATTCATAACTATATACATTCAAACAGTCATATTTTCTGAAATGATACATGTTTAGTTAATCTATTGTTCTTTATAAATTGCTTAGGAATCACAACAAAGCTCAATATCTACAATGATTCCAATGTCTCTGACTTGAACAGGAGAGTATAAGAACTCAACTGTTGGAAAGAACTCAACTGTTGGAAGAGCAATTGAAAAGATTAATTGAATGATACATTGAGATATCAATGTAATGTGGCAATCAATTATATATTAAGAGTCATAAAAGGTAGCTCCTGTCATTCACAAAGTCCTCTAACACAAAACTTAGAAATTCTTGGATTACACTGTAGAGAAGACTCAGGTAAAATAATAATGTTAAATTTAAATTAGATATAAAGATATTGTATTTATTGTGTGTGGGTGAGTCCAGGTGCCCATGGAGGCCAGAAGACTGCATCAGATTATCTGGAGCTGAAGACATAGGAAGGCAGTTATATGCCTCCCAGTGTGGCTGCTGAAAACTGAACTAAAATTCTCTATAAGAATGGTGTATACTTTTGAACTTGAACCTGTCTCCATAACCCTTTGAGCTATTTTGAATTGAAAGTATCTTATTTAAACATACACAAACTTCAAGATAATTAAAGCTAGATATGTAAACTGTCATATTAGCAATTTTAAGTGTGGATTCCAGAACCCTGGGAGAGAGAAAAACAAAATATTACATATGCAGAGACTTTCTAAGCACAGTCTGCACATTGTATAGATATGACTTTCATTTATACTGCCTACAAACAATGCTTCTTTGAGCATATGTAGATATCACTGAATCCAATGCAATACTAAGGAGAAGTAGGCATGTCCTAAGATAAAACAGTGAAGTAAAAATCACAAGTTGTTATGAGAAAAAAGTGCTAAACATGATTGACAATTCATATGTCTAACCAAGTATGACTTTCTGTAAGAGCCTAGGTTGATATTAACTTCTCAAGTCACACACAAAATGAGGGGTTGGCACAGATAAAGGGTCCTAACATTAGATCATATATCATTAATCCATGCATGGCTGATTCCTAGGGCTATGATGACATGAAGAGTTCATATATGTTTGTTAACATATCCTAGTGATTTTTCAGTTGTGGAACATTTAAGAAGCTCACTTTCATGTGTCCCTTTTGAGAGTTCATTGTCCCAGACACCAGCCTCTTGGGTCATTCTCCACTGGCCTTCTGAAATTTGAAATGTTCTTGAACATGTTTGAATGTTTGACGTGCTGCTTTGTGATGTAATTATTCACAGTAGTTGTAAGCAAACAGAAGAAAGGAAGTTAAACAAGTCAAAATGAATGTAAACAACCTAGACTTGGTCAAGGGAGGAAGTACAGTCTTTGGCTTTCAAATTAATGGTAGAAACACATCAAAATTTCTTACCAAAAGTTGTTTGATGACTGGCCCACTTGGGGCATGCCTGTAATCCCAGCAATCAGGAGCCTGAGGGAGAAGGACTTCACTTTCAAAACCAGTCTGGTATACAGAGACCTGGAAATGTATTGAGATTTTGTCACTGGAAGGGACAACAAGATACCTATTACAAGAGAGAAAGCTTTATTATCCACTGTATGGCATCAACATGAGACATATTCACCATTTTTTACTGGCCTCCAGTCTTTATAGAGGGATGGGATAAGATCATTTGTAGGTTTATCACACCTGTGAAAACTCAAATTGAAAAAAAAAATTGTTGTGTGTGTGTGTGGGGGGGCGTTGTTATGTACATGTTTGTTTGTATGGGTGCTTAGGATGCTAGAAACACTTGTGCATTTATGAGAACACAAGCCTGAAGTCAACATTTCTTGTCCCCCTTTGCTTAATTTTTGAGACAGGATCTTTCACTGAAGCTGGGGCTCAGTTGTTCAAGGTGGGCCGGCTACTGAGCTTTAGGGATCCTTCTGTGTCTGTCTCCCCACAATATGATTGCTGACGCATGACATGTGATGTTTGTTTTATGCTGAGGATGAAAGCTCAGATCTTCATGCTTGCAAAGCAACCAGTTTACTGATTAAGACATCTCCTCAGCTTCCAATATTTTATAATCGACCACAAGCAAACCTATCCTTTGTCTCAAAGAGAAATTATCTTTATTGTTCTAGGCAGTAAAGAAACTTTCTATTACATCAAAAAGAAACACTATGTTTATCTTCCAAGGCTGCTTATTTCATACCCATCTTTGGAGAATAAATTGTCCACATTTTGCTCACAGGAAGATAGAAACATAAAAGACAAATGTAGAATTTCAATAGCCGTGTTTTCTGTGGAGCAGATTTTCATTAGTTTATCTATGCTTAAAGATGATCTTGGGGGGGGGGGCGCGTAAAGGAGGTCATAGATAAGACATCAGTGTGGACTTGACCCTAACCAACTTGTTGCCTCAGAAAATTTTTAAATGTATCTCATTGTTTTCATGATTTTTAAAAAATAGTTACATGAAATAGAAAGGTTCTGCACAGTTGATCATATGAAGTCTTTTTCTAAGATGTACTTGTTAGATATAAAGCCAGATTCTGCTTAATATCCTTGGGATAGGTCTTTTTTAACCTATACATTTACTTAAGATTTACTGGAAAGTATGTCTTGAATGATATCTATCATTTATCTACTAGTCATCTATCTATCTATCTATCTATCTATCTATCTATCTGTCTGTCTGTCTGTCTGTCTGTCTGTCTGTCTGTCTGTCTGTCTGTCTATCTATCTATCTATCTATCTATCCATCCATCCGTCATCTATCTATCATCGTCACCATCTATCTCTATTCTATTCTATTCTATTCTATTCTATTCTATTCTATTCTATTCTATTCTATTCTATTCTATTCTATTCTATTCTATTCTATTCTATTCTATTCTATTCTACCCTACCCTACCCTACCCTATCCTATCCTACCCTACCCTACCCTACCCTACCCTACCCTACCCTACCCTATCCTATCCTATCCTATCCTATCCTATTCTATCCTATCCTATCATCTTATCCTATTCTATATTCATGGTAGAAAGAGTGCAATGCTATGTGGGAAAAATGGATAGAAGATAACACAGGTAAATTCAGGCCCACCAAGTCATTTTGAAATGTTGACAGGTAGGATCTCTGTGGGTGATAGGAAGGTTGTGAAAATGTCAAGTAGTTGACATCAGAAGATATGGAAACTCATGTGTGAAGCTAAGATGTTTTGATAATATACATATGGTTAGATTTTGGGGAAGGCTGGTAATATAACTATATCTGATTTTGGAATTGTTCTTTCAACAGTCTTGAAATTGATTAGGGGAGGGTTGGAGTGTAGATCAGAAGATTTGAAGAAGAGGAGAATATTAGATGCTATTTTAGTAATAAAGATCTGAGTTAAGGGTGTTTCAAAGGGAATGATGGGAAAGTAGGTTAAGGGAATGTTTAGGGAGTAGAATCAATAGGACTTGGTGAGTAATTCAATGATGGGAGTTAGAAAGTCCGGGGTGACTTTATTGTTTGTAACAGAGAAACAGCTGGAGAAAACAATATTGTGAGGAGAGTAGGATTGTGTGTATGTGTGTGCATGAGGTGATAAAGGGATTATGAGTTAATTTTGGACATATTGACTCTGTGCTGGATGGAATTTAAATAAGGTCACTTCAGAATGGCAGCAACATATGGTCAACAATAAAGCCCTAGGGAACTTGAGCTCTTACAGGAGAGTTACTGAGACCAAGGATCATGTGTTACCTAATTCCTAGATGTTGATGTGACTATTGTTTCTTCTAGAAACAAAACAAATAGTAAAGCTTTGGAGAAACAGAAAAAAAATTTTCTATCAATTTTGTCTGGCGATATATACAGACAGTATTTTAAAAATGTGACATTTCCAACCTAGATGAAAGGTAAAACTTCTGGAAAAGAGAACATTACAGTAATTGTTTCACAGGAACTAAGTATTTACCTTTACGTAATGGTTATGTTTAACAAAACATAGTTGTCTTAAACAAAAACTATAAAATAGAGCTATTTCCTAAAAGGAAACATTGAAAACATTTCTTTGTGACCATAAGACAATGTAGTTTCTTTTAAAAATGCACTTATCTGACCTTCAAAGGATTCTACTTTGATTGTGATTGCTATACTATTTATTTCATAAACATTCATTTAGAGGATTTTTATTATTCTGGTAAAGTTGATTTAATGTGTAAGAACATGAGTAGTTTAGTAGAATCATTCATTAGGAAAGGTTGGTGTTCTGTTAGATTTTATCATGCTCTGTAGTGCATTCTTATGTGTTTTTTAATCATGTTCTCATTTAAATAACTTAAATAATAGTTATGTTCTTAGAAGCAGTGAGAATGGTCTCTTCGAAGCAGCCTCTTATCCTTCATTTCTTGATCAATAAAATTATGTCTTATGTCATTCTCAAACAAAGGAATTTACAAATATCTATTGGCCCTTTTGTTTCCTAGTTTTCTGAGAAAATTATGAGCAGAGCTTAAGATAATCAGTGCTAGAGTCAAAAGGCAAACAACCCTGTCATTTCTGATTGGTTATCAGGAGCCATGAGACTAAATATGTGTATTAGCTTTGGCCCATAAATTGTACCCTGAAGGACAAAATTCTAAGATTCTAAAATAAACTATAAAAACAGAAAATATATCTCAGTAATTTTTGCCTTCTGGCAAAACTATTCAATAATAAGAAAATATATAAGCCTGTTTTAAAATGACCAAAAGACATGACAAAACATCTCCTGATATACAAAAATGACAGGCAGATATTTAAATATATGATCAGCATTTCTAATGGTCAGGGAAATGAAAATTATAAATAAGGCAAGATTCATTTCTATTAGATTTATTGCCACAAAGATGGTAGAAATCAAGTGTTGTCAAGAATGTGAGCAAAGGAGAAGCAATATGCAATATTGGTCACATTGCATCTTGTTACAGCCATCTTGGAAAACGATGTTGAGGACCCATAGACCATGTAAAACTAAAATTACCTTGTGATACTGTGGCACTTCTGTTGGGAATATAACCAAATACGCTGAGTACTCCATTTCCACTACAATATTACTGATGCTGGAGACATCATCTTTCAGGTAAGTCAAATGAGCCATGTGCCGGTTGTACTAACCTCCTGTTAATGTATAGGTGTCTATAGGCTTTCATCTACTCAAAGTATACAGTGTGTTTGACTTCATATAATTTTTGTGAGACTCAAATTAGGATATGTGAATTATGGTTTCATGTATGGAAGTTATTTATTGCTCTTGTTCGTCGGAAGCCTTTTTTTTTTTTTAGCTCAAACACTGTTTAATTAGAGTTTAATACAAAAATGTCCTAGGGCAAGAAACCTGTGAATCTCAGCAGCTTCTCTGAAGAGAGTAAATAAGAAAAGACAAAAAGTGAGAAAAAAAGAAGAAAAGTAAATAAATAAAAAGACAAAACAACAACAAAGGTCATGTTCCTTCAGTTAAGCTAGAATGGAGGTTAGCCACTTGGTGGCAGTCGGTCACGTGGTGGGGATGGAGGCTTTCAAGAAGGAATAAGGAAGTCCAAGTGTTAGGGAAAGTATGTAACATCCTTAGAAAAGAGATAGACAAAAGAAATGGAAAAGCCATGCTTTTCTGTGTAGTTCAGACAAATGGACAGATTCATGAAGCCTCTTGTCTACTGCTCAGTAAGAGACTGCACTAGTGGGTGGGAGTTCTGTGAAGGAAAGTACATCTTCTCATTAAAGGAGCAATTATTCCACCTATCCTAGACCTAGCATGGCTTCTTAGGATGAGCCTGCCATCCTAGGAGTGCCTCGCCTTTCAGAGGGTTGTTCCTTAGGCAGGTCAGGGACCTGACCCACAGATTAACCCCTAAAGAAGACTATGGCACATCTCCTGCAGATTGATTCTAATCTTTAATGTAGCATTCCTCCCTGAGAGCGGCAACCCTAAAAGCATTTCGAAAATGCGCTGAAATTGAGAAACAGATATTACTCATTTTGCCAAGAAATTATGTATTTTAATTATGTATTTAATTATGTATTTTAAGATTATTATTGTTTGCTGGTTTATAGTTTTTTAAGTAGAATGTTCTTTTTTTTTTTCTTTAGTACCATTAGAATGTGCATAGTGGTTACAATGAGGGGATCTCAATCTCAGGTTTCCTCTTGTCTGTGGCTTTACAACCCTCTCAAATTGTATCAAACTGTCTATTGGGAAAGGTACAAAATGGTGGGATGTTTTGTAAATAGGTAGGTAGATGATAGATAGATAGAAAGATAGACAGATAGAAAGATAGATGATATTGCTATATATGTTTATTTTGAGGATATTTTCATCATGATGTGAATCAATTTCCAATTTTTTTGAAATTTAAAAAGGCAAATTCAAGACAAATTTTTTTTCACAGAGACAAATAAATATATATTTGTATTCTTTTTCAGAGGAGGATTTATTAATATTTGCTGTGGATATCGCTCTATATAAATAAAACACTGATGGCCAGTGACCAGACAGGAAGTATAGGTGGGACAAGGAGAGAGGAGAATTGGGGAAACAGGAAGAAGGGGGAAGAGACACTGCAGCCACGGCCAGGACAAGCAGCATGTAAAGACGCCGGTAAGCCACCAGCCACGTGGCAAGGTATAGATTTATAGAAATGGGTTAATTTAAGATATAAGAACAGTTAGCAAGAAGCCTGCCATGGCCATACAGTTTATAAGTGATATAAGCGTTTGAGTGATTATTTTATACGTGGATTGTGGGACTGCGGGGCTTGGTGGAACCTGGAGAGAAGCCCTCCAGCAACAAATATTTTTCTGATAATGGAGGAATTTGTGGAACTTTAGTCTAAGACATCCTGATGTGACCATTGCTTTTCTATTCTTTTGTCCTAATTTGATGTTTATACATACCAAATGCTTAAAAGCTATTCTTTGTATGGAATTTTAATGTGCTCAGCATGGACTACTATTCAAGGAGGGTTTCTTTACATGTTCCTGACCATACACAGATGCCTAAATTATGATCTCAGAAAGTGGAACCTTTTAGACATTAAGGTTTGCAAAATATTTGCTCCTCATACAGATTGCTTGCTAATTAGCTTCAGTTCGTCTATTGGGACACCAATATGAAGCACAGGACAAAGAAAGAATTAAAAAAAAAAAAAACTAATCATGTCTTGGTAAATGTCTAATCTACTAATTCCAGTGGGGGAAATGATAAGTACTAAATTGGGTTAAAGTTGAAGTTTTACAATTTGCTACTGTAAGTGGATCACTGACTGCTTCCTTTCTCATTTCAAGTGGTTCTACTGCGCTCAAATGCTACCAAATGCATCTTGGTTTTCATTATGGATATTTTATCAATATTGTTGCTGTATATGATCACTTTAATAATACTCTGAACACATTTATTTTTCAATGGGTCTTCTCTCTTTGATAAAGCAACACTAATATGACTATGAATGTTAAAATGACTAATGATTAATCTTCTCCAAGAAGAAAAACAAACATATTTAAGAGGCAGAACACAAGATACCATTTTCTTAGGGAATGAGTTATATGGTCTCAGCCATGTGGGAATTTATTAAAATCAAAAGAATCTAAAATTCATCAAATATCATTCAGTTTCCTGACATTTGATAATCACCAACCCTTCCTTCCTTGCATGATACTATCTGCCAATCAAAAGATCAGTGAGAGCCTTTATGAGGCAATTTATATTCTGCTGAATGAATTGGATATGTCAAGATTCTGCACATCTTACTTTTGTTGAATGATGGCTAGAGGACAGATTCCTAAAGAGAGAATGAACTGCACCCTGCTTCCTAGTTAGTAACAAAGATACTACTGTGTCCTTTATAATGTAAATCTGAACTAGTCAGATGCAATTTAGGACTATCAGAAAAAGAATTATGCAATGATGAGTTCTCTGTGGGCAATCTTGTGGGTGTTCCCCAGTACTTGGGGTATAGCCTAAGGATGATTTTTCTGGGATCATCTGATTAATGTTAGGACATTATCTGTGTATACCTTTAATGTTGGCTTCCTGTGAACTCAGCTAAGAAGAAATATTTCTGGTGCAACATGAAACAATTCCACATTTTGTAATGGTGAGTTATTTCTTCACTTTAAGCATTTCTCCTGAGAAAATCTAGTTGCTTGGCTTTCAAACCTTATTAGAAGTCATTTGACTTATGCTAGGAAGATAATGCTCCATGGAAACACATTGACTCTCTAGAGGTATAATGGTGCATCTGGTCACCTGATCACACCGAGTCCCTGGATCCTAACTCATGTCTTTTGACTAGAAGTGCGTGTCTGTCTGTGTGCCTGTCAAGAGCACAGGGAGTGATCGGTGTCACTTCTCAGAAGCCATTACCTTATGTTTTTGAGACATGCTTTCTCATTGGCCTAGACTACACCAACTAGGCTAGACCTAGCGGCCAGGGATGCTACTGTCTCCACCTCCCCAGCACTGAGATTACTAGAGTCTTTACCACACCAACGTTTTTGTTGTTGTGTATATTCTGATTCATGACCTCAGGTCATTTTGCTTATGTGGCAAACTTGCTACCATTTGACTTTTTGCTGTAACCCATCTCTTGCATCTTGATAGACTTTCCTTTGTCTTATGGTGGACTGCCTGGAGAAAACGATTGTGATGATTCCTAGTGATTGCCAACTTGACAAGATCTAGAGTCACCTAAGAGAACCCCCTGGGCATGTCTGCAAGAGAGATTCTTGATTAAATTAATTGAGTTGGGAAGACCGAATGTGGGCGGCACTATTCCAAATGTTGAAGTTTGGGACTGAATAAAAAAGAGAGAGGTGAGCCTCAGCATTCATCTCTCTCTGCTTCCTGACTGAGGATACAATGTTACCAGCTGCCCGAAGCTCCTCCCACCACGACTGCCAGATAGAGATGGGCTGTACCCTAAACTCTCCCTTCATTTGCTCTTATCAGGTATTCGGTGATGGCAGAGAGAACGAAGCATCACTAGATAAGTCCCACCAGGGAAGTAAACTTTTAGAAAAATTTTGGAAGTTTAGATAAGGAAGAAAGGAAGAGTGTTAGAGTTCTTTCCTTAAAATATTGTCAACTTGAGAGCCTGGCATTAGTTAGGGATTTGTGTATTAAGGAATTAAATCAAAGTGCTCCCCAGCTACATGACATTAACTGGGTTGCTACAGACCAATGAAGGTAAGTTGACAGCTATGATGAAAGATATGTCTATAGCTGTAGTTGTGTTCCTTTCTATGTGTTAGTATTTGCACATATTTAAATGAATGTAGGCGCATAATTGATACTGTGGACTTTGTTTTGATTATGTAATCATTTGACTGTTTATACATCTCACAGGTAAATGCCTCTTCTAATTTCAGTAGGGCTTTTGATGTAATAAAACTCATTAATTTGTACTCCGTATCTCTTAGTGTTCATCCTGGACAGAACTAATTTCACTTGGAAATGTTATATGGGCAGGGAAATTTCTATTCAAATGTGAACATTTTCATGGGTACATTCTAAAGGTTCTAATTTCTAGTGATATGCTTAATTATGTTTTTAGTTTCATTTTAACCCACTGCCTAAGCCTTTATCTTCAGATAAATTTTTAAATGAGATGATTTCAAATTTGCTCCTCTCCAAAGCATATCTCTTCTCCCTTCCTTTCTAAACTCTTGACTCTTACTCAGTATGGTATATGTTGTCAGTGATTCGCAGATGCTCTGTTCCTTAACCTGCTTGAAATACTCTACAGTGTGGTGGTAGATGGTGATGTGACAATTTCCACATACAGCAGTGTGCCTTTATACTGCCCCTGGCTCTGTCCAGTCCTCTCCAACCCACTAACATACCTGGGAAGGCACTTGGGGACAGAAACCAAGTTTTATACTTCCATTTTTTTTCACACTATGTGCCTTATACATGATAGGAATTGAATCAAAGGCTATTTGTTAAGCAGCAATCAATGCCTTGTCTTTGGTTGTAACATAATAACTAGTCTTGGAATTGTGTAATTTATTGTTTCTGTCATCTCAGTGTTTTAGGAGTCTCATTGCTGTGAGACACCATGACAACAGAAACTCTGATAAAGGGAAACATGTAATTGGGGCTGGCTTACAGTTTAGAGGTTTAGTCCATTATCATCATGGTGAGAAGCATGACAACATATAGGCAGACATGGTGCTGGAGAAGGAGCTGAGAGTTCTAAAACCAGATCCCTAGGCAGCAGGAAGAGATGATAATACTGGACCTGACCTGAGCTTCTGAAGCCTCAAAGCCCATCCCTAGTGACATACTTCCTCCAACAAGGCCACACCTACTTCAACAAGGCCACCCATCCTAATAGTGCTACTCTATATAGGCCTATCAGGACCATTTTCACTCAAGCTACTACACACAGTAAATTGTTTGTGATTGGTAATACCGACCGGAAACACAGCATGTCTGTTTTCTCACATGAGACTAAAATCTTGCGGATGATTTTGGCACAGTGAGCTTCCTTAGGTAAAGGGTAAATGGAACAGATAGCTTGGTGAGTTAGTTGAATAAAATGAATAATTGCTAAGTTTCTTGTTACTGATTGTTTTACTAAAGCTTTTGTTAGACTAATCATTTTGTTGAAGTAGCTACATTTCTCATAGCTAATACATCATCATACATTATAAGCAAGGCGTTAACAGCCAGGATTCCTCATCATTACATGAGTAAGTTGTAGCAAAGACTGTGGTTTTAATAGCATCATTTCTCCAAAGACCTGAATTTATATTTATTTCTTTTAGAGTGGCTTCAGGTACTTAGGTATTTCTAACAGACAGGAATTCTTATATTAGGAATTCTATCTGTGAGTGTGCCACAGCAGATATTAACCCATGAAATGATGATAGCAAATTTGGATATACTTGCTTCTGAACCAGTTTTCTGCTTTTAGATATACAAAGAACAAAAGACTCTAAAGATATCAATAGAAAATGCATTGAAGTAAATATTAAAATAGATGCTTCTAGAACAATTACCAGATATGTTACTTACTTTTGGTTGCTGGGCTAAAACACCACAAGCAAGACAACTTATAGAAAGATGACTTCTTTTATTTAAGAATATTTTTTATTCATTTTACATACCAACCACATATCCCCCTCTCATCCCTCCTCCTGTTCCCCCTCAGCCTTCCTCCCACCCCTGCCCCCATTTCCTCCTCTGAAAAGGTGAGTCCTCCCATGGGAAGTCAGCACAGCCTGGTACATTCATCTGAGTCATGTCCAAGGCCCTTCCCCTACATCAAGACTGTATAAGATATCCCACCATAGGTAATGGACTCCAGAAAGCCAGCTCATGTACAGAGATAGATCCTGATCCCACTGCCAGGGGCCCTCAAACAGATCAAACTACACAACTGTCTTCCATATGCAGAGGGCCTAGTCCAGTCCCATGCAGGCTCTATAGCTATTGGTCTAAAGTTTGTTAGTTCCCACGAGCTTGGTTCAGTTGTCTCTGATGATGGCCCCATCATGATCTTGACCCCCCCTTGCTAATATAATCCCTCTTCCCTCCCTTTGACTGGACTCCTAGAGCTCAGCCTGGTACTTGGCTGTGGGTCTCTGCATCTGCTTCTATCAGTTACTGGATGAAGGCTCTGTGATGACTGTTAGGGTATTTATCAAACTGATTACTAGGGCAGGCCAGTTCAGACACCTTCTCCGCTATTGATGGTAGTCTAATCTGGGGTTATCCTTGTGGATTCCTAGGAATTTCCCTAGGACCAGGTTTCTCCCTAACCCCAAGATATTCCCAGAAAGATGACTTTATCTGGGCTTATGGCAGCCAGCAGATGGGGGAGAATGCTGAGAGATAACTTCTTCATCCACAAAATGAATCAGAGAGAGTGAGCTGGAAGTGTGGCCAGGATATGAACTTTCAAAGTCCACTTTGGGTGACAAACTTTCTCCAGCAAAACTGCACCTTCCCACAACCTCCCCAAACAGTGCCACCAACTGAAGACCAACTGTTCAAATCCATAAGCCTATGGGAGGGTCTTCTTATTCTAACAACCTCATCAGAATAAAAAAAATCTCTAAGATTCTAAGAAAATGATTGTTTTAACCAAATCATCTACATCTTTCTTTTTTATATAGTTTAACTGTAACAAAAATTCATAAGAAACTAGGTTACCAATTATTCTAAATAAATAATCTCAAGTGAAGGTCACCAATCCCAACACAACAGGCTAAATGACTCTTTTTACACACATGCCACCCCCCAGAATAATAAAATTAATGCCTATGTAATTCAACAGAAATTTGTAGAGTGATAGTGTAGGTTTAACTGTGGTAAAGACTAGTTATGGTGAGTGTTGGTAAGAGGCTGGCTGCAGAGTGATTGCACTGTCCTGGAGGGCTAAGACATCATATTAAATCACGGCCCCCCAAAAACCAAACCATTATAACACCTAAGACACCAGTCCCAGTATAAGACTTTGGGCAATGTGCTTAGACATGTACTTATACTTCAAATGCAACCTTTCAACTTTGAATGTTTTCACATTGTTCTGCATGAAAACAAAACTTGAACGTCTACTCTGTCATCAGCTGAAAGTGTTTTCTGTGGAGCCACCGGCCTTCTCAGCCTGCTTTCTCTATACCTGAAGCTGATTTCAAGATGAGGCAGGAGCATGACTTTAAATAGTGATACATTTAAAGTAATGAGCATTTGTGATTGGTCCCATTATCTCTCATACCGCTGCGAAACCTCTGAAAATTGCTCACCTCACAAGATCAGAGATTTTCAGTCTGTAAAAGCTAAAGGTTAATCTTGAGCATCCTTCTGGCTATTACAGCCTATACCTCAGTGTACCTAAACATGCTCTGTACACAAGCAGGGCTAGCAAGCCTCTGAACCCCACCCTCTTGCAGAACAGTCATGACCCAGAATGATACTGAAAATTGTCCACTTTTCAAAAAAGAATTGCATAAATCCCAGGGTGAAACTTTAAGAAGAATTTAAATTGTACAAAGTAAAATTAGTTCCAATACTTTAAAGCAGATTTTGGGACAAGCAAATGTCTTGGTGGGTACAGGCAATTTCTAATGAGCCAGATGACCTGAGATCAATCCCCAAGATCACATAGGGGAAAGAGAGAAGAACTCTCAAAAGTTGACTCCCACAGCAAGAGAGAAAATAGGACTCGTACTGGAATCCTAGCTAACTAGAGAGTGCTAATGAAACTGTGGTTACTGGAGGCGAATCTACAACTACTTATTTACTAAACCAGCATAGTCCATAGCAACAATCTATAAACATCCATCCTTGTCCCCACAAGTAAGTGTCGTCTGCACCCCTCATCCGAATCTACAACTGCTAATTTACTAAACCAGCATAGTCCACAGCAACAATCTATAAATGTCTGTCCTTTTCCCCACAAGTAAGTGTCATCTGCACCCCTCATCCAGGAAACTTTTCTTTGCAACATATGGAGAGCATGACAGAAAACCACAACCAATCAAAATACAGAATTGTAGAGCACATTCACAATAGATACCACCTACAAAACACTCCCTCACCTGGGAACATCGCAGAAGAGGGGATGGAAAGATTGTAACAGCCAGAGGATCAGGGAACTGGCTGTGAGACTGTGTCTCCTGCAGTATCAGAAGCTACACTGATAAAGTTTCACTGCTATGACCTCCAAAACCTGAGCTGAACAAGAATGATATGAATGGACATGTCAAACCGGATGGGGGAAACCTACAAACTCTCGACCCTGCAAACAGCAACCGAGGAGCCTGGAGAAAGAGAGCCAGCCTTCCCCAGGGTAGAGCACCAACTGCTTGTCCAGGGCCAGTCAGCCTTGGAAACATACACACAGGTATAGCATTGTATGGACTAAGCAGGTTATATTTAGTAATATGAATGTATATACATGTATGCATGCAACAACAGTTTAAAAAGAGGTCATGAATTTGAAGAAGTGAAGAAGAGCATGAAGGAATATACAGGAGAGTTTGGATAAAGGAATGGAAAGGGGCAAATGTTATAATTACATTATATTCTCAAAACTAAAAATAATCTTTATAAAAATTTAAATTATCTTTAGTGGAAAAAATTTTGTCTTCTGATCTACATTCATGCATGAATACACACATACAAATAAATAAATCATCATAACTCATGTTCTCAAGTAGAAAAAGATAAGCATCCAGCTTCCTGGAAAAGAAAACCCCTTGGCTATGTATAAGGCATGATGAGTTGAGCTGATAGATATGGCCTTGGAGTTAAGTGCTATATTGAAACTTAGTATGGAACAATCATGAACCAAGTGGGAGAATTGTCCCCATGCCCTCTTAGATCTTAGCTGTGCAACACCCAAACAGCTTCCACTTGGTCAAGCACAGGGAGCAACACCTAACCCTTTCTGGAAGTTTTATAAATGCTAAATGAGTAGAGTGCTGTAATAAAGTAATTTTATTGTGAAGAAACACTAATCATTTCTGCTCCATAAAGAGTATGACCCTAAAGGCTTTTCACCATCCTGCAGAACAATATTAACTGGCCTGATAATATATTGATTTTATTTCAGAATTATTGATGTCCTTCTCCATTGACTATGTGCATCAGGGTTTCTTGATCCATTGGTTGACTTGCCATGAGTTTGACACAGGCTACACAGGCGCTCTAAAGTCTGAAAATATTTAGACATGTTGCCTGAAGCCTGACTCCAGGTACCTGACTCCAGGGTACGTGACTCCAGGTACCTGACTCCAGTGTACCTGACTCCAGTGTACCTGACTCCAGGGTACCTGACTCCAGGTACCTGACTCCAGGGTACCTGACTCCAGGGTACCTGACTCCAGGGTACCTGACTCCAGGGTACCTGACTCCAGGGTATCTGACTCCAGGTACCTGACTCCAGGGTATCTGACTCCAGGTACCTGACTCCAGGGTACCTGACTCCAGGGTACCTGACTCCAAGGTACCTGACTCCAGGGTACCTGACTCCAGGTACCTGACTCCAGGTACCTGACTCCAGGTACCTGACTCCAGGGTACCTGACTCCAGGTACCTGACTCCAGGTACCTCCTCCTCCAGCCACTGCTTCTGACTTCTGTGTCCTTACTGTCGTGCTGTCAAAAGAATGTTCCATGGCGTCTTGTTTTCTCTTGCCACAACTCTGTTTCTATCAACTCTAGGCTGTTCTGTTCCATTCTCTCTTCTTGTTTCCAGAAAGATCCCTTACCTATATGTTTCATTAACCTTTTCTTTCTTTTTTGTTTTCTCTCTTCTCTCCTTTTTTCTCTCTCATACTTCTCTCTTGACTTATCTTGTCTAAAGACAAAAGCTTTTTTTCACACAACAGACCTCTTTGACTTCATGTTTCATTGTTACTCACACATTTAAGACTAATACTGAACAGCATATGAAAGACAGTGAGATGTAAGAGTGGGTAAAGACACATTTATTTCAAAAGAACTAATTAAAAAAATTATTTTGGCCAAAGCACTATACTCCATAATAATCTGCAAAGAAAGGCCAAATTTAAAAATTAGTATTTGAGTCTTTATATTACTCAAGACTTTTCTATGTAATTATTTTTGTAGCTTATTTTTCAGAATGATTTTTTTGATAGAAACACAGACTACATAAGTTTCTTAAAGACTACTACTTGTGTTGATATTCTCATATATATGACAAATTGCTGCAGTTTCAAGTGATTGTTCATACATGCTTCTAATCACCTGTAATGAGGCAGTTTTATTTCCAAGGACTCTATGATGTCTGTGCTCATCCTAATGAGTTTTCTGTCTTTTTTGAAGACGTTCTTTGAGGTGTTTGTTAGGTCTTTGAGTATGAGTGTAGACTTTGTTCTCATTGGAGGCAGGTCTTTGCTCTCATAGTGAGAAAGCAGCTGCATTTTTCTAAGTGTGTTTTTCTTTACACTGCTTCAAAACACACCCTGTCTGTAGCAGATGGAGACAATGCACAGCCTTGGGGAATGGGAGAAGCCAGATGAATGAGAAACAAAGAAGTTCAGTTTTGTATTCTCAAGTGCTCAAGCAAAGAATTTAGTTTCTTTAAAATTCAGTATGATCTTTGACTTAACCCAGTATTTTTAAAATATTATTTCAACCCCAAATCAATAATAATAAAAAAATCTATTAACTGGATACTTCTCTTCTTTTTTTCTTATTAACCATTCAATTTCAAGTGTGTCTTTTGTGTTTACAGCAAATCTCAATTTAAGGAGCCAATTCCAAGGGCCCAGCTCCCTTTAACTTGTGCATTTACTATTAAGAACTGCTGGTTGAGCCAGGTGGTGGCTTACGCTTTTAATCTCAGCACTCGGGAGGCAGAGCCAGGCAGATCTCTGTGCGTTCAAGGCCAGCCTGGTCTACAGAGTGAGATCCAGAGCAGGCACCAAAGCTACACAGAGAAACCCTGTCTCAAAAAAACAAAAACAAAACAAAAAAAGAACTGCTGGTTGAGTTTTGAACTACTGGTCATTGTATTATTTCAAGTCTTGCTAAATTCTGGGGATTGTAATGCTAGAGAGTCCCTGATTTTAAACATGTCCTTATTTCTCTGCCCATAGGAGAGGGGAAGCTCACAATGACTTGACTTTTGCTTTGGAGCTCTGACTTTAGTATGTCTGGCTTAGGCCTTGTTAAGATTGTCACATCCTGAAGCCTAAGTCATCTGCAGACAGCCAGGCAAGAAACAGCAAATTGCTATGATTCATGCACTATCATCAAGAAAGCAGTGCAGATGTCCAGCTAACTCCAAGGTGATCAGACTGAACAGACTCCAACAAGAAATCTTACTCTGTGGCCTTTCAGCACTGTACCTCGGCTAGGCTCAGCATTCTGTGTTATCTTGAAAACCAATTCCAGCAATAGCCAAACAAAGATGATTCACTGGGTTTGTTATGTACATCTATAAACACTGTATGTATATTAATGCTGTCTATCTATCTATCTATCTATCTATCTATCTATCTATCTATCTATCTATCTATCTATCTATCATCTATCTATCTATCTATCTATCTATCTATCTATCTATCTATCGATCTATCGATCTATCTATCTCTGTACCTACCTATCATCTATTTACCTATCATCTATCAATTTACCAATCATCTACCTATCTATTATCTTTCTATTTATCTAACATCAGCCTATAGAATGATCTATCTGTCTGTCTGTCTGTCTGTCTGTCTATCTATTTACCTATCGATATAACTATCTATCTATCTATCTATCTATCTATCTATCTATCTATCTATCTATTGATATATCTATATATCATCTATCAGCTTTTATATATCTATCATCTATCATCTTTCTATCACCTATCTATCTATTGTCAATCTATCTATTTATCTACCAACTCTATCATCTATCAACCTACCATCTATCATCTTTCTATCAACTGTCTATTTATCAACTATCAATCTTCCCTAATAGAATTCTGTATGAGCAGAATTGGTGGGAAAACATTTATTTTAATTGATATCTCTCTTGGTCTAATGAATAGTGCAATTGTATTTTTATCTAATTTGTTTTTAAGTTGATAGTTAAAATTGTGTATCATTATGTTCAATATAATGTTTTGAAGAATATAGGCATTGTGGACTGATTAGGTTGTGCTCATATGTCACCTAATTCTCATTTTTGTGGTAAGAACACTTAACAAACATCCACTCTCTTAACATTTTCCACGAAGATAACATCATTAGCTTTAGTGGCTGGGCTCTGTGTCTTTTGTCTTCGGTCCTCCTATCTTGTGGCAGTTTTGTATCTGGAAGGAAATGAAACGATATTGAAAGCATGACTTTGTCTTTGCCACCTGTTCAGCACTCCCAAACCAAACATCATTATTCTGTTCTCTGTGATATTTTAGTCACTACAATTTTTACTGCAAAGCTAACTTATTTATTATGCTGATTCTAGAGGAAAAGTGAAAGGATAGTTATTTGTTTCGTTCATTGATGAATTCCTAATCTATAAAATGAGGTCTGGAGTGGAGACAGTGTAACTCCTGAGCTAGATAAATGCCATAGAGCAACTGCCCACCTTCTAGAGTCATGTCTTGTGATGGAGAGCCACCAGTGAGAATTCTGGCTTCAACTGATGTATAAGTAAGTATTAGAGAGATCACATGGAGGAGCTAAGAAAATATAGAAGAGTTGCAAAGAGCTCAGGTTTCCAGTTGTCAGCATTTGAATATTTGAGAGATGAGCCAAACTTCTCCACCATCATCTGATTATTACATCATGAAAGAATCCTCTAATCAAGAATCATGCAGTCAGCCAAGATGTCTACCATCTCCTGCACTATAAACACAATGGAAAATACTAATGAACTTTAAAAGTTATTTTCATAGAGCTGTGGTAGCAGGAAAAGTTACCTGAATGAAACAGGCAGTTGGCAAATGTTTTGCTTACTCTTGTCTAGACTATTTTATTGTGACATGTCAGGCACAGCAGTGGTCCCCGAGCTTCACACTACTGACAGGATGCAACAAAGACTCTAAGGGAATGACGGTCTATCGTGCTCCCCAAAAATCACTGTCTAGTCAGGAGTGTGCATCTAAGAACAGTAAGTGAGTGTAATTACAGAATTGGAAACAGACATGTTGAATCTGCTGTTGGACCTCCTTTAGGTTAATAGCCCCTATTTCCTTAAAGAATTCCTTGTGTTTTCAGTCAGATATTGTTTACGGTAGAGAGATGTTATAAAAAGGAAGAGAGGAAAATCACATCTTTGTCCTTGTATTACTTAAAGAATTTAATATATATTAGCCACACTTGTATAATATGTATTAACCAGAAAAGTGTATATTAAGAAATCAAAATTAAACATTTTATAGTATTGAAATTCACATATAAATAATTTCAATTACTTTTGGCTTCGATTTGCTTTATATATCACCAGTATATGATAATATAAAGGTTCTTTATAAATTATTTAGTATGTAAATATAAATGCAGTTTATTTTTGTGCAGACGAATAGCAAATTTTATTCTACAAATTTTTATAAATTAGGAAAGATTACTATTTACAGCTATTGATTTCTTTTTATTACATTTATTTATTGAGTGTGTGTGAAAAACTTTACACTGGTGTGGAGGCCACAGAGTGACTTGCAGGAGCTGGGGTTTCAGGGGATTGCACCCAGATTGTCAGGATTGCTACCAGATGCCTTTACTGCTGATCCATCTTCCTTTAATATATGCCATCTGTGGTGCCTGGTGTCACAGACCTATTGCATCAGCCAGGACAAGTTCATAAACCAGAATCAACAGCAGTGGTTGTGATACATGATTAATTGTACAATGGTGGAAGGATCTGAAAGAGAGAGTTTTTATACAGCAGAGATCAGAGATCAGAGGGAAGTTCCTGACCCTTCTCCTAAAGCTACTGACAAACGTGGATAAGTGGGAACTTTAAAGGGGCTTGATAAATGAGTGGTAGCAAAGGGACAGCCAAGGAGGCAGTGGTCCATGAGTAGCTGTGGCTTCTGGGAAGTCCATACCTCTGTCAGAGCAGAGGGAAACATCTGCTGGGAGTCTGCGGCTGTTATTGGCCAGTTCGGATAATAGTTGGGAAGAGAAATCTGGGAAGAGATTAAAAGGCTAACAAAGATGGATCCCTTTGGGAATATCTATGCCTTCACTGGAGTTTCAGGCTCAAAGTCTTCAGAAAATGGTTACTATTCATACTAGACTGAGGCTTACGTACCTTCCCTAGTGATGACATTCTAATCTCCAAGGAAGAAGTATTAGAGAGTGGACATTTGGGAGGTGTTTAGCTTGTGAGAGTGAAGCCATCTTGAATGATTTGTGCCATTTGTATATGAGACCCTTCATTGCTGCTGCCCCTGTGAACACACAGTGAGGAGATTGATTGACATCTGTCAGGAAGTGGATCTTTATCTGATAGCAGATCTGTTGAGATCTTCATGCTGAACTCAGGCTGCTAAACTACGAGAGAGAAACTGTAGCTTAAGCCATCATGCATGGCCCTCTGCTCTGCCACTTTGAATGCTCCAAGACATGGCCCATTTGTATATGACATGTCTGGTGTATCTTCCTGTTTTCCAACTTTACCCTGGAATTATATAGAGAAAGGAATTGTATAACATACAGTTCCCACCTGTGTGAAATTGGCAGGCGAGCGAGTGATGCTGAATACACATCCATATCTATTACTTTTTTGTGGGCACTATTGAAAGCTACAGAATGTTTCAACAGTTGCTTACAGTCCTCAGCCTAATATTTTCAGAGTTCTTTGCAGTTTGTGTGAAGTAGTGTGATAATTTAAAGGTGCCCTGCTTAAGCAGTTTTTCTTTTTAGTGTCTTTGGATAAAGTGAGGCTAGTAGAGAATCTACTTAATAACCACTGGTTAAGCCAGGCCTGCAGCCTGGTTATTGAGTTGATTCTCTGCTAGCCTCACTTTAACCAGGAGAGTGGAGGAAATACATTGATGTTAGTGGTGATGGGAACCCTTAGTTGTTTGTCTTTTCATTTCCTGCCAATGTGATAACATTCTACTGGTACTTCTCATTGACTAAACTTTCTAGAAGCCAGAGAAGATGCCATGCTAAGAATAGTCATCTGCTGAAAAGTTACCAACATCCACTTCCATAATGAGAGCTGACCAGGGTCCATGGATGGATGGATGACCTAATACCCAATGACCTATCAGACACATGGTTGAGATAGTCAATATTTGGGAGTCTAGTACAACATAAGACAGTAGATCCTGAGCATGAATACTTGTAATGCTTGATTAGAAACATTCTGAAATTTCACAAGCTTCTGAAGCTGCAGTCATTTTTTTTTAATAAGCACCACTAGAAATCCTGGTAAGCAGCAAAGAATCTAGTCAGAGAAAGGTCACACGATGATATTCAATTCTTCTGAAAACTTGTATTGGATTGTCATAGAGCAGCACAGTAGGGGTGTTCCTTCACTTCTCTCCAAGAAAATATCACATATTTGTAATCACTGCCCTTTCCTGCCTTCTGTAATGCACTTTATCTCTTTACATTAAAGACTGTTATGAAAGCCTGCTGAAGAAAGTATTGTGCAGTTAAGTTTCATATCTCCATATTAACTCGTCTCCCTCCTCTGATTAGCTGTGCTGATTATTTACCTTGGCTCTTTTCTGCTTTTGCTTTGGACACAAGGAAGCTTCATAAGAATTCTTATTCTAGAGGATTCACATAACTTTTTTTTTTCATTTCTTCTGCTATACTCAAGTTGTCGGCATAGTTTGCCTTATGTGAAAAGTAGATTCTCCCCAGTGTATGGATGTCTGCCACTGTTGGGACTGAACAAGATGCAGAGACCCTTCTATCTTTAAATAGTTGAGATGGTCCAGTAGAAGCTTCTGGAAATAAAAAAATGAAGTATTTCTAAGAAAAACGGGGTTCTACTGAAACCATTCATATACATCGGGGTTCTACTGAAACCATTCATATACATCAAGCTTGTTTTTACAGCAGGGTGTGGATTTGATTCAGGAAAAACTGGTTAGTCCTGGAACTCTCCAACAAGGATTGAGAGAGTCAATGGCTAAATACAAACCAACCAACCCAACAAAATCCATAAAATACAATGCAAACTACCAAAATAAGCCACATGCATTTGGATGGAATTTCTTCACATAAGTTCTGTGATGGTTTGAATATAACTGGCTCCCATAAGCCTACAGGGAGTGGCATTATTTAGCAGGTGTGGCCTTGTTGAAGGAAGTGTGTCACTGTGGGGATAGGCTTTGAGGTCTCATTCTCCTGCATGCTCAAGCCATGCCCAGTGTCTCAGTTCACTTCCTGTTGCCTGTGGGTCAAGATATAGAACTCTCAGCTTCTTCTCCAGTAGCATGTCTGCCTGTATGCCACCATGTTGCACCATGATGATGATGGACTAAACCTCTGAAAGTGTAAGCCAGCCCAATTAAATGTTTTCCTTTATAAGAGCTGCTGTGTTCATGGTGTCTCTTCACAACAATAGAAACCCTAGCTAAGACAAAGTCTTCAATGCCCCAGCTGATGTGGCATGAAGACCTTTAGATCATCCCACTCTCTTTTGCCATGTGTACATACCGTTTGTCTGGTGGTTCTCAAGGCAAATGTGCTCAAATATAAAGTTCACTTCATTCTGAAAGTTGCAAGTGTAATTCTGGACCTTGAACCTCCAGGTTTGCCATGAGCAGGGATCTTTCATCCCTTTTCTATTAAAGTTTTATCTGTCTCAATAACATCCATAATTAATACAGTTATTAAAGCCTCTGTTTCTCTGAGGTGAATACTAAGTTCTTTCATGTGATTATTATTTCATTCACCATTCAAGATCAGCTTCTGGCCTTTCTGAGTCCCTGCCAATCTCCCAATGGTTTGTCCATTTGGAGTCTGTGCATCCTGGTTGGTGGGAAGCGAGAGAAGCTGAAGAACTTCTTGTGAGATGGGGAGGTGGCAGATGAGGATGCCTTTCTAGTCAGTCTGGCTGGGTTTCCCAGGTGTGCCCTCACCTGCCACAGGCTTTCTACACATTCATTCTCATCAGTTTTCACCGGGTCATCTTTACTACTGATAAAATAGAAGGCCTTGCTTGGATATTGTTAACATCATACACTCAAGCTCTCTTCTCTGGATTTTTCATTCTGTTCATGGCTGAGGAAGTACTAATGGGAAGTAATTAGGCTGTACACCATCTCTCACAGAGCAGCCTCTGAAATTCAGCAGTGGGCAAGCAAGTGTAACATGAATCTTAAAAGGTCTTATTAAAAACAAACAAACAAGGGCCGGGCGTTGGTGGCGCACGCCTTTAATCCCAGCACTCGGGAGGCAGAGCCAGGCGGATCTCTGTGAGTTCGAGGCCAGCCTGGGCTACCAAGTGAGCTCCAGGAAAGGCGCAAAGCTACACAGAGAAACCCTGTCTCGAAAAACCAAAAAAAAAAAAAACAAAAAAAACAAAAAAAACAAAAAAAAACAAACAAACAAAAAACCCAGAGCCAGATATTGGGGTAAAAGCTGAAAAATCAGAGAAACAAAACAAGCCAGCCATGTTCTTACCTCTACGAAATCCCCAGCCTCAAGAGAGAGACTTCCTGTTTACTCACGCCTTATATGCCTTTCTGTGCCCTGCCATCTTACTAGTGCTGGGGTTAAAGGCGTGCGCCGCCACACTTGGCTCTGTTCCCAGTGTGGCCTTGAACTCACAGAGATCCGGATGGATTAAATGCTAGGATTAAAGTCGTGTGCTACCACTGCCTAACCTCTATGTTTAATACAGTGGCTGGCTTTGTTTTCTGATCCCCAGGCAAGCTTTATTTGTTAGAGCACAAATAAAATATCCCATAAGCAGGCTCTCATGCCTATATTTACATCCATCCAATATATCAGGAGAAACATAAAGGACATACCTGATATTCCACCTCATTCTCCAAGAAGATCAAAAGATGAACGGAGGGAGCATGGTGTCGTATTTCCAGCTTTGAGTGTACATTTGCCTCAGAACCTTCCTTTATTCTCCTCATTGATGTTAAATAGAAAACTTTGCTCTCTAATGTGTGTTGTGAGAAATAAGTCAATCACCTTAAACACTGTTGGGGCAATGCCATTGCTTTGTCTTAAAAGGAACACAAAGAACACAATCCCTGAGTCATATAATTTGGATGAATGGGAGGGTTGTGAAGGAAGATCATTGGGCAAAAAATAATGTCCATAATTTTCACTTTTTGTTACATAAAATGTATAAACCAGTGCAATTGTTTTAAATGGATTGACATTGTTAACAAATATATCAATTGATACTCTATATTTAATTTTTCTTATATATATATATATTATGATGTTGGATTGTTTAAAAAGAAAAAGAAAACAAAAATAACTTTATACTAGTTTATATTTCATGTATCAATACTGTGATGGTTAGCTTCAACTAGACACAACATAGACTCACCTGGAAAGAGTCTTAACGTAGGATTATTGACATTAGGTTGAACTGTAGGCATGTCTGTGGGTGATGGTCTTACTTAATTGTTGTGGAAGACTCAGACCACTCTGGATGGCATCATTCCCTAGGCAGGGCAGGTCCTGAATACCATAAGAGTGCAGAAATAAAGCCAACACAAGCAAGTATGCATGCATGCCTTTCTCTTTTTATTAATTGTGGATGTGATGAGATTCACGCTCTCAAGATTCTGCTGTTATGACTCCTCCACAGTGATAGACTGTAATCCAGAAATGTAAATAATCATCTTTTTCCTGTGAGTTGTGTTTTGTCAGGATATTCTATTGTAGTGACATGCATGAATTTAGAATAGAGATAAAGTAATTTTGGCTTTATTATGAGCTTCCTGTCTTTGTGAATTGAGATGAGGATATAGGATTTCTTATATTAATGTACAGAAAGGATGTTCTTTTTTCTCTCTGTCAATATGTTGTAAGTAATTAGTTTATGGGAAGCTCACTGAATTAGAATATTGTTATTGTGGATAATATTTATAATAATAAATGTCTTATTTATATTCTAAGTGGACCTCTTGGTGCTTTGTCCCTTCTGAAATGTATCCTGCTTTTGAAGAGTTTCTTGCATCCCACAAGGTCACTTTCATTTTATTCCCACTCTGAATCCTCCTTTGGAAAATGACCTGCTTATTTATTTATTCACTGAGTACCCTGCTTCTCCTTTAGTGATGGACCTGTTTTTATAATGCACATTTATTTTCCAGGACATGAAAAGTTTAGTGTTAGAATCTGGCATGTTAATCTCAATGTATTTTTTCTTTATATTTGTCCATTAACAATAATAATGCTAGTAAAAATGGTTTGTAGAAAAAGGCAACTTTTGTGAGTTCTGATGTGGAGGGCTATTTGTGAAATCTGTCCAATTGTGTGAAGTTTCTCAGCTTATAACTAATGTTATAAATCATGGGCCATGTGGTTAATCTTCTGAATGCTTCAATAAAAATGATCCAACTTTTCAACCTCCTCCAGCTTTCAATTGCAGTCATAGCTCAGTCCTGCCTATAAACTCAGGGTCAATAAACAGGTTAGAGATAAATAGAAGAGAAATTTTATTAAAAATAATATGGGATACTGAGTAAAGGTTATCTAATTTAGGAAGAAATGAGGATGTGAGCAGTGTGGGCAGTTTAGAAGCAGGGCACCTATGAATTTTTGGAACAAGACTAGCCCAATGATGTAAACTTGAAATCTTTCATTGGATTGTGGCCAACTGATCTTTGTAACATTGTCTCCACTTACAATGTGTTCATCCATAGGGTATAAGTTGCCTTTCAGATGCATTACCTTTATTTAAGAAGTATCTGCTTCCTGGCTAGAGAGATGGCTCAGCCGTTAAAGGCTAGGCTCACAACCAAAAATTTAAGAAGTATCTACTTTCATTTGATAAGTGAGGAGCTTTTGTAAAATTGCTATATTTCAATTCTGAGCATTACTTATGGAAGTCATTGATAAGGACTTTCCTCAAACCATGATGTTCTCATTTAGTTTGAAGGCACACTGTAGTACAAAGAATAGAAGTTAAGAGTCATTGCCTTTATCTTCTTTATACTATTAATTAGTTCTGTGAGTATGAACAGATCACTTACTCTGTGAACTGATTTTCATAGGGAGGAGGAAGGTTGCCAAAGAAGCATGTGCATTCTTTGTCATCTAAGTCACTCAGAGAAACAGGAAATATCTGTGTCTCTCCATATCAATATGCTGTGTGCCCATATTTTTTCCTGTATATCTTTCCTTCTGTAACAGTCCTGGAAAAATAGTCAGTAACAAAGTAAGGCACCACTGAAAGACCTGGACACTATAAGGTATTTCCAGAGATTTTTGTTGCTCAGAGAAATCAAAACAGTTAAATGATGGGGGCAAAGACAACAGTAACAATCAGGAGGCATATTTTCATGGGAACTTGTGAAATTACCTGACCTTGAAGAAATCTTATGTTTAGAATAAACGCCTTAGAAGATAAAAACAAAATAAAACAAAGAAACAACAAGGAAATGCCTTTAGTGAAACCTACTTAGTAGGAAAATGCCAATAAATAATAGACACAAAAGACACATTATTTTTTGATTGTTGTGATAACATATCATGACCAAGGCAATATATAAAATCAAGTGTGTATTGGGGTTACAGTTTAGGAGGGTTAGAATCCATGACCATCATAGTGGGAAACATGGCAGCAGGCAATCTCTCTGGTCTTTTAATGGTGCCCTACTTTGTTACTGACTTTATTATTGCAGAATTGTTATAGAAGGAAAGATATATAGGAAAAAATACGGGCACACAGGATGTTGATATGGATAGACACGGACATTTCCCATTTTCTGAGTGACTTGGATGACAAAGAATGCACATGCTTCCTTGGCTATCTTCCTACTCATTATGAAGGTGCTGGAGCAGTACCTGAGAGCATATATCCTGATCCACAAACAGGAAGGAGAGAGAGAGAGAGAGAGAGAGAGAGAGAGAGAGAGAGAGAGAGAGAGAGAGAGAGAGAGAATTAGAGTGAGAATGAAAGAGAGAAAAAGATAGAGCTAATTGGGAAGGATGAGAGTCTTTTGAAACTTCAAAGCCCATCCCCAGTGACACACACCCCAGTCCTTCCCAAAGAGTTCCACCAACTGGAGAATATATATTTAAATATATAAACCTATGAGGACCATTCTCTTTTAGACAAGGACTCAAGTATTAAATAGAACAAAAGGGGTTTTTACATAATAATAAAACTTTCAGGCTCCCACCCAAGAAGTAAAATTCATAAACATTTAGACTGTGAAAATATTATCATTGGGATATATAATCAAATGTCAATCAAATAAACAGGAACCACCAAAACATAAGTGTATTATTACATCTTATCTCCTTTAGAGTTGGTATAATGTATTAGGTAGGAAATAAGAGGTTATAAATGTAGTGGAGATCACAGTTTCCAAGTTTGAATAGATAGAAAATCTACTGAAATATATATTCCTTTTTATATTTTTATTTCTTCTGCTTCTTATAATTATGCTTGCAATTTTATGAACTATTCTCTAAAAATAAAACTTTGCTCTCAAAACTAAAAAGGAAAATTGCTAGCAAGATAGTTTCCTTTTCTAAATTTTCTTACTAAACTAAAGCTCAAATCATTAAAGAGAATATGAGTATGTGGGTTTGAAATAGGGGGAAAATCAGAGTCTGAGAGGGAGAAGGATGTTGACAGAAGACATGAGCTCAGTTTGGGAGCAGGAAGAAAGGAGAACACAAGTGTAAAACTTTATTTTTTTTTCCTTTTTTTATTAAGAAATTTTCTATTCATGTAATGGAGGGCAAAGAATGGGGGAAATGTAAAACTTCAAATAAGAAGGTTGGCATGTGGAATGGTAATCTTTTTAAAAATTATTTATCATTTGTTTTTATTATTGTGGATTATGTGTATGTGTGTATCTGATGTAAACATATGCACATGAGTATGGGAGTGGCCTGGACCTAGTGTTACACACAGTTATGATCTGCTTGTCATGGATCCTGGGACCCAATCTTCAGCCCTGTAGAAGAGCAGTAAAAAGTACTTGACAGATGAGTCATCTCTCTAGCCTGTGACCTACTTAATTAATATGCTTACTAGTTACTTCTGATTTTCATTTTGGTAGTGATGATGACTGTAACTCAGGCCTTCTGCTAGACCACTGATGCACAAACAGCCTTTTTTCCTTTGAACTCATATGGTCTTAGGCAGGACTTGAGCTTGGAATCCTCATGCCTTAGCTTGCCCCAGATAGCTGGGACTACACGCATGCGTCTCTATGTCCAGCTCCTTTCTGATTCTTGTCATTTATCCTCAAGAGTCTACCTTATCATTTGGTGTCATATTTAGTGCTCATTTACATATTTGATATTGTTTTTTGAGATAGGGTCTCAATCTGCAGACCTGGCTAGCCTCTGTAATCTGCCTTTCATTCTTCCAAGTGTTGGCATTATAAGTACAAGCCACAAAGCATAGCTTGATAGTTTTTATATATTTTTATTTGCATTTACTAGTTTTACATGCATACTCAATAACGGATTTGTAACGACAATCTCAGATCTGTACCTAATGTATTTTGATCATATTTACTCCCATTAACCCCTCTTGTCTCCCTTCCTCTTCTGATGACCCCCTTCTTTGCAAATTCCCCTCCTACTTTCATATCTTCTTCCTGTTTTGTGACCTAGTGAGTTTCATTGGGGCTGATTATTAGAACATGGCTGAAGGGTTATTTACAGGAATATGGACACCTTACCATTAGCTACATGACTGAAGACAATACCTTTTTTTCCTCTAGAAACCATTAACATCACTAGATCCTCAGAGAGGCGATGGGCCTTGTTAGCCTTTCCTTTCTCCAGGCAGTGTGCTTAAAGGCCTAACCTTGTGGAGGTTTTGTGTTAGACACCACAGCATCTGAGTCTCTGTGCTCGCTATGTCCTCTTGGACTCTGTGGAATGTCTCACAACAGTACACTCCTCATTTCTTGTTTTTCCTGTTGCTCTTCTGTGATCTTCCCTGACTGGAGAGCGTGGTATAGATTTCCCATTACGCTAGAGTACAAAACATGATGTGCTTACCTATCTAAATATTGTTTATTCAAATAGAGTAACAACACTGTCTGCTCTTATAACAGAGGCTTCATTTTGGAGTGGACCATAACTGGCCAAAATGTCAAGAATAAGTGGGTTGCAGTCATTATAAGCTGTTAAGTGGAATTTCCTGGGGCAGGTGCATCAACAAATTCAGGTAAGACCAGGTCATATAAGCTGTTCTGCAGAAGGGTGAGAGAAGGTGGTTAGATGGTTTTAACACCTCTCTGTGTACCTAAGCTGTTACATTTGGAACTGCTAATCTCAAAATCCATTTCCCAGACTACCACAGTACCGTGGTCTCATCTCCAACATCAGCAAATATAACACACACAGTCTATCCCCTGGATCCTGTACATGGGTCTTCTGGCTTAATTCTCCTAAAGCTTAATAAATGTTTGTCTTCTAAGTATAAATATTGACCCAATGGCATACATGGGCAATGTAGTAGAAAATGCTGAACTGGTGGCCATTATTTTTGAAGAACATGTTGGTTAAAATCTGTGATATACCTCTAAGTGGTAAATGGAGGACATTCTTTTTCCAATTCACTGTTGAACTGTCACTATAGTGTCTCATCTAGGCCTTGCAAGGTCCCTTACTGAGTCAAAATTAACTGTAAAAGAAGACTGTAGTTGAAAGGAAGGTAAGACAGTCTGTTGAATCATTAGTTACACTTTTTTAAGTATAGGGAAGTTTTTGCTCATTTTAGGGCTAATGAGAAGCTATTTAGAACCAGGATTTTGATTATGATAATAAGAGAAGCAACTATAGGTTCTATGGAGAGTCTCCCATAAGAAAGTACTGTCCATTTTTTTAAAAAAAAAAATCTTCTTTCATCTTAAGAATAAACTAAGGGTCTACAAGGTTTGTTTACATTGCTATGTAGTATACTTTACACTTTTTTGTGTGTTTTTGTTTAAATTTTTTCATACAATATATTTTGATCAGACTCTTTTCCCTCATTCAACTCCAATTCCTTTAAAGGCATGGGTGTCAACTGTTTGCTGAGTTCCAATTTTGTATTTTGTAATTGAATATACTAGTTATACATAACATATGATACTTGATTTAATAATGGATTTGCAATGATATTTTTAGACCTCCATGTAATGTATTTGATCATATTTACTCCCATTACCCTCTTTTGTCTTCCTTCTGCCCCTGATGATCCCCTTTTTTCCAAATCTCCCATCCACTTTCATATTTTTCTCTGTTTTGTGATCTGGTATTTTTCCTTGTATTTTCCAATTTCTATAAATATGTATATTCAGAAAAATTATCTCAGGTCTTTATTATCTCTGATCATTAGACTTCTTGTATTGCAATTACACAAGATAGATGAAATTCTTTAGTTCCTCCCCTGTTTAGTTATAGATGTGTACATGCACTGATGTTTAAGAGCTAGTTTAGTGAATGAGATGAGCAAAGAATTCTGTGAATGATTTGGGCAAGAGAGATTAGCATATTATTGCATTTTCTTGAAGTTCTGTGATGGATGCTGCTTTGAAGAACCTTAAACATGAACTTGATAAAGATCAATGCCAACTATCAACTTCTTCTGGAGACACTGACATTAATCTATCTTTTTTTTTTTAAAAAAAAAATCATTACTGTATTCTATAGTGCACGATCTAGTCAAACTAATGTCCAGTCTGCTCTATTAGCTCACTGCAGTTCTATACATTCTAAATGTTACTATAGCTGAAGAAGGAAACTTACCTTCCTTCATTTCAGGGAAGACATTTTTCAGAAGCACTTATATGGTTAATAATCTATCTATTCCCTTAAAAGAGGAACCCCTACCCCCACTGCAAAAAAAAAGATACCCTGTGGATTTCTGTACTGCTCTAGCTCAGGTTGTGAGTTTGCATGTGAATGAAGTGGGTTCTTAGTTAGCTTTCTATTGCTATGCTAAAACACCCTGACCAAAAGCAACTAGGGGTTGGGGGAGGAAGCTTACCACATCAAAGTCTCCCACTAAGGGAACTCAGGGCAGAAACACAAGAGGGCAAGAGCCCGGAGGCTGGAGCTGATGCAGAGGCCATAGAGGAGTGCTGCTAACCCGCTTGCTCCTCCTGGCCTACACAGCCTTTCTCACTGCACCCAGGACCACTAGCCCAGGGAGGAACTAGCCACACTTAGCTAGGCTCTGCTAACACTGTTCATCTATCCAGAAAATGTACCACAAGCTTGCCCACAGGCCAATCAAGTGGGGACATTTTGTTTTTCAGTTGAGGTTCCTTCTTCCAAAATAATGCTCGTGTGTGTCAAGTTGACGTACAACTGGCTATCACGTAAGAGAAAATAATGTTGACAGCAGTGCTGCAGCTGCAGCTGTGTGAACATTGGGTCCCAATCTCTGGTTGGCTTCAGCTGTATTCCTTTGTTGGGAAGTACCCATCTACATGAGATGACAGAAATAAATGTATTCTATTTTTAAAAATGCTTACCTCAGAAAATGTCAGTTATAATTTGGGTTTAAGAGGAGTTTCATTTATGAGCTATTAACTTGCCATTGTGAATGAGCTTTTTGTATGGATTCAGGGATCCAATGTTTGAGTCACTTAAAGCTTCACAACCTAATGAGCTGAAGCACTGGATGCTGATCCTTCTCCTAGGGGGCTGGAAAAAAAAACTCAAGATCTTTGTGAAGATTTATTTTGTTTAATTAAAGATATATTAACTAAAACTGTATTTAACTCATTAATGAGGCCTTTATATGTATTTATTCATTTTCTTAAAGAGAAATAAAACAATCATACATCAGACATTTCTTTAATGTAAGGTGTGAACAGGTAGATATATGACTTATAATCTAAGAGGACACTGACCACTGATTAAAATAAATTTGCCTGGAGGTCATTAGCCTAAATGACAGTTAATTTAAGCAGTACTGATCACAGGCAGGACAGTGAAATATACAAACGGAAATTCAGCCTCGTTTCTGTCTCTTTTCTGTGTCTGTTCACTACCTTCCACTAGTCTCATTCAATGCTTTCCTTCTCTTCTCCCCCTATACGTACATGCAGGTACAGACCTGTGTGAACACACACACAAACATGCACACACTCACAGGCACTTGCACACAGTCAGGACTGCTGAAATAATTCCTGAAGAGCCTCATAGATATCTGGCACAGATTGGGGGTGTAAGAGTTTATTTCTTGGCCTTTTCATGTTTCGTTCCTTTTTTCTGTATGTCCTTGAAGTTGGTTGCATGTCCTTCTGTATGTTGAGGTCACAGACAGGGGAGAGGGATGATGTTAATCAGTATGAGACACAAGTCACAGATTGATTGGAGGTGGGTGAGACATTATGGGCTCCTCAAAAAAATACCATCTACAGCCAAGGGCAAAATGTCACTTTTGCAAATTACAATCAATGTCATTGTCCTTGTAATTGTTCACTATGAGAGAGACTTGCCTATTAAAATGAGGCCTTGGAACAGGCATACATAAGGTAATAGTGAACAAAAGCCACTTAGTATATTCTTCAAGCTATACTTATTTTTGGCTTTGGGGGTTGAAGAGACCCTGGCCTTCCATTTTCCAGGACAAAGTGGCCTATGCAGATTCAAAATCAGACAGTACCTCACCTCAGCAGTTCTCCATCTGGCCCTCTATTCATTTTTCAGAGTGCTTCTCAGCCCATTGAAAGATGTGTGGAAAACCACAGTATAGGAATCACAGCATCTGTGCCTTACTGGGCAGTCCTGTAAACCAAGCTATGTTGACCAATGAGCAAGGCTGGGTTTTCTTAAAATGCATGACTCTACACCCCAACCTCTCATGAAGTGTTCATGATGCTACATATTAATTAGCTTTGAATCATTTCCCTCTATACAATGCAATCAAAATACATGATATTTTAATAGCACTATAGTTTTAAAATATTTTCATCTTCATTGTTTCACAAAATCCTAGAAATAAATCATATTTGGTTTGGATTCTCTTTTGAAAGATTTATTTTTATTTAGTGTGTGTGTGATATGTGTGCAGGTTCCTACAGGGGCCACAAGGGAGTTTTAAATGTCTCAGAGAGGAAGTTACTGGTGCTTGTGAGACACCCAATGGAAGTGCTGTGAACCAAGCCTGTGTCCTCTAGAAGAGCAGCAAGTGCTTTTAACTGCTGAGACATTTCTCCAGCCTTTTGCTTCCTATTCCTTATGAAAGTGGAAAAAGTGGATCAGAAAGGAATAAGTCACTGTTTAACACAGAGAGAGTGGTTGTATAACACAAACACACACACACACACACACACACACACACACACACACACACACACACACACACACACACACACTGCCCCGGGGTCTGTCCCAAGCATAGAAACAAACAAACCAACAGGAGGTTTCTAATGAGGAGCTTTCTGAAGCAGCCGGGATTATTTACAACTAATTGACAGGAAGTAGTATTGTTTTAGTTTTTCTTGCAGAATGTCTGATCATTGTCATAGACCTCAGATCCATTAAACCCCTGGTAGCAGTTATTTTTATGATAGGTAAAATTTAGATTTTTATCACATCTAACCCCAGCAAACAGATTAATGCCCTGCAGCTGCTGCTGTGCTTACCAAGTTGTTCTGATCCCATCCTACTTACTTCTAAAGGGAACTATCCAGTCAAGTATATCTAACTGCTTGCAAAGCTGATTCTGTAGTAACAGGACTCTCAGTAGCAGGCATGCGTGATGCTTTCGATCTCCCACTGATTCCCCACTGAAGGGCTTTCTGGCTACACAATTTCCTCTCCTTTACAAAAATAGCACCTTTTCCAGTCTCACGGAGTTAGCAATGCTGTTTGAGTCTCCTGAAGTACTTCCTTGTCATTTATCTGCCATTTATACTAATGCCACTAATTTTAATTGGCATTTTAGGCCATTGATACATATTATGATTGTCCCTCATTAAGTTTTGAATCATTTTCTGCTTGAGCAAGAGCACATTTCCAACATTTTATAAATTAAAGAGGAAACATGACTTTGGAGAGGGAATGACTTGGAGTCAGGATATCTGATTTCTCTCACTGGTTCTATGGAGAAGTTCATGTGATTGACAGATATAACTTTTTTACTACAGTGAGAAATTTTACCAAAGCTGGATTTGGTGAGTATAATTTTTGTTAACAAATTACTTTTCTCCCTCACATTATTTGAGTAGTCTCCATATTGAGCGCAGCAGTCATGAAGCTGTCAACAGAGGGCTGGGGTGTACCAACTATATGTTTCATTTCAGAGACAATCATGTGCGATTTGCTGATAACAAATATTCGTATAAAAATGACTTTGCAGGGCCCTTAGTATTGACACCTAGATGGAACTTTCAGGGCCAGCCATCTTTTTCTGCAGCTGCTGGGGTTGCTTCTATTTATAGGGAGAAAAAAAAAAGCTAAGTTGGAGGAAAGGAGATCTTTCGTTTTTTTAAAGAAGCGAGTAATCTAAACAGTAATTTATCTTTCTAGGATTAAATGAGCTGATCTCATTCGGGCCTAAGCATTTAAACTTGTCAAAGAACAAATTTTTGACTTACATGCGTTCTTAGCTTCCTTTTTCATCTTGAAGAGTAATGGGATCATTGCCCATATGGATTAGTTATGAATAAAATGCCAACTCCCTCAGATTCATGCAGAGGAAGTTCAGGTGATGTGGAAAAAGTATTTCAAGGTGACAGAATTCAGTATTCTTAATGTATCTCAAGGGAGTTCAGAGGCACTAATATTACTCACTGCGCAAGCCTCACTGCTAGGTACCTGCATAATCAAGACATTGGAGTTGACATGTTTGTTGTAGACAGTCACATTGGCAACTTTCTGAAGCTATAAATAGTGGCTGGGGCACCTATAATATTTTCTAGATACAGAGACATAGCTCTTAATCTTGATGTGATCTATAGAGGCAAAAATCCAGGGGCACTCACATGGAGTGTTCATTACTGCTGCATGACACACAAGGCTCCCCAGATTCTCAAGCTTCTAGGCTATAGGAAATGTTTGGAGCATGTCTGTTCCAGCCTCACTGCCTCAGATGAATCATGCTGGTAAGGCTTTTCTGAGATAAGTATGCATGCCCTCAACAAATATTTACTATCAATTGCTAACACCCAACTTCCACACACTGGACATGGCAGACATTCATCCCAGAGGATCGCACACTTGTAACTAATTTTTATGACATCTTTAGCAGAGAGAATCCTCTTTATGGCCATTACCTTGTGGATAGAAAACCTATAACTCAAAACACTTATGGGCCAGTGTTAGCTAATATGCTATAAAAGGCAACAAGATTGAATGGTTTTAAAGCATGTTATCTGAACCTTATTCTTTAAAAATAAAATTTTTGCTTTTATAGCTCCATGATAGTGAATAAAGAACAATAATACAATTTTTGTGCCTTAGTGCTCTCTTTGGTAAATTGGGAATACTAATTATAGCTATCTAAATGTATATACACTATTAGAATATATGGCTCATAATACTAATTCAATACCTTATGAAATATACTATGTTCTATCATTACATCATCCCCTTTGAGGATTATCTAAGGTCATAATTTGAGGATCTCACAAAACTGCTGCCACCAACAACATCAGTGCTTTCACCTGTAAATAAACCATGACACTTCCTTCTGAGGGTGACATGGCACAGCGGAGCAGCAGACGGTTACAGTCACTGTGCCACAAGGAAGGGTATACGTCACACCCGGTGTCTTTGTGTCATCTCTGCGGCATATTTGGAAATAATTTGCTTTGCAGTATCCCTCTTGGACATTGGTGCTTCTCATTGTAGCCTCTTCTCTTGAGATACTCAGGGTCAGAGCTGCATCCACCTTTCTGTTTGCTGTAATGTGACAACTGATGGGACAGTTGAGGAAGAATGGATTCATTTTGGTTCACGGTTTCAAAGGTTTTAGCTCATCATGGCTGGGGTGGAGGGTGTTGCCAAGAACAGAGCTCCTTAGGTAAGTGGCCAGTGCTGGGGAGGGAGGGAGGATGAGAACCTGTACTGAGGGTTTTCTCTTCTTCCCCACTTCCTTATTTCCATCTGGGCCACTCTTATGGGGTGGTACTTTCAAGATTCAGGAAAGATCTCCCACTTTAGTCATTCCTTTTGGGAAATATGCTCACAGATACACACTGAGAGATGCTTTATCAATCTCCTGGACATTTCTCTATCCAACCAGAATTAGTCATCACCATGACACAGAGTATACAGCTAAGCTGTTTCTTGTCACTTGCACTCGATAGTACAATCTGTGACTTGAATATGTTTGTTTATGATTGGAGTTGGCAGAGATCTTAAATCCGAGACCAGGAAAGTCAAAGGAGTCAACATTTTGACAGTAGCCAAACAATCTAACCAGGGCAACTCACAGCACTCTTAATACACCACCAACAAAGGCACACCACAGTCCAGATGGGCTGAGATGAGAGTCGCTTTTCAAAATGTATCTTGCAGTCAGCAGATGTGGTTGGAAACTGACCATGTTTAGAGTGGATGAGTTCTCTAAGACTCCTTAATTAGAAAGCCTTTCCTGGGATGCATGGCCATGGGCATAGCAGGAAAGCAGATAACACTGTAAACACTACCAAAGAATGGTCCTTTGGAAAGGAGGGGGCTCAAGACAGGAGTTTCCTTATTACTCGACAACTGACCTGCTTAACATTGAAAATATTCTAATGAGAATTTAGTTTTCTTCTTAGAAGTCTAAGTAGTATGGGCAGTGAAGTTGTCAATGAACACTGAAGAAAGGCAGAGAATGTTACTTAAAAAACAAATACTTCATATAGTACTTCACTTTTAGGAATAAAAAACACATGGGAAACAAAATCAATGGAGCAGAAATTCTCAGTATTTAGACTGTTTTTATATCTCTTAGGTTGTGATGGACTTAAGAAAAATAGTTATATTACTTATTTAAAATACAAATATTATTATTTTTACTGCTATATAAATTTACATGTTGTTAAGCACATTCATTATGAAATATTTATTGCAGTCAGTCAATTTAACATTTCCACTTCCTTTCCACAGTTGCATAGCTTTTGTGGTATCCCCACCAGAAATATCCTCATTTAGTAAATTTTCAATATATAATATTGTCCCTGTAGTCTTCCTGAAACAGACAAGCATAAACCATAGCTTAGGAACCTGTGACTTTTCACACCCCTCTCTAAACAATGCATCTAGGAAACTGTTAGCATCTCAAGCCCCCACATGCATCCAGCTTCACATATACCTGCTCTAGAAAATGAAAATAAGCTACCCTCCTAACATTCCTCTGCAGATGCCCTGCTTTTATGCAAACACATCCTGGAATGCCAGGAACTGTGGACAGCAGGATTGTCTGGCCTGGCCTGACTGAGTGCATGTATAACCAGGGAAAACTATGTCCCCAGGTGAACCTTAAGGTAGACTCCTCTCTATACTGTCTTACGCCTTTTTATACTAGAGCACATATATGATTGCAATTAAATCCATCGTGTGAAAGGGCATGGGCAGTGAGTAAAGGCTAAGGTAATCCAAGCCTGTTAATCAAAATAGAGAGCCACGCCCACAATGCTCCTGGTAACAAAACTCCTCCCTCTCCTGAACTCTGTTAAACAGAAGTTCCAGATATAGCTGGCTCCGTTGATTATATTCACTCTTGAGATCCACTGTCAATCTTGCTGCTGTATCCCTTTCTAATCTCTATTATAGTTTTGCTTTGAGTAAAGTTTCCTCACTGTTTATGAGAACTTTTATTTCAATTACTTGCATAAGAAACCAAACCTGGAAATACCAGCCCAGATTCTGCCCACCAGTAAGGAACCTCCCACACATTAACTCTTAAGACTTGCACTAGTTACAAGATACTGCAGTTTTCCATTCACCTTAGGTTTGGATTTGCACCTTGTAAATGGGGGTGCATATTTTATCATGATCACATCTTTGTACCTGGCTTATAATACCTATCACATAACAGTTGTTCAAAATATTTGAATGGTGTTTAACATCAGGATGACATGCTTTGAGAAATGCTTATTTCTTGATATCCTTTATTGTAAACTGTTGTCCCATCATCTTCAGAGGACCTAGAAATTCCCTGAAGGAAGAACATCTCCCCTAAATCTGGCTCTGTTATGAATGCAGCCCTCAAATTACAGGGCACCACACCCTTCACCCCTACCTCCTGTTGCTTACTTTTAATTCTGATTTGTATCGCAAAGCTCGTGTTCTTTTTGTGATTTGCACTAAAGCTAGTGTATATGCCCATTTCAGTGTGCGCACTGTTAGCTTGTTGAAGCTAGATGTCCATCTCCATTGCATGTCCTCTGAAGAACTTAGTACAGTGCCTCAGACAGAGAAGGCTTGCTAAATTGAATTACACTGATAGTGATCAAAAAGGTTAGGGAATAGAATGCTGCAGAACAGATTAAAAGAACACAGATTCTTTATCTCAAACAAAAGATCAGATGCTATTTTAAGTACCTACCAATCAATTAAGTCTGTTATATCCTGAATGGGGGATAAAGAGGAGGGTGGGGCCCAATGGCCACCAGTTTGTTACCAGTTTCTGGAAGAATGGCCAAGGACTCTTGGTCTTTTGTGTCTTTTGATTATAAGAACCATATGTTTTTAGGAAATCCACCTCACTAGTCTACAATAGGACTCAAAGAATTCTGTTGCAATTAATACTTGCAATTGTAATTCAGGAGCTGTCATTTTATGTAGGGGAATCATTGTTGCATGTGACTATTAGATTTTAGCCAGAATATCCCTAGAATATGAACTTGTTTGTTCATTTTACTGAAACACATACTCTGTATTATCACTTTCATTTGGCAAATACTGTGAGCATTTGCTATACTCCGAGCCATTAGTGATGCACCAGGAATCCAAAATTAAAGGAAAATAGAAGACTTGTCTTTGCTGTCCTGAAGAATTAATATCTGAAGACATAATGTCAATGTAAAATAAATACTTTAACATAAAATGCATTAAGTATATATTATGGATTAGGTTTCCTAAGAGCCCATAGATTTGGATGCCATATTTTTTGTAAACCTGTCACATTCAATAGAACTACAACATAAGCCATAAATATCATTCTAAGTTACCTAGTAGCCATGTCACAGAATAAAAGAAGCAATTCATATTAATTTTACCATGAATTTTTTTATACTGACATATCTCAAATATAATTTTAACATGGAATCAATATAAAACTTATTATTAAGGCAGTTTATATTCTTATTTTTTAGAATTAAACATTCAAATTCTAGGCTAATTCTGGAGATAATCAATTTAGATCAATGATAATTCAAATGTTCCATAGTGGCTGCAGCTAGTTACTATCACAATGGACAATGTATTTTCAGGACTTAATGGAAAGCTTTTTTTCAGTGATGTGATAGTAAATTGTATTTTGTACATTAAGAGATTAGCCCTAAGTGTAAAAAAATGGGGTGTTGTACTAAACAAGATGGAACAGCATGCACAAAGGCAGAGAGGCATCCAGAAAGTGCTGGTCAAACTTTCATATCTGTCGGCCTGACAGGGAAGTAGCCTAGAATAAAAGAATGAATGGCTAAGACTTCAACATAAAATTAACACTTCATAGTTATATGAATACTTGTGAAATTCTTGCTATACATCAGGTCATATCTGAAACACTTTTTATATATTAGTGTGTTTTGTCCTTGCAATAACACTATAAAAATGTGACCATTATTACATAGCCTACTTTATAGATGAGGGAGGAAATATGAAGGAACTCAGTGATCTGCCCAACTGTACCTAAATATTAAGTGTGAGGAATAGAGTCTTACTGTAGAATCTTGTTCTTCAGAGCTATGCTGTTTTCTGTAAGTCACTTCCACTGCTGGACCACACGGACCTAGTGATGAACCTAATGTTCTGTGGAGATCATGAGAAGGCACATTAGAGAATTGCTGAAGATATAAGATGAACTAATTAGGCAAATGTGTTTTCCTAAGGATAAAGGTTGATTATAGGCTAAATACAACACAGAGTTATAAAAACAAATGTGATGTCAATGTATTACATTGCAGGAATATATCACACAGTATATGCATAGAGCTTCATGTTACTTTGTTACTAAGTGGGAGAAATAAATTGAAAAATATCCATTCCACATAGTGTTTAACAACATCCAGAAAATACAATTGGACAAACATTTATGTCTTGGTTATTGAGAGACTCAACTATGCAATCAACATATTGGAAGTCAAAAGATGAAAGAGTTACATCATGCAAATGCTATTCTAAAGAGAACTCATGTTGATATATATATATATATATATATATATATATATATATATATATATTTCAGCTCAAGGCAGTATGGTGGTTTGCATAGGAATGGCAGCCTTAGGCTCATATGCTTGGTTGTTAGGGAGTAGTACTGCTTGAAGGATTAGAAGGTGTAGCTTTGGAGGAAGTGTGTCACTGGGGGTGGACTTTGAGGGTTTGAAAGCCCAAGCCAGTCCCAGAGTCTCTCTCTTCCTTCTGATTTGGATATAGAACTCTCAGCTATTTCTCTAGGATCATGTCTGCCTGCATGTGACCATGCTTCCTGCCATGCTGATAATGGACTAAACCACTGAAACTGTAAACAAGTACCAATTAAATACTTTCCTTTATAAGAGTTGCCATGGTCATTGTGTGTCTTCACAGCCATAGAAAACTGACTAAGACAGGCAGGAAGGAAGACTTCTTGATTATGAGTTCTGTTCACCAAGAAAGCTCACAATTTCTTTACCTAATGAAATAGCCTGGGAAATTTTGAAGTAAAAGTTAACTAGTTAAAAGGCTAGAGTAACCAATAATTATTGAGTAAAATTTGCTTTCTTTCACAAATTCACTGGGAAAAAAAGTATGAAGAAAGACAGAAAACTTGACTGTTTCAGTCAACAATCATCATGAAATAATCAACTATTGACTCCATGTCCCCCAAATGTAGAGTGCTCATTATTTTCAGTCCAAAGAGTAGAATAATTATATCCAACCTGACTCAATTAAATATAAAAGACTTAAGTTATGATGATATGTTTTTGTGGCCCTATTTAAGATAGAAATCAAAGACACATTTTTTAGAAGTTCCCATGTATTTAGAAATGAACATACTTTTATGTTCTATACATTTCAAAGAAATAAAAATCAAATTGAAAAACTATTTCTAATTGAAAGTATTTGAATCCATTGTTTTAAAATTCATGGAAAGCATATTAAATTGTTCATGAAATTAAGTTTGAGATATATGTATTTATAATGAAAATAAATATTAAAATCTATATGCTAAGTATCTCAAGAAAATAGAGCAATGATAGCATATTAAATATGAAGAATAAAATAAAAGTGCAAAATAAAATAAGTGATAGTGAAAAGAAATATGATAAAATACTATGTGATGACACCTTGAGGTTCAGTAAAATAAACAAGCACATGTGGAGATACACTCTCGATAGTGGCAGGACTGTGCTCTGATTTTCTCTGTTTAGACAGGGATAGTATTAACTTTTTAAGATACAACTTCTGTGCAATGTAAATATATAAAAATCTCAAATTTGAGGCATAAAAAATAATGAGCACCCCTTGATTTTTCCTGCGTCTAATTGTTGTACATATTTAATATGACACTCACTGCCAAACTTTTTTCTATTTTGAGTCTATATATCCCCAGTGTCCCCCAGTGGGCAGATGTAACCCTTGGGGCGTTGCCATGATATAACTCAAAACAGAGCAATGGCCTGGCTGAAAGAACCTTAGGAAATGTAGCAGACTTTAGCACAAGCAGCCTTCTGAGGTATCACAGTGAAATCTCTGCAATCAAGCTTCTCATCCTGAGGAGAGGTTGGCTCACAGACTTCTTGTTTTGCTGAAGGTGACTGACTGATTTTGATGCAGGTATTTTAACTACAAGGCCAGGGAATAGACAGACTCCTACTGTTTTTGCAAACCCCCTAACCACTAAGTACCTCTTCAGTCTCTTTTTTGTTTATATGTTGACCCCCGATACATTTAAGTTCATGCATGCCTCAGTCCTTGGTCTTTTACCCCTAAAAATAAAAGAAATACAGCACTAAAATGAATCTAAAATGAAAATCCTGGAAAGCTAAAAGACAACTTTGGCTATAAGAAAGAATAATGTTAAGTCTAGCTATTCTCTAATCAAAAAAGGAGACTAAAAATAGTCTCAGATAAAAACAAAAGTGTCATCAGATAGCTGAAATCATTGATAAGGAACTACAGGCTGTGCGTGCTTAGAGGCACTTCTGAGGGAGCAGATAAGAAAGCAGAGCATGGCCAATCAGCCATAAAATTGGCCACCTCAGGCAAATTCCTGCCTTTGGATGCATTCCATGACTGGAATGCTTTTCAGTCATGCTTAGAGTATTAGGGTCACATTAATTCTTAGAATTTTACAGAAAAGTCAAAGTATTATCAGCATATATTTGACAAATGTTTTGAGTCTGTTTACCAGATGTAGGTTCATGTTAAAGATGAACTAAAGTGATAGATTATCCCAGGAGGGATCTGTGAGACATTCAATCAGATCCATGGAGGCATATGGCAGTTTATTAATTAATACCATTAATAATGTATTAGTGAAATTGCTTATGTTGATTTATACCAGAAGATGCCAGTTCCAGGCAGATGAGACTAAATATATTATACCAACACTGTTATTTTCAAAAAGTAATAGGAATTTCTTTATGATATAATGACAAGAAACTAATAAAACTCCAACAGCATAAACTATAAATAAAGGATCTGACAAATTATGCTTTCTTAGTCTGGAGAGATGGTTCAGTGGATAAGTGTCTGTTGCTCTTGACGATCAGCGTTCAGTTCCCAGCAAACGTACCAGAAGTCTCAACCCCTACCTCTAACTCAGCTCAAGGAGTTCACACACCCTCTTCTAGCCTCCATGGGTACCTGCACATGTGTGTATACCCACACATGAACGCCAAAGACACACACACAAATAAATAAAAATTACGCTATATTAATGATAATACCATTTAGTAATGCCAATTATTAAGAGTTGAAAAGGTAACAGAATCAGTGACAGAATCAATTTCCAATATTGTTAGCACATTACAGCACCATATATGGATTATCTGTACACACAGAGTAGGATTTTCATATATACTTCCATTACATATATGTGTATGGTACATATCTTTATACCAATGTGAGGTAAAAACCAATAATTCCAATAAAAGAGAGAAAAAACATGAATACGCACTCTTGTATTTTGTGATCAACAACCAAATATAATCATTTTTAGCAACACTAGTAATCAGAGGAATTACAATAATATTTCATTTTGCACACAACTTATTGCAAAAATTCCGAACTCTGACATGAGTTATATTTGCAAAACATTTTCTTATCCTTATTCTAAAACACTTCAGAACAGAACTTGTTATCTATTAAAGTTGAAAATGTCTAGTCTAGGCATAATTCCTTTTGTGAATATGTGACTAATGGGCCAGCCATTAGGAATTTCAACACATAGCATCAAGAAATAAAAAAAAGTTATAATGACCTAGATTAGAAAAGAAGAAATGCCACAGGGAAAAAAATAACCCTTGGTTAAAATTGTGTGAAGAAAATAAATATAACTGTACAATGGGATATGGTCCAGTAGCACAAATAAATCAAGTGTTGTACAGAGACACAGTCAACATATGAGTATGTACAATGTAACAAGCAGATCTAGCAGCAAAGCAGTACAGAGTGGAATATAATTTTCAAGTAAGGAGAGCTGTGTGCTGTTCACATACAGTTACATAACTTAATCACTGGTACAGGAAACAGGACTCAGTTCCTTCCGTGTGGTAGGCACATTTTTTAAGTTAAATTTTATTCACCTCCGTGTGTGTGTGTGTGTGTGTGTGTGTGTGTGTGTGTGTGTGTGTGTGTGTTTTCATGGAGGCCAGAGAATAACTTGTGGAGTTTGATTCTCTCCTTCCCCCAGTGTGTCCTGAGATTGCACTTAGGTTCTCAAGGCTCAGTAGCAGGTCCCTTTAACTGGAGTCTTCCTTTAGCAGGAGCCATTCCGCCTACCCTCTTTTGCATAATTGTTGGGGTTTTTCTGTTTTGTTTTGTTTCTTGCACTGGTTACTGGTTATTCTTTTTTATTGCTCTTTTTAATAAATATGCTTTGTATATGGTTTTAAATATAGTACTCATTTAGTGCTCACTAAACAAACTTTTGCAAAAACCAAATGAGAAGGTGTACAAAGTTTTCCTTTTGAGAGTGGAGCCACTGTTCATGTCTGATAAATTAACTCTATCTCCCCAGTGTGTATTCTAGGAATCAGAACCATTAGCCAGGGTATATATGCACACATACTAACCCTTGCGTGGATGTACAGCTCTACAGATACTTCTTGGTGCTGTCCTTGGGACCTGTATTAGCTACATATGATTCATCTTTATATTTGTAGCTCAAATTTGACATCACTGAAGACTGGTTTTCTGTTCAAGATGGCAAGAAGGAGGACTAAGCTTTTACTAACCACAAAGATTTCTTGACTGTTCAACTTCAGAGTAGTGTGTAACAGGACCCAAATTTGCTTCCTCAGGGAAGTCGTTTATCCACTTACCTCTGGACTTCTGCTCTGTGTATTTCCAGGTGTTTCTGTGCTGTCTGCATGCCTCCATTCAGTTTTGCTGACTTCCTGATTCCCATGACTTCCATTCTCAACTGTGTCTTCACTTTTTTATCAAGATGGTTTCCCACAATTGTAACACTTTGATTATGCCATCACCATCTGCATCCACAGATCCTGTGTCCTCAAAAGTGACTGTCTTAATTCACAAACTTTGAAGTTTACTCTCTGTGCTGTGAAATTTTGTCTTCTGAAAACGCTGTGTTATGCATTCAAGACTATATCAAATGAATTATTTTCTCATTTCCAAAATATATGGATTAAAATTTCATGGTCTGTACCATTTTCAGACTGATTCCTTTCACACAGCAACCTGCAACTATAATTCATCCATACCATTCTGTGACTTTTATAGTCTGTTTCTTTTCACTGCTGAATAATATTCCATTTCACAAATTTGTTATAATCCACTTAATTATCAAATGTGTTTGTGTTTGCTTGAGAATTTTGTGTTACTAACAAAAGTACTGCAACCATGCAGTCTTGCTCTGATATTAGTTGTCAAATTAGTTCAATAAACATGTAGAGGAACACTTGCATAACATTATAGTAAAACTATGTCAAGGTTATAAGAAAACAAACTGCCATTGTAATTGCTACTAGCAGTAAATGAAAATTGGTTTTGACCCACATTCTACAACCAGCTGCTTTGGTCATTGTTTCATATTTTGGCAGTTGTGTGGAACGTGTGGGTCTTCCTAATTGTTTAAGCCTCCAACTCTTCATGGTATATTGTCTGTAATTGGCTTATCTTGAGTGAGATGTGTCTTCAGAGCTTTTGCTTGCTTCTTGAGGACTGTAGTTCTTGATTGCTCTGTTCAAAGAGTTAGGTGCATATCTTGGATTAGTCCTTTAAGACCCCTTTATTTTCCAAATGTTTCCCCCTACCTGCTGGCTTTCCTTTTCCTTCTCTTTACTAATGCATTTACAGAGAAGAAAAATTTAAATTTGGTGAAATCCAGATTAGGAAGTAATTCTTTTTGGAGTCTGCTGTACATCTAACATGTCATCAGCCATCCTAAAGTCATATAAATTTTTTCCTAAAATTTGTGGTTTCTCATTTTTCAGTTAGCAACATGATTGAGCTTGAGGTATTTTTAAAATGTGCTAAGCATTCATCTAGTATTATTTCTATCATATTCTCTGCATTTGTATAGCAAACATTTTAGTACCATTTATGAGCCTTCCATCCTATAACTATGAGAGGCTTTCTCATTTTTTTTAGCCTCCTATGACTGTAGATGTAACCAACCGTCTTATTAAATAAGAAACACAGAACCAATGTAAAAGAGAAAGCCAAGAGGTCAGAGCTCAGAGCTAAAATCTCACCCTTCCTTCTGCAGTAGTCTTAGCTTCCTGAAAGACAGCTATTTCCCTGTGTGTAAGTCGTTTCATAGTCATTCTGCCTTCTCATTGGTTGTAAACCCAAACACGTGACTGCCTTGTCACTGTCTGAATGTACAGCCCTCCAGGTCTTAAAGGCATATGTCTCCAATGCTGGCTGTATCCCTGAACACACAGAGATCTATGGGATTAAAGGCGTTCACCACCACCGCCACACTGTCTATGGCTCTAATAGCTCTGACCCCCGGGCAACTTTATTTATTAACATACAATCAAAATCACATTTCAGTACAATTAGAATACCACCACATTTCCCTATCAATGTTTATAGTTTTTAGGATAATAGACACTGTACATCAACCTAAAAGTACACCCTAATACTTTTAATTCCAGATGTGTTTGTAAATGATTATTTTTTAAATTTCAGATAAAAATTGTTTATGGTGGCCTATAAAAAGGAAAATAATTTAAAAACGTAACTTGAAATATTACATTAACTAATTATATTTGTGCTGTTACTTATTTTCTTCACAAAGTTCTCAGACAAGAAGGAATTGAGAGAGAATATGTCAGCTATCACTAGCTAACCCCTGCAGGACACCGTCAACCAACTCAATGAGTGCCGTGTTTTCTCTCAGTCCCTGATCTGCTGAAATCTGGCCTTCCCTTTGGTAGTAACTCTCCCTGAGTGATCTCTCAAGTTCAGGTACCTTGTACTGAAATAGAACCTTGTGTTCACTGAAACAATACACTCAGTCAATCACAAACTTAGAAAATAGTCAATCCATATGTAGTCAAATATGGTTTATTAGAATTAGCACTAATGAGTGTAATTTATAAGAGAAAACTTTGGGATGATACCATTGACTACTGAGTTCTATTTCACTTTTATTTGTAACTTGAAAAAAGCAAGGTTCAGGTTGGAACCTGTTAATCTTAATGTCTTTGGAAACCAAATGGAAATGTTTGTCCAAAATTCAAGGATCAGATCAGAAGAAAGATTTAGATCTGTTTATCCAATAGGTACTATCAAAGGTTGGGCTAAATAAGAACATGTGGAGAGAAAATACAGATGGGAAATTAATTGAAATCAAGGACCCAGATGTGGGGAAGTGCCCATCTGCTGTGGATATCACTCTATATAAATAAAACACTGATGGCCAGTGACCAGACAGGAAGTATAGGTGGGACAAGGAGAGAGGAGAATTGGGGAAACAGGAAGAAGGAGGGAGAGAGACTGCAGCCACCGCCAGGACAAGCAACATGTAAAGATGCTGGTAAGCCACAAGTGACGTGGCAAGGTATAGATTTATAGAAATGGGTTAATTTAAGATATAAGAACAGTTAGCAAGAAGCCTGCCACGGCCATACAGTTTATAAGTAATATAAGTGTCTGAGTGATTATTTTATATGTAAATTGTGGGACTGCGGGGCTTGGTGGAACCTGGAGAGAAGCTCTCCAGCAACACCCGTATGTAAAGAATAAGAAGGGATGGATTTTCACAAAAAAAAATGATGAGGACAATGAGAAGGGAAATAGCAAGACATACAGGGTGAGAGGGTCTATAGCAAACAATACAGGCATTTTAAATAAGAAGAGACAAGGCAAAGCCAACCATAGGAGTATAGGGTAAGCTCGTAGAAAGCATTTTCAGTGGGAAGAGAAGAGTTTGTGATCTAAGTGAGGAGGAGAGGAAAGGAAGCTGAGGTATGAAAAATAAACACCAAGTCAGTTGAGACACAATCTGGGAGAATATAGTTCAATAGTGATATGTAATTTATGTATGCAATTATATAATTCATTAAATATAATATATGATGTACAAATGTTATAAACATACAATCAGGTATAACTTAATATAAAATCATGCATAAGTAATACATGTGTCAATTAGTATGTGACAACCATATTGGAAAGTAGATGGTGTGGCAAACATCCCCAAAACTTTAGCACTCTAGCTTCAGTTAAAGAACACAGAAACACTTTTATTGAACAGATAGATTCTTAGAAAGCTAGGCATCTCAACATCCACTGAAGACTGTAGTTATCAACCTGTCTAATGCTGTGAACTTTTAATATAGTTCCTCATGCTATGATGACCCCGAACTATAAAATTATTTCATTGCTACTTTATAACTGTAGGTTTGCTATTGTTATGAATCACAATGCAAATTTCTGGGTTTTTTTCTGATAGTTTTAGGCAACTCCTATAAAAACATCCTTTGACTCCCGCCCAAAAGGGGTTGTGACCCACAGGTTGAGAACCTCTTACTTAAGTTGTCTTAAATTACCTTGTTGTTAAGCTCTTTGGAATTTTAATTTCCCACCTTTCCCCATTGTGATACATAGTAGAGAACTGATAAGAATCTTGTGTTCCAACATGAACCATTATGATTGTGATCATGTTGTTCAAATGAGAGGATGAGCTAGACTTCTCTTCTAGAAGTTGCAAGAATGTCAAAACTAATAAGGGAAAATTGAAACATGACACATTTACCACTGTGTTTTAAAGAGGTATTTTTAAAAACTTAGTAAGCTATTTAGAAAACTACTTTCAAAATTTTTCAGATTTGAATGGATGCAAAAACAAGATCCATCCTTCTGCTCCATCCAAGAAACATACTCAAATCAAGGACAAGCATCACATTAGGGTAAAGTGTTAGAAAGAGATATTCCAAGAAAATAGCCATACGAAACAAGCTGAAGTAACCATTTTTACCAACTGACAAAATAGACTTTAGACAAAAACTAATTAGAAGATATAAGGAAGAGTACTATATACTAATGAGAGGAAAAATCCCAAAAGTACGTTTCACTTCTTAACATCAATGACCCCCAAACAAGGGCACCCATGTTTGTGAAAGAAACACTGCTATAGCTTAAATCACATACTGACCTTCACACACTGATAGTGGGTGACTTCAATATCCCAACCTCTCTTGCCAATGGACAGGTCATCCAGATAAAAACTAAACAGAGAAGTTCTGGAGCTAACAAATTATAAAATAAATGGACCTAAAAGATAATTATAGAATGTTTTACCAAGACACAAAAGAATATATATTTTTCTCAGCACCCCATGGAACTTCCTCCGAAATTGGCCACACATGCAGACATAAAGCAAGTCTCAACAAATACAAGTAATTAAAAATAACACTTTGCGTCCTATCTGACCACCACAATTAAAGCTGGATATTAATAACAATAGAAACAATAGGAAGCCTACAAACTCATGGAAACTGAAAAAGTCTCTACTAAATGAAAAGTGGGTCAAAAATAATTTAAGAAAGAAAATACTTTCTAAAATTGAATGAAAAATGAGTAAACAACATACTCAAACTTATGGACCACAATAAAGGCTGTTTTTAGCAGCAAGTTCATACCACTAAAGGTGTACATAAAAAAAAATGGAGAGATCTCATAACAACACACCTAAAAGCTCTAGAACAAAAGAAGAAAACACACCCAAAGGGAGTAGATGGCAAGAAATAATCAAACTCAGGCTGAAATCAATAAACTAGAAACAAAACAAACAATACAAAGAATCAATGAAACCAGAGTTGGCTCTTTGAGAAAATCAATAAGGTTTACAAACCCTTATCAAAATTAAGTAAAAGACACAGGGAGAATATCTAAACTAACAAACATATAAATGAAAAGATGGACTTAACAACAGATACTCAGGAAATCTAGAGAATCATAAGGATATGCTTTAAAAACCTGTACTCCACAAAACTGGGAAATTTAAAAGAAATGGATAACTTTCTCAATAAATACCACTTACTAAAGTTCAACCAAGATCAGATAAGCAATTTAAACAGACTTATAACCCCTGGTGAAACTAAACTGATTACTGAAAGTCCCCCCCCTCACACACCCACAAAGCTCAGGGTCAGACAGTTTTAGCACAGAATTCTACCAGACTTTCAAATAAAAGTTAATTCCAGTATTCTTCAAATTATTCCACAAAATAGAAGCCAAAGGAATATTTCCCAATTCATTTTAGGATGCCACAGTTACTCTGATACCCAAATTATATACTGACCCAAAAGGAAAGAGAATTACCAACTAATTTCCCTTATGGATGTAGAGTAAAAAATATTCAATAAAATACTTTCAAACCAAATTGAAGATCATATCCAAAAGACCATAATCAAGTTGATATGAATTCTAGCCATGCCCCCAAGACCTTGCATGCACTGGTGAGACACTTAGTCATTTACGCTTATTCATTTCCGGCCTGTATGTCCTATGTAATCAGTGCATTATGTGGGCCCATAATTTGCATGCAGTGTGATCACATAATCTATGCACATGTGTGGCATAGCCACATGGACCCATATGTGCATGCCTGGGAGAGTCCATAAAAGGTGGATCCCTTGTATCCTCCCTGCTCTTCTGCATATGTCTCTCAAACAGGCCTGAGCACATACTTTCCTATCCCTCCCTTCTTCTAACAATCTCTTATAGTGTGTTTTGTTGTGCCTCATGACTTTTCCTCACAGGGTAAACAGTGCCGCATAAAACTAACAGAAGTAGGCTTCATCCCAGAGGTACAGGGGATGGTTCAATATACAAAAATCAGTAAATGTAATTCACCATATAAGCAAATTGAAAGAAAAAAATGATCATCTCATTAGATGCAGAAAAGGCTGTTGACAAAACCCAATACCTCCTCATGATAAAAGTCATGGACAGATTAGGGATACAATGAACATACCTTAACAATAATAAAGGCAGGTTACAGAAAGCCCATAGCCATTACCAACTTAAATGGAGAGAAACTCAAAACAATTCTATTAAATTCAGAACTAAGACAAGGTTGTACATTCTTTCCATACCTATTGTCTTAGTTACAGTTTCTATTACTGTAAAGAAATACCATGACTATGGAAACTCTTATAGAAAATAACATTTAATTGGGATGTCTCACTTACAGTTCAGAGGTTCAGTCCATTATCATCATGGTGGGGAGCTTGCAGCATGCATGGTGCTGGCTACATCTTGATCAGAAAATAACAGGAAGTAGACTTAGACACTGGGCAGTATTCTGAGCATAGAAAAGCTCAAATCCTGCCCCCACAGTGACATCCTTCCTCCACCAAGGTCATAACTACTCCAATAAAACCACACTAATAGTGTCACTCTCTATGAGCTTATGGGGGCCAATTACATTCAAACTACCACATTCCACTCCCTGGCCCCTATAAACTTGTGACAATATCATAATGCAAAATGCATTTAGTCCAACTTCAAAAGTCCCCATAATCTATCATAGTCTCAACAATTTTTAAAAGGTTCAAGTTCAAAGTTTCTTCTGAGATTTTTGCAATCTCTTAACTGTAATCCCTTGTAGAATCAAAATCAAAAGAGCAGATCACATACTTCCAACATATAATGGCAAAAGATATACATGACCATTTCAAAATGTAAGGAAGGGATCACAGTGAGGAAATAGTGGACCATAGAAAGACCAAAACTCAGATGGACAAACTCCAAACTCTGCATCTTTATGTCTGATGTCAAAACATCAAAATACTCTTCAGATCACCAAGTCCCTTCAGCTATGTTGACTGTAACATATTTCCTTCTCTTGGGCTGTTTCCAGTCCTGTTTTTAGTTTTCCTCAGCAGGTATCCCAAGGCTCTATCATCTCTAACATCTTAGAGTCTCCAAGGTAATCTAAGCTTCAATTTTATAACTTCATGCAATGGCCTCTCTAGGCCTCCATGCAGGGATACCCTTGACAGATGCCTGGCCTCAGTGGTTTTCCTTAGTCTCAGAGGCAGATTCTATAGGCCCTTCCTTCCGTTTTTATCTCCAAGATCATGTGGCCAAAGCTGCTAAGTTCTGTTGCTTACTGGGGTTGGAACATGGCCTCCTTGTTCAATTATATCTTCATTAGCTTTCTGTCCATCACTGATTAAGCTTGGCTGTCCTGAAACTAAATTTCTAGACTAGATTGGGGTCAAATTCAGAAATCTGCCAGCTTCTGCCTTTGGAGTACAGATATTAAAGGTGTACACCATCATACCTGGCTCTAAGCTTTTTTTTTTTTTTTTTTTTAAGTTTCTTTTCACAATTTGGAAACTTAGCTGGATAGAATCTTGCCTTGAGATCATCACCCCCTTTATTCTTTTTCTTAATATATTTATCTCCTTGATCACAGGATTTATATTTATTCCTCTTCCTGGTGCCCTCTTTCTCAATCTGTACATTTTGTATTTTTACTTTCTCAGCTCGATCCTTTTTACTATAAATCTTCATTAGAGTTACCACTAATAACCACATGACAGAGGCCATACTAGGCTGTTTTGAACTTTCCTCTGCCAAGAGAATTAATCCAAAATTTTCACGTTAGCCTCAGGTAGACTCTTCTCACAAAAGCAAAAGGCAGCCACATTCTTCACCAAAATATCACAGGAACAATCTATAGGCAACATACTAAAATTGTTCTCTGAAACCACTTGAGCCAGCCCCGAGCAGTTCAAATAACTCTTAGCCCCACTGTCTTCCGTGATCCTACTAACATGGCCCATTAAACAGTACTTAAAGAATTCTACTGCTTTCCTAACCCAAAATACCAAAGTCTAAATTCCTCCAAACAAAAACATAGTCAGCAATACCCTACTCCGTGTTACCAACTCCTGTCTTAGGGTTTTTATTGCTATGAAAAGACACCATGACCATGGAAACTCTTGTAAAAGAAAACACTTAAATGGGGTGGCTCACTTATCATTCAAAGGTTCAGTGAATTATCATCATGACAGAGAGCATGGTGGTGTACAGGCAGACATGGTGCTGCTACATCTTGATCAGAAGGCAACAGGGAGTGTACTATGACACTGGGAGTATCTTGAGCATAGGAAACCTCAAAGCCCACCCCCACAGTGACATACTTCCTCCACTAAAGCCATACCCACTCCAACAAAGCCACATCTCTTAATAGTGCCACTCCTTGTAAGCTTATGGGGATGAATTACATTCAAACTACTACTCCTATTCAACTTAGTACTTGAATTCTTAGCTACAGCAATAAGACAACTGAAGGAGATCAAGGGGATACAAATGGGAAAGGAAGAAGCCAAAATATCTTTATTTGCAGATACTACAATAGTATACATAAGTGCCCCTAAAAACTCAGCCAGGAAACTCCTAAATCTGATAAACACTTTCAGCAAAATAGCTAGCTACAATATTAACTCACAAAAATTAGTTGCCCTTTTGTATACAAATGACAGTCTGAGAAAGAAATCAGGGAAACAACACCTTTCACAATAGTCTCAAATAATATAAAATATCTTTGGGGCTTTCTAGCCAATAAAGTAAAGTACTTGTATAAAAAAATTCAGGTCATTGAAGAAATAAATTGAAGAAGATATCAGAAGATGGAAAGATCTCTCATGTTCATGGATCAGTAGAATTAAGATCGTAAAAATGGTTATTATACTAAAAGGAATCTACAGATTCAATGCAAGCTTCATCAAAAACCCAACATAATATTTCACAGATCTTGAAAGAACAGTTATCAGCTACAAATAGAAACACAAAAAACAAGGATAGCTGAAAATTCCTGAATAATAAAAGAGCTGCTGGAAGTATCACTATCACCATCCCCAATTTTAAGTTGTGGTATAAAGCTATACTAATGAAAACATTATAGTATTAGCACAAAAACAGACATGGTGATTAATGAAATCTAATTGAAGACTGATACATAAATCCACACACCAATGGACACCTGATTTTTGATAAAGATTCCAGAAATACACAATGGAAAAAAAAAGCATTTTTTAGCAAATGGTGCTGGTCAAACTGGATTGATGCATGTTGAAGAATTCAGATAGATTCATACTTATCTCCCTGCACAAAATTTAACTCAAAATGAATCAAAGACCTCAACATAAAACCACAGAAACTGAACCTGGAGGAAGATAAAAGTGGAAAATACCCTTGAACTCATTAGTACATGAAAAGATTTTCTGAACAGAACACCATTAGAACAGGCACTAAGATCAATAATTAATAAATAGGACCTCATGAAACTTAGAAGCTTATTCACAGCAAAGGACACCATCACTAGGACAAAGCATCAGCCTACTGAATGGGAAAAGAATTTTTCCAATTCCTCATCTGATTGATAGACTGCTAATATCCAAAATATATAAAGAACTCGAGAAGGTAGAAATCAAGTAAATAAATATCTTAATACTTGTTAAATATTTCTTAAAGTGGGGGTACATATCTGAACAGAGAATTCTCAAAAGAGGAAAATCAAATGGCTGAGAAACAAATTTTCTGCATCCTTGGCCACTAGGGAAATGCAAAACTACTTTGAGAGTCCATTTTCCACCTGTCAGAGTGGCTAAGATTAAAAACCCAAGTGACAGTTGGTGCTAGAGATGTGGAGCAAGGGGAACACTTCTCCATTCCTGGTTGGAGTGCAAACTTGTACAGCCACTTTGGAAATCAATATAGAGGTTTCTCAGAAAATTGGGAATTGATCTACCTCAAGGCCCAGCTATACAACTCTTGGACATTTATCCAAAGAACTCTTCATCCTACCACAAGATACTTGCCATGACAAAAAGAAAAAAGAAATAAAGAAAGAAAGAAAGAAAGAAAGAAAGAAAGAAAGAAAGAAAGAAAAAAGAAAGAAAGAAAGAAAGAAAGAAAGAGAAAGGAAGGAAGGAAGGAAGGAAGGAAGGAAGGAAGGAAGGAAGGAAGGAAGGAAGGAAGGAAGAACCATGTTCATTGTTTCCTTGGTCACAATAGCCAGAAATTGTAAAAATACTAGATGTCCTTCAACCAAAGAATATGTGGTACAATTACACAATGGAATATTAAAAATGACATCATGAAATTTACAGGCAAATTGATGGAACTAGAAAAAATTATTATGAGAGAAGTTTCTGAGATCTAGAAGACAAATATGGTATGTAGTTACATATAAGTGGATATCAACCATCAAATCAATGATAGTTCTGTTACAATCCATAGAACCTCAAGGGGTAGGTATAGAGTAAGGGCCTAGAGAGATCAGATAGATCTTATTAAAAGAGGGAAATAGAATAGATAGATATGGATAGAAGGGGGGCTTGAATGGGAGGATCATTTGAGGAAGGGGAGTAGAGGGGAGGCACCTTGTTAAATTAGTGCCTTGTTCAACCATCATCAGAGAAGCTTCTTCCTGCAGTAGATGGGAACAAATATAAAGACCCATAGCCAGACATTATGCAGAAAGTGAGAGACCTTGGAACACTCAGCCCTAAATTGGATGTCTCTATCAAATCTCTCCCTTGGAGCTCAGGGAATGCTGCCCAAGAGGAGGCTGTAAGAGTGTAAGAGCCAGACAGGATGGAATACACCATGAAAACAAGGCTGTCTAAATCAACATGATTAAAGCTCATTTGAACTCACAGAAAGTGAAGCAGCACTCACAGGACCTGCACAGGTCTGCACCAGGTCCTCTGTCCTTATATTATGGCTTCCAGTTTAGTGTTGTTATGGGATTCCTGAGTGTGCAAGTATGTGGGTCTCTGATTCCTATGCCTTTTCTTGGACTCTTCCTTCTGTTGGTTTGTCTTGTCCAAATTATTGTGTGATAATTTTTGTTTTATTTTATTAATTTGTAGTGCATTGTATTTTTAAAAAATTAATTAATGAGAACCTAGCCACAAGAGTAAAGGTTAAACTAAACTGTCACCTATATTTGATAGGAGGGGGAAAATTGATTTTCTCCAGTAGAGTGATTTCTCCAGTAGGGTGACACTGAGTATATCAACCATTCCAGGGCAAGCCTCATGTTCAGGAGTAACTGACTAACACATAATGGATTCCACAGGTATTTTGTGCACTTTTATTTGTTTACAATTTGGTGCTTTTTTAAAATTTTTGAGTGGTGCTTTATTTTTTTAATCTTGTTTTGAGGATTTTTGCTGTTGTGTTGAATTTTTGATTTTTTTCCTTTTTTGAGACAGGTCTTAAAGTTGGATGAGTTGGGAGGGTGAGAGGAGTTGGAAGAACTTGGGGGATTGGAAGAATATATTGAAACATTTAAATTTAAAATTTTAAAGTAATAAAATGTATAATAAAATGTTAAATTTCATATTCATTCTTAAAGTTTGACACTTTTTTTTATAAAACAGGGTTGATGAAGACATTGCTTTTATAAAGCTTTATGAAGACATTGCTAAGACAGGTTTCAGCATGAGAGTGAAGAGAGGTGGGGTTGAGAGCAAGGGTCACATGTGACTGCGTCTGTACAGGCTTCTCTAAGGGAGAGAGTGGCTACCATGTCACGTCAAATAGATAATTTGGAAATGTGTACCTAAGAAGTGGCTTTTGATAATTCCTATGCTGTGTTAAGTTCTCAAAACAACAATACATTTTCTTCATCTTAGAAAAAATTTCCTGAATAAAACTGCTCAAGACCTGAAAATGGAAATAGAAGCAACAAAGAAAGCACAAACTGAAGAGTTCTGATGGTGAAATACCTAAGTAAGTGAACAGGAACTACGGAGGCAAGCTTCACCAACAGAACACAAGAGATGGAAGAGAGAATAGCTGCTGTGGAGTGTCATTCTGTATGCTGTGAATGTGTGTTGCTCGGATTGGTTGATAATTAAATGCTGATTGGCCAGTAGCCAGGCAGGAAATATAGGTGGGATAAGCAGACAAGGAGAATGCTGGAAGAAGAAGGCTGAGTCAGGAGTTGCCAGCCAGACACAGAGGAAGCAAGATGACAAGGCAGAACTGAGAAAAGGTACCAAGCCATGTGGCTAAACATAAATAAGAATTATGGGTTAATTTAAATTTAAGAGCTAGTCAGTAATAAGCCTGAGCTAATGGTCAAGCAGTTATAATTAGTATAAGTCTTTGTGTGTTTGCTTGGAGGACACAAGTGGGAAAGTTTTGTCCCGACTGCTGGCTGGCTGGGACACAGAAAACCTTCAGACTACAAATAGCAGGCATTGAAGATACAATAGAAAAAACAGATACATTGGTCAAAGAAAATGTTAAATCAAAAAAATTTCTTACACAAAACATCCAAGAAATCATAGATTCTATGAAAAGATCAAACCTAGGAATAATAGGAATAGAAGAAGGAGAAAAATTCTAGCTCAAAGGCACAGAAAATATTTTCAACAAATCATAGAGGAAAGTTTTCCTAACCTAAAGAAGGAGATGCCTATAAAGGTACAAGAAGCAAATAGAACATCAAATAGATTGGACCAGAAAAGAAAGTTCCCATGCCACATAGTAATAAAAATACTAAACATTCAGAAAAAAATAAAGATAATTAAAAGATTCAAGGGAAAAAGTAACATATAAAAGTAAACCTAATAGAATTACATCCATCTTTTCAATGGAGACTCTAAACACCAGAAGAGCCTAAGACAGATGTCCTGTAGACTCTAAAGACCATGGATGCCATTTCAGGCTACTGTATCCAGCAAAATTTTCAATAACAATAGATTGAGAAAACAAGATATTCCATGATAACGTCAAAGTTAAACAATATCTATCATCAAATCCAGCCTTACAGAAGATAGTAGAAAGAAAACTCCAACCCAAGGAAGTTAAATGTACCTATGAAAACACAGGAAATAAATAATCTCATACCAGAAAAGACAAAAGAAGGGACACACACACACACACACACACACACACACACACACACACACACACACAATTAGCACTACCATCACCACTACCACCACCAAAAATGAAATAGCAGGAATTAGCAATCATTGGTCATTGACATCTCTCAGTTTCAGTGGATTCAGTTCCCCAATAAAAAGACACAGGCTAACAGAATGGATTCAATTCTTAACATTTATACCCTTAACACAAGAGCACACATGTTTGTTAAAAAAATTACTAAAACTTAAACCACACATCAACCCTCACACATTGATAGTGGGAGAATTTAACATCCCACTCTTACCAATGGATGAAACAGAAATGCTGGAGCTAACAGACTTTATAAACCAAATGGATCTAACAGATCACTACAGAACATTTCACCCAAAGACAAAATGTTGGTAACCATGCAGCTAGTTTGGGACCAGTATGTGAGTGCTTGCCCAGTGAGTCTCCAGATGAGGCAAAGGCCACAGGGATAGTCTCACTCAGCAAGGACCGGTGGACTTCAGGACAGTACGGAATACTGTTGGGACCATGTGACCTGCACACTCTCTTCTCTCTCATAATATTGATAATTCTCTTGGCAATTTTAGTGTCACTTTGTCAATCAGTGACACTTGGGACAGATGTGATCATTCCTGGAAATTCCATTTTTTTCTCAAATATTTTCCCCTAAAATTCTTTGGGAACTGGTGCTTTTCAGGTTTTTTGTCTGGGGATGTCAGCTGTCACTCTCGGCCTTGGGAGCTGTTCTGATTCAGTGCTGACAGGATTGGAAACAATTCACCCCTATTTATGTAAATAGGCTTTGTTAAGTTTTGAACGATATTGTTGTTCTTGAAAATGTGCGCTTATTTTTTATCACCTTTTAGTTTTGTAAAGACAGGATGTACCTGGCCCGATATTTGGCTAGGCTAGCAAATGATAAGTGTTGTTTTTGGTTCAAACGATGTTTTGATGTAAAAATTAGGGGAAAACCTATTTGTCATTTTATTTATTTATTTATTTATTTATTTATTTATTTATTGCTGGAGGTTAACATTGGAGGATAAGAAAATCTTGTTTGTTAACAGGGAAAAACGCACCTGTTTTGCTGTATAAATAAAGATGGCTGGAGCTTTTGGGGCTGGCCACTTGTGAGAAACTCATCTGGTGGTTGGACAGTTAATTTCTTTGCACCAATGTCTTTTCGTCATCTCTGGACCTGAACCTAAGCTCTGGTGGGGCTACAGCAACAAAAGAATATACCTTCTCACCATCTCATGAACCTTCTTCAATATTGACCACATATTTGGTCACAAAGTAAGTCTCAACAGATACAAGAAAATTAAAATAACCCCCTGTGTCCTATTACACCACAACCAAATAAACCTGGATTTCAACAACAGAAATCCTACAAATTCATGGACACTGAACAACTCTACTGAATGACTACTGGGTCAAGACAGAAATAAAAAAAGCAAATACTTCCTAGAATTCAATGAAAATGAATGAGTAACACACCCAAACTATAAGGACACAATGAATGCAGAGCTAAGAGGGAATTTCATACCACTAAGTACCTTACATAAAGAAACTGGAGAGATCTCATAGTAGCATCTTAACAGCACACCTGAAAGCTCTACAGCAACAACAAAAACAATAGTAAACAAGTACAGACAAGAAAAGTAGACCACAGGAAATAATCAAACAGAACTGAAATCAATGAAACAGAAACACAGAGAATAATACAAAGAATCAAAAAACAAAGAGTTGGTTCTTTGAGAAAATCAAGAGAACAGACAAATCCTTATCCAAACTAACTAAAAGGCCTAGAAAGAATATCCAAATTAATAAAATCAGAAACAAAAGTGAGTCGTAAGAGCAGATACTGAGAAAATACATAGAATCATTAGACCATACTTTAAAAACATGTACTCCACAAGATTGGAAAATCCAATAGAAATGGATAATTTTCTTGATAGATAACACTAAAGTTAAATCAAGATGAGATGAACAAATTAAATAGATCTATTATGCTTAAGGAAATAGAAGCACTTATTAAAAGCTTTCCATCCCCTCCCTCTGCAAACAAAACCCAGGGCTAACCAGTTTTAGCACAGAATTTGACCAGATTTTCAAAGAAGAACTAATGTCAATACTCCTCAAATCATTCCACAACATAGAATCAGAAGGAACGTTGCCTAATTCATTTTATGAGGCCAAAGTCACTCTGATACCCAATCCACACAAAGATACAACAAAGAAAGAGAATGACGGAGCTATTTTTAATGAACATAATGCAGAAATACTCAACAAAATACTTGCAAATTGAATCAAAGAATACACCCAAAAGATCATCCACCATAATCAAGTAGGCCTCATTCCTGAGATAAGGTGATAGTTCAACATATGAAAATCAGTCAGTGCAATATATTATATAAACAAACTGAAATTAAAAAAAAAATACCACTTGACTATCTCATTAGATGCCAAAAAAGCCTTTGACAAAATTCAACACCCCTTTATAATAAAAGTCTTGAAGAGATCAAGAATACAAGGGACATATGTGGTGATATTTTGCTTGTCTTCTTAACAAAGTTTACCTGAAGATCAGAGGTCAAAGACAGCCACTAGATTAAACATAGAGGCCAAGCAGTGGTGGCATATACCTTTAATCCTGGCAATCTGTCTGGATCTCTGTGTGTTCAAAGCCACACTGGACTGCACAAGATTAATTCAGTCTAAAGGAGAAACAGAGCCAGGCAGTAGGTGGCACACACCTTTAATCCCAGTACTTGGGAGTCATAGGTCTTTAATTTCAGCATTAGGAAGGTTCAGACAAGAAGTGATATAGCCTGGCAGAGAAAGAAATATAAGGCAAGAGGAGACAGGAGTTTGGTGCCTTTTCAGCTGAGGACTCAGAGGCATTCAGTCTGAGGATTTGTGGAGAGAGGATCTTGCCTCCCTTTCAGCCTGAGGATTCAGTAGTTCCTTTGTCTCTCTGATCTTTCAGCATTTACCCCAATAAATGGCTCCAGGTTTTTAATTATAAGACTAATTAGGATTCATGCAAAACTTCAACATAATAAAGTCAATTTACAGCAAACCTATTGTCAACCTAAAATCCAGTGGAGAGAAACTTAAAGCAATTTCATTAAAATCAGGAATAAGACAAGGCTGTCCACTCTCTCCATATCTGTTGCTAGAGCAATAAGACAACTGAAGAGATCAAGGGGATACAAATTGGTAAGGAAGAAGTCAAAGTATCTTTATTTGCAGATGATAAGATAGGATACCTAGCCGGGCGGTGGTGGTGCACACCTTTAATCCCAGCACTCGGGAGGCAGAGGCAGGTGGATCTCTGTGAGTTCAAGGCCAGCCTGGTCTCCAAAGCGAGTTCCAGGAAAGGTGCAAAGCTACACAGAGAAACCCTGCCTCGAAAAACAAAAACAAACAAACAAAAAAGATAAGATAGGATACCTAAGCAACCCCAAAACATCTACCACAAAACTCCTACAGCTGATAAATACTTTCATCAAAGTAGCTGTATACAAGATTAACAACAACAAAAATCAGTCACCCTCCCATACACAAATGACAAATGGACTGGGAAAACATTCAGGAAGACAACACCCTTCACAATAGCAACAAGCAATATAAAATACTTTGGGGTAATCCTAACCAAGCAAGTGAAAGACCTGCATGATAAAACTTCAAGTCTTTGAAGGAGGAAATTGAAGAAAATATCAGAAAATCGAAAGATCTTCTATGCTTATGGACTGGTATAGTGAATATTGTAACAATGGCTGTTCTACCAAAGCAATCAATAGTATGCAATCCCCATAACTATCCTATCACAATTCTTTACAGAGCTTTAAAGGACAATACTTAATTTCATATGGAAAAACAAAAACCCAGGATAGTTAAAACAATCCTGAATAATAAAAGAACTGCTGAAAGTATCACCATCCCTGATTTCAAGCTGTACTACAGAGCTAAAGTAATAAAAACTGCATGGTATTGACATAAAAACAGACATGTTGATCAATGTAATCAATCAAAGACCCAGATATAAATCCACATACTTATGAACACCTGATTTTTGATAAAGAAGCCAGAAATACACAATGGAAAAAAGAGAGTATCTTCAACAAATGGTGCTAGTCTTGCTGGATGTCTGCATGTAGAAGAATGCAATTAGATCCATATTTATCACCCTGCACAAAACTCAAGTCTAAGTGGATCAAAGACCTCAACATAAAACCAGACAAACTGAACCTCATAGAAAAGAAAGTGGGGAATAGCCTTGAACGCGTTGGCACAGAGACAGCTTCCTGAACAGAACACCAATAGCACAGGCACTAAAATCAACAATTCATAAATGGGACCTACTGAACCTGAGAAGCTTCTATAAGGTAAAGGACACCATCAATAGGACAAAATGGCAACCTATAGAATGGGAAGATTTTTCACCAACTCCACATCTGACAGAGGGCTGATATCCAAAATATATAAAGAACTCAAGAAACTTGACATCGAAAAACTAAATAATCCAATTTAAAAATAGGGTACAGATCTAAACAGAATTCCCAACAGAGGAATCTCAATTGGCCTGGAAACACTTAAAGAAATGTTCAACATTCTGAGCCATTAGGAAATGCAAATCAAAATGCTCTAAGATTTCATCTTACATCCGTCATAATGGCTAAGATCAATAACACAAGTGACAGTTCATGCTGGTGAGGATGTGGAGCAAGGATAACACTCCTCCATTGCTTGTGGGAGTGCACACTTGTACATCCACAATGCAAATCAATATGGCAGTTCCTCAGAAATTTGGGAATTGATGTACCTTAACACCCAGCTACATGATTCCTGGGTATATACCTAAAAGATACCCCATCCTATGACAAGGACACTTGCTCAATCTTGTTCATAGTGACTTTATTCATAATAGCCAGAAACCTGAAACAGACTAGATGCCTCTCAACTGAAGAATGGATAAAGAAAATATGGTACATTTATACAATGGAGAATTACTCAGGTATTTAAAAATAGATGACATTATGAAATTTGCAGGCAAATGGGTGCATCTAGAAAAAAATCAGCCTGGGTGGGGTAACCCAGATCCAGGTAGACAAACATGATGTGTACCCACCTATAAGTGGATATTAGCTATTAAGTAAAGGATAATCACACTATAATCCATACACCCAGACAGGCTAAGTAACAAGTAGGGCTCTAGGGGGGTACATGGATTCCACAGAGAAGAGGACAGAACAGATTTTGTGAATGGACTGGGCAGGTGTGGAGGGGAATAAGAGAGATCAGGGAAAGGAGGAAGGGGCAAAGGGAGAGATTACAGGGTAGACAACTGGAACTGGGGCATTTGGGGACCAATGTGGAAATCTAGCACAGGGGAAACTTCCTGGAATCTATGAGGACCCTAGTGAGGACTCCTAGTAATGGAGGATACAGAGCCTGAACCAGCCATCTTCTGTAACCTGGCTAGGGTTCTAGTGTGGGACTGGCTCCGAACTCATCCACAAAACCTTTGATCCACAGCTTGTCCTGACTACAATGTGTGCTGGAGTAATGGTAGCTCAGAGCTTGGGGGAGCAGCCAATCAATGACTATTCTAACTTGAGGCTCATGCCGACACTGCTTGGATGACCAGGAACTGGAGGCTGGATAGCCCAGAGACCCAAGATAGAAAGTAATAAATTAAAAAGAAAAAGAAATCAATAAAATTATTCCTAATGATATTCTACTGTACACATAGATTGGTGCCTAGCCCAGTTGTCACCAGAGATGTTCATCTGGCATCTGATGAGAGCAGATGCCAAGACCCACAGCCAAACATTAGGCAGAAATTGGGGAGCCCTTTTGAAGAGGGTGGGGAAGGATTGTAAGAGCCAGAGAGCTAGAGGACACCAGCAGAACACATCTCAGAGAATCAGTTAAGCAGGACTCTTAGGGGCTCACAGAGACTGAAGTGGCAATCACTGAGCCTTCATGGGTTTGTGCTAGGTCCTCTGCATATATGGCATGCTTGTTTAGCCTGGGGTTTTGTGGGACTCCTAAAAGGGGGAATCTCTGACTCTTTTGGCTGTTCTTGAGACCATTTTCCTTTTATTGGGTTGCCTAGCCCAGCTGTGAATCAGGGTTTGTGCCTAGTCTTATTGCATTGTTATGCTGTGTTCTCCTGATATCCCTGGGATGACTGCAGTTTTCTCAAGAGGAACAGAGATATAATGGATCTGGGGAAAAGGTGAGGTATGGGGGCACTTGGAGGAGTGGAGAGAGGGGAAATTGCAGTCTGGATGTATGACAGAAGAATAAATAAAAAGAAAAAAGAAAAATATAAGAAAAAATTTCCACCTATTTCCAATTTAACAGAGGAGATGGAGGATCTCTATTGACCAGCAGGGCATTGATTGAGATTTTCTGAGGTCAACTTCTCATTTGTAAGAAGCCCACACCATATTTCTCTGATTCACTGTATGCTGATGGTTGCTGTCTTGGTACCAACTTCATCTGGTCCACCATCAGCCGTGTTTATTCTTTCTTGCATCATGTATGGATTATTTTTCCTCCTAGCTAGAATCTTGTCTGATTTCCTCAGAGAGGTTCCTATGAATTCTTGACTATAAGCCATTTTGTTCATGGAACATAATGTCTTGCAGCTCCAGTAACTCAGGGCAATATGCTGTGTGTTAGGTGAAAGATGTATAGCAAACATGTAAAATGAGACAGGGCTGTGGATCAAACCATCACCTTTATTCCTTTGGATTTGCTATTCAAAAGTTTCTTCATGTCCCATTTTAGGGACTCATAATTTAGCCTTTCCATTCTATTTCAAAACTCAGAGGATACAATCCTTTATTATGTTCTATCACTGCAATTTACCTTGAATCATTTGCAATATAAATATTAGAAAGAAATGTGAAGTAGTTTAAATTTCTTGCACTACTTTCTTGGTGTAATTCATTGACATATCTGCCCACAGTAGATCGAGTATCCATATACCACAAAACTGATTCCAATCAAGTTCAGCCTGTTGAATCAGAGAGTAAGTTTGGGGTGACATGGGCAGCCTCATCATTGAAAAGCCCATCCCAGCACAAAAAATAGCTCAAGAAAGCTCCTGACTCAAATTCCCTATGTAACCTGTAGGCAGCCACTCTACCCAAGAGTTGTTTCTCATTTGTGAGAGTTAAGGTAGAGGCCTCGGTAGTCAGAGTTTCCTCAGCTGATTCTCAGAAACTACTTGTCATTTTTATCAAACTTGTGGGTCATTCCACTCCTTCCAGGAGAGAGTATTCCAATATGAAGGCAACAACCTTAGAAGGTGGCCATAGCAGCCTCATTCATAACCATCATGACAATAAACAACTATGCAGAAAGCTTTCCAGGGAGTTATCTTTACATCAAAGGGAAATAAATAGTCCATAGTTTTGTAGCATTCATTTAAGGGTAAGAAGGTTACATATGGAGTACTTTTCTTTCAGTAGGATAATCATCTTGGCCATGAGAGGGAAATCTGTACCTTCCTTGTGGCAGTTCCATGGATAGATTACTACATTGCCACCCAAGTTCATTCTTTAATGAACTTGCCTACTTAAAAGGAAAAAGAAATGACCCATGTTCCAGGATTGTATATAAGTCAGTGTGTGTGTGTGTGTGTGTGTGTGTGTGTATACATAGAGTTTTTGATGTACTTAATAAGTGCTCAGTATCTGGGTCTGAAAATAAATATTTGCTTCCTCTACTTAAAGATTGACCATAGATCTATCAATGAACACAAACTCATAACATAATGATTATACACTAGAAATACTTTTAAAGATGTTTGAAGGAAAAGAAACACCAACTCTGAGTGAGACATCTGAAAGGATTTCACAGATAGACTAACATTGGAATCGAAGTCTTCCCCATCAGGGCCTCAATACGAACCTTAAATTTTGTTGAATTAGTGACTTTGCACCTAATGAATGTAAAGTACCCCTTGATTTGGTGGCCATAAAAGGATGTACAGGACTTGGGAACCTGGCCAAAAGACATATGATAACTGTGATGCGCCCCTGGAAAATGCATGGTTGTTTGAACCCACATTTTTAAGGCTTTTTCTCTTGCCAACTACTTTTCCAGTTTAGCAATTTCTTTTGTTTAGATGACTATATTGGACAGAATTTGCACTTACTCAGAGCTGTGTATTCACTAAACTCCTGAGGCCACCTTTTCTAATTTACTTTCTATTATTAGCTGGGCCACATTCAATGCCTCCATTTTTAGAACTACCTGAAATAGAACATGGCTGATGCAAACTTACTCTTTCAAGTGAATTGTACTTTTTTTTCATTAAAACATTTTACTTTCTTGAGAAAATTCTCATAACTTCAGCATCAGTCTTAAGATCTCTTTAAATGAGTGTTGCCTCAACCATAAATGAGCAGAAAAACCAGAGCTAGCCCTGATTCCAAATGAGGTCAGTAAAGAAGGACATTTGCTTTGTGAGGATTTAAAGATAACCACAGATAAATTTCAGCCAAGTCATATTAGTGATTAGCCTTGAGCATAGGCTAGCTCTGCTGGAAAGTCGACAGCAGTTGGTTCTGTTGGGAATGACCTACATTGGACCAGCTAATTGCCCACAGTGCCATGACCCAACTCAGGAAAGGTCATGGTGTCAAGAGAGTTTAATTGGTCCTTCTGAATACATTGGCTTGCAGTGCACAAGTGGAAATGAAGTGGAAAATACTTCTTTTTAAAAAGATGAATACAGGAGCTAAAACCCGATTATTAATTTCAAACTGCTAAATTCCTCTAAGCCTCTTTTCTTCTTTTTACTGATTTCATAATGGTTCACAGTTTTCCTGTGTGGATCTGGTCATGTGGCTTCACTCACCTAATTTAAACAGTCCCATTTGACATTTTGGGGTTATCTAATAATGGAGTCAGCCAGGCAATCAGCATTAGTATTATGCATTTCATGAGTGAAAGGGAAAAAGTCCTAACAGTCAGGCTGGTTGGATTTAACTTCATTATTAGCATTTCACAGGAGCCAAGTGGGGTTGGTGACGGAAGGCAGGTTCAAACACTGTGATTTTGCTAATAAGGAAAAGCATACTTCACCCCCTCATGACAATGCTATTAAATGAAATTTCAGTGCAGGCAGAATAGCAAAATCCTTTGTCTTTATGAGACTTCTGATTTCTGAATGTTAGATTCATTAGGGGCTGAAAGAAACATAAAAATGATTATAGATCTTATGGTAATAAAATAGTGAAAGAGTAAACAGCAGTAAAATTAACTAGGAAGCCAGTGTGGGAGAGAGAGAGGAAGGGAAGGAAGTCTCAGCCAGTTTAAATGTGTCATAGAGTGTACTCAGGAGAGAGGGTGCTGGCATTTAATGAAATTACAGACTCGACCTCCTTCCATTAAGTTGACTCATGGATTCCTTAACAGGGGAATTACTGGCAAGGGAGACCTGCTGTGAAAATGACCACAGTTCCACATCCATCAGTTTAGCATCTGAACAAAGGGTAGAGAAGTGCACTATTGCCAGCCTTCCTTCCCTCTTTTGTGCCATGATTGCTTTCAGCTTCTCTGGGAGCCCTGCACCTGGTGTCAACCCTCATTACCTGGGTCTGCAAGGTGGACGTGTAACTGTTCTTCCTCAGAGAATCTAAACATCCTCGTTACTTTATGATGTTTCTGTGCAGGGAAAGCTGAGTCCCAGGTCTTAAGACTCTAGGAGGGCTGTGTCTGCAGCTTCCACTGCGATGAGCAGACTGGTGGGAAATGAATAGGAGGAGAAATTGATAACCTGAGAAGAATTTCATGTATTTTATCAGTATAAATATTGCTTGATGAGTGTCTGATTTAAGACATTCAATGAAAGTGTCCTCTAGCCTCAAGTTAGATTTGTAAACTATACCCTTGATTAAGTAAACTCACTCATTTTCCTCTAAAAATACCTAATGTGTACCATACAAAAAATTTTAATCATCTGATCAAACTTTTGTCAGCAAAATAGCTGTGATTCGAGTCTCTTTTCTGTTTTTCCTGGACCTAGGAAGAATTGTCTGCTTCTTCAACTTACGAATTTATTTCCCTCCTTCAAGACTACATGGAAGGGTACTCTGAAGAAAACATGTCTCAGGGTCCCTGTCTGAAAGAGTATTTGGATTGAGCAGAGTAAGTTTTCCTTCCTCACTCAGCTGTTCCTGTTTCTATGGCTGTGATCTAATTTTGCGTAGCAATAAGGTTAGACATAACTTTTAAAATATATTTACTTGTTTTCAGAATGTAGGCTGAGATGATTCAGAATTAGCCAAATGCCACTAGAGTCTGTGCTGGGGGTGAGGGGAGAGGGATTCAGACACTCTAAAGATGTGTCTGAAATTGTACTCTTGTAATAGTCAAAGGCAGCCAGGAGGAGACAAGCAAGTATCAGCTCTGTGTTGTCAGTGACACCTTACTGTGCTCCACATAGTAGATATTTAGGAGGAATCCCAAGCAAAACTATAGAAGCCATGTCCTGACTCTAAAACATAAAATTATAAAAGCAATTATAATGCATTTTCTTAAGTGTATTAGTATGGTGGTTTGGGTTCTGAACTGTTCATGAACTGTGGTTAAGATGTAATCCTCTGGGACAAATGACATGGCTCAGCAGGTAAATGTGCTTACCCCAAACCTTTGGAACAGATTCCAGAATTGGAGCTATTTCCAGAACTGATATGGTTGGTGTCCACCCCTCCCCCCATGATTGCAATATATAGAAGGAATTGTCTAAGGAAGAACACTAGTGCAGGAGCCTTCTCTGTCGGACAAGGTTCGTTCCTCAGCCAGCATACACATGTAGGTTGTCTGTCATTTGGGCAACATAGGTCTCTGGCATGTGGCCTTTGACTGTGGATGTCTGAGTGCTTTGCAGACACGAAAGCCAGCTTCTTCCACTGTAACATCAGAAGATAACGAAGCAGATGCCACAAAGTCCAAATCTTATTTTCAAGACTGAGTACTGATCAAACTGTGGTCTTTTTTTTTTTTTTTTTTTTTTTTTTTTTAAGGTAGTAGGAGCTGCTTGATGGTATGGCAAAGGGCAAACCTGTGCATATTCAGCAAACTAAAGAGAAAAGTCAACTTCCTGCAATAATTGAGCCTGTGTCTATATGCTCAATACTCATTCCCATCCCCATGCTCCTGCATAAACTTACCCCTCTGTTATCTACTCAAGGGAAAATCAGTGGCATGGATAATCCAAAATCAATTAAGAATGCATTATATATTGGGGGTGGGCAAGGAGTAATTGCCACTTTAATTATGTCTGGCCAAAATGCAATTAGTCTGTGTTCCCTGAGAACACACCTGTTAAGAGAAGGCTCAAATGAGACAGCTAGGGTATGGAGATAGATTTAATTTTCAAAGGCTCTTCAGAAAAATCTACAAAAATAAATAAATAAATTCTCAAATAGTCATCAGCATCGCATCCTCTTTGATTATAATTGACTTGTTGGTAGAATTTTCATGCAGGATGTGTGGTTCCATAACTTCACACTTTGTCTATAGTGTTGACAGCTTGATTTTAGCAATGAGTAGCAGCAATTCCCCACCCTGGAATGCAAAGGAAAGAAGCAAAGGTAACTGTGTGTTAGTAAGAGGCAAAGACAGAAGGCAGAGTGTGGGAACAGGCTTTGGAGATGACATTCCTGCAGAGACAGGAAGTGAGGGATGTGGGAAGACCATGGAGATGTCCTTCTGAATTCCACTCTGATGTCTGAGGAGGAAGTGAGCTGGAGACCACAGTTCTGCTGGGATGTGCTGTCTCAGAGAGCTTCTGTGGAGCAATTAGAACCTGTCAGTTCCAAACATAGAAAAGGACTGTGCCCTTGGACAGAGGCTCACTCATTAACTTTAGCCATTATTTAATTGTTATTTTATATATTTATACGTTTATATATATTATTTTTATTTTCAAAATATATGTTTATATTTATTATATTTACATATATTTATATTCCTAGATGTCTATCTTTGTATCTATGAGTCTGTCATCTATCTACCTACCTTACTATACTATAAATATAAATACAATCTGCTCACTATGCATAATGTTACTTGTATGCATATGATTTTAAGGCTGACAACTTGGTATTGGATAACCAAGTTAGGGTCCCTTCCCTGAGGAGGACTATTCCCCATCTTTATTTTTTATTTTTATTGTTTCTGAGACAGGGTTTCTCTGTGTAGCTTTGCACCTTTCCTGGAGCTCGCTCTGTAGACCAGGCTGGCCTCAAACTCACAAAGATCCACCTGACTCTGCCTCCTGACTGCTGGGATTAAAGGCGTTCGCCACCACTGCCCAGCTCCCATCTTTATTTTTAAGAAAATCAAATGTTGCATATGAGGCCTCTCCATTAAAACCTGTGATATTGTTTTGTTTTATCTTCCCCATAATGTATTTCATAATGAGTCTTCTACCCAGAAGTTTTCAGGCAATAATCCCAGATCGGGCATGAGCACATTTGAATGCTCCTTTGCCATAGTATCTCTTCTTCCTATAGCATGCTGCCATATTTATCCCTTAGAGTAGGGAAGCATCATTCTGAAATCAGAGACTAGTGTACTGGACATACACTATGTAGTGGTAGATGCACAGAGAAGTGTTAGGAGATCTTGACTATGTAAACAAATGTTCACAGTCTGATTAGAGGTATTCGATTAACACAGTCACTCTCATTAGAAACCAATGTTGTTGTTGTTTGTTCTTTATTTTGCCCATTTGATTTTTCCTAATGGTCCCAGAAAAAACAAAAATATCTAGTTTTCAAGGAAAGACAACCATTCTTCCTCCCTCCCTCCCTCCCTCCTTTCTTCCCTTCTTCCTTCCTTTTTTCATTCTCTTCTTTCTTCCAAATTCCACTTGAAGGAAATGTCCTTTAGACACCAGGTTTTATTGTTAGAACCATTTGGGTGATTTTAATTAGGCTAAATATTTTTCTTAAATGTGCATCCTTATAGGAAATGTTTAAAGGCCACTAGCTATATATCTAGTCAATATTTAAATTTGCAGTCTGTGAAAAAAAAGAGCATTAGATTCATGTGAAGAATGAAAGTAGATTTATGTTATGCAAATGTTAGGGAAGATCATATGCTGTTTTCTACAGCTTCTAAGCATAGTGTGAGTCACGTGGGAAATGGGAGAAAGGAAGTAAACAGAAGTGGCTACTTAAATGTTATTTACTAATTTAATACATTTTCAAAATTTTTTTTATAATTTCCTGGAAGATCAATACTCAATTGATTAGGGAGGAAGGAGGAAGCAGGGTAGAACAGCTTTGCTCTTTTTCTCCAAGATGAGTGATATCAGAGTCTCCTAGTTGATGAAATAATTTCGTGTTGAAGATTATGAGGGGAGTTGGCCTCAGCAACGTGGTCCTTGCTCTAATCTCTGTCATACGATGAGGATAACAAGGAGATATTACAGAGACTTCACATACTTTACATTATTATTATTATTAAGTACTTCAAGATAAAACATTGTTTTCATTTGTATGGTCCTTTGTTTCCTGGTAAGCAGGTGGATTCCAGGTTTGTAATCTGTATCTCTAGTTTGCTTGTCCTCCATTTAAAACGAAAAGAAAACCCAAGTGTACAAACACAAACAAAACAGGTGAAAACAGACCCCGGATAGACTACATTTTAGAGTTAGTTCCGCACCCATGCTGAACAATGCGCTTGTTCTCTATGGGATCTGTCCTTTGGGGTCTGGGGGTGTAGCTCAGTTGTTGAGTGATTAAGTTGAATTCTCAAGCATAGGCTTGAGCCCTAGCACAATATAAATGGGGAGGCTCTGACATTTCTGGGTAGAAAATGGGGAGATCAAGAATTCAAAGTCATCTTGGCCTAAATACAAGTTCCAGGCCAGCCCTACATACAGATAATCCTGTCTTAAAGTCAAACCAAAACCAGAATTGTTGACATCAGGGTGTGCTCTGCCCTAAGTGTGCCCTAATTTGTGTAAAATCTGCACCTTTCCCACAGAAATTGCAGGATTTTTTTTTAAACAGTTAAATAATTGTTTTTATTTATTTTTTTCGGCCAGGGCCAGCTCTACTGTCTTGTGCAGACAAGGTGTAGGGGCCACTCTGTAGAATACTGCAGCGGGTGAGCGGCAGTATCAGCCTCTCACTCTCATGACCTTAGAGCCAGCTCTTCTACCTGCCACAGGCTGTGGAGGCTACAGGCAGCCTTCTCTGCCTCGCTCCTGCCACCATATGGCCGATGAGGGGCGGGACCGGATTCTCACACTTACCTTCTCAGGCTGGCTCACCTGCACCCTCATCACGGGGTCATCTCCACTGTGTTGTCCAGGCAAGATGCAGGGCCTGCTCTCCCTAAGTGCTGCTGGTGGTGAGGAGCCGCGTCTCCTGCCTGCCCCAGGGGGCAAGGGCAGAAGACGGAAGGGCATTTCCCCTCCTCCATGCCATCACATGGCAGACAGGGGTGGGATAGGGAACCAGGTCTCCTATTCTCAGACCCCCAGGGCCAGCTCGTCCGCACCTTCTCTCCTGTGCTGCAGCCTGTGGGTGCAGGGCCGGTTCTATCTAGTGTTGAAGCCAGAGAGCGAATCCAGTGCTGTGCAGTCCTGTCCTCTAGGCCTTGGTGGAAACAGGAGCCGCAGATATCAACATAGACCACTGCTGCCAGAGAAATGAAGACAGACAAGACTGCAGCTGGACCACAGGTGCAGTCATGGCCTTTGGCAGCCACTCAGGCCCGGATATCACCATGGTCCGGGTGGCAAGCAGGCCACCCGCCTCAGCCTACTCACTACCTTCATCTCTTGGGATCTGCCTCTCTCCACAGGACACGAACCATTCCCAATCATATATTGCTCACCATATTAAGAGCTCATCCTCCCAGTACCTTGTGGCACCAGGCAGGCCTGTGTTTTCTCCTCCAGGCCCAGAGCAGAGAGCCTCAGACCAGCATGCGGATCTTTGTCTCCTGCTCAGGCTTATAGGCACGGCAGGTTCTTATCTTCTCTTTTGGGCCCCAGGATGGAGAGTTCTGGACCAGCATGACTCATTTTTGAGAAAAGATGACTCTTTATGTACCTGGGTAGGCATGTTAATAGCAACATCTGTCCATCACCACCCACAAAGTACAGATTAATAAATAATTTATTTGGGGGAGAAAGTGTGCAGCCTTATAAATTTACTGGGGTAAATTGGGACTGTAGGGACACATGGAAATATTAAAACCATATCAAGTATACCAGACAGAAGAACTTATAGGACATAACAGACCACGCAGCAGTCAGCAGGTCCAAAAAGTTCCCCATCTTTCTACATCCCCATTTGCATCACTGTTAGTTTCCAGGCTTTGGTGCTGGGGTTTCCTTAAAACCCCTTACCTATTTAACCCTTTGTAGCCATTCTTTAACCCACATACGTAGAATGGCATTTATTGTATAAATTATGGTGAATTATCCGATTTCTTTGTCTCTGTTCCTGGGCTCACTTATCTCTTTGAGAGTCTGGGTTGGGAAAGATTTGTGTGGTTCCTTGAGTAAGGGAATCCAATCTACATTCTAGACATTGTCAGTAGTCTTGCAAACATAACCTTCTTTACTCTGTGGTTTTGTGATGTCCATCTCCTTTCGTGATTTTTTTCTTCACCTTACTCTCTATGGACAGTCTATCTAATCTGTGATTCATCCAGTCCCCATCCTTAACCATATCTCTGCTAGTGGTTTCATTCCTTTACCTTTGGGAGCTTCTCTTCCTTCAACAGTTTTCACACTGTTTTCAAAGTAGAGGCTTCTGGCTAGTTTCAGGTTTCAGGACATTTCTTCTGAAAATGTGGTCTCATGAGCAGTTCAGTCATGAGAATTGCATATTCTATTATAACTTTTCAATATTCAGGTTCAAGTGTGAAACCCTAACAGATTTTATTTCTACATCTTTAGTTATTCATGTTGACATTGAACATGCTCTAATGACCATCACACATCATAAGTACCTGCTGGGTATCCTATACCTTCTCTCCTAGGATATCCCATTTAATGGGTGTTACACACTTCCTTTCATATCTCATACGTTCATGTATAACTTTGTATTCTCTCTTTCTCTTCCCCTAAATTTGTGGTCTATCACTGGGATGTGTATTTTCTAAGTCCTTTCCCTCTGTGGGGGGAGAAAGCTGGTTCTTTTCTGCCTGTGATCTAAGGAGCTATTGTTATTATAGGAGCCTTAAATTGATGATTTTCTCAAAACCACATCTTTCTGCCACAAGTGCCTCAGATATATATATACTTTGCAATGTAGTGTTCCCTCTTTTAAAGACCTTGTACACATAACGCCATTTCAAATGTTATCTACCAGCTAGTTGCTAAAGATCACTAGGAAAGACATCCTTAAGCATAAAGTTGAACACTTGAGTTTGAATTGAGTCAAATACAGTAAGTAGGTTTTGCCTTTATGCTAAGTTCTTCTAAATTTGCTGAGGGGAATAATATTGATTACTGAGAAACCTGTATCTACTGATCACAGCTCTCTAAACTCACCTTTAATCTAGGAAGAATTTTCATTTTGTGATTAACTGTAACTTATGACAATTCAAGTTTAAAAAGTCATTTCAGCTAAACTTTCTTTCATATGTAATGAAAACGATCAACAAAACTTGACATGTGGAAAGTATTTGAAGACATGATAGAATCACTTTTATGTTAGTTAAATGGCAGCACAAGGGCTAAAACCAGCTTAGCAGCTAAGGGTCACATAGGAGAAGTGTAGGAAGAAAACGTGTAAATGAGGACAGACTTGACTTCATTTGTGACAGATGATTTCCCAAAGTGCTTCTTAATAGGCTTGTATCAAAAAAAAGCACAACTCATTTACAATTCGTATGCTGGTATTTAAAAAAAGTCATATCCACTTCAAATATTGGAAAGTTATTTATAGAGTCTTTGTGTCTCATTTTTAAGAATTTATGGTACTATCTGCTTTGTACATTTAATTTAAACAGAGACAGGAAGTGAAGAATTATATGTGTTTTAAGATAAAATTTAGAGTATTTTGAATTTCTTGACAAGAAGACTGGATTTAATTTTGTGACTACCTAAGTCATGGTGAGTTTCAGACCATTAGCATCTGACTAACTTTCACAGTCTCCTATGACAAACAGTTATGGAAGAATTCATTTTCATCCCAACAACAGAGTTTTCATAGGCAGGAGATGAAGTGCAATATTCTATACAAATGCAGATAGCTATGTGAACACCCTGGCTTTTCATAAATGAGATAAATGAGATGTTCTGTACCAGATTTCTATGTGCTAATGTTAGTTATTTCACAGAACTTTTTGGTTAATGAATGGCTGAAGAGACTCCTTTGTTACTTAATAAAAATATACTAAAGTGAGGTAAGGACACAATAAATAATCAAGATGACTGCACGATTAAGCACACTACTGCTATTACCTTCTTCCCTTTAACTTCTGGGTCACCATGCTCAGAATCAAAGGACAGGGACAGATTTACCTTAGCCCTTCTGTGTTCTGCAAAGTAGCCTCATTCTTTCATGGAGTAAAGTCAGAGCTCACCATGCAGAGGAGATGGAATGGATCTTAATGTGAGTGACTGGTTCTGGGGTGTCTATAAATAACTCTATCAGCTGTAAATGACCTGACAAGTCTCTAAATTCATTGAACAATTAAATCAAATTAGTTAGTTCAATCTATTAACACAGGAACATAAGGGAAAGAAGACAGATTTAGTTAGCCAGTAACCTTAGATTAAAATTCAGAATCTGCTCTTTGCTGGCTTTATTGTCTGGGCTGCCTGGCTAAAATTCTCTGAGCTACAGTTTCATTATGTATAAAATGGAAATTATAATACTTAGTAGCTGTGTTAGAAGGGAAAATGAGATTAAAATATGTGAGATGGGTCTCTAACAATGCTTAGGTACAGAACAGAGGATGTTAACCCCATTCCTTTTTTTTTTTTTTTTAAAAAAAAAAAAAACCAGGCTCCATCTCCATATGTGAGTGACAATATAGTTACTGCAATTATTTGACCATTTTTATTTAATTGATTTATTGGTTAAGTTAAAATGGTCAAGCTATATGAGAACAAACTCAGTAATTTTCTTTTGTGTAGACTTTAATTCACTAGACTAATACAAAATGTTCTTAATATTATTAATGTAAGATCATTTGCTGATAGCAAATTAATTTATATTATACATTGCTCTGAAAAATTTTATACCTCCGCAAATGCCTACTTTTAAAATAAATTTTACTTGTTAAAATCAGAAATAATCTTTCTGTAAAGAGGAATAAAAATTGGGATGATAAATGCTATTATAATTATGGTAACTAAAAAAAAAATCCTAGCTGATAATGATTGAAATCAACAGGTTTCATTTCCTGCTCATACCACATGTGCTATCTTAATGGCTTCAGTAATGTTTCCTGACAGTTTATGCACATCTGATACCGTGGAAATTGACTTTATTAGAAAGTATGTTCTTTGTAGATATAATTAAAGTAAGTATGGAGGTCAGATAAATGGATTACAGTGTACCTTATGTTCAGTGACTGTTATTAGAGACAAGTACACAAAGGGACATGCATTGGTATAAAATGATGACAGGCACAAAGATTTCAATAATTTACCTGTAAATCAAGTAGGCTTCTGAGTCAGCAGAAACTGAAAGAGATTTCAGAGTGATCTGCAAGCATCCTGCTTTTGGAATCCATAAAAGAATAGTCTCTTGGCCGGGCGGTGGTGGCGCATGCCTTTAATCCCAGCACTCGGGAGGCAGAGCCAGGTGGATCTCTGTGAGTTCAAGGCCAGCCTGGACTACCAAGTGAGTCCCAGGAAAGGCGCAAAGCTACACAGAGAAACCCTGTCTCGAAAAACCAAAAACCAAAACCAAAACCAAAAACAAAAACAAACAAAAAAAAGAATAGTCTCCACATGGTAAGCCATGCAGTTAGCAGTTTGTTAACAGTGGCATTAGAGAAACAAACACACTCTCCATGCTTTTCAGTATAACATGGAAGATGATACCTCAGTCAGCTGGGTCTTCACTGTGCACACAGAATCATTCGTGAAGGAATTCGTGAAGGAATTCACAGAGGTGCTCCCTCTCCAACATCCAAAGCAATTTATATTCTTATCCTCAAATCAATAGAATGAGGATATGAAGTGTTTATCTGATCATTCTTTATCAACAAAAACTCAGAAGTCAGATAGGGAGTTAGATATGGGGTTAAGAACCTTAATGGTCAGTGACTGTTCTTGATAATACCTTTTAATATTTTTCTCAGAAGCATATGGTTTGTTTCTGAGATTGGAGGAATGTTAATCTGGAGTTTCCATTGTTGTAACAAATCATGTCCTCATAAATTCATTGCTATGTTGTCCACACATGGCTTTAATTTTTCCTATTTTTGGACTTTGTTTTACCTGAGATAAAGGTCCAATCACTTGAAGATGAATATTTACCTCCTGAAGAGGCCAATGTGGATGCCAGGATTTTGGCAAAATTATTGTTATATCCACACCTGTGTCTAGTAAACCTTCAAGTACAATGCCATTTATTTGTATTTTTAGCTTTTGTCTTTCATTATTTATAGAAGTTTACCAAAATACTTGTTTTATGGTATCTCCTGAAAATTTTGTTTTATCTACTGAAGTTGTTCTATCATCTATCAGAACAGTATGTTTTTTTTTTTTTTTTTTTTCCACAACAGGCATTAAGTCTTTTAATTGCTCTGTGGAGGAGTTTCCCCAATGCTGACATGGAATTATTGAACCAAATTTCACATGGGTGCTGTTTTACCTTTGTCATAGTGGTTGGGCAGCTAAGGCCATTGCATGGGTCAAGTTCTGTTACCCCCAATGAGTGGATTGCTGCCACTAAAGGTAGTCCTAACTAAATCTTTATCATACTAACAAAACTCAGGATTCAAAGGCTAGGGTGAGAGAGTTAGAATAGTAATTGGCTAACTTTCTCTCTTAGCTGGTTTCCCTGGAAGCTACTCCCTTCCACATAGTCCCAACTAAAAAACTCATGCTAAGCTCCTTCCTGTTTTTTCCTGTCAACTAGTTGCTAACTCTGCCTCTTTAAGTCCAGGTTAATTTTATTTAATTAATAGAAATGCAACATGTCTTTACATAGCTATCAAATGCAGCACAAACAAATGTAACACATCTTTACATCACTAACAAAGACAGCAGAAACAAATGTAACACATATTCACATTGTTAAAGTAATATTCCACAGCATAAGCAAATGTAACACATCATTCCCAGTTAAAATAATATTGTACAACACATGGGAGCCTGCCAGAGGCTCCCTAAGGCGTTTCCCAATAACAAAGGGTTACTTTGCCTGTCCCATGTTCATATGCATTTATTAATACAATGCCAGAATTTATCACACCTTCTGCATATTACAAAAGCCTAGGGCACAATGTTTGGATTATCTCTAGAAAAAGACATTTTTTTTTTCTAGAAATGCCTTACCTTCAACCCCTTTTCAGATGACCTGATTTACCATAATTAAAACATCTACACTTTTGATTTTTATTGAAATCTTTAGAAATCATTTCTCCCATGCAAGTATCATCATAAGTGTGAGATCCAATATCAATTGTATTTCTAACCCATTCATCTATTGGTGCTGACCTTGTCTTTAAAGGCCTAATCACCCCTTTGCATTCGGTATTAGCATTTTCAAAAGCCAAAGATTCAATTAATATTCTCTAATGTCTGGATCTAGTATTATTCTAATTATGGCTGAAGTTAATCTTTGTAAATACTCAATGAAGGCTTCTTTTGGGCCTTGTATAATTTTAATAAATGACTCAGTCCTCTTTCCTGATTTTTCAACCCTGTCCCAAGCATTCAAAGCTGCTATATGCCATAAGGCCAAGGAGTGATCATCAAATGTAATCTGTCTTTGCAAATCAGCAAACCTCCATGAGAAGCTGTTCTTGAGAAATTTTCAATACCTGTAGCCTTACTTCATTGTTCTATGACCCTAGCTTCATCTCTCCACCATGCTTTCCACTGTAACTAAGGACCAGCCTCCAATATTGTTGTGGCTAAATCATTCCAGTCTTGTGGAATAATTCTGTTCTGAGTTGCCCTTTGAGTTTAATATCTGCTTCACAAAAGGTGAATGCATATCATTTGAAACTACTGCTTCCTTAAATCTCTTCAAGTCTAACATTTCTATAGGATCCCTGTTAGCTTCTGAATAGCTTTTGGGGGTGCAGATCATCTGGTAGTTATTCTTGAATGGTAACTGGATAAATTAAGGTTTGTTTTCTAATACTTGTGGACCATTCTTCTTCAGTTTCATAATGCAATGGTGTGATTGGTTCTGCTCTAAATGCCTCTATGTGTGAATTTTTTTTTTTTTTTTTTAGTTTCATTAGTATGTCTTTCTTAGGATTGTATCTTATCAGTCAATTTTTTTTTTTTTTTGTATTTGCCACTGATATCAAACCACTTTTTTTTAGGATAAACCTGATAATGATTATAATCAACATTATGTCAATCCCAGATAAATTGATTATCCCTTCATTTGGTTTTTCCATTTCATAGCATCAATTGTGGAATCATACGGAGACCTAATTCCCTGAACTATAATATTGTTTCCCATTCTTAACGTGGGTTAAAAACTTTTTCTTTCTTTTTTATAAAAAAATGAATTCCCCCTTTTCTTTTCTTTCTTTTTTTTTTTTTCAAAAAGGAAGGTTTTAACCTTAACAAAGTAAAATTACATATAATTTGGGAATTTGGGCATAGCTTCTCTTACTACTTCCTGCTGGAGGGGGATGCCGTCTCTTATGGGGACACAAAGAAAATTTTAGGATTATGGAATGGTCCATGAGGCTGTATTGTCTGAGCCAGTTGCCTTGAATCCGATCTGGACGTTGCATTATCTGGGCCATGGTGTCATTGGAGACCTTTCAGGGGGTCTTGGCTGGTCAAACCTGATGTATCTTAATCTGGAACAAATCCATAGCCTCTGGCTTTCTGTGGAAACAAAAGTAGAGCCTCCTTTCCAAAGCACACATCCTTATATCCAAATTTTAAAGTCAAGGAATCTTTAAAATATACATATTGATTTAACTCAACATCTTTTACGATCAAATGTTTTTCTGTAGTTAAAAATCCCAAAGACAATACAATCCAGATTCTCTGTGTAATATTCATCTTTATGTGGCTTATTTTTATATTAATTTTACTGTCTCTTTACTGTCTCTTTATTTTTTAAAACTATGAACTTGTTTATATAACTGTATATATCACCTTTTTTGTCTCTTTCAAGCCTACATATATTTTACACACATTGTAAACTATTACATCTGAATATGTCTTATTGTGAATCTATTGCTTTAAACTGCAGCATTTCTAAGACTGAAATGCCACTATGGCTGCTGGCTCTGCCCACCTTAGCTTCTCAACATGGCAGTGGTATGTTTACTGCCAGCTCTGGGAGCTATGGTGGGTCAATGCTTTTATCCAAGCAGCGTGTAGCCCAGAAACCTCTTTTTTTTTTTTTTTTTTTTTTTTTTTTGTTTTGTTTTGTACTAGCAAAGGCTAAATCCACCACACAGCTTAATGTGCCACTAGCAGAGGCCTTATTCCCACCATACTTCAGATCAAGTGTGCATGCTAGGAACCACCAGTAGCTTAAACCAGCAGGCTGCCACTCATTTGAGAGAGACAATTAGGAAGCTGTTTTTAGCTCCGTTTTAGAATCTTTTCTCAGGTTTTAGGTGGAAACTCTTGCCAATTCATTGGGCACCATTTGTAGCTAGAGTTTTCCTGCCTGGCCCACAGTCAGGACAAATCTCTCTCACCTGCCAGTCCCACAGCTGCTCAGACCCAACCAAGTCAACACAGAGACTTATATTGCTTACACAGCTGTATGGCCATGGCAGGCTTCTTGCTAACTGTTCTCATATCTTAAATTAACCCATTTCTATAAATCTATATCTTGCCACGTGGCTCGTGGCTTACCGGCATCTTCACATGTGGCTTGTCATGGTGGCGGCTGGCAGTGTCTCTGACTCAGCCTTCCACTTCCCAGAATTTTTCTCCTCCTTGTCCCGCCTATACTTCCTCCTGTCTGACTACTGGCCAATCAGTGTTGTATTTACTGACCAATCAGAGCAACACATTTGCCATACAGAACATCCCACAGCATTCCCCTTTAAGAATTCCTAAGTGTCTCACCAGATCTGCTGCTGATGACAGTGAAGTGGGACCCTGATTGTCACTGCACTGCATGGCTGGGCAGATAACTTGGGAGGTGCATGGCCTGGATGAGGGCAGCTGCAGCTGCTTGCATGTAGTTGGGGGTTGAAAAAGTAAAAGCCCAAAAGGATGTCAAGGCAGTTAACCTGGTGTGGCAGTGGCTCAAGAAGAGTATCTAGGGGAGACCCACACCCATGGGGAGATGAAGCCAGCCTCCTGGAATGGAGACATGGGGATTTGTGGTAAAAGCCCATGTAGTGGGAAAAGAGGTCATGGGGCCACTTGAACAACAGAGCTGGCTGGTGGTGGGTGACTAACTCTGGCAGGATCTGCAGCTCAACCACCTGTGGCCCTTGGGGCCAGGGCCAGGCAACAACTGGAGGCTGCAACAGGAAAACCCCAGACTTGCACAGAGGGAAGGAAATCCAACTGTGGTGGTCAGCAGCTGCCTCATGATCTCATGCCCCATGTTGGATACCAGATGAAGTGTTTATTTAATTTTTCCTTATCAATAAAAACTGAGGAGTCAGATATGGGGGTAAGAAACTGAATGGTCATACAAGCAGGAGAGAAGTGACCAGTGACTTCCTCTCTCCTTTCTCAATCCAAAAGGGTTGGACATCTATTTAAGATCCACCCTACTACTTCCTGTGTCTCTCTATATGTCCTCGGTCCTCCAAAACCTCTATGGCTAATTTTGGTCAGCTAGTAGCTAGCTCCACTCTCTGATTCAGAGTAAACTTTATTGGCATTCTCAGGAGTGTTAGAGTGTAATCAAAATATCCCTCAGCAAGGAGACACATTCTCATTGGATATTGGAAGGAAAATAGTCTAAAAGAGGACATATAGGATTTTATAAAAGGCCAGAGTCAGAGGCTGGAGAGATGACTCAGCTGTTTTAGGCTTTGCTTAATAATGTGATATTAAGTACCAAACACTTAAACATTCACATTTTATGTGCCAAACAACTTTCTAGATTCTTCTCAAAAGTCCTGTCAAACCAATAAGATGATTATCCCAATTTTATAGAGGTATAGGGAGAGTAAAATTTATATCAGATTCTGGGCTTAAGGAGAGCTGAGCTCAGACACTTATCACTGAACTCTGTGTTGTGTTCATTGGAAACATTGTTGTAGATTCTATTTTCAATCATTCTAATTTGATAGTCATTTATTTGTTCTTGTATCTTTCTGTAGCACTGGGAATCAAATCCATGGCCATGTGTGCCAGGTAAGGGTAGTTGCTATGTCTTTATCACTTGACATTTCTGTGTCATTAGAATGGATTTTATATTTTGTTAAGGTTGAATGGCAGTTGCCTTCCTCTTCCCATTTGGGTCATACATGGTGATATATCATTACATACACAAACATTTTAGATTATTGTTCTCATGTTATCTGACATGTAGGTTTCAAGAATGAAGGACTGGTTTGTCTCATTCACTTTTATAGCCCAAGTGTGTCAATGTGGCCTGCAGTAGTTTCTCTCTCTCTCTCTCTCTCTCTCTCTCTCTCTCTCTCTCTCTCTCTCTCTCTCTCTCTCTCTGTATGTATGTATATTAAACACATATTAAACATACACTCTTGCAATTAGTGCACATGAATTTATTTAGTGAGGTTTTATAACTACTTCATCTTATCTTATTTTCCCTGTTTGACACCTTTTAAACGTTAGCGTCCATTTTCTAATTTTTTAAGATTATAATATATTTGCATCATTTCCCCCTCCACCCTTCCACCCCTCCCATGTACTCCTACTTTGTTCTCCTTCAAATTCATTGCCTCTTTCCCTTTAATATGTTTGTGTGAGTGTGTATGTTCCTAAATAATTAAATGCAACCTGCTCAGTCTGTATAATGCTATGATCTCAGGGCTCACTGGTTGGTATTAGATAAATCCCCATTCTATTTTTTTCCAGCAAAATTAGAGGGCACACTGTTTGACTCTTTTCTAACTCTTTTCAGTTAATTTTTACTACATAAATTACACCCTCATTTCATCAGTATTTGTATCTGATGATATACAATGAGAACAAGTGAACTTTCTGGACTCTGAGTTGTATCACATGACATTCTTAATTATATTGATGCTGCTGAATATGATGATGGAGGTGGGTTTTGCCTGCGGTTACTTTGGGTTCGGTGAGGTGAGCTGAGGGAACTCGGCTCTTCAGCTAGACTTTTCTGAGTGGAAGTCTGTATCTCAATTCTGTTCCCGAGTGGCTCATCTGGTCTATGTCTTCCCCTTTTCAGATTAGAAGCTACTTCAGTGTCATGGAAAATAGTTGGTTGTATTCAAACAATTTCATCTCAAGAGGCAAAAAATTTATTTCTGTTTATTTGTTTCCACCTATTATTTGTAGACTTCATTCCTTTAAATATGATTTTCCCATTTTTTTCAGTAGTCCCTTGTTAAGTTTTTCACCATAATTTCTCTGTATTATTGTATCAATTCAATTGAACTCTTTGCCTACATTTTTGAAGAATGCTTGCTCAATTGTTATGGGTTCTTCAAAACAAAATTTATCCTTGCCTTTAGAACAGCTAGTACTGACATATCCCATAGCTTCATTATTGCTACTTGTACATATTTCTTCTTCCCCAAAGACTTCAAGTAGGGGGATCTTAACTGACTAGTCTACTATACTTTGTACAAGCCTCTCACCTGTTTCAAAGTGTATCTTATTTTAGAATTTGAGAATAGTTTTAAACATCAAAGGCTTGTGCCACCATGTATGTTTATGCACTGGGCTCATGCTTGGTGAGTGCCGAGAACAGAAGAGAGCAAGAGATTACCTGGAACTGGGGTTGCAGGCACAGATGTTTGTGAGCCACCATGTGGGTGCTGGGGTAAGTGCTCTTAACTGCTGAGCCCTCTCTCCAGCCCTGTGCTAAGAAATTCCTAAAAGGATAATATAGATAGCATGTTGGCATTCATATATCAACATAATTCTGCTGTGGTGAGCCTGTGCACAGAGTATAGAGTAATAACACTAAGAAAAATTCTCAAACACCTCTCACTAGTTCATAGGAGTTAGAATACAATGTTTTATTTACTTTAATTTTTTTCAGTTTTCTTGATTTCTATAGAAATATCACATAGCAAAATTATACATGTAAATTAAATCTAAAATATTTAGTAAATATCAACTATAATGTCATAAAAAGAAAATACTCCTGCATTCACTGCCTCAAAACTTGAATAGCATAAGTATGCTGAAAATTTAAAAATAAATCTTTTTAAAAACCCCCAAAAAGGAAAAGCACACTATGTTCATGGATTGATGATCAAATACAAAATGTGTCTCTTCTGCCAAGATTGATTGATGTGTCTAAGGCAATCTTTTCCAAGATTCTCACAATACTTATGTTGAACAGGGACAAGCCTTTTCTAAAAGTTAAAGAAAGATACACATTCTGAAATAATAATATTATTTGATCAATTTTGGCAGAACAGATATCTTTTCAGCATACTTGTGCTATCAATAGAAATATGAAATATTTAAGAAGTGTTTATAATGAATCTATGCTTCCATCCAAAGTTAAAGCTTACTACTTGTATTTTATCTTATCTGGAGACCTTAGTTAATAAAAAGAGGGTAACACAGAACCAAGTGTTTTTATGTGGAGCTGTATTCTACTTAAAAAGTGGATAGATATTTTAAAGATGCTATACTGTATAGCAATAAAAATGTAGAAAAATAAAACAGAGAAAGAGATAAAATTAGCCATTTTTATATGGCTTGACCATAACCCCAGTGCAAAGTTGGTAAAATCCAACTGTAAGCAGGCAGATTGGAAGGGAATAAGATGAGAGTGCAGATGGTATGGAGATAAGAAGAGGTGACAGGGGCAGGGGGTGAGGGGCAGAGATGCATGTATGGGATGTGATCTCAGACAGCAAACCTGGAGATAATAAATAAGACAAATAAAACAGAGAAGAGGGAGTGTCTGACAGGACCGGGCAGGGAGTGGGTTGGGCCTGTGGGCAACAGGGAGGCTTCAGGAAAAACTAGGACATTGAACTCCTGCCAGAACTTTGAACTTTGCAATTAGTGCAGATTTGAAGAGTAAAGTGACATGCATAGTTCTCTTTAACACAGCTTATTTAGCTTCTATAGAAACGCTGATTTCACCATATTAAAGTGACAATATGACTCGATTTGACTTTAGCAATAGAAATTTCTTCAGTCCAGACTGCTTCTGACTATTAGCCTCTACACAGCCATCTAATTTTCACAGCATCTCCACATGCCTCATTATCTGACTCCTTTCAGATCTAAACTCTGTGTAAATCTCTTGATTTTCTTCTTTAAATAAATAAGGTGAAATAATGTCTTCAGTTTGGAGAGATAATTATCAACCAGCAACATTTTGCACAGAAGCTGGTAACCATCCTGAAGATTACCTGTATGTTACTGAGTGAATCACTTAAATTTTGATTTTAATTAATGCCTTCTTAAAACTCTTTTTATAGGTTACATTTTAAATTTTCTATGATCAAAATGTATAAAGTAGCTCCTGTAAATTCTGTGTTCTAACTTTATCTCTCTCACAAGCCTGGAAGATTATCACTTGTTCAATATCAGAAAATCACTTTTAGAAAACAAATAAATATATTCTTAGTGCACTGAATAAAATTTAGGATAGTTTAAGAAACTTATAGAGCCCATTTTTCTATGTTTAAAATCAGAAGTCAGTCTAGAATAGCAGGCTTGGGTGGTGGTAGTCAGCCCACGTATGCTTGGTTGGATTGTCAACACAGACTTGCCCTTTAGAGTGAGGCCGTGAAGCCCCAGGAGCCTGGCTCTGTCCAGAGTACACAGACTAGGGGGACTGCAACAAGACTAGGCTGGAAAAATTAAGCAATAAATTAATGATAATGCAAGTGGAACATAAAAAAGAATAGGGTGGATTGAAGCTAGTTTAGACGCTGAAGCAGTTTCAGTTTCTCCAATGGTTTTACATAAGTAGACAGGAATCTTTAGCAGCCAAACTGCATTATCACTAAAAGTGCAAGTATATCCAGTGCAATGAAATCAATAGCATCAAAGAGGGTGATTGAATAGTTAAAGAATAAGTACTGTTGTTTATGTCAGTCAAATGTACACATGCCAAGAACAACAATGGCTGGTGTCAACCACATACCCTTCAGCTCCCATACAACAGACTCTACACTTTCATGGTCCAAAGGTGAAAATTATGATGGAAAACACACTGTCTAGTGGACTAGGCATGGTGGCACACACCTTTAATCCCAGCAACTCGGAAGTAGAGGTAGTTGAATCTCTGTGAGTTCAAGTGCAGCCTGATCTACATAGCAAATTCCAAGGAAGGGCTATATAGAAAAACTCTGTCTCAAAAACAAAATAAAGCAAAAGACAAACAATAGATAAAACTATCTCATTTTTTTCATGTTCCCCAAGAGAATTGTGTAATATAGCCTATCTCTGAAGGAGGAGAGATAAATTATTTGAGTGATAAATTATCCCTGTGGGTACAATGGTGTCTTTTCTGTTTACATTCAGACACACTCACTGATGGAGCCAAGGTCTCACTCGCCTCTGCTGACTCACACACTTGATTCCTTCATGATTCTCTAACTGGAAGAATAAGTCCTTGGGCCTGGGCTGAGACAGAAAGTAAAGAACATTCTGCTTCCTAAATGATTTATTATTTTGTTCCAGTATTTCAGATTTGCCTTAAATATCTTGTTAACAGGGTAAGTTATTTTAGGTATTAGTTCTAGAGAACAGCATTTAAATTGAAGAGGTGGTAATGTTGCCTAGATTTCACCCTTCTTAAAAACTAAGAGGCCATCTCCCAGGAGGCTGGTTTTAATTCTCTTATTGTGTATAACTCCTTGAATTCATGAAAAGACAAACCTTGCTATATAACTGATTCCTATATACCATGGTTACAGGAAACTTTGGTTTTGGTAAATTTTAATCATTAGTTTCAAAATGTCCTACTTTCCTATATCATAATGCCATATAACATGCTATATTCTATTGTTTTAATATACATTTTCTAAATGTCTATGAGGCCTAAAGTTATTTAAATGCAGTTCTCTTTGTTCTTCTAACCACAAATGATACCAGATCAGCCCTTCCTAGATCAATGGGTAGAGTTCTGAATATATTGCTGCATGAGGCAAATAAATACTGCAAGGAAGAAGGTGAATGAGCTGGGAGTCTCAACAGACTTGAGAGAATTAATTGTCTTTCCCTTTTTCTCTTGGAAAAAGAGTATGAAACCATAAAGGTATACTCATAATTCAGGTAAAAATTATGTTTTGAATCAAAATATATCATAACAGACACTTAGTTCTATGTGCGGTGTACTAAATTTATCTTCCTTTGTTATGTAGTCAGATAACTGGTAATATATAGTATTGGATTCCTCATCTTTGCCTAATCCACAGGATCCACACACAGATATATTACAAGATTCCTAGCAGGTGTGGAGGGGCCCCAAACAGCTTGACCACACAGCAGCCATGACAGGCTTAGGGGCCTAGGCACAGCTTCTGTGACAGGCTTACTGGCAGGCAACACCCAGGTCCAGGAATATCTTAGGCTGATACCACCCAGGGATCTATCCAGGGATAAGGAAGGACCTGACATCCCAAACATTCGAACCATTAGATAAGGCCAGATGTTCTTGAGCCTAGCACACACCTATTTTTGTTTTACAGATACCCCTAGACGATTGTCAGCCACTCAGGGTCCTGGACCCTGGAAATCCCCTCACCCCAACTCTGCTATGATAAAAACTCTGCCCCCCCTGAGCTCAGGGCTCTCTGCTCTCACCACTGTGTCAGACAGACAGAGGGACCAAGCTCTGGAGCTTGAAATAAAGGATCTTTGCTTTTACATGCAGGATTCAGTCTCTGTGGTGGTCTTTTGGGGTCCCCATGATCTGGGCATAACAGAGGAAGTAGGCCAACCAAAGGTCAATTGCTGGCTATACTTTAGGGAAGGGGTTCATAGGACAATCCCATTGTTCTGATATAGCAATTCTCATTTTTCCCCCTATTTGTGAATGTGAAACATGCATGTGCACGATAGTGTGTGATCTGTGTGTGAGCATGCCATCCTGGAAACAGATTTCAGTAAGTCACCCCAACTTTATTCCAGAGTATAAGGAATTTATAGTTTTGGGGAGCCTGAGGACAAACCCTAATTTCCTGTAAGTGGCATGATCCTATCACAAGGCTTTGTATGTGGCAGTAGGTCCTATAACAGAGCTCCTAGCACAAATCTTCTAGCAGGAATCTGTGCCAAGGGTCAAGCTAAAGATAAATCAGGCATCTGGCTTAGATGCTTTTAGTTAAGATCAGTCCCCCAGGCCTAGGGACATTCTCCAGAGAAGGGCAGGTAGAGGCTGGGAGGGAGGGGGTGTCCATGTTGGGAGCTTTTGGGAAAAGCTGCCAGACCATGAGAGACTGCAACCTGGACCAGTCAGCAATGAAGAATCAAAGCACCCCCATTTCAAGCAAGCCCCTCACCACAGCTTGAAACAGGCTTGAGTTTCAAGATTCTCAGAGCTGCTGACATAGGTCCCAGAACAAAGTCAGGATGTTTGAAGAGCCATCTGGTAGCAACTGATTAACCATAGAATGCCCCAATGCCGGAGATGGTCAAAGGACAAAGTCAGGATGTTTGAAGGACTATCTGGTAACAATTGATTAAACACAGAAAGCCCCAATGCTGGAGGTAATCTATAAAAGTTTGACAAACAACCAGTTAAAACTACAAAGTAAGACAACACAGAAATTCTGAAAAGCCCCTAAAACTTGAGCCAATCAGAATTGTACCCGTACTAGCACCCCTAAATGATGTAACCTTATGGTTTTTGCCTTTAAAAACTGAGCTTGCAGAGGGATGGGTACCTCCTCCAGCCTCTGCTGCATTTGGGTGCTTGACAAGGGCCCTGCCTCGTGACTTGAACTGCTTCAATAAACCTTGCTTTTGCATTTTGGTGAGTTCCTGTCTCTGGTGGTCTCTTTGGGGGTCTCTCACCCAGGGCACAACAAACAGTGCCTTCCAATATTTATTTATGTAGGTTTCATGTATTTGTATTGACCATATTCAAAGACTGGAACTGACGACATTTATGAAACACAGCATACAAATTCATATAACACAATACGTTCACTTCAAAGCATACTTTAGAGAGAAAATTAGCTGCTTTTTGAAAAGGAGGTAACAAGAAAAACAGGTTGTTTTTCACTTTTGCTTCTCATGTATTCTCTCAGATCTTTGTCTACTCTATTTGTTCTGTATCTAGTCTACTGATACAACCTGTCTTAGTGGAAGCAGATGAAGCAATGTGGTCTCATGTGCATAAAAAATTGGAAAAGAGGATAAATTTAGTGATACTTCAGATAATTTTGCATAATTTTTATGAATATGGAATCTGAAACTATCAACAAATGTCTCATAGTTTACTGCATAAAATTCTATTGGAATTCTAAAAGATACTTATTCATGATTTTGAAAAACATACACTTTGGTCATTGAGAAGACATTGCTGTATAGAGTTTTATAGATTTCTAAATGGAAACTGTTCCCCTTTGTAACGTGGAAGAAACACATTCATTGCTTCTACTTCAGCCATGGAGGAGCAATATAGGTCAAGATATACTTTCCCAACCACAACGCAAAAGTTGAAATAAAATGTGGAAAACAACAAATCTAAGGATCATAGGGAAGTCTGGGGACAGCTGTCATCCCAGGAGATGAGGTATTTGAACAGCCTGCTTGCTCTCTCTGGGGACTTTGCAGCTCCTGGCATCAGGAGAGGACTCTAGCTGAGTCCTGTGCAGAGGATGAAGAGAAAGCACCAGGAGAACAGCAGAAGCTTGAGTTCTGAAGCAGAGTGCCAAGATGACTCAGGTGGTAACAGAGCAGTGGACAGGGCCACCCTGATATCCCAGATTGAGAGTCTGCTTGTGCCTATGTGTAAGGATATCCTTTAGTTCTGAACTAGGCTAGTTTTGTCCCCACATGCACATGCTTTACAAAAATCAACATATTTCAGAAAGCTTCGGCCTTGGTAGTGAAGGAAAGAAACTCATGATCAACACTGCTGTATACCCACCTAATAAAAATTAAAGCAATACCTGAAATTCTCAAATTTTTCATAGATTACTTAATTATGTTGTATAAAAATGATCAAGCGTGCATATCTAAGAAATAAAAATATTCAGTATTTAAGATACAACTAAACCGCCCCACATCCAATTAAAAAGAATTGCTAAGTTTTCCATGAAGTGGGGAAAAAAATAAAACCTAACATGCAAATGTAATCTGTGAATTTTATTTGATCCAGGAACAGCTTAGATGATGCTGAGATTTTAAGTAATGAAATACAAATGAGGGTCACACCTCTGCTCCCTGTTCAGTATACTACAATAAAGGGTGAATAGATGTTGATGCTATGAAAAAGGACCCACAGTAACTCCTTAAAAGTGAAAAGTAATTAAATCAGAGATGAAAATAGCATTAGGTGAAATTAGAGCAGATCAAATGGGAGGAAGGAAAGATGTGTTGAATGTAAGCCTATGTAAACATAGACAGGAAAAGAAACTAAAATCATAAAAAAAGAGAAAGAAAATACTGAAAAATGTGAGTGGAGCTGTAAACAATGTTGGTCTAGTGTGTGTGTAGATGTAATTCTAAATGGTCTTATTAAATAATAAACACAGAGCCAAATAGTTAAAAGCCCAGAGATTGAGCAGCAGCCAAGAGCTAAGACCTTAATCTGATTCCATGGCAGGCAGAATCTCTGTGTGTTCAAGGACACAACCAGCATGATGACTCGCTGCTGTCCTTCCCCTGAGAGAGAGACCTTCTTCCTGTGTCCTATCTTTTTATTGCCTTTCTGTTCTGCCTTCTCATTGGCTGTAAACCCAATCACATGACTTCCTCATTACTGCCTATCTATACAGACCTCCAGGTCTCTATGGTTCGAACTGAGATTAAAGGCATGTGTCACCATGCTGGGTGTATCCTTGAACACACAGAGATTCTGCCTGCCATGGGATCAGATTAAGGTCGTATGCTACCAATACCAGACTCCTGCTTAGTGGCTTGCTCTTAGCTCTAATCCCCAAGCAACTTTATTAACATACAAATAAAATCACATTTCAGCACAAATAAAATATCACCATATGTATGTATCACTGTGTAGTTAGAAGTTTTCCTGTATCCCAGACTGCTGGTGGTTGAGACAAATCTCTCCCATTTGCATCCCCCAAGTAAACATACAGAGGCTTATATTAATTATAACTGCTTGGCCATTAGCTCAGGCTTATTACTAACTACTTCTTACACTTAAATTAATCTATAATTCTTATCTTTGTTTAGCCACATACCTCGGTACCTTTTCTCAGTTCTGCCTTGTCATCTTGCTTTCTCTGTGTCTGGTTGGTGACTTATGACTCAGGTCTTCATCTTCCTAGAATTCTCCTTTCTGCTTGCTCTGCCTATACTCCCTGACTGTCTATTTGCCAGTCAGTGTTTTATTTATCAACCAATCAGAGCAACACATATTCACAGCATACAGAATGACATCCTACAGCATCATTGGAAGCCTGGCATAGGGAAGCTGGCTTTAGAAAATTATTTATAAGAGCAATGGCTTTAAAATTTCCAAATTTGTTAAAAATAGTGAATTCACTGACACAAGAAAGTGTGTAAGTCATTAGCACATGTGTACCCCAGGAAAGAATTTTGGAGATGATTGTCATTGAAGATAGTATGAAGAGCAAATACATGAGATGGAAACATACACAAATGCACTGCATGATGGAATATACTTGTGACAATGTGCACCTTGCCTCAATCAATGTCAGCTGTTATGTGTAAATAAAGAAGGAATCTTAAAAGTATTGAGAAGGGAGATAGGTCAACACACACTTCGATATTCTGAAAATGCTCTTTCAGGGCTGAGGTATGAATGAGGAACATTTGAGAGAACTTCATACTTTCCCTACCAGAAATAATATCAAAATTCCTTTGAACTGAAGGAAAATGCTTTGAAGACATGAATTCAGATCCTTCACACTCATGAGAAAAAGTCAGGCCTTGGAAGACAGGGAGGTAATTTCTCTCCTACAGGTAGGTGGGGGACTTCAAACCCTCCAGAAACAAACAAACAGAAAATGTAGTAACTTTTTTTTTTTTTTTTTGGCAAAGATTGGCAGGTGTCCTAAGAACCTAGATTAAGTTGTTCATATGGTGCTAGCGAGAGATCCATTGTTGCATAGACTCATCCCTGAATTCCCCTGAAGGTTGTGGTGATATTTTATTTGTGCTGAAATGTCGTGATATTTTATTTGTGCTTTAATAAATAAAGCTTGCCTGGAGATCAGAGGAAATAGCAAGCCATTAAGTAAAAAAAGAAGTCAGGCAACAGTAGCAAATGCCCTAAATCCTATTACTTGGCAGGCAGGATCTCTGTGTGTTCAAGTCCACACTGGGAACAGAGCCAGGTGTGCTGGCACATGCTTTAAATTCCAAAACTAGTCAACCATGGAGGTCTGGAGGTCTGTACAGACAGACAAACAGTGACAGAGCTGTGTAGGAAGAGGAAGTGATGTAGCTGAATGGAGAGAGCAAATCAGGTGGCAGAACAGCAAGGCATATAGGCGTGGATAAACAGGAAGTCTCTGCATTTCGAAGCTGGAGAGTTGGTGAGGTAAGATTGGCTGGTGGCTTTCCCTATTTCCCTGTTCTCTCTAAGGCTTTCAGCTCTATATTTGGCTCCATGTTTTTTATTTAATAAGACCATTTAGAAATTCATCTACAGGTACCAAAGAAAAGAAAACAAAAGATATAGAGATGATAGAATAAAGGATAGATTATTGAATCTACTCTGAAAAGGAAAAAGAGAGGACATAGACATGATACAGATAAAAAAGTAGATCATTGAATCTACTTTAAAAGGCAACTACTAGTTTTAAATATTTTACATTGGATTAGATTTTTGTATATTGTATGCAAATTATATATATATATATATATATATATATATATGTTGATACAAATTTGAGATTTATTTTGTTAGAAAATACTGTATGTATATTTCTAATCTTGTCCAGGATATTATACCTGTACAGTTCATTTAACAATGTAATGCAATTTGCTAATCCTTGAATGTTATTATTACCAACTATTAGGATATAAAGAAATAAAAGTTAGTATTTAGACATTACAATCAAACTTGTAGTCATATTAGTTATGTTTTCAAGGTCAAGCAGAGATATATTTTAGATAGACAGGTCATCTTCAAACCTTCCAGAGATCTATAGAATATGGCATTTAAGATATTTTAATAAGATAGATTTTTTCTTTTCTTTTCTTTTTTTTTTTTTTATGAGTATGAGACATGTCTGCTCCTGGCAGCACCAATCTACTTCAGAGAAGATATGGACACTGAAGAACCTCCACATGGAGTTGACTTTCACTGTGGCAAAAGTTATCCACTGGGCATGAGAGTGCCCTCACATCGATTGCTGACAGTATGCTGTGCAAAATGGACAAACAGGACAAAAAGAAAAAAGAAAAAAGAAAAGAAAAGAAAAGAAAAAGAAAAAAAGACTACAAATCCTTGGCAAGACAAGTGGGGTTGAAGCTTCGGCAACAGATATCGTCCGAGGCCAGGACAATATGTCACCATCACTGAAATGGCTTTGCAATCTGGAAAAGGTACAGTGCCCCTTCCTTTGAAGGCAGCTGAATAGGCAGTGGACCAACGGCTCCTGGTGTGCAGTAGAACAGTAGCAGGAACAGTTATTCTTGAAGGAATAACTAGGCTGACAGAGTCTAGCCTCTCAATGGTAGACTGGCATTTAGTAAAGGAGATGAAGCCATCTACAAGCTGAGAAGAATGGGAAGCTGAATTCCATAAACACCAGCAATTTCTAGAATTTAAAATCCTGAATCATGACATGACTTTGGTGGAATTCATGGTTATCTGGTACATGGAATACTCACACTGAATGTGAGATTGAGCTGTAGGCCTTGTGTACATCCTGCTTCACAAATACAAATGAGTCAGTCTGTCATTTATGCTAAGACTGTAGGCCGAAGATGATGCCCCAAAATGAAGAGAAACCTCAGGTGACTGTCCATGCAGCTGACTGTTTCTGTCAACTCACATTTTTTTTTTAAATTTGCTTGTTTACACTTCCTGTTTTACTAGGTAATATTATTTCCTTCTTGTGCCTCTGAAGGAGTTAATGATTAGATAGTTATAATTATAATTTTCCTTGTAAAGAAATTCAGAAAAGAAACTCACTAAGAGGTGTTACAGGTGTAAGTTTGAAAGACATAAGATAGTTTTCTGTTGGTAATACAAGTTAGGATAGAAAGAGAATTAGATACATTTTAGACTCACAAAAATAGGATAGACAATGGAATATTTTCTCTGAATTTGTCAAATGCAAATGGACTAGACATTGTTGATGTACTTATTGCTTGCATTATTGTATATAGTTATTATACTTATTGTATATAGTTTTTATTATATTAGTTATAACTTTTTAATTTTTAAATTTTTTTAAACATAAAAGAGGAAATGTGGTGATATTTTATTTGTGCTTTAATAAATGAAGCTTGCCTGGAGATCAGAGGAAAAAGACTAGTCATTATAAGTAAACAAAGAAGTCAGGCAGTGGTAGCACATGCCCTTAATTTTATCACTTAGCAGGCAGGATCTCTGTGAGTTCAAGGCCACACTGGAAACAGAGCCAGGTGTGGTGGCACATGCCTTAATTCCAACACTAGTTAACAATGGAGGTCTGGAGGTCTGTACAGACAGACAGAAAGTGACAGAGCTGTGTAGGAAGAGGAAGTGATGTAGCTGAACAGAGAGAGCAAATCAGATGGCAGAACAGCAAGGCTTATGTGTGTGGGTAGACAGCAAGTTGCAGCATTTGGAAGCTGGAGAGTTGGTGAGGTAAGGTTGGCTGATGGCTTTCCCTATTTCTCTGATCTCTAAGGCTCACCCCTATATTTGTATGTATTTTTTATTTAATAAGAACATTTAGAAATTCGTCTACAGAAGGCATTTGGGAGCCTGCTATCCTTCAAAGAAGTTTAAGTTTTAGAACAAAAGAGATGTTGAATTTTGCTGGTGAAATGTAATTTAAACTTAAAGAAGTTGGTTAAGTGATTGACCCTGAGAAGCACAGGGAGGAGAAGAGTTGACCCTTGAATGACACATTCTGTTTCTAGGGATGATGTTTCTACAGTGATATGAGGCAAGGCTGCTTTCTGGAAATTCTCAAGAGTCTGCATGATCACCGCCCAAACTGTGAATGCTGTCACTGATTTGTGTGTACTGCTGCTTTATAAAAGTGGCAAAGTTTACTCACAAAAAACAAAAACAAAAACAAAACAAAACAAACCAAAACAACAACAACACAAAAGCAAAGAAACCCCCTTTTTTCTCAAGGTAATATTTACCAGTATCATATTAAAGTTACTTAAATCTACTTTTCAACCTCCTTCCTGCCAGGACTTCTAGTTAATGGACCAAAAGACAGAAATAGAAGATCCCTCTGGATGGTGAACTGATTAGTGATGCAAAGTGATGCAAAGTCTGCCTAGCCGAGGGGTAGTTTTAATGAGTCGTCACCCACACTGTAACTCTTGCTCTGATGAGTCCTAGTGGCAGTGACAAGAGCATAGAAGTGCCCAGGGACTGGAATGCATGTTTTTAAATCCTGAAGGCTCCCTAAAGTACTTGCACCCATGTGTGTTCAGCTTACCTTGACTTTCCACTCTGAACACACTTTTCTTGGGATAGAAACCCAAGTTTAGCCTTCTCATCTGTCATGTCTGCTGCTCTGCTCCCACTGGCAGATTCCTCCACCCTCTGATTTTCCTTTGCTCTTCACTGTACAAGTGAACAACAGCAAAGTCCCTTTTGTCTATTGGAAAACCTTTAAGTGTTAGACAATTTACCTTACTTGTCTCTTATTTTTCTACAAAGCTGTATTTATACTACATCTTTGTGTGTCTTTTATCCTCTTACCCTCATGTTAGAGAAGCAGAGGAGATCTTTGCATGGTCTCCTGGAAGCTTCCTATGGGAACCTATGCTATTCCTTTCTAGAACTTGTCTTCTCTACACTTTTTATACTGAAGCTTTCTTACTTCTGAGTTTCCATATGGACTTCCCTTCTAATGATACCTGTTCAGTGCCAGGTCATCTGGCCCATCATATACCATGTTACAATGTCCTCTGCTTAGGACATGTGATAGATACTGTATCTGTTTCTTGTTGTTTTCTTTTGTTTGTCATTTGATTGTCATCTCTACAAAGGCTGGTACTGTGCCAAAAGTATGGCATTTGTCCTTTGCAAGACTTGCATATTTACTGAAAGAATGAAGGAAGGAAACTGTGTTTTATCTACACAGCCAAACTCTACAACACAATATACAGTGCAATGTGAACCACGAGTTGCTTGTATAAAAATGCTACTAATGTGGTGTGTCTTGTTTTGAATACCTCTTGATAAACTAACAACTTCTTTCTTCCAGGTGAATTTGCAAAACTTTACTATCCAAAATACTAGAATATGCACATTTGTTTATCCAACACTTTGCTCCCCATGATGGCTTCTGAAAGGGAAGAGCCATTTTGGTCAGTGTCAGTTTCAGCTTTGACTTTGAAAACTTTAAGTTTAGCCTTGGTGATCAAAATCAGATCAGAAAAACACCAGAGTTCTCTGTTAATGCCTCTTATTTTCTAGAAGTAACTATGCCAGAAAACTGATCTTGAGAGCTTATTGTATTGCTCTGGATGGTCTCAAGAAGGATCTATAACAGATGTATTTTTGGTTTTGAATGAGTAGATTTACTACATATATAGCAAGCCAAAGTAAGAATAAATACCAAATAGTAACTACTTAGATAACAAAACAACATGACATCAGGTACTCAGAACCTCCAGCAGAAGTTGACTGAGGAAATCCCTTTTAGGCAATCAGCTAGCATTCCTGATAGACTCCTCTTTCCTTAGGTGATAATTTAAGTAAAAGAACAAACAGCAATAGATACAGATAATATCATCAAACTGGGTACTTAGGACATTCAACAGAAACTCACTGAGGAAGTTGAAACAGTCAGTTGGAGTTTCCATGAGAGCTTTCTGTCCATGGCTGGGCTTTCCTTGTCTGAATTTCCAAGGCATTTAAATGCTCACTGCATGTGCTTTCTATCATGAGATGAACCACAGTAACCACTGTTAGAAATGGCTTACCTTCTGGCTATTTTTGAAGATACATTTGTTGTTATCTTTTGTCCCTGTTACAGAGTTAGAGGGTCATTCTATTCCCAGACTGTGGAGAAAACTTTGGTATAAACACACTTTGATCTGAAATAGGGGAGGAAGCAACACTACTTCCAGAGCCAGGAGGTCAGTAAGCATACATTACACATGACACTTTACCAGTAAATGTACATTGTACGTTTGAGTGAGTGTCATAGCGTGCTGTCAGATAGCTGAGATCCTGGTCACATCCATTCATTCATTCATTGAATTGTGTGTGTGTGTATGTGTGTGTGTGTGTGTGTGTGTGTGTGTGTGTGTGTGTTGCAAAAGTGGAAGCCAGAGAATAGCATCAGGTATCATTTTTAGATGTTCTGCACTTTTATTTATTGTTGCAGGGTTTCTCACTGAACCGACAGCTCAGCAGTCCATTAGATTAGTTTACCAACAATTATTAGGCTTTGACTGTTTCTGTCTGGCCCTAGTGCTGTTTTGAGATTTTGGGGGTGCTGGTGAGTTTGATCAGGTCGTCCTGTTTCCATGGTAAGATTTTCATTGATTTAGTCACTTTCCCAGGCTATCATTTACCATGCTTTAGTCACATGTGCATTAAAGTATGTGTGAACAGACATATTTGTAGATATAAACTATGTTAATATGTATATTAAAACGTGAATTTTGAAAATAGCAGGAAGGAAAAGACCCATCAAAACAAACTCAACTATTCCCAAAACACAACACAATGATGTCAGAATGATGCATTCATGAATTTGTATGTGGGCTCACCAAATGCTTACTCCACACAGGGTAAACAACAATAAAATAATAAACCAAGAAAGGGTTAGTTCTCCTGGATTTACAACTATACAAAGACAGCAGAAAACAAGGAACAATTTCAAAATGGGATAGACGTTTAAAATCAGGAGTACAAGAAAAATAAGGAGCTAAATTGGGTATAAGATTCATCCCTGTCAGGGAAAATATGGAGAAAACTCTGTAAGAACTGAAGTTAATAAAGTGCTTTCTTGTATGGCATGAGGAGTTAAACCCATGGCACCTCTTATCTACCTCTCTGCCTTCTGGATGATCCGTTTTCCTCTGTGGCCAATGCCTCTTTTGAATTACAAAGTTGTCTGCTTGCTGAACTTATTTCTTTATAACCTGTGGATGACTGTCTTGTAGGATGCTCTAGCACCTTAGCATGGTGCTTTGGGGTATCTCCTGTCACCTTTTAAACTCTCCAGCTGGCAAACTCAGTCTCCTCATAACACTTTAAATTCTAATAATAAACAAAAGTCACCTGGAGCCTTCATGACAGCACGGTCTCACTTAATTCTCATACTTGTGTGCCTACGGTGCTTTATCTCCTCTCAGATTATTTACCCATTTTTGGCATTTATGAGTATTAATCTTTTTGTTTTAAGTTCTAACCCACAGTTCAGTCAAGGTTTTATTAGATTTTTAAATGCTATTTTTAATTCTTACTTATCTTGAGAATTTCGTACACGAATACAGTGTGTTTTCCACATGTGCGCCCCTCCCTCCAACTTTTCCCATATCCCTGCATAATCCCCTCTCAAACCCATGACTCCTTCTTCTTTCAATATGATTGTCATGTACACCCTATACTCCATTTTTCTTCAGTTTGATTGTTCTAGGGATTGCTGTGAACCTTTTTGCATATATTTGTTAGAAATATAAACCCACCGGGTGGTGGTGGTACACGCCTTTAATCCCAGCACTCGGGAGGCAGAGCCAGGTGGATCTCTGTGAGTTCGAGGCCAGCCTGGGCTACCAAGTGAGCTCCAGGAAAGGCGCAAAGCTATGCAGAGAGACCCTGTCTCGAAAAATCAAAAAAAAAAAAAAAAAAAAAAAAAAAAAAAAAAAGAAAAGAAAAGAAAAAAAAAGAAAAAAAAAGTAATATAAACCCACTCCTATTTAGGGTAAAAGTTAGTCTTCCTTGACATGCTATTTGTAAGACTTTTAGCTTTGCCTTCACTTCCCTCAACATAAGGAGGATAATTTATAGAGTTATTTCCTTTAAAAATATTTTTATTTCATTTTTAACTATGTGTGTATCTGTGGATGAGTGAGTGTGTGTAAGCGCAGATGCCATCTGAGGCCAAAGAGGATGTTGGAGCCCCAGAAACTCCAGAAACTGGGATTGTGGCTGAGGTCCTTTAGAAATCACTAAGCCCTCTTACCCCTGAGCCGTCTATCTCCTCATAACCTCTTACTAATGCAATCTTTGTTGGCTTCCTTTTCTGTGGAACACATATATTTTGATACGTTTTCAGATTCATAATGACTTTTGTTTTCTGATTTCGAGTATTACATGGAAGCAAGCATTTTACTGCTTTTCTGAGTTGCAATGTTTTACCCATTTCTGTTTTAGCAAGCTTTTGTTTTTAATGTTGCTTTTAACTTAAAGTAGATACGCATAGATGTTTATATAAAATAATCAAATGAGCCACCAATGTGTAGTAATAAGAAAGTGCGATATGATTTCTCTGGTCCTTCTGGTATGAAGGAAGTAGTAACAGACACTTAAAATTATAAATCTTTTCATGAGACAGAGGGCTTTCAAAAGCATCACCACTCTTAATTCAGCTATTTCTATTTATTCCATGTATAATACTAGTTTTTCTACTTCTTTGATCCAACAGGATCCTAATAAATGACACCCAAATAGGCTCTATATCTTCCTATAAAGCAAACATCAATTACACTTATTATAATGCTTATAATGCTCATTGTCCACATTAGTGATAGAATTATTACAGCTGTGCAGAAAATCCAGTCTACTTTTGCCAAGTAGTATATCCAACCTTCTTCAATTATATGTAATCAAAAGTAAATTACCTTAAGTTTGTATAAAAACCCAGGGCTATAAAAAATTATTGAAAGGGATTTTCATATGCTCTTAATCTTTGCATATCTAGCTTTTAACACGGTTCCTGCCATAGATTAAGTGCTCAATAATGCCTGAAACAAAAATACATTTAAATAAATAACCAGAGAAAACCTCAGGTTTTTCCATATTTTTTCGTTGGGGAGTTTGGGGTGAAGAAATAATGTAGGTGTATGACTTGGTGACAGGTGTTCTTCTTGTTTTAGCACTAGTATATCATTTTTTTTTATGATATCAAAGTCTATAGACCATCATTTTGGATTCCATTATATCACAAATGTTTAACTGATTCTGGGGTCCATGTCTTTCAGGAATATAAAGTTGTTTATATGAACCCCAGCAACCATTTGCAACTGCTCGGGGACCTGCTCTCAGACAAGGCTGTCTGTCACAAACAAGTGCAAGACGATGATCTCACACAAAGACCAGACAAAACATACTGCATGGATATTTAGTGCTCTATCTTCCTGAATAAAGAGAGCATGCTCATTTTAAAACTCTCAGATTTTACCTGTACAATACTTTAGAGATGAAAACTCTCCAGTTCTTGGGATTGGAGACCATTCGCTGCTCTTCCAGAAGACCCGAGTTTGATTCCTAACACCTACACAGAATGCCTCAAATCACCTATAACTCCATCTCTGGTAGGTCTGACTTCCCATTCTGTACTCTGTGACACCCACACACACCTGGCAGACACACACAGACATAATACGTAAACATAAATAAAAATTTTAAATTACCAATTTTCCTAGAAACACAACTCTACTATAAGGTTTTTTTTTTTTTTTTTTAATAGAAAGTCAGGAGAAACCTTAGGAGTCGACTGAAGGATGACCATCTGTGCCTCTGCGAATGAGAAGGTTTTTAATAATGCTTTTCATACAGATATGACAAATTCTATGGTCAAGGACGCATCTGCCATACAACAAAGTTGCATCCTGCCTTTGAAAGAGGTTAAGACTGAAGCTGTTGTGCTTTTAGTTTTCTACAAGACAAGAAAAATTCCAAACTCTCTCATTTTACACAATGTCATCAAAACAAGGATTTAATTGGCCACAATGTAGTTCAATTGAGCCAATAAAAAGTATCATTGATTATAATCTTTTTAGAACTGTAATGACAGTCATTTTTTTTACTGTATTGGCAGGCAAAATCGCATTTCCTTCGTCTCAGGTCACTTACCACCCAAATGAGCAATTGTTAATGGAATCAGATCATTAGTTCCTGCTATACTGATTTCTGTGTCACCACACGAGTGCACATTTCAGTGGGAAGAGAATATTCTAGATGGCTTTCTCTTGTGCCTGAGGAAGACGTTTGGTTAGTTTTGATAAATGACTCCATTTATAGCATGAAGAATTATCTAAGTGAAATTGCTGACCGCTGATTTGGGAAGGGTAATGACAGAGACAGACTGGCTCATACCTGCTGAAGGAAGAGGACAAAATCTAAATTATTCAAGGTAAGGCAAAGTAGTAGTAGTATTTCTGATAAAGTAGAAGTGAAATCCACAGAAACATGTGAACGATTTTTGAGAACCTACCCTGTTCTCAGCAGTATATTAAGTGACTTAACATAGATTGCTTTGATTACCCTCATGGAAGTACTCTGGAGTAAATATTATAATTTCATGGTAAAAAGTGGAAAACTATGTCCTAGATCTGGTAACATACTAAGAAGGGTTACAAAACATACTAAAAAGACACTGGAAAACCTCATTCCATCTCACCTGCTTAGCAGGCCACGTTGCTTTACTCCAGTGCCCAGTCGGATTTCTCTGTTCCTGTGCATGTGTTTTGTTTGTTGGCTGCTATTGTTCTTGGAACGATAGTATTAAATGTTAGTGTCTCTTCCTTGCACTATAATACAATTTAAAAATTAATTAAGGTATAGTAGAAACTCATGTTCTAAGTGCAAGACTGATGAAATTAATAGGCATTTTGTGGTTTTCAGCAAAATATAAATATTGATACATTACCAAGATCTCAAAATACCAGAAAGAGTCAATGAAAATTTAGCATATTTTTTCTTTCTCTCATCATTGCTATGACAAAATGCCAGAGGCTATGTAATGTACAGAGAAAAATGTTTTATTTAGTTCACAGTTTTAAAATCTCATTGGTTTGTCCAATGGCATCATGGTGGTAGATGTACCTGTGAGAAGGAGAGGTACAGGTGATACATGAAGCCAGACAGTGAGAGAGCCAGTCTTCCTCTTTTATAATTTCTTCATCTCATTACTAACAAGGTGTCAGGAAACTACTTTAATCCCTTCAAAACACAACCTAGTAGACTCTACCTAACAAAAGCTGACACCCCAACATCTCCATACCAAAGACAAATTCCTAATACACAGGGTTCTAGTTTCCACTTGAAACTCATCCAAACCATTGCACCTCTTACTTTCTGGGGTTCTATATATGGTTTATGCTGTCACAAATACACGGTGAGTGCACTATATAGCCTTACTTTTTCTGGAAAGCCACGGCTAAATGGATTTGTGTCAGTTAACATTTAAAATATGCAAATGTCTTCCAGGCAACTATTTTATAGAGTAAAATCATTCTTGAATTAATGTTATAATTTTTTAGGTCAGATCTTGTTATGAGTAAACTAAAGTGTTTTTTTTTTTTAAATATGCACAATTTCCCTTGGTTGGGGATGGGATCAAAAACAAAGGAAACCTCTAATAGATAGTATTTCCTGAGCACATGTAGCCTATGTCATTCGTAGCTTTGGAAGTCAAAGCATAGGCAGTAAGTGGCTGAAAAGCACAACCACAAACACAGAGATGTGGAAGCCCATCTCACAAAATGAGGTATTACTGGGCCAGTGCATTTTAATATCCTAGAGTTGATTAATGTGCTGTTAAAAGCATCTTGTTTAGAGAAATCCCCATCATGCTAGTAGGCTATATGCTTCTGTGTCAAAAGGAAGAGGGTGAATAGATCAAATAGTATTTAAAAATACATTAGAATTATAAGTTTTTAAAAAATTCATGCTATACCTGTGTGGTGATAGAGTTGTATGAAAATACCTCTAGTATTCAAAGAGACTAAATGTTTTTCAGACCTTAATGCAAAGTTAACAATACATTTCAAGATAATTTAAGATAGTGCCATTAACTTGCTGCCCTACTGTGTACTCAGCCTGTTGAAGTTTCACCTGCTTTTAAGAGAATAATATAACCAGCTTTATAATGCCTTTGATGTCTCATGTAATCAGCTTTTACAACATAAGCAAATGCATAGTTTTAATCTTAAATTTTATATTCTTCTTTGTCCTTGATTCAGGGTGAAGTGTTTTTGTGTGTGTTGTGGTAATCAGTTGCTGAAAGAAGCCAATAGGTTGGAAGCAACCTTATACAACAAATATCCCCAAAATGTTGGAAACAACCTCCAAATGTGGCTTGATAATGTGAGTGTGCAGTACTGTTCGTTTTTGCTAGTTGCTTCAGAGTCGGTTGGACTCAGCAGTGTTTTCCCCTTTAAAAAGGATGTTAAAGATCTGTAAAGAATCCCTGATTCCACTCTCTTGTGATGCTTACTACGCTGTTCAGTAATGCAGAGCTAAGCCTTTTGATAGGAGCACACAACAACAGAGTCACACATGCATACCTCAGACAGACGGTAGGTCGGCCATTAACTACAAACCACAGATAGATAACACAGGGAAAGAGGTGGAGAATTCAAATTTGGATTGCTCCTGGTCAAATTACTCCAAGAGGAAGTACACTGTTTTCATTCCTTAATGTGTTGCTGGTGTATTCTGGTGCCTCTGAAGTTATCTTTAATGTGTTAACTAATGCACACCTAGCTGTATATAGTATTCCAACATGTTAAGAAAGAAAAATCTTGGACACTTGACTTGCTAAAACACAGCCATGCACACACTGATATAGATACATTCACAGACCACAGAACAAGATATATATTTAGAACATTTAATTGAATTTTTAAAATACATACTTAATTTGAAATATATTTAACTTTCTGTTTGCTCAAAGCATGTATTTTTAACTTATTTAAGTAGGTTTCCTCAGGCACATTCACCATCTCTGGGCACCAGCTCTCCCCTTCCATCTCACTGTCTTTGTACTACCTAATAGTCTACAAAAGAATCTTCATGCTCAAGCGCCTGTCTCCATTTTTGACAACACTCATTGTGCACAAATACATAAATACAGCTAAATAAGCATAAAACCTTTGTTCAGAAGGAAACACTGGAGTCTCATAGCAAGGAAGAGGGTGGCTAGGCATGAGTGCATTAAACTTGTCATCACATATGAATGAACATGGCCCAAGGGTTCCATGCTAAAACAACATTACACTGAATGCAGAGAAAGCACAAAAAATAATAAACTCTTTAGTCCATTATAGAAAGGAAATGCATGTACAATGGGGCACTAGATTTCTCAAGAGAAACTATAGTTGAGAGGACAGTTGCCAGGAGGAATTCTTTTTAACTTCCCATTGTAAGAAACCAGGGCCCATAGGGTACAGCAAATTTTGTTCCTGCCTCTAAGGAGTACAGAGGATATGGAAGTTAAAGAGTAATGTTAGTTCTCTCTTTGACAGAGAAAATGTTTATTGGACATTAAACATGTCTTCAGTAAACTATGCAAGTGGAGTCTCTGATGGTTTTCTCAAGGAAACTGTTACTGAAGAACTGATACATACAAATTCCAAAATGAAATAATCTTTTGAAACAACCCAGCATGGAATTTTGCAATGCCAACTTCAGAAATGGACCTCAGCACTGTGTGGTCTGGTGATCTTCCTTCAAATATCCTATGGAGACACTTAATTAAACATCAGTCATCAGCAAATGCCAAAGTGATTGAAATGCTGTCACCAACCCATTTTACAGAGAAGCTGAATCGGCACCTGTACTCAAGGCCATTTGCTTGTCATAAGCAGACCTTTGATCAGAAGCAATGATGTCCTAGTATGTGGTGGAGGTGACTAGTATTGCTCAGTTTCAGAGGAGAGATAATCTTCTACTACCCCACACTCAGTACCAGAGTGAATTCCATTCTCTCTTGGAGGTGGATTCTGAATCTTTTAGTTACCTACAAATAATAGTACGAGGTAGAAGTCTAAAGCTTAAAAATACTTAATTTTATGATACATAGAGGGATTTGCCCTTTGATTTTTTTTTCCATCACTGGGAGCTCAAAAGAAAGTGATTCTAAAACAAGCTTCAGGTTAGAATTAGGCTAACCAATTTATCACAGGGAGGTTAAATTTCCAGTACAGGTCATGTGGTTAACTCTAATGCCCCAAACAAAGGACTACTGGGTAATCTGTTTTTATTTCATAGTTTAAGACACTTAGTAAATGTTCAGCTTCTTGAATATTCATTATATTTCAATCTTTACTACCTGTAAATGTTTAATAGATTGACAGAATCCAATGACTACATGTTTTTATGTGGGTTTTGTGCACTTGTCCACTTAAAAGTAAATTTGGTGCTATTATGTAAATAAGTGCTGGAGTAACTACCCTAGTGTAGTGGTGGCAACATGAAAAGAATAGTTATCACTTCAGAGGAGAAAGGAGATAAGATTATTCTGGAGCCAAGCACGTGGCCCAGAAGCACAGTTTCCATTACAACATGGCAATCATTTCATGTTGTTGATATAGGAGGAACAGAACATAGAAAGTCCTAACTGTTTAGTTAAGGCAGGTAGGTTACAGAAAAGTAGATGGAATCTCAGCTAAAGGTCTCTGATGTTATCTTAGCTTTTGGGTTGGTGAAAGCAAGAGATGTATTGGTGAATACTGAAGGGTGTTCCTAACAGTCACAGAGATGTTAAAGCACACATAGAAATGGGAGATAAAAGCCCATCACAATGGCTCAAGATGATTAGGTGTTAGAAATACTTTATCCCAATTCCATACCAGCGTTTGCAGAATCTTCAATACAAACTTCTTTCAGAGCTTTTAGTTTGAACCACCAGTCAAAAAAAGTGATCTCTTACTGTGGTAGAAACAGTCCCTTATATTCAATTAATTTCAATGGAGAAGAATTAAATATGAAAACATTAGGAGGAGGGAATGAAGGATGGGTTGGAGAGTTGGGCGGTTATGGGGGGAGCTAGAGGAGGGATAAAAGGGGAATCTGTGGTTGGTATGTAAAATGAATAGAAAAATTTTAAATAAGAAAAAAAAGAATTAAATATGACCCTAACATATTTATATTGAGTAAAAAATATTTATATTGAATAAAATCAAAACATGATAAACTGGAAATATGACATAAAGTGCTCACGCAGAGTTCAGGTTTGGCCTGTTTTCTTGAATTAGTTTTATTCTTAAAATTCAGCACTCTCAGGATGGAGAGATGGCTCAGCAGGTTAAAAGCATGTACTGAACTTGAAGAGGATCCTAGCTCAGTTCCCAGAACTCATATCAAGTGGCTGAAAACCACATGTAACTTCAGCTCCAGGAGAAACCAGTACCTTTGGCCTACCACGGCACTGCATTCGTGTGGCCATGTCCATGCCCAGATACACATATACCACATATGAATAAGAAAACAATGTATTTAAATATTTGGATACCAAAATTAGATTTGTAGTTGCTTTTTAAAATTATATATAATTTGCATCTACATGAATTATTCTATCTATATGTATGCTTAATAATAATTATTTACATACACATATGCATATGTGCACACAGATATACATACTATTTTATGGCAATGATGGTATGCACATATATGTAGACATATTTATAAGATAAATGGCATTTAACTACATGAATTTTTATGAGGTTAAAGCTATGTGTGTGATATGCTTAGTGAAGTTTTAAGCAATTGCATTTAAGAATTGTGGAAGAAACAACAGCAATCAATGTTAATTTCACATACTTGTCTGGCACCGTGAGAGGAGTGGTGAATGAAGATAACCCAGATTCTCTGGGTAGCACTCTAGCCAAGGAAGCAGGTAGGATAAATGCAGATCTTCACTTCCCCCTCAGCTCCTCTAAGTCCAATCCCCAGCCTCATCCCCAGCTCTATAGCAGACCACATGCTTCAGTCCCCTTTCCTCTGTGCTCTCATTTCCAGTCAAACAGATCTTCCCATACAAACTTACCTTCCGCCATTTATTGCTTTATCCCAGTCCCCACCCCAGCAGACACTTCTTGGGAAACAGCAGGGTATCCTGGCCAGAGAAGCCAGGAGCTTAAATGCAGCTCTTCACCTCTTCCTCTTATCCTCCAAATCCAAGCACCTAGTCTTATCCCCAGCTCTGCAGCAGACCACCTGCTGCTGCCTCTCCTTGAAGGGATTAAACCCGCTCACTTTTACAACTGAATTTAGATTTCAGTTCTCTGAGAGGGGCAAACAGGTGTCTCTCCTAACAAAAGGCCATCTGTTAGAATTCCTATCCACTCCCTCAGCTACATGACTGCAAGTGCGCTGTCCAGTAGCCAGGGAAGATACTTAGTCATCCCAGCCTTATGTTCTACATAATCCATGCACTGGGTGATCACATAATTTTCGTGCAGCATGACCACATAATCTCTGCACATGTGAGGCATAGCTACATAAGCCCATATGCGCATGTGCAGGGATACCTATAAAAGCAGATTCCACCTATTCCTTCCCTCTCTTCCTGCATGGTCATTTCATAGGCCTATGCACAACTCTTCTCTATTCCCTTAATAAATGCTTACAATGGGTTTCATTGGGCCTCGTGGCTTCTCTCGCACGGTAGACAGCATCGCTTAGTAAATAACACTGATGCCGAGATGAAGCGAGCCCTCCTGGCAATCTGCCCCTGGGACCCTGTCTGTCTGCCAGACCACTTCGCACAACACCAGTTGCTTTGATTGGTGAGTTTTCCCTTGACAACCAGTGTAAAAAAGTCCGCTGGACCCATGGGAATGACCATATATCATCCGGCGTCCTTCTGGTGTCCTGGGGGTTGGGGGAAGCCCCATCCACGGCCTTCATCAGCTACAGCCGGCCCCCGTTGTAGGCTTAAATCTCTAGCCATCTCCCATGACTATAGTCTGAGATACCGTTCTCGCTATCAGACCCTCGTCTTCAGCTTGTGTACGCCCCTTCCTCATTCTCTCACGTGATGAAGCATTGAATGACTTGTGCCAATCACCAATCCTCACTTGATCTTGGGGACACCTGGGATTGTAGTCTTGGATCACATTTGCCTTTTTAAAGAAATTTTTTCTCTCTGCCACAGCCACAGGAAACAAGGATTCCAACCCTATTAGTCCCATCTCTCCTCTGGAATGTCTTCTAGAAACTCTTAAAACTCTCATATTAATGCCTCACTTAAAGACCTCTAAGCTTGTCTGCTTGTGCACTAAGAAATGGCCTAAATATCCCTTAGATGACAATTAAAAAATGACCACCTAATGGCTCATTGGACCCTGATATTTTACGGGAATTATCTAACTTCCGCCAGCGAATGGGCAAATGGAAAGAGTTACATCCAAGCTTTTTTTAACCTCAGCTCTAAACCCTGCCTTCTTGGTTCCTCTCTCCTGCCCATGGGCTCCTAGCTGTACAACCTGAACCCCAGGAATCTCTGATTACTGCTCTGCAACCTGCTAATGAATCTCTGCCTATCAGACTGCCCACTCCTGCTCCTCAGGCTTCTGCTCCTTTGGCTCCTCCTCTAGACCCCTCCTCCTCTCCGTCGTCGCTCCAAATGCCTGACTCTGGCTCCAACCTTTACTCCTCCTATCATGAATTCATTTTCAAGCTGCTAAGGGACTTGACTCCAGCCATACTAACCCAGCAACCATTCTCCCTTTGTGAGAGGTGGCCAGGGAGGATGGACTGGTTAAGGTTCATATCCTTTTCTCCCTTATGGAACTTTTTCATATAGAAAAAAAGCTGAGCTCTTATACCACTAATTCTACTTCCTTTATTAAACAATTTCAATATATTACCCAATCTTAAAGCCTCACCTTTTATGTGATATATATATATATATATATATATATATATATATATATATATATAAAACTTTCTAATAACCTACTTCCTGAGGATCACAGATGAATTTGGAAGCAGGGTAGGATACATGCAGACAGGCTTCATCAAACTAATGCTGCTCATCCACCCGGGGCAGTTCAGATCAGGACCCACATTGGGATTTCAATACCCCGGGTTGCTCTCTAGCTAGAGATTGGTTTACAACCTGCCTTCTGGCAGATCTTTGTAAGGCTGCCTTCAAACCAGTAAACTATGAAAAGCTAAAAAATGTAATTCAAGATAAGGAAGAAAATCCATCTCATTTTTTTATAATGGCTTACAAAGGCTGTCTTACAGTATACTAAGTCTGGATCCTGAGAGCCCAGAGGGCAGACAACTCCTTATGACCCACTCTGTCCTTCAGAGCTTCCCTGATATCAGGGCTAAGCTTAAGTGTCTGGAGAGAGGGCCTCTGACCCTTCAGGGAGAAGTCTCATAGGGAACAAAGGGTAGCCATTACAGTGTCAGGGCAATCCATTTCCTTCCTTTTGGACACTGGAGCCACTTACTCAGTCCTGAGGGAGTTTTGGGATCTCACCTCTCCTTCTCATCTCCCTATTGTTGGGGTTGGAGGACAGCCTTACCTACCTCACCAGACCCCACCACTTAATTGTATTTTCAGAGGTATTCCTCTCATCCACACATTTTTAGTTGTGCCAACCTTCCCTGTGCCCCTAATGGGAAGAGATTTTCTAGCTAAGGCAGGAGCTTTTATTTCATTTGCCTTACTCCAGACTCATCAGCAGCTCCTCTCCTTCTCCTCTTAGCCACCCAGGCTACTAGCTCTAACATTTCATTTCCCTTGCCACCTCTCAGGTGGACCCCAACATCTTGGACACCCAGAATCCTTCTATTGCTAGGCACCATCCCCCTATTATTATCCAGTTGTAGAACCCTACAAGGTACATTACCCAAGCTCAATACCCTCTCTCACTCCAAAGCCTGAGGGGACTTAAGCCTATAATGTCTGACCTTCTCAGAAAAAAAGCATGCTCCAGATTTCTCTCTCCTACTAATGCTAACCAAGAAAATTCTGATTGCAGAATATTAAACACTATAACATCATGGCTACCAGCTCAAGACTTTAAATTCCCTGTGGCTGCTTCTTAATAAGTTTAAATTTTTTTCTGAGCTCCAGAGCCAGCTTGAATCCATCTGGGAGGTCAGATCCACTTCATACAAGTATAATTCAAACTTCCCTTGTCACGGGACCCCCTCTCTCACCCTGGGATCCCTTGGGGATTCCCCCAAGGTAAAAATTTTTAAAATTTCCTCTTCTGCCTTGCCAGCATCTTGTCAGACCAAAACAGTCACAGAGCCCGAAGCAGCAGAAGGCAATGGACTATTCCCAAAGCAGCAGAGGACAATCCACTACCTCAGGATGTCCAACTACCCCAAAAGTTCCATTCCCTACTCCCAAAAGTTAACTGATGCCCACTGAGTCAACTGGAAGCAGTTTCAGGAGAGACAACACCCCCATTCTCATTCATCTGCCATTTTTTATAAAAACAAACAGTCTGGAATGTTAGAATTCCTAGCCCCTCCCCAAGCTACATGATCACATATGTGCTGTCCAGTGGTGAGGCAAGATACCTTATGTCCTATATAATCTGCGCTGCATGATCACGTAATCTATGTGCAGGCATGGTGTAGTTATGTAAGCCCATATACGCTTGGGCAGGGGGTACCTATAAAAGTGGGTTCTACATATTCTTTCCCTCTCTTCCTGCATAGTCATTTCATAGGCTTATGCAAACTCCCTCTTTATTCCCTTAATAAACTCTTATAGTGGATTTTGTTGTACCTCATGGTTTCTCTCACATGGTTAACAGTGTCACTTAATAAGTAACATTGCACCACTTAATAAATAACACCATCCACAACAAATTACATTCAGGGCTAAGGGAGAGAACACAAACAAGGCCTGCAGTTGGCCCCACAATGCTTCAAAGACAAGTCCTGCAGCACCCACTTCTGGGTCATATCTGGACTTGCCTGAATTTATACAAACATGCCCAAAGATGGAAGATTTGCAGCCCTAGCCAGCCCCTGCTAACCTTAGCTAATCAGAAATGTACTAATGTAACTTCTGCTTGCTTAGTCAATCACAGATAAGATTACCTAACTGCTTCTAGAATTCCTTTAACTGTGTATAAAAGAAACTTTTGTCCCATGGTCTTAATAATTGGAGACAAAGAGAGAGAAAAATGCCATCCTCAGGAATAGGCAGGTGAGGAAAACTTACTTGTCTGGAGTTCTTTTGACCTCTGTGAAGTGGATCCAATGGCTTCTTTTGATCTTCTGAGGTTTATATGAATTCTTATTTTATAAAAGCACATGTATTAATAATGTTCTTCTGGGAAGATCTTACTTGTGGGAAATGGCCAGAAAGGAAATAGGGAATCTTTCTGATCCCAGCAGTCCTCCATTAGAAAAAATGGTGGGTGGTACAGGGTCCAGCATTTCTCAGACTTCCAGTGGGCAGAAGCAAGCAGTGGGAGGGCCTCCCGATGTTCCAGCACCAATATGGGGCACTGGAGGCCCTGGTTGGCCCGGCCAAGGTGTCCTGCAGGTGTCAGAAACATGCCGGACAGATGCGGTGGTGGGCTGTGGTGCGTGGAAAGTCATTCACACCACAGGCACTGCATCCATGTGGAAATGAGTTTATTATTATAGAAACATAGAAAGAAAGATAAGGAAAGAGGAAGAGAGTAAGAAAAGGGGGAAAGGGAGTGGGAGTCTACATCTCATGGCGGGGAAGGGAGGAAGGGCAGAAGAGAGAGCAAAAGGGGGAGGGGTTTTCTTTTAAGAAGAACATAAGGGAACATAGGATGGTATCAGGAGGATGCCAGGCGGGTCCCCAAAGGTCGGGTCAGAATAATAACAAATTCCACTAAAATCAGGAACAAGATAAGGCTGCAAAATAATATAAATGGCTGTCTTAGCAAAATCAACAAACAGATTCAATAGAATCCCTACCAAAATTCCAATATATATCTTCAAAGGACAATTTTCAGTTCCATGTGGGAATATAAAAAAACCAGGATAGATTAAAAAAAAAAAAAGCAATGCAGGACAATAAATTAACTATAGGAGGTATCATCATCCCTAAGTTTACGTTGTACTATAGAGCTATAGCATCCAAACATCATGTTACTGACACAATGATCGACAGAATTAAAGACCCAGACACATGTGGACACTTGATTTTGATAAAGAAGCCAGAAACACACACTGGAAAAATGCTAGCATTATTAACAAATGGTGTTGATCAAACTGGATGGTTGCATGTAGAAGAATGCAAATAGATTCATACTTACCACTCTGAACTCAACTCAACTTAAAGAATTCAACATAAATCTATACACACTGAACCAGATAGAAGAAAAAGTGAGGAAGAGAGGTGAACTCTTTGGCACAGGAGAAGACTTTCATAGAAGAAGATCATTAACACATGCACTAAAATCAACAGTTAAAAAATGGGACCTTATGACTCTGAGCAGCTTCTGAATGGCAAAGGACACTGTCATTTGGACAAAGCAATGGCCTATAGAATTGGAAAAGATTTCCACTACTATAAATCTGGTAGAGTGATAATATCCAAAATATTCAAAGAACTGAAAAAAAACTAAATATGAAGAAAATAAATAACCCAAATAAAATATGGGGTACAGATGTCAACAGAGAATTCTCAAAAGAAAAAAACTAAAATGACTGAGAAACACTTAAAGAAATGTTTGACATCCTTTGTCATCATGGAAATGCAAATCAAAACTACTTTGAGATTTCATCTTACACAAGAATGGTCAAGATCAATAAAACAAGTGACGGTGCATGATGCAAAGAGGTGGAGCAAGTGCAACACTGCACCATTATAAAATCATTGTGGCAGTTCCTCAGGAAATGGACATCTATCTACCTCAAGATCCAGCCTTATCACTTTGCTCATACTCAAAAGGATACCTCATTCTACCATAAAGACACTTACTCAACTATGTTCATTGCTGCTCTATTCATAATATTCAGAAATTAGAAACAACATAGATGTTCATCAATACATATGAATGAACAAAGAAAATGTAGTGCTTCTGCTTTCATACAATGGAGAATTACTCAGCTATTAAAATATTAAAATCATGAAATCTGCAGATAACTGGATGGAGCTAAGGAAAAAGAATATCAGTTGTTGTGGAATATTATTTTAACTATGTAAAGATGTGTCACAGTTGTTTATACTGCAGAATATTACTTTAACTGTGAAAAGATGTGTTATATTTGTTTATGCTGTAGTTGTTTAATGGTGTAAGGATGTGTATTTAATTATGTAAGGATGTGTTGCATCTGTTTCACCTTGCCTGTCTAAGGCACCTGACTATTCTAATAAAAAGCTGAACAGCTAGTAGCTAGGCAGAAGAGGGATAGGCAAGGCTGGTAGACGGAGAGAATAAACAGGAGGAGGAGTCTAGAGAAGAAAAGAACAAAGAAGAAGAGAGGACATAACGAGGGAGATGCCTGTGTCCAGAAGTCAGGCAGCTGCCAGGCAGACAGACATAGAGACAGCAGAAAAGTAAGATCTATAGAAAGAAAAAGTAAAAAGCCCCAAGGCAAAACACAGATAAACAGAAACAGGTTAAGTTAAAAGAGATAGCAAGAAACAAGCATAAGATAAGGCTAAGCATTCATAACTTCTATTAAGTCTCTGTGTCATGATTTGGGAGCTGGTTGGTGGCCCCCAAAAGGTCAAAGCCTGGCACAAACAAACAAACCATCTCAAGTGAGGCAAACCAGGCCAGAATGACAAATGTAATATGTATTCTCTTATGTGTGGGTATTAACTGTCATGTCAACAATAAACAAGCTATAACTTGTAGAACCACAGAGCTTAGGTATAGATTAAGAGGCTAGGGGGTCACATAGATCTCATTTGGAAAGAGAAATCAATTAGATAATTATAGATGGATGGGGAGGCTACTAGAATAGAAGCATCAAATAGGGAAAGGGAATTTAGGAGAGCACAAGGGATGGAAATACAGGGAAAGACAGGTAAAATAAAGGGCACTTAAGCAGTATTGTGGAAGCCAAATACAGTATATATATATATATATATATATATATATATATATATATATATATGAAGCTAATCTTCATGAAATTGACAAATAATGAGATAGAGCAAAAATTGGTCTTATCTTGTCATCAAATAAAGCTTCTAGTCCCAGCATTGAGCTACTTCTAATTGGGTTGTTGGCCAAAGGGATTCCATGGGCATTCCCAAACAACCTAGGCTATTGACAAGACTATAGAATTCTCTTCCCAAACTCATAGCAAGGTCCCTTTTCTTAATACAACACCAACACAACTCATTGAACATGGAGAAGTCGAGCTGTGCCTACATAATAGCCTTCACCCCCATGTTACAGTGTTTTGGTTACTGAAATGTTCTCTGCATGCTACCAAAAGAGAGACATAAACACCAACCCAGCCACAGATCCTTTAATCTACAATCGTGTCCTGCCTGCATGACATGCTACGGTAATAGTGACACAAGCTTGTAGCAGTAACCAAACAACATCTGATTTGGCTTAAGGACCACTCAATGAGATAGAACCCATAATTGACAATGCTTGGTTGATGTAGAATCAGAGACTAGAGAGCCCATAGCCTTAGGGTAAAACCAAATTCTTGTGTTCTCAGAAAAAAAAAAAAAAAAAAAAAAAAAAAAAAAAAAAAAAAAAAAAAAAAAAAAAAAACAGCAATAAAATGACTCCTAATGGCATTTTTGCTGTACTCATAAATTAGTTCCATCATCAGAGAGGCATCCTCCTGCAGCAGTTTAGACAAAGACAAAGACTTGCAATCAACAGATATTATGCAGAGAGAGGGGAGAAGGGGGGTGTCTTAGAACACTCAGATATAAATGGCATTTCTCCATAAATTCCTTCACCCCAGGACTCAGAGAACCCTGTAGAAGAGGAGGTTAAAAGAGTGTAAGGGTCAGAGGATATGGAGGACAGTCAGCAAGATAAGGCCTTCTAAATCAATGATGAAAGCACATGTGAGCTCACAGAGACTGGGGCAGCATGGGCAGGACTGCAGAGATCTGCACCAGGTCCTTTGCATATGTGTTATGGCTTCCAATTTAGTGGGGTTTTTTTTGTTTGTTTGTTTTTTTAAATAGGATTCCTGGTTCTGTGAACAAGTGGGTCTCTGCTTCTTGTGCGTTCTCTTGGGCTCTTTTTCTTCTTTTGTTTGTTTTGTCTAATTCCAATGTGTTAGTTTTTGTCTTATCATTATTATACTTTATTTTTTTTTATATCTCAGAAGCCTGTTTGTTTTCTAAAAAGAGACAGAAAGGTAGTGGATCCAGATGGGAGGGGAGTTGAGCAGGAACTGGGAGAAGCAGAAGAAAGGAAAATGTAGTCAGTATATGTTATGTGAGAAAAAAAATCTATCGTTTTCAATAAAAGAAAAAAAGCAAAAGAATAGAAACCAAGATAATAAAAAAGTAAGAAATATAAATCATAAGAGACAAAAATTTAAAATTGATATAAATAGCCAAAAATATTGTCCAGATAATGGGAAAATATATGTATATTACATAAATCTTTAAAAATAAACTTTAATGGTATTTTTACTTATGCTAAGCTAAACATAGCAAATAAAATATGAGACTGACTCTAGAAAGCTAAGAATTATATGTGATTAAACAATACCTGCTGCCTCCGATGTAATTGTATCAGAATATGAAATTCCTTTGAACTCCAGTTAGCCTTTCTCTTCTATAGAAATCCCAGGTTGAACTTTCACCCACCACATATCTATCTCCTGCACATTGCTATCAAGTGCTGTGAAAAGATAGGCCCTTCAAGAGAAAGCACATTAGTTAAGCATCAATTGCAACTTAATGGGCCAGGGTATTTGAATGATAGTCTACAATGGCATTATAAATCTATTCTTTAGACTGCTGAGGGAATATGCTGTACCTCATTGAAAATCTCTGATGTGACTTTGATATCAATAATCATTTCTGTAGAAAACCAATTGAATAGATAGGTATATTTTGAGAACAAATAGTCCAGAGTGAAAGCAAAAATACAATAAGATAATGGGCTTGATATTAGAGCAAACATCAGCTTAGAGAGAAAGGTGTGAGTGAGAGAGGTAGAAAAGGGCAGAAGAAAGAATAAAAATTAATGTGAACACATGAATCACAATTGCTGTGTTATTTTTCTGCCTTCTTTACTAGATGCTCACATCAGTCTGTCTTCAATCAAGTGAGTAGCAGGTGGCATTTTTATGTGGCTGAGTGAGAAGTCTAAAGCAGCCAAGTGAGTAATAGCTAGCTGTAATCCTGGCCAGTGTTATCCTTCAGTGGGGAAACTGGATAGAACTGGCTTTACATACCATGTACCCACCCAAGTCTCTTTCAGTTGGTTCATACAAGATGCCATTGTTGTCAGAGAGGGACAAAGTAGGAGGAAACTGCTGGGACAGAGAGAAGAGGTGTTGATATTCTTCACTCATGTATTTGTTCAGGATGGCACACTTAAAATTTGTAGATAACACTTCACTTAAATGATAAAATGCCATAGCAACAGACTTGGAATGATTAAAATTCATAATAAGATGTTAGTGCTTAGGAGATTTATTGCAGAATAAAAACATCACTCAGAAGATACAGGGAGGACTTCTTACTGTCAAAAGGAGGGAAGTGTGCTTTATGCCTTAATACCTCTCTTGTTTTGCACTCATGTATTCAACAAGTTAATCAAGCACATGCTGTATGTCAGGTGTCTTGGTCTTGATTTTGCTACTCTAGAAAAGTACGTAAAATATATAGAATAGAAAGTAATTTTTCATGGTTATGATGGCTAGCTTCTTTGAATACAGCATGGAAATTTGTGATTGGCATTTGCCAAAGACCTTCTTGCATCTCCTGGGGAAAGACAACATAACAGGTGAGTACATGTGAGGGAGAATGACTGGCTTTGCAGCAGCCCCATTTCAGTAAACTATTCTCATAGTGTTAATACAGTCCTGAGAGCTGAGCCATCCTGACCTAGTCATTTAATAAAGGCCATGACTTTTATTTTATAGAGACAAATTCCAGATTCATTTTAGAGGGAATAAATATTTAAATTATACCATGAGATGGAGCACTAGACTCTGGAGAATCTTCAGAGGACAGCACATAGTGAAGCCTTTAGCTTCAAAAAGTCTAGGTTCAGGTGGAGTGCTGTAGGATTTCTGTATGGCAAATGTGTTGCTCTGATTGGTTAATAAATAAAATACTGATTGGCCAGTGGCTAGGCAGGAAGTATAGGCGGGACTAACAGAGAGGAGAAAAGAAAGAACAGGAAGGCAGAAGGAGTCACTGCCAGCCGCCGCCAGGACAAGCAGCATGTGAAGATGCCGGTAAGCCACAAGCCACGTGGCAAGGTATAGATTTATAGAAATGGATTAATTTAAGCTATAAGAACAGTTAGCAAGAAGCCTGCCACGGCCATACAGTTTGTAAGCAATATAAGTCTCTGTGTTTACTTGGTTGGGTCTGAGCGGCTGTGGGACTGGCGGGTGACAAAGATTTGTCCTGACTGTGGGCAAGGCAGGAAAACTCTAGTTACAATAGAGTGTCTGAAAAATACAAAAGAGCCTGACTTGAAAATGCAACTATTCACTGAAGTAAATAGCTATACAGAACTTGTTGTATGGTTTAAAAAACTATGGAGACAAACAGTATGGAGTGGTGAGGTGCTAATATAAATAAACCTGGGATTTAAAAAATGCTATCTGGATTTCCTTTATAGAAAGGGGATGTGTGAGCAAAGACCAAGAACAGGTAAATAAATGAGCCATTGGATTGTGTAGGAAAGGAGCCATTTAGGTTTAGGGAAAAACTTGTAGCCAGAGCCAGGGTGGGCCTGGGACACCTGAGAAACACAGAGATCATAGGACAGCACTAAAGAGATGATGAAAGAAATGATATTATCCTTGAGAACAGAAAGCAGAATAAGAAAAAAAAGTCTAAGTCAGTTACACAGGAAAGACAACAGGAGAGTGACAGAATTTAGAAAATGGAGAGAATGAAAGAGTAACGGGTGAAAACAAATTTTAGTGAATACCTATTTAACGACTGAATGACAAAAATAAGAAAATTGTTGATTACCATGAACAGTTGATATTCTGAAAGAATACAAGAAAGAAACATCTAAATAGCCTGAGCTTTAAGAAACAAAACTACCAAAGTGGATGAAAATAATTAATTAACTTTTAAATGTGTTGTATGAGACCATAAAAATACATAATTAAATGGAGAAGAGATGGAACCAGAATTGGGGTTTGCTGGGTAGAGGAGCAGGAATTATAATGAGCTACATTATGATGGAAATTATTCATTGCTGAGGGCAGAACCAATGATGTAGGAGAGTGGGGGAAAGTGTGTGTGTGTGTGTGTGTGTGTGTGTGTGTGTGTGTGTGTGTGTGTGTGTATGCGTGCACACATGTGCATGTGTGCCTTATATTAGGGGAGAGGATAGAATGGAAGTCACAAGTGTCAGTTGTGGCCTCATAGAAGGATCTGGTTCACTTGCAACATTATGAGGAAAAACAGACCTAAGAGTGCCAGATATGCAGAGTATTAATTATATTCTTAATTATTAAGAATGTTTGGAAACAAAATTGCAAACAAAACTGTCATCTAACAATGAGTGACAATGGGGACAAGTTTTGAGGGATTTCAAGAAAAGGAAGGGACGAAATATTTGATGAGAAGGTACATGAGTCGTTAGAGTTGTTCTTCCAGATTGTGGAATGACCGCAAAGTGATGGTTTCCAGAGCAGGACTGTTAATTTGAAATGATATTAGCACGTTCCTGTGCTTTCTACCACATTCAGAAGAGGAGCACAATTGGTGACTATGGATGGACAGATTTATTAGAGGTTGAGATTTTGTTGAGTAAGTAAAATGAGTCAATGAAGTCAATGAAATTGAGAGAAGCAATGAAAATATTTTAATAATGTCCAGTGTAATTAAGCTAGTTAAGGGAGAAATTGAACAAAGAATGGGTTTACCAATAGTGATCATCAAGATCTATGGTTAGTCATGTCTAGAGGGCTGGCTGATTAGATGGGCTGACTGAGAATGCAGAGGACTGCAGTAAGAGAATTGAGATTTTACAAGTGTTGTGAGCACTGTGTACAGAATGTCTTGGTTTAGCATATAACCATGATTGTGAGGGTCTAAGTTGAAAATGAACTGTGGATTAGAAAAGGCCCAACATAATCTAAAACCTTCTATATAAACATATTTATGGAAGTTAAGATTGCAGCAGCAAAAGAGGAAGAAAATGTGACTCAATGCCCTATGTTCCATTCAGTTGCTAGATTCTGAATCTTCTAAAGATCCTTTAACAACAATCAGGACTTAGTCCAAGAAGGAGATAATGGAGCTTAGTTTGACAGATTTTAGACTTTAGATCCTGAGTGGTGGCCATCTAGTCCATTCACGAGAACTTAACCACATAGGCCCCTCTCATTCCAAGAGATTGGGAACAGCTATAAGAGAATGGCTTAAAGATCAGTGAGTAATTCTTACTGAAAGGACACAGAAGGCTATGACATTGGAATGATTCTTTACAGGGATCATGAGTTCCTAAGCCTAAGAAGAGTAGTTAATTCCTAAATAAAACAAGTAATGTGTGTGAGAAGACAGCTTTGGTATGACATGCAGATCACTTAATCCAAAGATAACACCCCTAGCCACCTCCTTTATCAAACTCTCATACCTTAAGCCAGTAGTTTCTTTACTGTAACTCCACTGCTGGTCAGGAACTGGATACCCAGGGGCTGCTACACTGCTTCTAAAGCCAAGAGGCAAATTATTTGCTGAAATTAAGTTATTCAAACTCCCTGCTCTACAGTTACTCTGCCTATCCATCTGATCTGTACTGTACTTAACCAGGAAAGTCTTCATACTCAGCGTGTGCTTTGCCCTTGCCGCTTCTGACATGTGACTGACCCCAATACTCTTCCATGTGGCTTTGTACATAGTAGGAAGTTCCTTTCTCTTGGAACTGAAATTAATACGCTATGTCAATGCCAAACATCTCCTAATCTGTTACATTTAACATCCCTGAATAGAACCAAAGGCACAATATATTAGTTACACTTTTCATAGCTTTGAACAAATTCCCACAAACAACTCAGGACAGCAAGAGTTTATCTTGGGTAACTGTTTAAGGTGATACAGTCCATCCTGGTGGGGAGGCATAGTTAGAGAAGCCTATATGACCATTTATATCTCTGTTCACTGGTAAGAAGAATGCAATTGAGTCATAAGCAGGACTGCACTATAAACCCAAAGGCTCTTTTCTTGGTGACCTACTTCATTTAGTTATTTCCTACCTCCTAAAGATTCCATATCTCCCAAGATGATGTCACCTGATGGACCAAGTATTCAATATACAAGCCTGTAATGAATATTTCATAATTAAACCACAGTATACAAAACTTTAACTCTGTAGACTCATCTAGTAATATAAAATACATTCAGTATAACTTCAAAAGTCCCCATAGTCATTTTATCCATAGTCCAAAATTGTGTTTAAGACTTGAGTAATATCTTAACTTTGAGACTCAATAAAAGCAAAAAAAAAAAAAAAAAGTTACACACCTCCAGTATAAAATTGCACAGAATAAGTGCTCCCATTCCAAAAGGGAGGAATATGTTCTTAGTAAGAAAACATGAGACCAAAACCCAGCAGTGCATTCACTAAGCCCTGCATTCCATCTTCAGGGTCTGGGACTCACAGTGGCATCAGCTGAATTTACCCTCTAATTTTGTGACCTGTGGCACACATGTCAGCTCTCTTGGGACATGTCTACCTTGTTTCTGCAGCTTTTCATAGCAGACATCTCACACCCCTGATATCAACATTATCTTGGAGTTTTCTCTTAGATAACTTTAGTCTTCAACTTCATAGCTTCTTTCTTCCTGAGCTTCCTTTCAGAAATCTGCACCTACTACACATGGCAGGCAGGCAGCATCGTTCTCAGCTGTGTGGACAGTTGGGGCCAGCCTGAGATACCCTGTCTCAAAAGTGTGAGTGTGAGACACCTCTTCATGACAGTATTGGATTGTGTCTAGCTTTTAATAGTTACTTAAAAAAGAGACGATTAATGGTAATAGGATCTCAAAGGTGTGCAGTGGTTTGGGCAGCCTGGTATATTGGGAAGGCACAGGAATAAGAATTGCTCCTGAATGACATCAAATTCCCCATATTTAACCCACAGTAAGAGAATTATGGAAGGTGTGGGACATGGATGGCTTTCTTCCGTGAATAGTGCTGCAGTAGAGTCCCAGAGTGTTTACAACTGGGATGTGTTCATGCAGTGTGGAAGGCACTTGTCATGCTCACCAATGAGCACTGGAAAAACCAGGAATGGTAAGCACGCATTCTTGTCTCTTCCAAGGAAAGGATGTGTATACCGGTTTTCCACTCAGAAGCTTAGGAGTGGGTGTTTTTAATAACCAGTGATCTTTTGATACCTGTATAGCCAGGCTTCACCCAAATCTCCCAGGCTCTTGAGCATTGCTTCTCAGTCAATAGAACCCATTCTTAAGAAAGAAGTCCATGTATTTTGCAAAAGGCTACTATTACACTTATTCCAGGCCCTTCCTTTTTAGTTCTTTATCCTGAGCATTGTTTCTAAGCCAATAGAACCCACCCATTCTTGTGGGAACAAAAGGTCACAGGTACTTTTCAAAAGACATGCATTTTGCAAAGAAGTTTCGATGCAGCCATGCCTTAAGCTTTGTTGCAATAATTGTCAAGAGGAAACTTTTTTCCAAAGTGTACTGTGCTTAAATATGTCAAAAATAAACCGCTATGGGTTAGACTCTAGAAGTTTGAATCAGCCTGGTTAAGTAAGTCATGTTGAACGGGATTTCCTCCTTGCCTCTTTCAGATCTACAGGGACTCCCACAAAGATGCTGTTTCAGGTTGTCCACCTCCATATTAACCTTTTAAGATTCTAAAACATAACAGGTAGGGGGCATTGCTACTAAATATTCAATGAAAAAATGATGTTGGGATATATCCTGCAGTCAGTTTCAAAGGAGTGGGCTTCAGGTTAGCAGTCAGCTCTTGGGTGTACAGAGACATTTTATATTCTACATGGCCATTTATGGTACATGGACTGTGTAAGAGGCTTCGGTACCAAGAGTCTGCTGCTGCCTACCTCATGTGCCAAGCCTATTTCAGCTTGAGGAAAGCTATTATTTGGAGAAAAAGAGCAAATAAAAACCAGATGTTGGAGAGAGAGAAAAAAAACTGAAAATGGGAAAAAAAGAGCTATTGAAGCAGAGGTGAATTCTGAAAGTTTAGTGAGAAAGAGTCACATCTCACAACTCAGAAGCAAGCTGGGCGGCAGGGAGAGGAGTTCAAACACAGCTGAAGGCTGCTTCACCCTTTTGGAGGCTTGCTCACTTTTGGACTCTCAGAATCCTATGGCTTTAAACATTCATTTTATCCTCGACATTAATCAGTGGGGAGGAATGAGACGTGCTGACAGATCATGTCTTTCTGACACTTTCTATCAAAACTTGAAACTTGGTGCTTGGCAACAAAGTCATGTCACAAAGTACCTGCAGGGTGAAGAACTCCATTCTTACCCAGACTCTGAGCTTAATGACTAGCATGTTCACAGTCTTAAAATGACGCCCTTTATAAAAGAAAGTTCTTCTATAGAGAAGCAGAGAAATTATGTCTTTTTTATTATTAAATTTTTTAAAAACTTACTTTAATTTTATTGATGTGTCTGTGTATGTGTGAATATGTGCATACATATACAGGTGTTCACTGAGAATGGACAGATGTTAGATTCCTAGAGCTGGAGTTGCAGGATCCTGAAAGCCATCAGACATTGGTGCTGGAAACCAAATTCTGGCTCACTGAAAGAACACAAGCACTCTTAACTGTTGATCTCTAAAGGAAACAACAACAACAGAATAGTGATCATGACAAGGCTTTACAGTTTCCAGAGTGGAGGTAGAAATAGCTCTATGGTACTATTTACCTATATTGCAATATAAATCATACCTCCTGACATCAGGAAAATTGGTACATCTGTACGTATGATAAAATCAATCACATATCCTGTGAAAATCATGAGGCCCTTAGTGTGTGCTAGACATGTGCTTAAGAACTTCACATAGATTGTCTGCTGACTTTCTCAGACCAGAACTCTGGCTCTTCAGGGTCTGCTGGTGGTTGGTAGTAACCAGCATGATTCCAGGTTTCCAAGTTCAGGCTAGAGCAGGTTTAGAAAACTGCAGGTTCCTCTAATGTGACAGACGACGCTTGTAGTTCACGATGATTATGATGCTATGCATGATTGTTTTTGTGGATTAATTTGTTTTGAAAGGTCTGTGTTCTAGCTGTGATACAGCATAAACAACCGAAGGAAATACGAATGATGTTTTACAGTAGTTGGCTGCACACAGACAGGAAGGCAGTCCTGCTGAGGATCAGACAAGTGCATACAAGGAGAGGTGTTTTGGAGTGATATTGTGGAGTGTGGAGATTGGAGAAGGAGTAACAGATTTCCAGATGAGATAAGCAGATTGAGCAAGGAGAAGCCATCATCAGAACAGGGAGCCTGTGATGGACCGTTTCACAGACATTTTCATGAGTATTGAAAGTATTTTCAGTATTTTAGTTTGATTTTATTTGGAAAGAAATGCAATTAAATTTTCAACTTTCCTTGGGGGCCTCACAACTTTTTGGTAGATAGACCATCAGAAATCCTCACTTAGACTTCCACTCTGTCTTGACTGTAGAAGGTGAGATAATCTGTTTGCAAAGATGATGAGCGTAAAAGAATAAAGACACAAATCGTGAAGATGACTCTGCCTATCAAGAAGGCTGGTCTTGAGCTAGAGAGATGGCTGAGTTGTTCAGAGTGCTGGTCACTTTTCCAGAGCTCCTGACTTTGGTTTCCAGCACCTACCACTTGAAACTCAAGCTCCAGGGAACTCATCGCCCTCTTCAGTCATCCACAGGCACTGAGCACCTGTGGCACACAGGCACACAGGCACCACACACACACACACACACACACACACACACACACACACACACACACACACACACAGAGAGAGAGAGAGACAGAGAGACAGAGAGAGAGACAGAGAGACAGAGACAGAGACAGAGACAGAGACAGAGACAGAGAGAGTGTAGTGGGTAGCCATTCCAGCTTTGGTCTGGAAGTTCCAACCCCCATTGAGGCTTTGGTAACTATCACGCCTACAAGGAAGGGCCAAGGGAGGGCCCTGAAGACCCGAGATCGGGATGTGCCTCGCTCTCTTGCTTCTTGGACCCTGGATGCTAGAAGTAGACTGAGGAGAGTTCTCCAGAGAACAACGCCGGACTGTGCTGTGTCTTTCCCAGAACCCGCAACCTACCTATCCCGTCATTTGTAAGTTACGCCACTAAATAAATCTCCCTTTTAACTATGTGGAGTGGCCTTAATAATTTCACCAATGAGAGACAGAGAGGGAGAGGGAGAGGGAGAGGGAGAGGGAGAGAGAAGAATAGGGAGAGAGAGAGAGACTCACACACTCATACACACACAGACACAAACACATATAAACACACACACACACACATAAATGTACACATACACAGATACACTCACAGATCCATACACACATAGACACAGACAGGCAGACACACACACACACATGCAAAGACACACAGCCATATACACACAGATGCACATACATATACATAGACACACAGACATACAACACACATATGCAGACTCACACAGTCATACACACACAGAGATCAATACATACACATAGACACACATATAGACACATACATGCACACATACACACACACTCACACAGATATATACACACATAGATGCACAAATACACACATACATAAAGACAGACAGACAAAGACTCACACACAGACACACACACACACACACACACACACACACACACACACACACTATAAGTTAAAAGGCTGATCTTTCTGTGACTATTTCTGCAGTCTAGCTCTTTCCAGTTTCCAGAGAAGACATGGCTGCATTTTTTTCATGGAGGTTCTGTAAGGATATGAACTAGAAAACATTGTATATGCTTCCCATCATTTTGATGGATCAACCAACAATGTATCTAACTGTATCTAAGGTTGTATTCCTCTGGTAAATAGGAAGAATTAATCACTTCTGAGGTTTAAAATGAGTATGAATCTTGTCTGTCTTCTAAATTAGAGAAGAGGAAAAAATAAGATTTTGAAAAACTTTTTTTCTTACTCCAATGCCATTCACTGAAGCCCTGCTTTTAGAGTTGGAGATCATTCTTATGAATGCATAGTGGAGGGTTTCCTTTGAAAATCTGCATTTCTTTAGTATTCCAATGTAAGCTTACAATAGCTAACACTCCTTTTGCGTTTCCATAGCAGCTATTACAATGTACTTAACGTTATTAATATTTAAGAAGGAACCACTCAAATTTCAAATCTGAGACAAATTGAAATTTTAACTATTAATTGAGCATGATTGTTAATGGCACCTTTGTTAATCCGTGGTGAAGGCAATATGCCCTGCTTCATTAGAGACAGAACCCTTAAGAATAATGGAGGAATAATTTCTGTATGTAGCAGTTTGTCAAGTATAGTGATTTAACAAATGACATTTCACTCAAAGCTCTAAATGTTAAAATATTCAGACAAGTAACAGTAAAAATCACCCATTTAGTGGTTTGAGAAGCAGAAAGGAAACAGTTCATCTGTCAAAATAGCTGCTCTTCCTGTGACTAAATCCTCAGTTAGCATGTAGAAAACACCAGGCATGCCATGCTAAAACATAACAACATCTAAAGGTCTCTGCTTTTGTAAAATCATGTGTTATAAGCCTGTTCAGTATGTATCTCAGAGGGTTGGAACATCTGTCTGCTTCTGTCAATATTTTGGTTTCTCACATAATGTTTACTTTTTGCTTTATGATGATGAGTTGATACTAATGTGGTCAGCTTTTACAAATTATCCATGTGCAGTAAGAGGTGTGTCTGTGTTGTGTGAGTGTGTCCCTGAATTTTCCACAGTCTACAGCATGCATGAGTACTAGACATTTTTTACTCTATTACTCTATTACTCTGACCCTAAATTAGAATTTCTTACAAAAATTTATGCAAATTTTATTTTCTGTAAAATAGGAACTCTATGAACAAGGCCCTGTTAGGACTGCAGGAAGAGGTGTCAGGGAGGACGGTCTGATACTTCCATCACAGCCACAGTGATTTCTATGACCTCTTTGCATCCTTCCAGCTGTCTCACGCCATCAAATAAACACTTTACTCTGTTTGGCACTGGTCCTTGTTATTTTCCATCCACTTCCCCTGCGCTTTCACAAAAAGCCAGAAGCAGTCTCTTTCCATTCTTCCTGTAGTTCTGTTCTGTTTCCTTGCTTTAGCAGATATTTAATTTCAAGGCTAACTAAAACACAAGATTTATAAGCAGCATAAATAAATATAAGATTTGTAAGAATATGCTAACTGATAGATTTCCTTTGTTTTTTTGATAGATTTCTTTTATACATATGGTCTGGGTCAAATGACAGTAGATACTGGCCATGTTGTGTACACAGCTTCACATGGTCACAGCACAGGTTTTGTTACAGTTTTTAGGAAGCATGGTGAAGTTGAGCATGGTAGAAGTAGGAGTTAATCCATTAAGCACCAATTAGACTAAATTTCTTCTGATATAAGTAATTGCATAAGTATTTGAGCTAATTAGAAGTAGCTCATGTGGCAGGAATTTGTGGTATTGCCTTTGTGTGCAGGGGGTGAGTGGGCACAGAGTCAAAGACATAGACTCTGGGAGGATGTTGAAACAATCTCAATTTATTCAGGAAGAGGCAAGCCTCCACCCCACCCCAGGGATGAATATGCATCTGCTGGTGTGACATGGCTGCCTCTCATTGGTCCAGGTCATCTCAGATCATGTTTCAGCTGCTGTTACTATGGCCCTTAGGCAGACCCAGGTTGGCTCTCAGAAAGTATCTTATTACTGGTCCTCAAATGTGTTAGGGTTGAGTCATCCCACAAGCTCATAGTGAAACTTCAAACATAGTTGCAAGTCTGCAAAATGGGGCCTCTGTAAGTTTCAGAAACTAAAATAATTTCACTTTTAAAAGACAAAGAAAAGGTGATTGAAACAATCACTCATTGATTTTTTTTCTATGACATTTTAAAAGAAAAATACTGGAAACAGAATCGTAGGGTGACATACACTATGAGTGATTAAGGTTAACCATAAAAGGCATTTTGTTTTAAAAATGGGAAATATTGAAAAATCTCATGTAATAGTTAACTTTTTTGGATATTCAGGCACTCTATTCAAGAACAAATGAACCAAGTAGAGTAGCATTGGTCAATTACTGTTAGCTGTGCATTTTTTCCCTTTTGCCTTTTAACTCAGATACAATGTCACAGTTCATAAAAGCACACAAGTGTAGGCTTCTTTCCTTGTAGTTCAAAGCTTGGAGCCTTTTTTATTTGTTCTTGTCTAAGAATTAGCTCTTTCAATGAATGCATATTATTAAAATTATTGCTGCACTGGACTTGCACAGATGCCCATGTCAAACATGTAGAAATACTTTCCATTTGGCTCATAAGAACTTTACACAAAGTTGAATGAAACACTTTCCTATGGCACTTGACAGTTCTTTCAAAGAATGTCAGGTTCAAACAAATACAAATGTATTAAACTCAAGTTTGGTCTAGAAATGAAAAATGACAGTTTAACTCTGAAATGTTTCCATTACTTTAAATCTAAAGATCCGTTGACTGAAAAGAGGTGGAAAAGGAAAAGACAGAGTAGTGCTAGGGTAGTTTTACATGATCATCAAGTCATAATCCCTCATCTGATGTCTTGTGATGGCTCAGACTATCTGTATTAGTAATTCCAAAAGAGCTAAAAGTTAGATAATATTTCAATGAAACATTATAATTCTCCCTTTGTGAATCCTATTAAAATTAAGATAATGCAAAGGGGCCAGGTGATGTAGTCAAAATTCTACTTGATTTCATGACAGATTTTGAATTAAAATTAAGAATTGGGGTGGCACACATCTGTAATCTCAGCACTCTACATATAGAGACAGGAGTATCAGAAATCCAAGGATGTCATTGGCTACAGAAGGTGATCAGGGTTAGCCTGGGCTACATGAGCTTGTCTGGGAACCACTTGACCCTCTATTCTATACAACCAAAGCATAGCCAACAAAATAAATCAAGTCATATATTTATCTTTGGTAATTAGAATTTTGAATAGTAAATGTCTTACTTATAAAGTTTGAACTTGTATTTCATTGTGTATGATAATGGCATAATAACAGAATACATAAGCTATTAGTAGGGTTTAAAAATATTCCCTGACATAATGAAGAATTCTGTGAAAATATTTAGTGGCCTCTCAGATTAAATATCCTTTCATTGGAAGTTAGTCTTATGTGATAAATGTAAAAAGAAAATTTGATTGAAATATTTAGTTTTTTGTGGAGATACAGACTATATTTTTGCTGTTCTTTTAATTACATGGAAAATTCATTCACAGTGATAATTAGGGAAAAAAAGAGTCACCAAATTTATAGCTCAATTCTAAGACAGGTCAAAAATAATGTCACAGATTTATCTTCAAAAAGATATTATGTAAACTAATTTATTTTAGTGTCTTTTTCCATATGAGAAAGTGATTTTACATAATATTTAATAAATGTTTCAGTCATATAGCATATAAACTGTTTCAAAATTTTAGAAAAATTATTCTTACAAAGAGAGATATTGGAGGATATGGTTTTAAATTTTAAAAATATCCCTTCAGTCTCTCTTATTTGTTATTATGGATATGAGTAACACACTCATATCCATAATAACAAATAAGAGAGGAGAGCAGAAGTTATGTAGCTACCTTCAACATATTATGTGGGGGTTTCTAGAAGCCAGTTAGTAGAGTTCTACTGACTATGAAAAAAATGAAATTTTAAACTTGGTTATTAAGGAACAAAACTCAAGTAACAAATGATTTATTTTTTGCCCACAGAAGCACACATTGAGTCTTCAAGTTTTCTGTGTTAGATGTGACTTTGGGAGGTACATGTCTTCTCATACATGTACATTTTATATACAAACTGTACTTCTTCTTGGACTCATTATTTCAACATTTTCTTCAAGGTCTTTCTTTCTCCCCATTTTCATGGTATCTCTGTCCCTACACCCAGTTCTTCTTCTCACCCTCAGTAACTCACATTCTTTTTGAAAGATGATGTCATAATTTCTATCTCATGGAGACTCCACTTTATCCCCTAATATCAGTATAAACACATAATTTATAGTGCAGACTTTAAACATGTCAATTGAAAAGAAATAAAACTCATAATTACAAGGAACGTAATCCCAGACATAGATAGAACATCATCCTACCTAACATGGATTAGATACATCTAAGGAGAAAATTCCTCACCAACCTTAAGAAACAAAACCCCTGTGAGTTGATATTGCTTTGTTCATCCCTCTGCTCATTTTATTCTAGGAATGAGGGATTTTCATGCTTAGTAAATTTCAAATAAGCGTGGTTAGTGAGTTCTGCTCTCTCCTTAAGTAGCATTTAGCTATCTGAGGTCAGGGATCACCATTGTTCTGGGGGCACTGCATCAAGAGAGTCTGCAGGTGGCTCACAGCTTTGACAACTGGACCATTCTGTCTAAATGCAGGAGTCAGACTCATCTTGCCATGACACGGAAAGGGAGTAAACTCCACATGTTATCAGTACCTAATATGCATTGTCCATTTCACTGTGTTTAATTCTCATATTTCTTACTTCAGGAGATAAATCAGGACAGCAGTGTAGTAAAGCCATGACGAGGCAGCTAAAGCCAGCAAGAGAAGCTCTGGGACTTTTTTCCATCTTGCTAGAAAAATAGCTGTGTAGCAGAAATCTTAAAAGTTCTTATTAATAAAATCAAACTTGAGCCAGGTATTGGGGTGAACTGGAAGATCAGGGAACCAGAACAAGCCACAGTAACCTCACCTGGCCAACTTCTCAGCTGGTCTTGTTTCCTCATACTGGAAGCCTCTGTGTCCTCATATCCGAATGGGTCTCAGCTGAACTGTGCTGCTAGAAGCCTGAAAGCTTAACCAGTCAAATACTTCTAGTTTCTGGTCCTCATGCCTTATATACCTTTCTGCTTTCTACCGACACTCCATGGGACTAGAGGCTCGCTTTCTGGGATTAAAGGCATGTGTCACCATTTCTGGCCGTTTCTAATGTGGCCTTGAACTCACAGAAATCCAGAGGGATTTCTACCTCTGGAGTGCTAGGATTAAAGGCGTGAGTGCCACCATTTTCTAGCCTTTGCATCTAGTGCCTGTCTGTTCTCTGACCCCAGATAAATTTATTAGGGTGCACAATATTTTGGGGAACACAACAATACCACCATATAGCTGTGTTGTGATATTTATTTGATTGTTTTTGCTCATCTGATAATTATCTGCTTATGCATCTGTCTACTGTTTATGGACTGGGAAGCTTATATATTTATTTACCTTTCATGGCACACTATAAGTAGCCTGTCAAGAAATGTCTAAAACAGTAAAATGTCTGGTTGTTTCATAGAAGCTTAAGCTTTGTTTGCTGTTCATGTCATAAAAGATCAAGAAAAGGTTTTAATTCATGTAAAATCATCTAATATAGAACAGAATTTATGTAAAGCCCTTTAAATATAATTCATCATTTAAATCAAAATATTATATGCAAGGTAGGTTTTACTGTTCTCATTTGCTGAATAGAAGATTGGTCCAGAAAAACATGCCTTTGCTAGTCCTATCTAGCTCGTAAACAGTGGGAGACATTGGTCCAGGGCTGTGGCCTCCAAATACTGATTTTTTTCCCATGCCACCCTGCCTCAATGATGTCTTTCCTCTGGTACCATCATAGGAAATTTCATTGGATATTTACATATAAATTAATACGAAATTCCTTGCTAATTTTGAGGTGGGAACTTTTCACTATATTTATGGGAAGGAATGAATTACCTTGGAGGCCCAGGTGCCTCATTATTGCAAGAAGAGCCATTGGAATAAAGAATATGAGAGCCAGACTTGGCACTGGAGAATTGCTGATGTTTAAACACACAGAAAATGTCATTTCCAGCTTTTCTGGTTTTAAAGTGCAATATGAAGAGAAGATGCCAGATTGTCTCCAGGGTGCAGCAGTGAGCCAACCTGATTAACCTTGAGCAGCCAGTGGCATTCATTGCATTTTTTGTATCTGATAGGAAATAGTGGAAAAGTTTCTATGCCTGAATATAGCCACATATGTTACCGTCACCCTGCAGGATTTCTTTTCTACCTCATAGTTCCTATGTAGCACATTCCTCAGTGGAATTTGGTGTGACTCATTAATTTACTTTTGGTTTCCCTTACACATTCATGTTAGTCTTAGGCATTGGTGACATAGAGAGGTAAATTTTCAGATTGCCTGCAAGGATTTATAGGGCTGAACAGTAGCCATATCAATCAGAACTTAAAAAGACTTACACAATTTTTGTGCAAGTTTAGAGGAAAAGACACCACATTCTGAGTGGGCAAAAAGAAAGTTGAAAAATAATTACAGGTTTTTAATTGGACCTTAGACAAGATGGGCAGGTTAAAATAACTATTCCATTTAGGACCAGAGAAGTGATGTCATCATTGGGAAAGTGTTTTTCTGCAGGCGAACAGTAGGTGAAAAAAATGTAAAAGTAATTTGGAACAAACATTCCAGATGCTACTTCAAGGAGTCTAACAATTTAATGAGATATATTCGACAAGAAAATCTGTTCCCAGTCTGTTTATTACATAATTATTGATGTTTCAATATGACAAAACTTGAGTAGGTTCTGAATGAGTTGGAAATGGTCTCATAATAACAAGTGGTGAATGGTCTCTGCTCTAGAAAGTTTTATGCTGTACGTATTAGGGATCCCTAAGAGAAATGAGGTCCGTGTTATGATTCAAAACTTGTTGTTTTGTTGTTCTTCAATCTTATTCTCTGTGAAGAACAGTGTTCTACCGAGCAGGCTCTGGAGACCTCTTACCTTGTTTGTAAAGTCAAAGGGTTTCCCTTTCACAAGACACTTCTGATCTTACTCCCCTGACAGTTTCTATCATGATTTTTTTCCAGTCTGTGCATACACACACACACACACACACACACACACACACACACACACACACACAGAGAGAGAGAGAGAGAGAGAGAGAGAGAGAGAGAGAGAGAGAGAGAGAGAGAGAGAGAGAGAGATACACAGACACACACACAGACACATGCACACACATACCTCTCTTGGTGGATGAACAGCTCTCTGGTAAAAGTCTTCTGGAATTGAATCCTTTTTCCTAATTTGTTATGGGCTGGTTCATCTTCATTGTTGACTTGGTTAAATTTATAATCACTTGGGAAACCTAGTGATTATAAACCTACAGGCAAGCTTATGAGTTTCCAGGAAAGTTAAACTGCAGAACAAAGTCAGACCAGAATGTGGCACCATCACATGGGCTGGGGTCCCTGATGGAATACAAAGAGAAAAAGCAAAAATCCATCTTAGACCATTGTCCATCCCTTTCTGGTTCCTGACTGTAGATGCAGTGTGACCAACAGCCATGTACTCCTTCACGCCTTCTTCTTAACCATGATCCAAAGCAAATTCTATTCTCCTCAAGTTGATTCATGTCATAATTTGGTTACAATAATAATAAAAGCAACTAATAGAGCTCCATTTTATTTCACAAAGTGGCCTTGCTATACTGCCTATAAATCTATGCTCCCCATTACAACTTCAAGCCAAAAGTTCCTGATTGAACTCCCTGAGCATTGTGAAATGCTAGTGTGTGTGTGTGTGTGTGTGTGTGTGTGTGTGTGTGTGTACATGTATACCCAACTTACCTCTCATGAAAAACTGTGTTTCTAAATTTCACATGACCCTATATCTGGGTTCTGTTCCTCAGGTTTAATGGTTGTCAGGGCTCTACTCATTGATAGGACCATAATGAAACACAACCTTGAGGAAATCATATTCTTCAGAACCTGTTGGAGAAAATTCATAGGAGTCATTGTGACATTAGGCTCAGTCAAAGGATGTGATTCATTTACACCATGTCTTCTGAGATGATGATCTGAGACAAGGAATTTACATTTTATGGTCAACTGTTGTAACTGTGGCTGATTCTTGAGGATAGCCAGAGTCAGGTTTTATGGAGATGGCAACAGCAAGTCATTGTTGTCTTCTGGGGTTCAGAAACACACTCTGAATATCAATATTAATCAGCATAAACTAATAAAAAAGGAAAGAAGTTTTCTGTTCCAGGGAAGGCTACATAACACTGTTTGGAGTGCTGAACCAATGCTATCAAGACTATTCCTCTTTCCTTTTCTCATTTCTATTCTTCCTCTCTTTCTCTATATCTCAAACATCTCCATATCTATCCCTCTTTTTCTTTTTCTTCATGTCTAACAGGTCATATTTCCCCAATCGAGTCTTGTGTTTTCTCAGAAAGCTTTTGCAATTAGGCAAGTAGCAGTATCAGACTCAGAATCTTGGAGTTAAGAAGTTTCTATAGAAGTATTGTTTCCAAGGAGCTCAGTGTCATAGGTTGCTTTTGGTTACTGTGATTAAACACAGACCAAAAGCAAGTCAGGGGAAGAAAGTGTGTATTTGACACAATGGAGACAGAACATCATTGAGAGAAGTCAAGGAAGGAGTTGAAATAGAGACCCCAGAATCCTGCTAACTGACTTGGTCATCCTGACGGCTCAGTCATCTCCTTTATATATCAAAACTGCCTGCACTGGGGTGGAATCACTAACAATGAGCTGGGGCCTCCCACATCAATCATTTATCAAGCAAATACCCCACAGACATATGCAGAGGCCAATCTAATGGATGCAATTCACCAAATGAGCTCCCCTCTTCCTGGTGACCTATTTTGTGTCAAGTTGATAAAAAACTTACCAGTACCTTCAGCCTGTAGCTGTCAGAATGACATCTGTACCATTCAAACTGAACATAGAATTCCCCACCAAAGAAGGCTTTTGCTAGATAAAGAACAGCAGTTCCACATATTAGAAAAAGTAGGAGAATGAATGAAATTTTGCTCTTCCCATATGCATCCATGTCTTCAAATGTCAAGTGTGTCTTTTCCCTAACTTACCCACACAAGCTGAAAATGGTCTTCCTCAGAGTGATGGTTAAGCTTGACTGTCAACTTGACGGAATCTCCAATTAACTAAGAGAATAACCTCTGTGTGGATCAGAAGGACACTTCTAGGAAGGAAAAACTGAAGGGAGAAGAATATTCACCCCACCCTCCAGTTAGGTGGTGTTGTCTAGACCAAGATAAAAGAGTTCCTTGCCTTCCCTCTTCACCTCTTGGCCGCTGAACACTATAATGTCGATTCTGTTGGTGCAATCTCCTTCTTGCTTTTGAAGGCAGCTTTTTGGGCCTTCCAAAGCTGACTAAATACTAAGATCTTTTTAGGAATCCTCCAGGCAGTCAGCACCTGATTGTGACTGTGGAGGCATCCAACCTTGTAGCAGGAGCACCTCTCAGTTCTGTCTCTCCAGCAAGCAGATGGCCACAGCAATAAATCTTTTTCATATATGTTCATTTTGTCAGTTTTCTCTTCCTTTAGATCACTCTGACTAATGCATTTAGAGTCCAGTTCATATTTGGATGCTGCTTTCATCTCTAGATCCAATCATAAGGGATAAGCATTCTTATCAGTCTTGTCCTAATCCACAGTATGTACATAAATTATGTCCTTATGCTAAGTCAAAACTTTCTCCACAGAGTGAATGAAGATATGGGATAACCAGGCTAGGAGTGTGGCTCCATATAGCACCTGCCTAGTGAAGCCCAGTTTTGACTCCCAGCATCAGAGAGAGGAGGGGGCAAAGGGACAGAAAGGAGGGGAAAGAGAAAGAATTTTCAAAAGGTTGGACTTACCACAACTATACTTAGAAATATAAAAAACAAACAAACAATGGTGACAGCTTCTGGTCAAGTTGTTCTTGCTATTTATTAAAACACGTACAACATAACTGCTTACTATACTAGGTTAGGTGTTCATGCTCAGCGGGTGACACATTCTGTCCCTGTGGCTGCACCGTGGAAAGGAGGTGGGAATCCTTTCTAGACATCTCTGGTGTAGCAGGACAGCAGGCTTCTTCTCTCTCCAAGAAGCAGGTGTCCCTCTATCCATGAAGTCTGTAAACAGACTAGCTATGTGATGTCTTAGGACTTTCTGGAAGACTATTTCACGCATTCTTGAAGCATCATCCTTTTGTATACAACTGTCTCCAGGATAGCCCACAGTAAATTTGGAAGAGCAACACAGGAGAGCAGAAATATAAATGGAGGGTGACATGACATGATGGTGCCATCCTGTAGAATGTATGACAAATTTTATGTGTAACAGTATGTTTGTGAGTGTGTTTGAATGCATGTGCATGTGTCCCCATGTATGTGGATGCCATAGAACAACTTCAAGTATTGTTTTTCAGGTGTTGTCCATATATTTTTTTAATCTGGCTCTCTCATTGGCCTAGAACTTACTGACTAGGCAAGGTTACCTGGCCAGAAAACCCAAGGAATTGTCTAAGTCCTTTCAACTACTGTTATTACATGTGCTTGCCACCATACGTGGCTTCTTCACCTGTTACTTGAGGTTGAACACAGGTTCTCAGATTTGCATGGCAAACACTTCAGTAGCTGAGACATCAACCCAGTCCTGCTTCAAATCCAGTTGTACATAAGTGGCAAAGACCAGTGTCTCTGTGAGGAATAAAAGCCCCCAGATATCCCATTCTATTCCCAGGTCCTACTTCTTTACTGCCTTCATAGCTTTGACTCAGTGAGGCTGATGACATATTTAAGCAATCTACCACAATTCAGGGCCACTTCATATTGGTATAATTATACAAATCTAACGATAGACATCATGACAATGCAATGAAAGGCCCCATTTTCTGTAATTTTCCATAGGTAGTAGGTGGCTAGCTCCTGAAACCTGGAGTGTAGAGCATTTTATCTGTCTTATTGAGGAGGGGACACTGTTCTGCATTGCTCTTTGAGCTTCTGTCATTTAATAGCCAGCTGCAGGGCTCTCATTCTAAGATGATGAAGCATAACAAATCCTAAATGAGGGAGGAAATTGCTTCTGTTGGGCAGTAAAGCTTCTGAGGAATGCCTGGCAGGTCAGACATACATTGTTGTGCCTCCCCCATACCTATTCCACTCTGTTCTATGCCTCCTGACTTTTGCATGCACTCATGCTACAATGAAACAAATAGTTTTGACTTTGCAGTTCTGCAAAATTTCTGATAATCAGATGATCAGTATTCTTGAGTTTCCAGCTGTAGGTAAAAAATGGTTTATTAAAGTTCTATTTGGGTTAGTGGTTTCCCTTTTTCTCATGGGACTTACTGGTTTCTGGAGGGAAGAGCTACACACGGTGTGTGGCTATTGCATATCTCTCTAACAAATGTTAAAGCTGCTATTTTTTGGGTATGTGTCCTCCAGTCTTAATATAAAGACTATAAAGTCCTTGATTTGTGTGTTAATAAGAATGCTGTATGACATACCTTTCCTGGGGAAATGTTAAACACATGTCCATTCACCCCAGAAAGGGAGCCTTCAATAGACCAAAGTACAGATACACCTAAGTCCAACATGGTGAGTCTATGAGTTTTATGGGGTTAGTTACCATAATATGGGTGAGAGGTTACTTAGAGGAACAAAAGTAAGTCAAAGACAGATGTATCAATAAATCCCACCATGGTGTTATGAAAGCAGGAAACATGAAGTGCAAGAATAACCTGTACATAGATCAACAAGCTGAAGAGTGTTCTTTGTAGGTAGATTATTTGATTTGAACTTATTTCAGACAGCTCAGCTGTCTCTACCCCTCACAGGCCATTCAGCTTATTTGAGAACATCTGTTAGCAATTCTGACTGCATATATGTACCTGGGGGTGGGGGTCCTAGTGAATATGGTCAGTTTCAGGAACTTCCTGAAGCTACTGAGTTGTTAACTTCCTGAACTTGAAAAGCTTTCCCACAGGATGGAGTATTTCTTCTCTGCTTAGAATGCCTGTACTTTCATCTCCCATTTAGCATTCTGTTTTTAACATCCTGTTTTCTTTCCAAGATGGCATTTTCTATCTCAGAGGATACTGCTATAAAACAATGTCTACAATAGAAACTTTGTTCATGGGCAACCATTTTTAGTAAATACTGTTGGGGATACACTTTGGAGAGAGTGAGAATAAGGAGAGTCCATCACGCTCCTCATCCACTCCTTCTTCAAGGCATCATGATCTATATGATCTACTACTTTAATACCACACTTTTATATTAGTCAGTGAAAGTTCAGAAAACAAGCTCCTTTGATCAAATGACATTTTTAATATAACAAAAACATGTAAAGTGAATGAAAATTTAAACATGCATTTACTTTTTAACATTTGAATATTTCTTAGATGTTATGCATCTAAATATAAGTTGATATTTGATATTAAATAATGATGTCTAGACTTTATTTAAATTCAGGATGTGGAAGCCTATCCTGCCTTATTATTTCCAATGTTGTAAAAAGTAGCAACCTGTACTCTAGTCAATATGGAAAGGAGGAACTCAGACAGCAAAAATAATTTTCATTATTTCTAGTAAAAGTTCATTGGACTACCGGCTAGATAAACCACTTCTTCCTTCCCTTTTGAAATAAAAAGCTAGAGATTGAGATCTATTAGAATCAAGTATTCTGAAGTTCTGGTGCACGGTGTGTGTGTGTGTGTGTGTGTGTGTGTGTGTGTGTGTGTGTGTGTGTGTGTTTGTGTGAACTTTCTTGATACAACATGCAGAAAATACTATGGGGGACCATTTTCAGCAACTTTCTGTGGTATTACAAAGATAGCATCTGTAGAAAGAGGCTGGGTGCATATTAATTTTGATACATAGATTGTGGTAGACATCAAAAAAGACCCCTGCAAACTTTAAGGGTGACTGATGGTAGCTCTTGTTCAGAGCAGCTTAATAGCTCATCGAGGTCACATGTGACAATCTGTCTGGTAATTGGTACAGGGGGGCCCATTGGGTGAGGAGAGTAGGCCCATGCCATATATATGCATATGTATACGTATATGTATATATGTATGTATGTTTAGTATAATTTCATAAAAATCTTGCAAGTCAATAAAGAAACTTGTAAGATAGTAAATGCTCAAACTGTATGTGATTAAACTGGGTGAATCAAAGTGCCAGATGCTGCCTTGGACTTGTGAGCAGGCTGGGAGTTTATTATTTTTACTGACAAACACAACAGCTGCAAAGATCATTTTTATGTTCATTATATTTACTGTGTTACTAAGAGGATGAGAAGCCCCTGAAGTGCATCTTAAAGACTATTACTCTGAAACAGACGCTGTCACTTTAAACCCCATTAGTGGGCTCCTTGGATTAGTCCTGATGTTCTTAGGAAGAGACAGCAGAAGCGGGACAAAGAGCCTCCACCCAGCCCTTTACAGCCAGTGGTAAGTGCTACCTGCCTCAGGGAGAGAGTTATTAGATAGGACTGGGGAAGCCCTCTGTAGACCAAGGTAACACATGTCTTCCATTCACAACATTTCTGGTATTCTGATTTTTTAAAAGGAGTTTAGGGTGAGATGTCTCTGTGGGAAACACGCTTGTTGCCAAGCCTGATGTTCAGAGTGGGCACCCTGGGATCCATATGCTGCTTCATCACATCTAGCAAACTTACATAATTTCTTCTCTGATCAGTTTTTTTTTTTGTACTTTAGAACAGTGTATATGTTTGAAATTAAAAAAATCAAACAAATGATATAAGATTTGAGCTCATTTTGAGTTTGAACATATTTTTATATCATTTGGATGTATACATCTTCAGTACACGCTCACTGAGAATTTTAGAGACTTTTCTGTGTCACATCTAATTATGTTTAAGTAAAGAGAATAATCAAAGTCTGCAGGCTGCACCATCACCACCACTACCCACTGGATTCTGTTCCCCTAAGACTCACTCCACCACCCAACCCAACTCACCTCATCATCCTCCCCATGGCCAGCCCTTCCCCAAAACTCTAGCAGACTCCATAGGCACAGGCACAACCCACACCAGTTAGAATAACAGGTGGGTGACTGGCCTCCCAGTTGAATTGTCCCAACCTTCAAATCCTAAGTCCCAGAACACATCTCCTGGCCATCCTCCAATCTCAGCACCAGCAAGGCAGCTGGGTCCTGCCCTCAATTCTGGTAGAACTCCACTACTGTGGTGCAGTCTCAAGCAGCCTGCCAATAGGTGAGAGACCTGCCTGCAGGCTGCACTACCACTGCTACCCCCCCCCCACTGGATTCTTTTCCCTGAAGACCCACTCTGTTGCCCAACCCCACCCACCTTATCATCCTCCCTGTGGCCAGCCTTTCTCCAAAATGCCAGCAGATTCCATAGGCAAAGGCATAACCCATACCAGTTTGAAGAACAGACACTATAGGCCCAGGTACAGCACGCACCAGTCAGAAGATACCATGGATCTAGGCATCCAACCCTACACAAACCTTAGCTCAGAAAACCCTGAAGACTTGCCAGTTACCAGTATCCTTGGTCATTCAGGCCAGAAGACAATAAAGGAAACAGGTAGTAAAGGAATAAAATACTCATTCAACAATGACAACACAAGAATCAACAACCATATGTATAATCATCCCAAATGCAGATGAATAAATGCCATACAACAATGAAAAGGGCAATATGGCACTACCAGAACCCAATGATTCTACATCAGCAAGACCTGAACATTCCAATGCAGCTAAAGCACAAGAAAACAACCTTAAAAATAATTTTGTGAAGATGATAGAGGCCCTTAAAGAAGAAATGAAAAATTCCCTGAAAGAAAATGAGGAATGACAAAACAAAAATTAGAAGAAATAAATAAACCCCTGAAAGAAAACCAAGAAAATTTTTTAAAAAATTCAAATATGTGAAGTAAATGGTTCAAGACTTGAATATTGAATTAGAATCAATAAAGAAAACATGAACTGAGGGTATTCTAGAAATAAAAAATCTGGGTAAGCAAACAGAAACTATGGATTCAAGCATCACCAACAGAATACAAGAGGTGGAAGAGAGACTCTCAAGCATTGAAGATATGATAGAGGAAATAGATTCAGCAATCAAAGAAAATGTTATATACAAAAAATTCCTAGCATAAAACATCCAGGAAATTTGGGACACCATGAAAAGACCAATCCTAAGTATACTATAGAAGAAAGAAAAGAATTACAGTTCAAAGGTACAGAAAATAGTTCAACAAAATCATAGAAGAAAATTTTCCCGACCTAAAGAAGGAAATGTCTATGAAGGTGCAAGAAGTTTACAGAACACCACTGGACCAAAAAAAAAAAAAAAAAAGTCTTCTGCCACATAATAATCAAAACACTAATCATACAGAATGAGCAAAGAATATTAAGAGCTGCAAGGGAGGCCAGGTAGTGGTAGTGCACACCTTTAATCCCAGGACTTGGGGAGGGGGGCACAGAACCAGGTGGATCTCTGTGAGTTCGAGGTAAGTTTGGTCTACAGAGCAAGATCCGGGACAGGCACCAAAGCTACACAGAGAAACCCTGTCTCAAAAAACCAAAAGGAAAGAAAAAAAAGGCACAGGCTAACAGAATGGGTATGAAAACAGGATCCATCCTTCTGTTGCATACAAGAAACACATCTCAACTTCAAAGACAGGCATTACCTTTGAATAAAGGGTTGGGAAAAGATTTTCCAATCAAATGGACCTAAGAAGTAAGCCTGTGTAGCTATTCTGATATCTAACAAAACAGACTTCAAACTAAAATTAACCAAAAGAAATGGAGAAGGATGTTTCACATTCATCAAAGGAAAAATTCATCAAGATGAGGTTTCAATTCTGAATATCTATGCTGCAAACACAAGAGCACTGACATTTGTAAAAGAAACATTACTAAAGCTTAAATCACACATCAAACCCCACAAATTAATAGTGGGAGAATTTAATACCCCACTCTCACCAATGAACAGGACTGCTAGACAGAAGCATAACTGAGAAACTAGGAAACTAACAGATGTTATGTGTAGCTGGAAGTTTTCCTGTGTGGCATCTGGTCCTGCAGCCACTCAGACCCAAGTAAACACAAGGAGGCTTATATCAATTACAAAATGGTTGGCCTATGGCTCAAACTTCTTGCTAGCTAGCTCTTATAACTTAACTCATTTCTATTAATCTGTAAGTTGCCATGTGGCCATGGTTTACCATTATTTTCACATCTTGCTTCTCCTAGCTGTGCTGGCGTCTCTCCCCATTGCCTTTCTTCTTCTTGTCTCTCTTCTCAATTTCCCACTTAGCTATAACCTGACTTGCCATAGGCCAAATGGCTTTATTTATCAACCAATCAGAGCAACACATATTCACAGCATACAGAAAGACATCCCATAGCAGTTATGACACAAATGGACTTAATAGCCATCTGTAGAACTTTTCACCCAAATACAAATGAATATACCTTCTTCTCTGCACCTCATGGAACCTTCTCTAAAATTGACCACATACTTAGTCACAAAGCAAATCTCAACAGATATACAAAAAATTGGAATAACCCCTTGTATCATATTGGATCACAATATGTTAAATTTAGAGTTCAACAATAACAAAAACTACAAAAAACCTACAAACTCATGGAAACTGAACAACTCTGAACTGAACTACTCTTGTGTCAAGGAAGAAATAGAAATGTGTTAAAGACTTCTTATAATTCAATGAAAGTGAATGGACAATATACCCAAACTTATTGGACACTATGAAAGCAATACTAAGAGGAAAGTTCATAGCACTAGGTGCCTACATAAAGAATTTGAAGAAATCTTACATTAGTGCCTTAACAACACACCAGAAAGCTCTGGAATAAAAAAAAAGCAAACTCATCCAGGAGGAATTGATGGCAGGAAATAATCAAACCGAGGGCTGAAGTCAATAAAATAGAAACAAAGAGAACAATACAAAGCATCAGTGAAGCAAAGAGTTGATTCTTTGAGACAATCAACAAGATAGACAAACCCTTATCAAAACTAACTAAAAGGCTGACAGAAGATATCCAAATTAACAAAATTAGAAACAAAATGAGGGACATAACAACAGACACTGAGGAATCCAGAGAATCATTAGATCATACTTCAAAAACCTGTACTCCACAAAATTGGAAAATCTAAAAGAAATAGACAATTTTCTTGATAAGTACAGAATACCACAATTAAATCAAGACCAGATAAGCAATTTAAATAGATCTATAACCCCTAAGGAAATAGAAGCAATCATAAAAGTCTCATACCAACAAAAGCCCAGGACCAGATGGTTTCAGTGCAGAATTCTAGCAGATATTCAAAGAAGAGCTAATACCAATACTTCTCAAAATGTTCCACACAGAACAGAAACAGAGGAAATATTACCAAATTCTTTTTATTAGGCTTCAGTTCCCCTGATACCCAAACAGCACAAAGATGCAACAAAGAAAAAGAATTACAGACCAATCTTCCTCATGAATGGTAATGCAAAAATAGGCAATTAAATACTGGCAAACTGAATCCAAGAACACATCAAAGAAATCATCTACCATGATCAAGTAGACTTCATCCCAGAGATGCAGGAATGTTCCAACATATAAAAGTCTGTCAATGTAATCCACCATGTAAACACACTTAAAGAAGGAAAAAAACATGATCATCTCACTAGATTCTGAAAAAAACTTTCACAAAATTCACCACTCCTTCATGATAAAGGTCTTGGAGAGAACAGGAATGCAAGAAACATGCCTAAACATAATAAAGGCAACTTATAGCAAGCTGACAGCCAACTTCAAGTTAAATGGAGAGAAATTCAAGCGATTCTACTAAAATCAGGGGGAAAACAAGGCTGTCCACTCTCTCCATATCCATTTAATATAGTACTTGAAGTTCTAGCTAGAACAATAAGACAACAAAAGGAGATCAAGAGGATACAAATTGGAAAGGAAGAAGTCAAATATTGCTATTTGCAGATGATATAGTATACATAAGTAACCCCAAAAATTCTACCAGAGAAGTCCTATGGCTATAAACACCTTCAGTAATGTGGCAGGATACAAGATTAACTAAAAAAAAAAAACAGTAGCCTTCCTATATACAAATGATAAACTGACTGAGAAAGAAATAAGGAAACAACATCCTTTACAATAGCCACAAATAACATACAATATTTTGGGGTAACTGTAACCAAACAGGTGAAAGACCTGTATACCAAGACCTTTAAACCTTTGAGGAAAGAAATTGGATGAGATATCAGAAAATGAAAAGATCTCTTATGCCCATGGATTGGTAGGATTGACATAGTAAATATGACAATCTTGCCAAAAGCAATCTACAGATTCAATGCAATCCCCATCAAAATCCCAACGCAATTGACCACAAAAGAACAATATTCACTTCATATGGAAAAACAAAAAACCCAGGATAGCTAAAACAATCCTGTACAATAAAGGAACATGTGGAGGCATCACCATCCCTGACTCCAAGCTCTACTATACATCTATAATAATAAAAACAGCATGGTCTTGGCATAAAAACAGACACATAGATCAATGGAATAGAACTGGTGACATGGATGTAAATCTACACACCTATGAACACCTAATTTTTGACAAAGAAGACAAAATTATACAGTGGAAGAAAGAATCTTCAAAAATGGTGCTGACATAACTGGATGTCAGCATGGAGAAAAATGAAAATAGATCCATATCTATCACTCTACATGAAACTCAAGTCCAAGAGCATTAAAGACCTCAACATAAATCCAGTTACACTGAATCTGATAAAAGAGAAAGAACGAAGTAGCTTTGAACTCACTGGCACAGGAGACAACCTTCTGAATATAACATCAGTAGCACAGACCCTGTAATCAATAATTAACAAATGGGATTGCCTTAAACTGAAAAGCTTTTGTAAGGCAAAGGATACTGTCACTAAGACAAAATGGCAGCCTAAAGAATGGGAAAAGAACTTTGTCACCCTCACATCTGACAGAGGGCTAATTTCCAAAATATATAAAGAACTCAAGAAACTAGACATCAAAATACCCAATAAACCACTTAAAAATAGTATACAGATCTAAACAGAGAATTCTCAACAGGAGAATCTCAAATGGCCATGATACACTTAAAGAATTATTCAACATCCTTTGCCATCAGGCAAATACAAATTAAAATGACTCTGAGATACCATCTAATACCTGTCAGAATGGCTAGGATAAAATAAAACACTAATAACAGCCTAAGTTGGAGAAAATGTGGAGTAAGGGGAACACTCCCCCACTGCTGGTGGGAGCACAATCTTGTACAGACACTTGGAAATTGATATGGTACTTTCTCAGAAAATTGGCAATCAATCTACCTCAAGACACAGCTACACCAATCTTCAGCATATACTCAAAGGATCCACAAGGATACTTGTTCAACATAGCAGCATTACTCATAATAGCCAGAACTTAGATGCCCCTCAATTGAAGAATGGATAAAGAAAATGTGGTACATTTACACAATCGAGTATTATTTAGCTGTAAAAAACTTGATATTATGAAATTTGCAGGCAATGGATGGAAGTAGAAAAAAAATCATCCTGAGTAAGGTGACCTAGACCCAGAAAGACAAACATGGTATGTACTCACTCATAAGTGGATATTAGCTGTAAAGTAAATGGTTACCAGGCTACAAACCACAGCCTCAGAGTAAAAGAGTAAATCACAATGTTACAACAGATCCCACTGCTAGGATTCCACAAACAGACCAAGTTACATAACTGTCACACACATGCAGAGGGCCTAGGTCAATTCCTTACAGGCTCCCTAGCTGTTGGTCCTGAGTCCTCCCTGAGTTCCCACTAGTTCAAGTCAGATGTCTCTGTGGTTCTTGGGTCATGACCTTGAGCACTTTGGCTCATACAGTCTCTCCTCCATCTCTTCAACAGGCACCTCAGCCCAGTGCTTGGCTGTGGATCTCTGCATCTGCTTTCCATCAGTTACTGGATAAAGGGTCTCTGATGACAATTAGTGTAGTCACCAATCTGATTACAGGAGATGGCCAGTTCAGGCATCCTCTCCAGTATTCCTAGGAGTCTCAGCTGGGATCATCCTTGTGGATTCCTGAGAGTTTCCCTAGCACTATGTTTCTCCCTAACCCCCAAATGGCTCACCCTGTCAAGACATCAATTTCATTACTCTGCCCTTCCATCCTGCCTCTAACAAACCCAACCTGATCCCTCATGCTATCACCCCCTGACTCTCACCACCCCCTTCTGTACCCAGTTTACTTAGGAGATCTCTTCTATTTTCCCTTTCCTGGGTCCAATCAAACCTTAAAGGATATGCTAAATAAAGAGCAACAGGTAACAATGACTCCTAGAAATAGACTACATAGTGCTTTATTAACCTTGAATTTTCTCAATGCTGATGAGAAAGGAACAACAGCTGCGGAGAGACATTGGACGACAGACAAAACTCCTGAGCTAAACCAACCAGTTTATTTCAAGGATGTGCTGACCTCAGAATGGAAACCTGGATATGTTCTACATTGGGGAAGGGGTTTTGCCTTTGTTTCTGCAGGAGAAGACAAGCTATGGATACCAACAAAATTAATAAAAATTCGATTCGAACAGGAAAAACCCCTTGATGAAGAGAAGTAAAAGATCATCCACCAATGTGACATCTCTACAAGTTGTAAGAAAAATTTAACAATCAAAGGGTGGGGTAGGGTTCTGTTTTTGTCTTTCCAGGATAATGGAAATACTCATCTTCCAAAACTCATAAGGCCTTGGATATCCGGATGTTTACAACAAAAAGGAAGAATCTATTGGTACCAATCTACACATGGTAAAATCTCACTGTCTAACATCTATCTCTCTATCAATCTAGAAAAGTTGTGGTTCCAATTCAATTATAAGCCAAGCTGGCTTTGGAGATGGAATTGGCACACTCCTTCTCTAAACCCAAGCATATTGCTAAAAGAAAAGTTTGAGAGATTCTTCAGTCCCGTATCAGAAGAGCCCTCTGATGTGAGACAGAAGGAAACCAATAAAAAGGGAGCATTGTCTTCTAAATTCTAATTCTTTCCATGCTTACTCTTGATTTCTCAGAATCCTTTCTTACATGCTATGTCCTCTTTAAATCCAAACCTCCCATTTTTGATAACAAATAAGTTTTTCCAATAGCAATCTCAGAAGTCTCCAGAAGGAAGATGGGCCCCTAACAACAACAACTCTACCCAGTCCAGAATGGTGCCATGGTAATCGTCATCATATTACACTTCTTGCCAGAATTTCAGGCAATCTTACCCATTACTCTAAAACTTGCTGCAGAACCTACAGTTATTCTAACTGAGATTTAACTATCTGAGCTTTCTCACAGTACCCAACAGAGATAACATCACCCCCTAAACGGCAGGAAGCAATTCTAAGAAAAGGATGCCCCTTCTCCCTTAGGTTTCATAATTCTCAGGGTTATGGATGATGGTTATAGGGTTGGGGATGGAAGAAAATATTAGACTCAGTATTGTAAAAAAAGGGAGGAGAAGAAGAAATGGAACAGATAGGTATAAGATATGATGGTAAATCATTGTATATACTAGTAAACAAATTTAGTAAAATAGCAACCTTAGATAATTTGCACTGTAATTTGTACTGTTATGGATTCTTATATGTTGATACAAATGTAAACTATTTTTATATTCCTGTTTAAGATAATTTGTATATTGATACAAATACAGAACTATATTTGTTATAACGTACATATATTTCTACTCTTATTTAAAATATTTTTATATTGATACAAATGTAAATTTATATCTGTCATACTTTATGTATGTTCTACTTCTGTTTAGGATATTCGGTATATTGTTATATATTTAAGATTATTGTCATATTGCATATCGCACTATATATTCCTACCTCTGTTATAAATATCTTGTGTATTGTCACAATTTTGAATTCATCGTTCTTCACCATACATTTGCTTATAGACTGTTTACCTTGTTTCCATGAAGCCTTAGTCCTTAGGTTATTTCAGTAGATAAGACTTATAGATTTATAGTCACCCATGCCTGTCATCTCTATAGTTACATTAGTTAGGTTATCCAGATTTACAGATACATAGGTCAGATGGACAGGTAATCTTCAAACACTTCATGGACCTAGAGAATTTGGCATTTAAAGAACTTAGAATTCTGTTGACGTGAGACACAATTGCTCCTGGCAGCACCAATTTGATCCCGAGAGAATGTTGGGCTTCTAAGACATTTCCATTTGGAAGTTTGTCTTTTTGGCACATAATGGCCTACTGGGCAAAGAACTGCCCTAGCAGTTGACAGCTGACAATACGAATGCAATGCTGTCCTTCCTGAACAAGCGGTACATAAGGAAAGCGACCACTGTACTCTGCCAAGACAGGGTAAGATGTTCTTTCAGAATTCCTGCTTCTGAAAATGGTCTGTCAGATACTCTAGGCCTGTAGCCAATTTGAATGCACCAACAATGCTGAGAAACATTAGGTGACTGTCCAGGCTGCCAGCTGTCTCTGTCTACTCTTGCAAGACTCCCAAAATTTGCTTAAATCCATCTTCCATTTCTCAGGTACCATTATGTTCCTTCTCAGGTCTTTGATGGGATTGAAGACTAACAGTTATAGTTACAACTTAGTCTATATAATATCTTAGATAGAACATACTAAGTATTAGATTCAGGTTCTTTAGGATAGGACACCTTTTGGAATGATTTTTATAACATGCTATTTACCTATGCTCTATACTTCTCTGGATTTTAATATGTGTTTCTTGCTTGATATTGTTTGTATTGGTTGTAGTTCCATCTTATCTAGGTCATTATCCCTCATTATTCCTGGACAATATTTGATAACCATTCCTTTGTATATAGTCTTGTTTAGAACCTTCTTACTTAGACAAAAAGAGGGAGATGTAGTGGGTAGCCATTCCAGCTTGGATATGGAAGTTCCAACCCCCATTGAGACTCTGACAACTGTCACGCCTACGAGGCGGGGCCAAGGGAGGCGTCTGGAGACCCGAGACCTGGATGGGGGAGCGCTCTCTCTGTTCCTGGACCCTAGACGGTAGAGGTTGACTGAGCAGAGCTCCAGAGAACACTGCTGGATTGCGATACACCTTCCCTGGACCCCCACAATCTGCCTATTCCTTCATTTGTAAGTCACCCACTAAATAAATCTTCCTTTTAACTATGTGGAGCGGCCTTAATAATTTCACCAATATTTAATTAATAAATAAAAAGAATAAAGAAAAAAACAGAAATTTTGTGTAATTGAAATATTTTGTAGTTGTGAAACAAGAAAGAGAAACATCAACTTTGGTAGTATTGTTTAGTATAAAAGACTTTCCAACACAGAGATTGTAAAGGTACACACAAGGAAAACATACTTAATTCCACATAAACCACTGATATAAATTTATGTTTTCCTGCAAGGTGTGGGGACACATACCTTTAGTCCCTACACTCTCAAGGCAGAAGCAGGCTGATCTCTGTAATTCAAGGCCAGTCTGGTCAATATAGTGTTTGTCCAACCTCAGCTGATTATTGGGATTCTCTCCCTCTCTCTAGATATATATGGGGTGTATGTGTGTGTGGTGTGTATTTGTGTGTGTGTGTGTGTGTGTGTGTGTGTGTGTGTGTGTACACAAATGTGTGTGTGTGTTAGGACTGTATGCCATTGATACTAATAGAGTTTCAATTTGGTAGTTTGAACAAAACCCTTAAGAACATTCCATGTGTTGCTTCTTATAAAATAGTTTTCTTCAAATATTAGAATAGAAAGCAGACAATAATAGTGTTCATCTCAAAGTCACTGGTAAAATGGAAAGTTGTTTCCATATTATTGAAATCATGCCCAGTTTAATTTCATCCTTAACTTTAAAATTGTTGAAGGAAAAGACTATTTAAAAATATGTCACTGGGAACTTGGATGGCATTGTGGTGAGCAGCATTATAAACAGTCTTCAGTATCCTTGCAGCACCTGCTGCACAATCTTCAGAGCGATCTGCAAGGTGTGATGGCTGCTCTTGGTTGTCAACTTGACTATATCTGGAATGACTACAATCTAGGAATGGAGGGCACACTTGTAATCCAGATCTTGAGGCAGGATGACACACGCCTTTGATCCAGATCTTGAGGTGAGAAGGCAAGCTTTTAATCTGGATCACACCTTCTGTTGGAAGGACAATGGAAGAAGGAGGGAGGAGTGTTCATTCTTCACCTACTTGCTCTCACCTTTTCAGCAAATCCATTCCTTCACTGGCATTGAAGCCTACTTCTTCAGGATTCTGGCGTGTACAGAAGATCAGCTGAGACATCCAGCCTGGTGGGACTAAGTAACTCTAGATTATTGGACTTTCTATTCACAGCTAGCCATTATTGGACTGCAGTCTGTAAGTCATTCTAATATATATATGCATATATATTCATTCAATAAAATTCTGTGACTCTGGAGGACCCTAGAATACACATGGTACACAAGGCTGTATCTAAGTAGAATCAAGTGGCATTGGCATGGTGTTTTACTTTTTAGAATTCTGTGTTTATCTATCTGAATATTTATTTTTTTTGTCTTGACAATTCCAGACATGTATACAATGTATTTTTATTGTATTTGCTCCCATTACTCTTTTATCTGCCCCTATACCCCCCTGTTGACCTGTTTCTTCTTCCTAGACACTCTCTTTTCTGCTTTCCAGTGTCCTTTTCTGTCTCCAAGTCTTTTTCAGGTAATCCCAGCTGCTGTGTGTTTGTGAATGTACCAATCACTCATTCCAGAAGACAGCATCTCATCGTACTCCCTGTTCTCTGGCTCTTGCCATCCCCTCTACTTCTGCGATGTTCCCTAGACCTTTCCAGTATTAAAGATGTGACTGACTTTGATATGACAAGCAAAATCTTGCTCTCTGGGAATTGAGAGTGACTGGCTGGAAACCTTCCAGGAAAAAATGATAACTGTGCCTCCAGCCATGAGGAAAGGAATCCTGCCAATTAGCTTAAAGAACTCCAGAGGGACCCCAAATTGCACATGAGCACGGACCACTCACAGGCACCCATGTTGCAGGTTTATTAGCCCATAAACAGAGTCAATATCCCAACAGTACTTGATTTCTAATCAGAAGAAATTTCAGTTAATAAATGCATGCTGCTTTATACTACCAAATCTTATACAGGACTAGAAAACTAATTTTCATACATTTTTTGCCTGCAGATATCAATGCTTAAACTGAAATTGGAGATAGTATCTGTGGGCTTTCATCTATAAAATTCATCAAAGGATTTTATAAAACAAAGGAGTATGTTCTGAGTTTTCTTCCTGAAGAGTAAAAATTACATGAAGAAAGGGATATGCCTGCAGATGACTTGTAATTCTTAATGTCATCAACCAAGTTTCTCCAGTACTATAATCACTATCTTCCCTTTCTCTTGTCATGACTGCTCAATTGCCCTCCCTTCCATTTTCTCCTAAATATTGTGTTGCTATGTTCTCATGCCAAAGGCTCTTGGGTATTACATGATGCTTGAGTAAGTTTGGAGGAAATTTAAGATCTATTTGGTTGTTTCCAATAAGTCCAATTCCACATTAGTCTGTAGTATCTATGCTAATAGATTAAATATATTTATTGAATCAATGCACATTACCTGTAGGAATCATGATATGTATATGACCTCTTGTCTTTTAAATGGAAATGCACAAAATTTGGACCCAGAGAGACTGACATGTTTTTAAACTGATTTAATGTTTGCTTGAGCAGTTTAAAATATGAAGGCATAAGATAAGAGCAGTATGTGAAGCCATGTTTCTGTTGGTGGGGTGCATCTACTTGCTTCTTAGTGAAATCTAAAAGTACATATAGAGAAATGCAGTTTACTTAACAAAAATTTATTTGATTATTGAGCCAGTCTCATGGGAGACTCATGGCTTTGGCTCTAGGAAGTAACATAGAAATGATTTTTTCCCATTTGAATATATTAGGTGCACATGAAAAAATAACAAAGAAAATAAGCATCTTTTCATGTGTGGCCAGGACATTTCTGGGATCTGGGATAAAGCTGCAAATGGAAGAATCTCCAGTTTAGAGATTGTTGCCAATAAATAGCCACGGGAAGACCCAGGAAGCTAATGGGAGAATATCACTAGCAATCCAAGGAGTTTGCTAAATGGGCAAAGGAATTTATTTTGGAAAGAAAACTCACAAGACAAAATAGAGGAATTTGTCGCAGGATCCTGGAAGGGTGGGGCATGGTACAATGCTGTTCTCTGATGAGATCTGCCCTGGTCCGACCCAGCATGTAAAACCATGAGGTAGTGAAGAGAGAGCAGAGTATGTGCATACCAGGTCTTAAGGGTCCTGAGTGGCCATGCCTCAGGGGTGTGTATTCCATGGTCATAGGCAGGTGTAACAGTTACCTGGTACCTCACTTGAGCAGTGCTTCAGGGAATGGTGAGAACAGCTACCCACTATAAAAACTTTGCATATGTCAACCTCACAGTAGCAGAGGCAGACCTCCAAATGCATATGTCTATTTTAAACAAAGCAAAATGGGGATAGAGGGACTAGATAAGGTCAGCTAGTAAATGTCAAGGTTTCAAAGATCAGCCCAAGGCAACAAGAAGCAAAATCTTCCACAAGCAACAGCACATTGTTAAAAAAAGATGGATGGATGGCTTTCAACAGGAAGCTGCACCTGCTAGGGCAGAAGTTCCAGCCATAGAAGTTGGATTATGAGGAAGTATGGGAGAATCCAACCAGTTGCCAGCTGTGGATATCGCTCTGTATGCTGTGAATGTGTTGCTCTGATTGATTGATAAATAAAATGCTGATTGGCCAGTAGCCAGGCAGGAAGTATAGTCTAGGTGGGCTAAGCAGAGAGGAGAAAGCTGGGAAGTAGAAGGCTGAGTCAGGAGTCACCAGCCAGACACAGAGGAAGCAAGATGTAATGATACCAGTAAGCCATGAACCACGTGGCAAGGTATAGATTTATAGAAATGGGTTAATTTAAGATCCAGCTAGCAAGAAGCCATTAGGCCATACATTTTTAATCAATAAAAGCCTCTGTGTGTTTATTTGTGTTTGAATGGCTGTGGGCCCAGGCAGGACTGGAAAAAACTCCAGCTGCAGTTGTTCCAACAAAAACCATCTTAACATAGACATTATAAACTATGACACATCAAAGTACTGATGCCACCTCTGGAAGGTGGAGAAGGGTTTCATAAATACCATTCTCACACTCCTTGTCTCTTTCCATGATTCTCAAGAAACTGTAGACAGGGAGAATGAGGATTCTGCTGCATCCCCGTTGAATCCAGAGTCTACTCAGATAGTGAGTATTCACTTACCACAGTGACAGGTAGTTAAGAAACAGTTTGCAGTTCCTTTCTTCCTTCTAAATACACCCTTTTGCATGATCATGATAGGACAGAGCTTAAAACAGTTTTTTAGGATTCTGGGGTTTGAATTATCAAGGAAAAAAATGGAAAGCAGCCTAAGACTAAGATTCTGTGGTTTTAACAGGGTGTAGGATTTCCCTGTGACAAACCCCAGTGAGAAAAGTCACTGAGGGAGAGTGCTGTCTCTGATAATCTTAGTAACACCAGAATTTTTTAGAGTTTGGGGATGCCAGTAGCATTTCCATGGAAAGCAAGCTCTGTTGTTTTATGGCCCAGTGTTCAGAAGCAAGTAAGGAGAGCAGTCGGAGGCAGTGTCAGTCTCAGGGAAAATGGAGCATCTCATTTCCCATGTCTTTCTTTTATTGAAATTAAGTTTTAAAGTTAGCACATGAAGTGATGGGGGTTACTATGCATTTTCATGTCTACATGCCTCATTCTGTCTTGTTTTCACTGTTCCCATTCCCCCACTCACCTTCCCGCCTCCTTCCCCCCATTTTTGTTCCTTTCCATACCCCAAAGTTTCCTCCTTTCTGCTTTCATGTTTTACAGATTTTATTTCCCTCCCCACAATCTTTATTGAAGAACCAAAGCACCCCATTTCAAGCAAGCCCCTCACCCCAGCTTGAAACAGGCCTGAGTTTCAAAATTCTCAGAGCTGCTGACATAGGTCCCAGAACAAAGTCAGGATGTTTGAAGAGCCATCTGGTAGCAACCGATTAACCACAGAATGCTCCAATGCCGGAGATGGTCAAAGAACAAAGTCAGGATGTTTGAAGGACTATCTGGTAACAATTGATTAACCACAGAATGCCCATGTTTCTAAAAGAGCAGTATAGAAGAGAAACCTCACAGAGGTTCAGCTTGTGGAAAAGAACATTAGATCATTCTTCTACTCTAGGAATAATGGAAGCCTCCCCAGAGGTTCTGACCTCTTCTGGAAAGGACTGGGAAAGAAATATTAGCAGTATTTCTTAGGATGTCAGAACAAACAGCCTGAATAAGGACTGTCAGAGGAAATACAAAGATACTGAGAGAAAAGTAAAACCCAAGTCATGATGCCAGAATTTGTTTCTGTTCCAAATGTGAGTGAGCCTCCTCTAAGGAAATTGATCCAGAAAGTAGGCTTAGCTGATAAGAAACTTCAGAGGGAAAAGAAAATTCTAATATGAATACTGTTACGGTTGCTATCTTTTTCCCCTATAGAATTCATCTACATTTATTTCTAAATAATTAATTCAAAAAATTAAACCAGAGCTAGAGAAATTGCTCAGTGGTTAAGAGGATTTGCTTCTCTTTCAGAGCATCCAAATTCAGTTCCCAACATCCGTGACAGCCATGTCAGACAGCTCACAGCCTCCTGTGACTCCAGCTTCAGGGGACCTGATGTTTTTTTCTGACTTCTACAGGCCTATAGGTATCCCCCCTCTCTTTGTGTATGTATATTTTGCCTCTCCCTTTTGTGTATGTGAGTATGTGAGTGTGAGTGTGTGTCACACATATATAAATACAAATGTATCTTAAGATACTAAACCAATATTTTAAACAGAGAAGGAGAAGCTGATGTTAAATAAGCAACCTTAGAACATGCTTATGTTACAGGTCTTACTATTTTCTTCTGATACAGTATGATGTTAATCTGTTAAATCTCCACTTTCTTTGTCAGGGTGAGTTAAGTAGCGTATACTGGAGTCTGATAGCTAAGATATATATACTTAATTTCAAAAACTGAAATTTTGGCAATGAACCTTAAATATGTTGATAAAAATATCTTTTGAATAATTGAATATAGATTAAGCAATCCAAATGTTGATTAAAAATCTAGTTAATACTTTACCTAGATTAGGAAAACCAGGCTTAACCACCAAGTCAGTGAGACAGTTCCCTATATTCACAGGTATCATTGGGCAAATTATAATCCACAGTCTGCATACCAGAAACCCAGGAAAAATGTAGATGGAAGTGAACCGTGCATGTTCATTTTTATCTTCTAAATCCAGTGGAAAGTAGTTGCTCTTGTGAAGATTGAGAGAACAACCAAGGATACTGAACAGAATTCCTTTGCAAGGAAACATGAGGTCAAGGGGAAACTGCCATGGATGGTACACAGAATATTGTCCTTCAGACACTCCTGTGTCCAATCCTAGGAGGTGGTACACAGAATATTGTCCTTCAGACACTCCTGTGTCCAATCCTAGGAGGCGGTAGATGTCTTCTTTTCCATGGCAAAGAGAATAAGGATTGAGATGGAGTTATGTTTATGACTTTCTGTGACAGTGTAAGAAAGGCTATATTGTCTACCATTGGTATTAAGGATAGGAAGAGACGAGGAACCTGGGAAGTCTTCTAAGTTTAAAAATCAAACAAGTGAACTTTCCTCTAGGACTTTCTGAGGGGAGTGACGCCTGTGGATGCCTTGATTTGGGGACCAGTGAGTTACACTTTGAACAGCTCTGACTCAGAACTATAACGTCATTGATGTTTATTTGTTATTTAAAAATTGATAAGTAAAAATTCAAGTGGGTTTTCGTTATTACTTATCTATTGGTGTGTATTTGTTGTAAATAGTAATCGGCTGTGTAAAAACATGTTCTTTCAAGTATCTCATGTGCATCACTCACTTTCACTCCTCTTTCTCCTTTCTTCTCTTTCTCTGTTCCTGCACCCCAATCATTTCCTTCATTCTTTAAAGGGAATCTAGGAAACTGCACAAAAATGTTGGAAGAGTTAGAAAAAGAGATGTCACTGGGTTCACTTTCCAATGTACAATATTCTTCCACTGTTGACAGTACACCTTCCTCAGTATCCCTCAGTGTGCTGAGGAGGCCTGGTGCGCTAGTTGATTTCAGCAACATTGTGACAAAAATCTTGATGCAAATTATTTGAGATAGGATGGGTTTATTTTGGATTACTTTAAGAGGTGCCATCCATGCTATGGAAAGAAAAGTATGGTTATTAGAGTGGTCTGTTCTGGAGTGGCAGGAGCCTGCTTATAATCCAGCCAAGACTACAAGTAGATGCAGCCTCCAAAGGGGGCCTTTGGAGGCCTACATCCCAAAGTTTCCACAATCTCCCCAAATAGTCCTACCACCTGGGGATCCAGGAGTGTTCAGATACTTAAACCTGTAGGAACATTTCAGACTCAAACTTTAATACTGGGGGCAGGCAGAAATAGTTGTGTCAAGAGTAATCAATGAGTCTATTCACTCTGGAGGTTATATTAATGTTTTCAGTGTTTCCAGACTGTTGTCTACCATGAGGATTGCAGCCTATGAATTAATTTTCTCCAAGTTTCTTCCTATTCTTTATTAGGAAACGTATATGACAGTCACTTACAATAGTTTTTTTCACCAGATTTAGTTAATGTGATACTGTCAATGTAATGGAGCAGTAGTAGCATAGTGACAGATAAAGAGACTTTAAGGTCATTTAGGAAGAGAATCAGAGTTAGAATCATTGTGTTTTTCTCATTGCTGACCTGAAGATAAGCTATAGCTCCTTATTAAGACAGATGCATGAAAAAAAATAAACAACTTGCACATTAAAAAGTGCTTACTAGTTTTCAGAGGAATGTGAAGTAGCAGGCATTAAGAGACTGCAAAGAAGCCAGAGCCCTGGCTACATATAATCGTTGGATCAAGTTGAAAATAATTCACTGTCATTCTGTAAGACCCATCCATCTTCTCGCAACACTAATCTACCTTCTGCTATTTAAATGGAGACAGGCTAGAGATCATCACCTAACATCCATCAAGCCTTCTGGGGGAATTAATTGTTCTGGTTCACTGGGTATATAATATTGGATTTGACTTTTGGCCTAGACCTTAAATGCAAAATAGTCTCCCTTTCTTGTAGGGAACTGAAATAGGGAACGTGTTCGCTGTCAGTATTTGTTCCAGTTTTTCAATCAACAGGGCTGGAGAGATTGCTCATCATACAAGCATGAGGAAGGACAGGGGTTTGGATTCCTAGAACCAACACAGAGTGAGAAATTCAGGTGCAGTTTGTAATCTCAGCACTCCTGTGGTGAGCTGGAGTAGAACAGAAGCCCCAGAACTGAAGTGGATGGGCAAGGTAGTCTTATGTACACAGTAGCCACAAACAAGAAACGTTTAAATCAGGATAGACACTTGAGGCTAAGTGAGAAGTGTATTGCAGGATTACTGTTTGCCCAAGTTTTCCATTTATCCCATTATATAAGGGATTTCTAAAGCATCAACTTGATTTGATTTAGGTGGCTATGGAATCCGAATTTCAGTTAAGCACTCAAATAATTCATGCTGCTTTAAGCTGCCTAATTTATTTTTTTGTATTCTTCTAATTCTATAAATATCATTTTCTGGATCTCTCTGCTTTCTGTGTGTATATAATTTAAATATATAATTATGTATATTGAATTTTCATTACAATTACATATAGTTGATATAATTATTATCTTCATTGTGCACATGAGTTACTACTTAGACAAGGAAACATAACTATCATTTGGAAGCTCAGAAAACATCAATTAGAGCAACTCCTTCAAATATTCCTATTACTTTCCTAACAGGTTCTCTTTTATTCAACATATACCAGAAGAGCTATGGCATGGTCGAGAATTCAATTGATTGTAAATCTGTAACTTCTATGTCTGATTTAATGATAGCTCAGTCAGTGGCTGTGAAAGACTTAAGATCATCTTAAAGTACTCAGGAAAGACTAAACCTATTGATGGAAGTGAACTTTTGAAGTAAGTCAAGGAAGGTACATTATTTAGGGCTTTGAGCTATAATTCTCACTTGCTAATGCTGTGCTATTCCATCAGAAACATCCAGAAACAGTTGTGTCAAGAGTAATCTCAATCTCAGTCTCTGGTACCACTATAGTATCCTTTGGTAGAAGCCACTTGAACGTGAACACTCACTCCCTGAGAAGCAGCTGTCAGAATGGCCAAGTCCCATGTGCCGCTGGATTCCATTTCTTCATGTAATAGAGTAATCTTGCCTTGAATCCAGTCACAAAATCAACTCAAAACATCCACCTTGCAGGGATTTCCTGAGGCCACTTCCAGTTTTATGTGCTTTACTAATTAAAGCTTCTTAGGAGAAACAAAACCCACAATAGATACTTCAAGTGCAAAATGCCTTGATATTAATAATTTCCCTCAAGCCCCAAGTCTATCTATGGGCACCTTTTTTTTTTTTTTTTTTTTTTTTTTTTTTTTTTTTTTTTTTTTTTTTTAGAAACTCTCAAGAGACCTTCCATTTCTTGTATTTGAGACTAGGTCATAGCTCCTCTCTATGATCCTTAGCCAGGTAAACACGTTACCAATTCTAACACAGGCAGTTGTCCTGCTGTAAGTAAATAATAGTCTGTAGCTATTCCATGTCTTATGTTTAGTTGGTGTTTGTTGATTCTATTTCCTTGGGTATTAATTTTACATGGGTGGGTACAAGTGGAGGAGATATTTATTCACTCCCTTGTATTTGATCATGGCACCCACAGACATCAGTTTGATGTCAGTCATTGGATGTGAATGAGTTTTACCACATACTAGCTAGATGATCTCTGAGGATTATTTAACCTTCTAAACCTCTGCACATCTTGCCCTAATTAACTTTCCTATTGCTTTGATAAAATATTCTGAATGTAAAACCAGTCTGGAGAGGAAATTTATATTTCTTCTCACAGTTCCTAGGTCACAGTCCATCACTGTGGGAAGCAAAGGCAGGAACTCAATGAAGGCAGGAACTTAATGAAGTAACCTAGACAGAGACTAAAGCTGAGGCCACAGAGGAATGCTGCTTAGTGGCTCTTATTCTCTGGCTTGCTTATCTAGCTTTTCTGTACAGGTCAGTCTCATTTGTCCAGGGATGGCACAGTAGTCTGGGGCCCCCTATATCATCAATTAGCATTTTTAAAATGCTCAACAACAGTGGCTACAGAACAATCTGATGTGGGCAATTCTTCAATTGAGGTTTCCTCTTCTATGTGACTCTAGGTTTGTGTCAAGTTGATAACTAAACTATGACACATTTCATTATAAGAGATAAATATTTATAGTGGTTTTTAAGTTACAATGATAGTCACGAGACATTTTAGCACAGTTTGACAGAAAATTCTACTAACAAAAACAAGGTAGCTATTAATATAAGCTGCATGTTCATATATAGTTCAGTCTGATAAATTTGTTGTTGTTGTTTTGTTTTGTTTGAGACAGAGTCTCATTATGAAGCCATGGCTGACCTGAAGATCACCATGTAGACAAAACTTCTCTTTGCCTTCTGAATGCTTGTTAACTTGAATGCAGCTTCCTCAGAGAAAAGGTGGGGAAGGAAGCAAAGGTCAGGCAAGTCTTAGCAGTGCCTGTGTTATTTTCAGTCTTCCTTCATAACCATCTTAATAAGCTGTTTTACATCCTAGAGTCCAGGGAAGGCTGTAGTTCTCTATGATAAAGGCCACTTGTCCTAATGACATTTCAATAATAATAAAAAGAGATTAGATGGATGCGTGCATATTTTGTTCATGGAAGACAAGGCTGGACCAATGTTCTGAAGACATACCTCACTGCGCAATTGAGGGTTACCCAACTAATCATATTCCTGGGTAGAGTACAGATAAGCTGAGTAGCTGGCAGACTTAAGCTTTGGCAGTGGATGCAGATGTATACTATGTAGAGATTTTATGACCAAGAATATAAAGGTTGAGAGAATTCTTCATCAATTAGTGTCTGAAATATCTTAGGTGGCATTAATTTATTGACTGAAAAACAATGAGATCTACCTGCTTCAGCATCTGTGAAGGCAGAAGACTTAATGATACCATATAAGAAGATCAAATTTTCTTTGCCACCCCCCCACCACTATCTGCCTCCCTTACTCTCCAGAGTCTGTTACAATTCTCACTCTACACATGTGGAAGAAAGCATGGGTAGGAAAAGTGAATATGAAATTCTCAACATTTATAAAATATCTTAAGTCAATTAAGAAAGTTTAAAAAGTAAGCAAACAACTAAAACATGGACTGGAGAGGTGATACAGCAGTTAAGTATGGTTGCTATGCTTAAAGACAAGATTCTATTTCACAGCACCAATGTGAGGAAGCTGAAGGTGCCTCTTATTCTAGTTCTAACTGATATAACCCTCTTCTGGCCTTTGGGAACATCTGTAGATATGTATAAATACCCCCATAAAGATATCCATTCATGCATGCATGCATACATACACAAATAATTAAAAATAAAACAAATTAAAAATAATGTTAAATGAGAATTTTGAAATGAAAAGATTTTAATTTATACCTCATTATGATTCAGTAGGTAATGGCTTAAAACTACCTTTACATCAGTTACAACAAAGAAAATAATAAAAACTGCAATTCTCTGTTTATCTAAATCTCATTGGACCCAAATGTGTAAACATGATATGATCTTTTTCACATATATTTGACTGTTTCATCAAGGAACTTGGCTGTCATTATAACAAACTATACTTATGATAAGAAGACATTGGCTCCAAAAAGAGAAATACCCAACAGTTCCAAACATACATGATATCCATACATAGCTCTTAAACTATGTCAAAATATACATCTTGAGAAATAACTACAAATATTCAACCCAGGGAAGTAAACCAAGTAGACATAATCATAAACTTCCTGAGAGGAATTGACAGTCACTCCCCAGAGGCACAAAACTTTCCAGAGTATTCTTTGAGGAATTCAGTTCATTGTCTTCCAAAGCTCCTCGATGTAGCCTTGCACAACCTTCAACTTTACTTTCCTCGTGTATTCTCTTTTGAGGGTCTTAAAATAGACTTTGGTTAAGCCAGCTGTTCATGAGACCAAGGATAGAGAGGGAGAGAGAAAAGAAAAAGCTAGCTCAGGAAAGCGGAGCGTCTGGCTTAGGCTCTGCATAGTTGCTATACTAATCAATATCACCGTAATTAAAATCGTCTGTGATTAATGGGCTGGTGTTCGGGTAGGCCTTTGTTGTCTGCAAAACCATTTCACAATCTATTTTGTCTAACTGCCCAGCAGGATCAAGCCCCAAATCACCAGGCTACCTTTTGTCTTTAATTTCCATTTGAACCATTCTTGTCTACAGAAATGCTTTGCCTTAGGAAGCAATTGTAGGTTTTCTCATTTTGTATGTGAGGAAAAAGTCCCTTTTTTTCTCAAAAGCAGTCTCAAACTGAAATTCAAAGATTGCCACTTACTCTGCCAACAGTTCATTGAATACAATTTCTTTGTAGTAGAGAGTCCCCTGGGATATCAGGACTCTGACCGGCTACATCCATAATGTTGAGACCCTAATGTGGCACCAATTTGCATTAGTTTTCTCAGTGATACACAATAGTCAATGATATTATTCTCTTTTTCTCTAGCAAACCATGAATAGGAATCTAAATCTTGAGTTTCAGTACCAGTTCTTGATTAATTTAGTCAGGGGCTTTCAAAATTTTCAGACACATACAAATGCCTTACATTTTAGATGGCAACTCTTTTAAGGAGACTGCTGGGTCATTAACTGCAGTTACTTGAATAGTTCTAAAACATCACTTAAAATAAATCTTAGTTGTCTACTATGTTGTATGTCTTATATTTCTTTTTACTTGCAGGAATTCAACAAGTGATGTTTATCTTTCATAGCATTTACGGCTGATAAAGCACAAAATTGACCTTCAAAGCTGAGGTTCTTTGAAGATGACTTCATCAGAAAACAGTTTATAGAACCAGAATTTGAAGTTCTACTCATCCAGCGTAAGTGAATAATCAGCTTCCTTGATTTTAATTCAATTCTTTGCAAGTGATTTGAACATTTATTTCCCAGCCATACATTTTTTTCTTTTTATGATTCTTTGAAATATTCTTTAAGAAGACAATGACAATTGGTTGGAACTAGCATAGCTGTAAGAGCTTTATTAATACGAGTCTCAGTGATTTAACACCATCTTAAAAATAATTTTTAAGGACAATATTGTAAAGTATAACCTACTCACCCCCCCCCAAAAAAAAAACCCTTCAAATTATCCTTCTACACATTCAACAAGAACATACATGTTAGAATAGTGTGGTTAAACTCATGGCTGCTACGTTTAGGCTGTGGTAGTGTGAATAAAAATGGTCACCATAAGCTCAGCTGTTTGAATGCTAGGTCCCTAGCTGGTAGATTGTTTGGGAAGGATTAAGAAATGTACTTTGAACTTTGAAAAGCCCACACCATTCTCAGTCTCTCGCTTTCTCTCCCTTCCTCCCTCTCCAACCCTGTCCTTCCCTCCTTCCTCCATTCCTTCCTCTCTCTTGCTCTGCAAGATGTGAGCTTTCAGCTGTTTGTATGGCCCTGCCTTCAGTTCACCACCATGGAGTCTAACCCTATAACCTTCTGAAACTGTAAAGTCTAAATTAAACCCTTTATGTTATAAGTTGCCTTGGCCATAGTATTTTGTCACAGCAATAGAAACATAACTAAGATAATAGTCTTCCATCAGAAAGACCTCTTTAGGGAAACCTGGCAAGGGACATCACTATCTTGATGAAACTTTAATAGTGTCTCTAATTTGTAAGTACAACAGAAGATGTGAAAGTTTTAGATCCCAGCTTTAAAAAGAGGCCTGTAAAGTCAGGACTTGCTCAGGCTAGAGTTCATGCTGACATATTTCACAGATGCATGAAGTAAGATGGGAATTTCAATGTGAGAGAATAAGTTAGCTCTAGAACCTTAGGGAGGAAGCATTTCTTTATCTTATCTGTCTGCACATTAATCAATTTCATGCCACTGAGTGGCTTTCTGAAAAGTTTTTGAAATGAAAAATAACACTTATAACTTTTGTTTCTCTGGGTAAGAATACTCCTGGAACAGAAAAGACAAGTTAATGTCAATGGTTCAGTTGTAAACTTCTGTCACTATTGACTATAAACAACATGATCATGAACTAAAAAATGAAATAACAATTGAGAAAGCACAATATATATTAAATATAGTATTTATGCTAAGAAACAGTTATTGTACTAATGTAAACAGTGTAAAACAGTGTATTGTGAAGAATTTTAAAGCATTTCTACTCAGTTACATGTTTTTATTCCTCTAGAGCAAAGCTAGGTGTGTGATTTCTTCAACCTACTTCCATCATGCATTTTGAAGTCGGTCTTCATGGCAGTGGCAGACATTTAAGCATCATGTTCAGGTCAATTTCTTATCCTCTTGGCCCCAAGTCTACCTATAAATCTAAAATTTGGGAAGACTTATGGGGGATGACACCCAATTTAAAATAGAATCCCAGAAAAATAGAGAAGAGCTAGAAACTACTTTGGAAATAAATGATCTCTCATCTACATGGAAGCTAGAGGCACCCTCTGATTATTTAGTGTTGTGTGGACTAAATGAACAGTCCCTGAAATGACCAGGGACGGTGGCCAAAACATTCACCGAATGAATAAGAGTATTTACATGCTACATTATTTCCATCAGTCTAATTCCAGAATCAGTACCTAGAATTTTTTCCACTTCTGCTCTGTTATATTTTACTTTAGTGCAGATGGATCACTTAGAGGTGAACGTGTTTCCTGAATTGGCCGTTGATATCCTTAGAGTCTTAGTTTTAAGGCTTCTTTTGTTCTTTTGTGTGACCTTGCAAACCTATGAGATTGTAGGCAAGATCTGCCACAGTAATGTATATATATATATATATATATATATATATATATATATATATATATATATTTGTTGTTTATTTGAGGAAAAATATTCTATACAAGAAAGAGTATGAGGAAGAGCAGGGCTAATTGATCAATAAATATTTGGATGAAAATTAATTTCTGGAGAGAAGATACTGGTTTACCACAGTGTTATTAGAAAGTCAATTATATGGGGAAGAGGGGATGTAGTTAGTCCAGAAACAAATTATTTTGGGCCATCTTTAACCTCACTAATAGCCATTTATTACCTTCCTTTGTTGATAAGTTAATTTTTATCCATATGGAAAGGGGTGTCCGCTGTTTTCATTTTCAGATGACTGAGGGATGAAAGTTGACTAGGGACCTCTACAAGGGAAGTTGTTGTCCTAGGTCTTCATGGTGTTTGCCTCTGACTCCACATGCCAATTTTTGAGTGGCCTTTCCAGGAACACCCGCCTTGTGGAGTCTTTTAGTCCCTCCTCCTACACTGAATTCCCTCCTCATGATGAATTGAGCATCTGTATTTCACTTGAGAAATAACATTTTCTGGTTGTGCACAGCAGGAAGCATAAATGAATATGGATACAAAAAAGCACTATACCTATCTGCCCTGCCATAAAGAGAAGGCAGAATACAGCCATAATCCTGCAGCGTGCAAGCAAACTGGTGTTTTCTCTTAATACAAGGCCACACTTGTGTACATGGCCAAGAATATTCTTCCCCTATGCTAAAAATAAGCACATTAGAATGAATGGGGAACTATGTTCAGCACAAAGATTTGAGTCAAAACCGAGGTAAAAAAAGAAAACAAAACCATTGTATAGAACAAACATTGGGGATTTGGCATCCAACCAGATGGTTAAAACTAATATGGGACATACTTTATATCTTTTTTCCCCCTCACAATAACTAAGAAAATGACATTTTCAGTCTTTCCAGTATCAACATGGAAAGAATATGAAGAAAATATGTGGAATGGGAAAACAGAAGACATTGATAAATTAGGTTGTTGTGGGACATTGAATAAAATCCTGATGCTATATTCCAGGGAAATACCAGAATGTTGCAGCTCACAGTATAAGAAAGGAGCTGACTTTAGGGGAAGGCATCTTCTCTGCATAGCAATCATTATAATTATTAGTAGCAATTATTTCCCCATAAATTTAGCTTTCTATGGATACTGCTGCCTGCTGAGGCTGTTCTGATTACTCATTGCTTCTTACCAAGGAAAAAATAATTTATACAGCCACTAAAAGCCTTATTCAGAATATGCAGGTTATAAGGCAAGTGAAAGTGATGTGAGGAGGTGGTGATGTTTCACGGACACATTCTGAATGCATCTTTCTTCAGTCATCTGCCTAATGAGATGGTGGTCTGCTTTCCTCTCTTCGTACCCCAAGCGCTTTGTTGTTTTTCAGGACAAGCTCAAGGGTAATGGACATTAGAGCTATTCAAATTCTGTTCTACACAATATGGATTACAACCTGAAGGTACCAAAGGGGAAAACTAGAGCACTCTTTAGTCTAAGAACCTGAGAGTTTTCACAGATTTGGTTTAAAACATGGAGAGCACACAATATAAAAATAACTTACATTCTTATTAAAATTTTATGTGAAAGACCAGTCCACAGGTCTGCAGTTCTGGGCCCAAGGGAAGCTGCTTATTAAGACTCAGGTTGAAAATACATATATGAAGAAAAGCATTTATTTCTCTAAATTGATTTTCATCTTTTCTTTGTCAATTATTATAATTTCATGATGTATTCATGATGAAATCATTAGAAGGTCATTAAGTCCCAATGGGCACTCTTTTCAAATATAATATTATATGAAAATGTATATCTGCAAATTCCACTGTTCTATTATTAGTATATGTATGAAATTATATGCATTTTACCAGTTGAATGGAGTTTTATATCACATTTTACACTGAAAAACTAGATGACATGTGCTTATTAGTGAAATGTACAATTTTGATAGCTTTTATATTATCACATTAGTAAATCTAGAGGTTTACTAATGATCATCTCTTGTGTGTGTAAGTATGCATACATACACATGCCCATGTGCCAGTCAGTAGCTTTTAGAATGTCCTTAGAATTTAACTGGAGATGGTAGGATAGGTCATTGTGAATAATGCCACTTCCTTAATCCTCATTCCTAAAACAAATTTGCCTGACTAATAGTGGAGCTGAATGTTGAGTTGGAACTATCTGTCAGGGAATTTTATCTGTCTTACCTATGAACACATTTGAAAGTACTAGTACAGAAGAAGAAGCTAGGCCCAGATGGCCATACAAAACACAATTAAAATTCTAATGTTCTTCACAGTTTTTTATTTGTTTGTTTGTTTGCTTTGTTTAAATTTTTGATTTTTTATTTTGTTTTGTTTTGAGACTGTATCTCAATACCTGCCCCCAAATCTCACTCTGTAGACCAGGCTGACCTCAAACTCAAGAGATAATGTCTGTCTCTGCCGCCTGAGACAGGTGGGATTAAAGGCATTCAAGACCATGCCTGGCTGATAAGTGATTTTGAAGCAGAATTATATACACTGGATATTTTAACATATAATTATTGTCCCATTTGGATAAAATGTTTGAAATATTTCCTGTTTTAAAATGTGTTTTTTGAGAATGTGTACAATGTATTTGGGTCACAGACACTCCCTACTTCTGCCCCCCAGCTCTCTCAGGAAGTCCCATCACGTCATCTCTCTCCTGCCTTCATGTCTCTTTGTTTGTTTGACACAGTGTTGCTCTGTGTAGTTTTGATTAGCCTGTTCTTGGTTATGTCATGATATTTCTTCCTGATCTCCTTAGGCTGGGCCTACAGGTCTATACTACCCTGCCTGCTTAAAAGTGACCTTTTTATTTCAATGCACAATTTACCAAAATTTACCCATATTTTACAAAATCGTGGTACTAAAGGTAACGATGTGCTGCTTAAACTTCTACCCATTCTACTTGTGTCCTTTTACATCAGTTGCTCTTACATTTATAATTATTCTATGAATGGATGTAAACATCTAGATATTCCATATTATTTTCAACTTTCTTTGCCCATGAGTCTTTGTGTATATGTCAATTCATTTTTTATATAAATTACTTTTCACAGTGAATGTGTTTGTCCTGTCTTCCCTTTACCTAGCCAGCACTCCTGTGTCCACAGCACTGTGAAAGGTGACTTCTCACTGTCCGAGGATGTTCCTGCAGAGAACTGGCTTTGTCTGAAATAGGAGCTTAGCAGCCCGTTAAAGAAAGCCAATGACTAACTTTCAAAGGAGTTAAAAACCCAGGTCCTTTGTATTTTTATGTGACCAATCTTGCAGTATTCTGTCCAATTGTGCCATCTCATATGGCTGCCATGAGCCACATTTCTATGTTTAAATGCATTTTTAAATGACTAAAATTAAAATTCCATTTCCTGAGTCTCAGTGGTGACTTTTGAGAGGCTCAAGAATCACACATGACAGGGATGGCTGCAATAGCCCATGCTGGTACAGTAGGTTTCCCTCATTACATAAAACCGAATTGCAGAGGAATGTTCTAGAACACTGCTGCTATAAAAATATAATACAATTTTAAATTTTATAGCAGCTTCTGGAAAAGGCTTTTTAAAAAGGGAAATAGGTAAATTTAATTTTAATGATACATTTTATTGTAGGGCATCCAAATTTGAATTTACTTGTGTATTTGTGAGGTTGGGGTTGAACACAGGGTAAGACAATACTCTTTCAGCATGTAACAAATATTAGAAAGATAAAGTTTATATGTTTTAATGTCTTCAAACTCAAGTCTATGTTTCAAACCTAGAGCATTTATGAATTGGATATCAGTCTTTCATTGGGAAAACTTGATTGGATTTAGGTTTCAGAAAAGTCAGGGCTGAAACAGTGAAATCACATGTTTAAGTTAACTTATAGACTTCCCAATAATAAAATGAAGCCGATTTTAAAGCCTGATTGAATTAAAATTAACATAAAATGAGGTGATTTCATTTCTAAGTTACCTTATCCACATTCAAGCATATAGCATGCACCAGTACCCAGTAGTGACTCAACTGTACAGGGAACGTTGAAGTTCTATCAGGTCTGGGGTTGAAGGTAGGTGAGGTCCATCAGGTCTGGGGTTGAAGGTAGGTGAGTTCCATCAGGTCTGAGGTTGAAGGTGGGTGAGGTCCATCAGGTCTGAGGTTGAAGGTGGGTGAGGTCCATCAGGTCTGGGGTTGAAGGTAGGTGAGTTCCATCAGGTCTGAGGTTGAAGGTGGGTGAGGTCCATCAGGTCTGGGGTTGAAGGTGGGTGAGGTCCATCAGGTCTGGGGTTGAAGGTGGGTGAGGTCCATCAGGTCTGGGGTTGAAGGTAGGTGAGTTCCATCAGGTCTGGGGTTGAAGGGGGACTCCAACTGAGAGTAACATCATCTTCATTTAGCTCCCGTTTCTGCCCAGACCCACACATCTTTTTCTTTTTCTCCTTAATAAGATGCCTGTGCCCAAACTCTCTGCCCTGACTTTGTTTCTGGGGTATCTGACCTAAGATAGTAATATTTGTTCATCTCTTCTATTCAAGTTAATATATTGAATTAATTTTATATAAACCTGTTTGTATATATGTAATATATTTCACTTAAATGTGGAATAGGATAATTTAAACTGTTATGGCTATCTTTCTTTTTTATCGAAAAAAATTGTTTTTGTATTATATATTCTGGCTACAACTTCTCTTCCCTCAATTCCTCCCAGGTCCTCTCCACCTTCTCAATCAATACTACTCCTTCTTTCTCTCTTTAGAAAACAAAGAGGCAGAAAACAAGATAACAACAAGGCAAGAAAAAAAAGAAAAAGCACAAGAAACACATACACAGACACACTCAGACACACAGACAGACACACACACACACACACAAACACAGACACACATAGACACAGACACACACAGACATAGACACACACAGACACAGACACAGACAGACACAGAGAGACATACAGAGACACTCAGGCACACACACATACACACACACACACACACACACACACACACACACACACACACACACACACACACCATTCTATGAAAACTACAAAATTGGAAGTCATGATATACAAGCAAAAGACCAGTAAGGTAAATCACTTTTAAAAAAATGAGATCAAATTTCTCCAAAAGTACTATTGATTTCATTTTGTGTTGGCCAATTACTGCTGAGCATGGGGACACATAAAGCCCTACGTGTGGCTTACATACCCGGTGATAAAGTCGGCACATTGGGGAAACCAGTTCTTCCTTTGCAAGTGAGTGTCCAGTTCCCCCTCTGCACTGGGACTGGCTTGGACCTAGGCAGGCCCTGTGCAGGTTGCCATGGTCTCTGTGACTATTCCGACTTTCAACGTCTTGAGAGTTATGTTGTTCCAAACACTCATGTATATTTATATTTGTTGCACTTTCATTTTTACGTGTTTTATTTTTAGAGCACATCAGTCATGGTGGTTTAAATAGTTGTTAAAATACAAATATTACTATTATATGAAATACACAATTGCTAGCCATATTTTGTAACTGTAAGAAACATTAAATGGACCCTGCTACTGCTAACCATGGTTTGGAACAGTTGGAACAAAACAATACTAAGAAAAAAAAAATCAGGTTCTGGCTTTGCTTTAATCTCCTTCCACTAACAAGATCCAAGAGTCAAACTGTAATTACAGTGGATATGACATTTAATAAGCAGCATGTAAAACTGAACAAAGGATAATTTTCATTATTGTTAATTATACCTATTGCAAAAAAAAAAAGCTGTGCATAGTGGAGAAAAAGAAAGGTTCAAAGCAGCTGGAGCGGGACATGAAAATAACAAGAATAAGAACAGGACATGAAAATAACCTCTGACCGTACTTGTGGCCCCTTAGCAGCAGAGGGGCCACCACTGACTTCTGGAATACTTTCATTTGTAGTCATGGGATTTCTTTTGTTTTTGTGTTTCAGAAGGAAACATTATGGACATAGGAGAATGAGTAATAAGAGTTTTGAAATCAGCTATTTATCTTACTCTTATTGAATCTCAGTCTTACATAAAATGAGATAGACATTAGAAAGGAGAGAGACAGCTTGAGCTCATCATGAGTTATGTCCTTTTTTACATTCATTGTTGTCTAGGGTTCACTGAACAGCACGGGCAAAAGGAGTACACAGCACTGAGAATTTTCTCTGCCAACAGAGGGCAGCAACTGGAATGACCTGAAATCCTCAAAACCGATCAGTCTGGAGGAACAAAGTGGGTTGACATGGCTCTGAAAAAGAACACTAGGGAAAATCAAATATCGAAGGTCTGATGACATGCTTGTACCATGCTTGCTGGAGGTCCTCTAAGGAGATAAGGAGGGAATCGGCTCAGGAGGGTGGGGAAGTTATTTCTCAGAGTTGTTCACCGTGGCTGGGTACAGAAACGATTGTAGCTGCATTTGAATTTCATGGGTCCAACAGTATCAGGCATTTACCGAAGTGTTGACCCAGAAAAAGTCAATGTATGGATAGTGTTAATTGTCTTTTTGTTCCCTGTTGCTAAGATAAAATACACTGACAAAAGCAAATCGAAGGACGAAGGATTTACTTTGGCTTGCATTCACAGAGGACAGTCTGTCAGACTGGGGACATAAAGGCAACAGGAGTCTGAGGTGGCTGGTCACATTGCATCCACTTTCAGGAAGCAAAGAGTGAAGGATGCTTGCTTCTCCCATCCCTTTCTCCTCCCTAGTAGCCTGGGATGCCAGCCTGGGAACAGAGCCACCCACAGTGGCTTTTCTTCACATCTCAATTAACACAGTCAGATCACCCTCACAGGCACCTGAGACCTGTCTACTAGGCGACCCTAGCTTCTGTCAGATTGACAAGAGTGTTATGGTGCTCATCACATCTTGTAGCTTTCTGAAATAAAGATTATTCAAACTACTCTGCTCAGAAGATGTCGTATCTCTGAGCTCTGCTGACAACCAGCATAGTCAAAAAGCTGTCTGGCTATTCTGGCTATGATGTTAGCGTGAATTTAGGAGTGACAATCTGGACACTGCTAGAAGAGGCCACGCCAATAGAACATTTTGTAACTGATGGGGTGTTGTGAATTCAGTCATGAACTAGAGGCTGGCAGGCAGGGAGGCATTCTCATCAGCATGGCACATCTGCCACTTGGCTCTGGGAACAGTTGTGCATATTAATGGCATGTGTAGGTCCAAAACATGTAAATTCTACAAATAAAGAGGATTTTTATTGGGTAAGAATTTATTTACAATTAATCAAGAGTTTCATGGTAAAAACAGAGTTGCCAACTATGAGTAGATACAAAAATACTCTCTTGAAGTCTGGAGGAAACTCAATTCATTATTTCTCTGTTCAGTGGCTCCTTTTCCCTTAAATCATAAGATCTGAAAGACCGATTATTTCTATATTGTCAACATTTTCAGTGTTAATTTTTAATAACTACTTTGGGTGGTTATTGTATCACAACTTTGTGATTCTCCTCAGTTTCTAAAGTCAAACCAAAGAGTAAAATATGTGTATCACCTTTGCTCTCTGTGAACATTGATAAACTTTCCTGTAATATTTTTGGAAGTAGCATGATTAATGCTGTTATCTACATCATTTTATAATAACTTAAAGGGAGTGGATAAAACTAATTAGAAATACACCCTTTGCCATATTTATTCTTCACAATAACTTACAAGGGAGTGAGCAAATATGATCAGAAATGCATCCTCTGTCGTCTGACAACTAAATCTTGGGGTTTTTTACTTTCTTGGGGTGTCAATGCTTGTTCTGCTCCATCTGTGGGTTACTAGATAAGTAGCACTCTTTCAGTGTGAGTTTCTGTGACTAACATGCACAAAATTACATTGCCAAGGTGCCCACCCACTAACTTCATTTTTACTTCTAACACTTGTAACTGCTAAGTTTTTATTTGTGCATTTGACCTTGTCCACCCCCTTAAGTGATGCCAGTAATTCTGTAAGGCCAGGGACATTGTTTCAATATCTGCTATGTCTCTGGTACCCAAAAGTGTGTTTGACTCAGAGTAGACAAACCTTACAAAACAAAATGTTTCTGTTTCTATGAAATGCCATTCTTTCTATAATAGAAAAAAAATTAAACTTTTTTTTCATTTGGAACCCTGGGCTTCTTTGAATTGGTAGAAATAAAAGCACCATTTTTAAATGGGAAAGTTGGTTTCTGAACCCTTGAGTCTTCTGCCTTCGCTAAAGGGGTGTCATTCTTTTCATCTCCTAATCTGTTTTTGCTTAGTAACGAGTAGCTATTATTTGTTTGTATGGTGTAGGGTCATTCTTTTATTTCATTTATTTATTTTTGTTGTTATGTTTTCCCGTCTTAGTTGCAGGGAATGTGCAGACATCCATTTGCCAAATGATTATTTTAATAGGAAATATCCTTGCCCCATCTGCAGGCCCTGACTACTTATCCAGCGGCAGGTGCTCTTGTCTCCATTGTTCTTCAGTCCTCTTACTGAACAATGTGTTTACTTTCTTCCTTTTTAACTTTGAACCTTTGTGAACCCTATTATACAGCTACACAATCAGCTTTTCTCCTGTATCTTCAATGTGGTATTGAGAGTCATGTACTCTTATCTTCAATAAGCCAATGTTTTGCATGCTGTGTGGAATGTCTGCAGAAATGGGAGGAGGTGTTGGGAGAAGCTGTTACAAGGCTCACTGTGAAGTCCCTATATCTTGTGGGTATGCAGGCCCATGAATAAATAAAATGTCGGATTCTGTAAGATTATTATCAATGCATTTTGGAAGGAGGGCTCAAACCATTGCCTGAAAAGAATGTTGGTACAAAAGTCATGACATGCAGACTCACAAAATTACTGGAGGTTGTGATATTTGACTTCATTGAATATATGTGTGAAGGAGAGCGTGGGAGCCATGATCATTGTTGAAGATAAAGTAAACAGAGCCTGTTCCTAGATTGAGATGAAAATTTCAAAGAACCCAGTACAGTCTGGAACATGGTCACACTGGAAATGGTATTAAGTATACACTTCCTGTCTATCTTCCAATGGGGCTGGAATTCTCCTTCAGAACAAATCAAGCTCTGGTCTGACTTCAGAGTCTCTGGCTTTAGATATCATGCCATATTACAACCTTCCTTAATACATATTATTGGCATCATTTTCTGCTCTCATTTCACTGTGTTTGTCAGGATTGTAGCTGAAACTAGTCATGATTTCTTTGCATACATTAGTCAAAGATATTACCATAGGATGTCACAATGAGGAGGGATCTAGGGTGGATGATTGATTGCTATCTTTACCGTACAGTTTGCAGGGCACACCCCTTCATAAGAGCTTGTTCCCTAATCTGAGCATTTTTCGTGTGTTTTTTTCTCATTTAGCATGATGACACAATGAGTGACACAAAGAACTTGGTCCCTTCTGTTAGGAAGGATGTATTTCTGGCTGTTGTCTCTGTTAGCTATTGATTTTACATGTAGAGAATGAGACTATTTCCATGTGCTTTCAATGCCTCATAAGCATCTCAGGGATGCTCAGCAAGTCTCATGTTGTACTTCTACTGCTGTACAAATCTGCGAAGGTGTCTTAAAGAGATTCTCCTTTTTGCCTAGAGTTAGTCTTCATAGATGCTATCTTTTCCTCAGAGAACTGAGTCATTTATATCAGAGAAAGAAGGATGATTTTGTTAGGGCCACAGGATACCACAGAGTATAAATGAAACTAGGATACAATGATTTTCATAGTAGGCACTGGCACAAGAAATCAATTTCATAAAATATTTTTCCAAGGTGATATGAGGTCCTTTCTCAAGTGGTCCATAGTTGATCTATGTCTCTGCAGCTGTGTGGTCACTGTGATATAGATGCTCACTAACCTGGAACTGGCTTGGCAGAAGAGCTGACTCCATTTCTTCATACAGACTTTTCAAGTTTTGGATCCATTGAATGTCTTCTTGTTCCTCCCCTTCTTTGACCGCAGGAACTCCAAATCAAAGCAGAAGTTTCATTAACATAAGCAAGAGAACAAATCTGAGAAAGTGAAGGAAAGAAGGACAGTTTTCTATTTTTATACAAGATAGAGAAATCTATAAGTCTATTTCCTCAGATTATTTTTGTGGTCTTTCAACTATAGTATGGACATATAAGTTTATTTTCTAAGTAAATACAGGTCCTGCTTAACACACACACACACACACACACACACACACACACACACACACACACACACACACACAGAGAGAGAGAGAGAGGGGGGGGGGAATAGATGGATAGATGAGAGGTAGGGTTATACTCTGTAGTACAGGCTGGACTGGAGATTGTGAATCTCCTGCCTCAGCTCCCAAGTGCTGAGAATACAGGCAGGCACTACTGCACCCAACAACAAAATAAAATAAAATAAATACTATGCTATTTAAATATATTTACTTTTTCCTTTCTGCCTTAGAGGAGTTCTGAGGTCAAGTAAGAGAGAGGAAAGTTAGCAATGACCTTGGGAAACTAATGAGACAGTGCTTTCAGCAAGTGAGGAATAGTCGTGGGAGTGGGCAGAACAGAACACAGCCTCTTCCTTCTCTGTGAACATTACCTTCTTTCATTTTAAAGAATTATTTCATTCAAAACCTTTCCTTCAGTTGTCCTGCTACCCACTTTGATTCTGTGATTTAGTAACACATATGTAGATCCTTCATTAATTTTTGCTCAGCATGCTCAACTGTGCCTCAAAGATGATTGTAGACAGGAGTTTTAATGTGCAAAAATAGTAGCATGTTAAAAAGGGAAAAGTGAATTTTTAATAGACTTGCCAATATAAAAATTAAATTTAATATGAGCAGAAACAACTTCAGAAAAATAAGTAGAAAAAAGGGGGATTCTACAAAAAGTAATCAAGCAATGCAAATAAACTTTGGAAGATATTATAAATCTATTCTGCATGGCATGAAATCAGATATAATTCTCTATTGTAAAAGGCAAGTAGGGTCTAGAGAAATACAATGTCAACCAAATAGATGTTCTCATTTTGTACAAAGTATTTGGGCTTCATGTGGTACACTGTGCACATGGTACCTCATGGAACATACAATTATCTTTAAGATGTACCTTGAGGTCAACAATCAGGCCCCAGAGGTGTCTGTGCGAGCAGCATGGGAGTGTTTACAGTGGCCAAGGAAAGACTTTCTGCCAACATATAGGGCATATTTCAAACTCTTTTCAGGAACTGATTAAATCAGATCTGGCTATTGGATTTTCATGGTCAGGGTATGAAAGCTGATTTCTGAGATTCTGACATTATTTTTACTCTTCTGTCTTCATATTTTCTATGTATTAATAATAAAAGAGTTTTATTTGGAACCTACCAAGACCATTTGTCAGAGAGAAGTTGAAGGTAGCCTTTTGTTTTGATTTGTGAAATGACTTCCCTTGATGTAAACATAATGCATTCATTTACACACAAATCCCTTCCTGGCCATTGCCTTCTTCTGGTAATTGCAGGTAGTGATAGTTAATAATATTTCTAGTTGTCAATATTTTCAGGAATAGAAGTACAATGATAGCCTTTAATAGCTTTGCAGAGTTTTCCACCTGCTGTCATTCCCTGATGTCATACCCCATATTCTATGTCTTCAGGTTGCTTCAGAAGGTGAAGTAGAGGTTGAAATGGAAGCTTTTAATTTCCAGTTGGCTATAACACTCTAAAAGTAACAGTAGCCCTACAATTTTTTGCATAAAGCCCTCAGAACCCTGGAGAGATGAAAGCCATGCAGATGCTTTCAAAGACAAAGATCCACAAATAACAAAAGTTCAGTATTTGATCACTGTGAAATGAACAAAGTTTGTGAAAAAGCCACATGTCGAAGTTCACTTCAGTGTTCATAACTGTAAAGCAAACACTGTGGATCTGTGTTGTGCTCTGGGATTAAAGAGCCACCTTGACGAATAGGGGAGAGGGCACTGCTGTCATTCTTGGGAACATCTACCCCCCCTTGTCTCCTGAAAGCTGATTATTCACCAGTCTTAGTATGACTAGAAGGCAGACTGTCTCCTGTGGTGAATAGATCAAGCCCTCTCCAAAACTACAACCTTATTCAGGGATCCTTTACCATTCTAACTTACACAGCAAAGAAAAATCAAGATTACACATGGATTGATAGTTGTCAATCAGCAAGCTTTACAATAGCAGTACTAACCTGCATTACCCAGTGGGCGCCATGCAATAAGAGGAAAGGAAAGAGGATTTAAAGGTAGAGTCAATAAATGAAATGAAAAGGATTCAACCACCCTTTCTTGCTTTAAACACTGAGAATTAAGGGAAACATGAGATTTCCACTTCTAACACCTGAAAGGGAAAGGAACTGAGTCTTCCCCCAAGTGTCCCCAAAGAGATTGTTACTCTCTAACACCTTGGCTTTAGTGTCTTGAAATCTGTTGGATTTCTGACCTACATAACTGTAAGATCGGATAGGTCTGCATGATTTTAAGCCATAACCCTGCTATGTAGTGTTACAGCGGTGATGGGAAACTAGCACCCCTCCATTTGACCTTCCTTGGCAACAGGCAGACATGAACCTGCTTGCTGTGTGCTGTATTTACTTGATTCAGTTGTAGTCTCCTGGAGTTTCCATGTCCAAAAACCTAATCCAACAAAAATAGGGTGTGTCAAAAGACAACACCAACTGTGTGCATGCATTATAAGTGTCAATATTGATTATTAGTATAAATATTTTGCCAATCTGTGCTTAGCCTTCCCTACATTACTTCATACAAGGGATTGCATAAGTGTCAATATTGATTATTAGTGTAAATATTTTGCCAATCTGTACTTAGCCTTCCCTACATTACTTCATACAAGGGATTGCTAAATGTCTTCTAGCAGATTAGCTTATTTAACTGATTCAGATTCCACCTCCTTGATAACATTTTCCCAATTTTCTCCATATACTCCTTTTTATATTATTTATTTGTGTTACTAATCTAGCATCAACCTATGTTGTTTAATTGATTTCAATTACACCTTCCTGAAGATTTCCCAATTTTCTCCATTAGAGGTAATTACATACTTGCCTACAAGTTTATTTCTTTTAAAATATCATTTTATTTTTTTTTACTTGTGTGTGTCTCCATCTGTGTCAATGTATATATACATGTGAATACAGGCTCAGAGAGAGGCCAGCAGAGGGCAGTAGATACCCTGGATCTGAAGTTATAGGCAGTTGTGAAATGCTACACTAGGGAACTAGGAACCAAATTCCAGCCAGCTGCTTCAGCTGCAAGTGTTCTTTTCCATTTCACCATTGATACAACCCCTTTATTTGTATTATGGCATATCATTTTACTCTCCCAATATTGATCTTGCAAACACTAATAATGGCATCAAAAGGGTGCAGTGAAAGTTGAATATGTTGATTTAGTAATGCTTGGTTACACTGTAAATCCCCCAGTCCCCAAATCGTGATAGATAATACACAGCAAGGTTTTCATACACTCATCCTAAGTTTCTGCCATGGAAGTGTTATCCAGAATTTTGCAAGAAGAATGCATGTGCATTGCGAACTTCTCCTTTTGGTGAGTCTTAAAACAGTTACCTGGAAATGACATAAATCACACATATTTCATTGGATAAAAAAATTTTTTTTGAATGACCAAATCTGTACTTAACAAGATGAGAGCACACATGCTCCTGTTCAGGACAATCGAAAACACTCACGAATAATAACATAACCTTCTTAGTGAAGTAGACTTTTCTGGAGGGTTGTATGATGTCTGTGACTACATGTTATGAATGAACTATAAGTAGTCCAGTGGGAGAGACAGCAAGAACTGTGTGATTCAAAGGTCCTTGTGTGAAGAATTGACCACGATCTGTGAAATCTGACACTGACCCTGCAAAAGAAAAGAGAGATAGGATAAGAGAATGCTAAGCAGAGTGTGCGTGACACAGTTTAGGAGAAAAAGGAGAGACTCACAAGATTGTCAGGGAAAATTAGCGGTGAGACCACGGTGCTGTGCATCTTGCAGATGTCTACACAGGGACAGATTGTCTTTAAGGACCTTCGGAACCTGTCTGCTGTTTATCTGGTCTTATTATGTCCAGATTCAGGGTGATGAAACATGACCATCTGTATTTACCTTTATACATGTCCTTGGAGGCTGCTTCATTTCTGGAACTATTACAGGATTCCAAGTTCCCTGAAAAGCAAGAAGACAAAGAATAAAACTTTGTAGAACAATTGGATAATATGAACTAAAATGGGCAAAATGAGTTTTATACAACAATCTAATGGAAATAAAACACAGATAGAAGTTCGTTGTCAATATTTTAAGTCAAAAATCCACACCCTGAGAAATAAAAAAATTAAATTAAAATAAAAGCACAAAAATATTAAAAGAAGCACTAAACAAAACAAAATTCAATCCAAAAGAACAGTCGGAAGTACACACTCCTCAGTGATCTATGTTCCCTAGGGAACACCAGTCAGACTGCTCTGTGCACAAACTTGAAAATGAAGCAGAAAGTACAGAATTAATCTCTTTTCTTGCAGCTCCTCACCTGTGACAAAACAAAGGAATATAATGCAGTGAGCATCCCTGTTCCAGGGTCCTCATCCCTAAGACTATACTCAAATTCTCATTTGTAGCATCATATACAAAATAAACATTTTTTAATCTTTTTATTTTGTGGCAAACATAGAGAAAACTATAGTGATGTCATTATTTTGTTAAAAATATATCAGTAGGAAAAATTGAGGACATGATTTTGAATTTATTACTGTGGTATAGAAACTATTTGTTGAGCATGTGCCTGATCCCAGAAACTTGTGACCCATTCAGCTTTATCCACATAGTGATTTCTTCAAGGCAGTTGCTGGTTGCATGCAACTGGAGTACTCAGTGAAAACTACTGTGATTTTGGCTTTATTGTTTGCTTATAGAATGGTATTCCGAGAATGTATGTTCCTTGTTGTTTACACATTTCTGAGTAACTGTTTCCTTACATCCTAAAGAAAACCACTTTCAAATTCTGATTTCTCCTGAAATATTTTATTTTCATAAAAGCTTTTTTTTTTTTTCACAAAAGCCATGGAATTACAAGGCAGAGAGACATTGGTATTAATTAATCACATGATCCTGAAACAGCTCCATAAGGAGACTGTTGGACCTATCTATGGCTGAAACATTTTCCAAGAAGTCAGCTTCTCATTAGTGTATTTGGGGGAGCTTTTTTATGATAGTTTGCTCACAAGCAACTACAAAACTACCAGAAATGAGAACTTTAGAAAATGAGTATCTTTGGCTTATAGGGGCAGTGAAATAAACATTTCAAAGTGAGGCCCTAGAAGGAAAATACAATAAACAGATCAGAGAGTCACAGACTTTGGTATTTCAGGGTCTTTTCATTCTGAACTGTAAATTTAAGGTAGTAATTTTTAAAGGATATATAAAAAATGCATAAGTGTGTATGTATATGTGTGTGTATGTGTATATGTATGTCTCTGTGTGTGTCTCCCTGAAAAAAATGGTCTAAATATTTGAATAATATAATTTAAGAAAACATAATTTTAATTAGTCACATGTAAACAAATTCTGTTCTATTTAAGTTTTAATATTTGCCAAATATTTTCCATTCAATCCTGCATAAGGAGAAATGCCTTCCTTTGTAGAAATAAGGCAATACAAGGCCCTCAGAGAGCTATTATGATAAGTAATTAAAGCAATATTACTTAAGTAGTTACTGTGTTATGTACCAGATACTTAATGTACATAGTTTGGGTTTTAGCATAATTATGCTTTTGTTATAATCAAATGTAACTTGAAGGGATTTCAATCTTACGGGGAATGTAAGGAGGATCATGCTGAGAACATCCTATACATAAACTTACTCATTATCATCTTTGACTTACCTCATCTGAATGGTTAAAGAAAGCCCCCTTGCTACAACGTATTTCTTTCAATTTTCTAAGAATGTTGAATTATTTTTATACAAGCACAGCACAGTTATTAACTTTAAGAAATTAATAGTGTTTCAATGACTTTCATCCAACCTATGAGCTGCATTTCAGTGTTCCCTTGAATGAATACTTTTCAGTATTTTTTTTTGTCCCAGCACACGGTACAGGTATTTTACTAAATTATTTTTTTATGATTGGTTTTATTTTTAATTATGTCTATGAGTGCTGTGGGATGTTCTGTATGTTAAATGTTAATAAATAAAACACTGATTGGCCAGTAGCCAGGCAGGAAGTATAGGCAGGACAAGCAGAGAAGAGAATTTTGGGAACAGGAAGGCTGAGGCAGAGAGACGCCGCCAGCTGCCACCATGACAAGCAAGATGTAAGGTACCAGTAAGCCACGAGCCACGTAGCAACTTATAGACGTAATAGATATGGGTTAATGTAAGATATAAGAACTAGATAACAAGAAGCTTGCTGCAGCCATACAGTTTGTAAGCAATATAAGTCTCTGTGTGTTTACTTGGTTGGGTCTGAGCGGCTACAGGACTGGTGGGTAAGAGAAATTTGTCCTGACTGTAGGCCAGGCAGGACCAGAGAAAACTCTAGCTATATATGAGTGGGTCTGTGTTTCAGTACATGCGTGTTGATTCAGGTGCATGGGGAGGCTAGAAGGGGGCATCTGGCCTGCAAGAGCTGGAGTTACAGGTGCTTGTGACCCACTGGACATTGGTGCTGAGAAACAAATTCAGGTTCTCCTCAAAAGCTCTTAACTACTGAGCTAGTTCTTCAGTACTTATTTTTTAATTTGTAGGCTCATCAAATTCTGGAACATTATTACCAAAGTTTTAGCTCTTCTTTTTGATATTGACATTTTAAAAAATACAGTTGCACTTTATTTTTAATTACTGATGTTTCACCAATCTTTTGTGTTTTTTTCAACATTATTAGATTTGTACCATATATTCCTGACTGGCATCACACTGGGGTAGTGTTGCTTATTTCTTGGAAAATTATATTAGAGGTCACACATGTGCCCATTGGTTGTAATTTTGATATCTGGTTTGTTTACTGTACAATTTGCTATTTTTGGTCTAACAACTAATAGCCATGTTGTGTGGAGAAACTCTTCAGCTGTTCAAGTATTATTTGTTAATTCAGACTACTTTCAACTTATCATCAGTCAATAAAAGTCACGAGGAATGAATTGAAGAAAAGGTACGCTTCATTTATTTATTTGCTTATTTATTATTTATTCATTGTGAAACAGAGATGATACTGCAGCCATCAATACAAATTGAGTGTTCCTAGGAAGAACTAGGGAAAGGGCTAGGTTATATAAAGTTCCATTCCAGATCCCCAAGTTAGTATGCTCATGATCCAGAAAACCTGTCTACTACACAAGTTATACAACACTAATAATAAACTGCAAACCTAAACTTCTGATGTAATTCACATAGTTTTATAAGTAAGGTGTAGCGCTGTGAAAATATTATACAAGCAAGCAGTTTAGACTGTCTATTTATGCCTAACAAAATAGTGCAACACTGTCTGTGTATGAGGTTGTCCTGAATTTGATGAGTTGCTCTGAAAGATAGTATTAGAAGAAGAGATTCAGTGATTGTTAAAAGATAAACAGTTTCTATGGAAGAACCCACTTTGTATTTCTAACAATAGTTTTTAAAAGGTTGTAATGGTCCTTTGCCTTACAGAAGCCTTTCAGTTTCATGAGCTTCCATTTATTAACTGTTAAAGTTAGTGCCTGTGTCAATGAGTTCAAGGCTATTCTCCATTTTCTTTTCTATAAGGTGTATCTGAATTTATGTTGAAATCTTTGAACTACTTGGGCTTGGGTTTTGTGCAGGGTCATAGATATGGATCTATTTGCATTCTTCTACATGCCAACACCCAGTTGTGCCAGCACCATTTGTTGAAGATGCTTTCTTTTCTCCATTGTAGTTTTAGCTTCTTGCCAAAAATCCAAGTGTGTGGATTTATGTCTGGGTCTTTGATTTGATTCCATTGATCAATGTGTGTAGCTGGAGTTTTCTCTCCAGATCCCATAAAGCCCTGGCAGTCCAACAACCCACAGTATCTTAACATCTGCTTCTCATCATGGCGGCTGGCAGCATCTCCTTTCTCTGCCTTCCTATTCCCAGAATTCTCTTCTATTGTCCTGCCTATACTTCCTGCCTGGCTACTGGCCAATCAACATTTTATTTATATAGAGTGATATCTATAGCACCTCCCCTTTATTTTTTTAAAAAGGAAGGTTTTAACTTTCACATAGTAAAATTATATATAACAAAACAGTTATCTAGCAAGAATTACAGTTACAATATCTAGTCTATTTGTATTTGGCAAATTTAAAGAAGATATCCTATCTTATATTTGTGAGTCTAAGGTTTCATATCTAATTTATCCCTTATCATAACTAAAGAAATTATAACTATGTAGTCTTCTACTACATCAAAGACCTCAGAAGGGTATAATACTACCTGAGAAATGGGAGAAGGACACAAGCAACTTTCAAGAGTCTTGTGAGAGTAGACAGACACAGGGCAGCCTTGACGGTCATCTAAAGTTCTTTTGTAAAGTTGGGGCATCTGTCTTCAGCCCACAGGCCTAGATTCTCTCATTGACTTTTCTCTGTGTCCTGTAGAATGTCTGGCAGTTTCCTCTGTGAAGCAGGAACCTGAAGGACCATTTTGCCAAGCAAAGTTCAGTGGTCACCTTCCTATGGGTCTTGCATGTCCAGTCAATCAAGCAGTCCAGGGAAGAACAGTTTCTTGCCCAAATGGCTATTTTTGCCAAGGTGAAGATAATCTCTATATAGAGTGTCTTTGATGCCCATCCTCCTTTCTGAAGCAAATCTGGTGCTGCCAGAAGCAGACATGTCTCACTGTCCAGAAAAATCTAAATTTTTAAAACATTTTAAATGTCATATTCTGTAGGTCTTTGAAGTATTTGAAGATTACCTATCTATCTGAAATATATTTATGTATACCTAGAAGACTTAACTAACATGGCTATGAGTATGATTATCATAGATGACTAATTATTAATCTATTTCTTAGTTGTCCACTACAATTTTAAATGAGCTGTACAAACATAATACCTTAAACAAGAGTAGAAATATAAACACAGTATAACAAAATTAACTTTAAATTTGTATCAATAAACTAAAATCTATATCAATGTAAAACATTTTAAACAAGTTGCTCTTTAAAAGTAGATTCAATAATCTACCCTTTCATTCTATCATATCTATATTATATTCCCTTTTCTTTTTTCTTTTTTTCTTTTCTTTTCTTTTTTTTTTTTTTGGTTTTTTGAGACAGGGTTTCTCTATATAGCTTTGTGCCTTTCCTGGAACTCACTTGGTAGCCCAGGCTGGCCTCGAACTCACAGAGATCTGCCTGCCTCTGCCTCCCAAGTGCTGGGATTAAAGGCATATGCCACCACCGCCTGGCCTCCCTTTTCTTTGTTAGAAAGAAACTGCATTTATAATCAACCTGATTTAAATAAAAATATTGGTTTTTCTGTCCCATACAAGAGGGCTTTCTTCTGTTATGGGACAAAAAATCTTCCTCTCTTTTTTTAACAATATGTTTGGGTTTAGAGGAGTGAGCCAATTCCATCTCCAAAGCCAGCTTGGCATATTTGGGAATTTGGGCATAGATTCTCTCACTGCTTCCTGCTGGAGGAGGGCACTGTATCTTATGGGGACATAAAGAAAATTTTAGGATTATGGAGTAGTCCGTGAGGGTGTATTGTCTGAGCCAATTGCCTTGAAACCGTTCTAGATGTTGGATTATCTGGGCCATGGTGTCATCAGAAATCTTTCAGGGGGTCTTGGCTGGTCAAACCTGATGTATCTTAATCTGGAACAAATCCATAGCCTCTTGCTTTCTGTGGAAACCAAAACAGAGCCTCCTTTACAAATCAACATATCCTTAGATCCAAATTTTGAAGTCAAGGTATCTTTAAAATACACATTTTGGCTTAACTCAACAGCTTTTACAATCAAATGTTTTTCTGCAGTTAAGAATCCCAAAGACAGCACAATCCAGATTCTCTGTGTAATATCCATCTTTACGTGGCTTATTTTTTATTCTACCTTTACTGTCTCTTTAAAGACTTTATTTCTAAAAACTATTTCTTTATATAAATGTATATATTCCTTTTTTTCTCTCTTCCAAGCCTACAGACATTTACACACACTGTAAAGCATTTAAAGTCTTGTTTCATCTGAATCTGTCTTATTGTGAATCTATTATTTTAAACTGCAGCATTACTAGGGCCAAAATAGCAGCTTTGGCTGATGGCTGATGGCTTCCCAACATGGTGGTGGTAATGTTTACCACCAGCTCTGGGAGTCATCAACTCTTAGAAACAGTGCTTATATGCTTCTATCAGCATATAAGAAACCTTTTCTTTTGTACTAGCAAAGACGAAATCCACCACGTAGCATAATGTGCCGCTTGTAAACACCTCATTCCCATCATACTGCTTGTCAAAAGTGCATGCCAGGCACCCGCCATAGTAGCCCAAACTCGCAGGCTGCCGCTAACTTTAGAGAGACAACTAGGAAGCTGTTTTTAGCTCTGTTTTCGAATCATCTTTCTCAGATTTTAGGTGGAAACTCTCTCCAACCCATTGGGTGCCATTTGTAGCTGGAGTTTTCTCCAGTTCTGTCCAGCCCCACGGACCCCACACCCACTTATAAAATGATCACTCAGAAGCTCATATTAATTAAACTGCTCAGCCATTAGCTCAGGCCTATCATTGACTAGCTCTGACACTTATACTCAGCCCATTTCTGTTAATCTATATGTCACCATGTGTTCCGTGGCTTTACCTGCTGCTGCCTTTACATGCTGCTCCCTGGATGGCAGGCTGGCATCTCCTGACTCAGCCTTCCTATTCCCAGAATTCTCTTCTCTGCTTGTCCTACCTATACTTCCTGCCTGGCTACTGACCAATCAAAATTTTATTTATACAGAGTGATATCCATAGCAAATGTGTCTGTTTTTATTGCCAATACCATCTATTTTTATTTTTATAGCTCTGTAGTAGATCTTGAGATTAGTAATGGTGATACCTCTGGCAGTTCTTTTATTGTACAAAATTGTTTTAGCTATCCTGGGTTTTTTGTTTTTCCATATGAAGTTGAGTATTGTTCTTTGAAGGTCTGTAAAGAATTGTGTAAGAAGACCATATTTACTATGTTAATCCTACTGATTCATGAGCATGGGAGATCTTTACATCTTTTGGTATCTTCCTCAATTTCTTTCTTCATAGGCTTAAAGTTATTGTCATACAGCTCTTTCACTCGCTTGGTTAGAGTTATCCAAAGATATTTCATATAGTTTATGGCTAATGTGAAGAGTGCTGTTTCCATTATTCCTTTCTATCCTACTATTCTGTTCTATTATTTGTATATAGAGGGCTACTGATTTTTTTAAAGTTAATCTTATATCCCGCCACATTACTGAAGGTGTTTTTCAGCTGTAACAGTTCCCTGGTAGAATTTTTGGGGTTACTTGTGTATACTATCATATCATCTACAAATAGCAATACCTTGACTTCTTCCTTTCTAAATTTTATCCCCTTGGTGTCCTTTTGTTGTCTTATTACTTTAGCTAGAACTTTGAGTACTATATTGAATAGATATGGAGAGAATGGACAGCCTTGTCTTGTTCCTGATTTTAGTGGAATTTTTTTGAGTTGTTCTCCATTTCATTTGATTTTGGCCTTTGGCATTCTATATATTGCTTTTATTATATTTAGGTATGTACCTTGTATCCCTGATCTCTCCAAGACTTTTTTAAGGAAGGGGTGTTGGATTTTGTCAAAAAAAAATTTCAGCATCTAATGAGATGATCATGTGGTGTTTTTCTTTCAGTTTGTTTATATGATGGTTTATATTGACAGGTTTTCCTATGCTGAACCATCCCTGACTCTCTGGGTTAAAGCCCACTTGATCATAGTGGATGATCTTTTTTGATATGTTCTTGGATTCAGTTTGTCAGTATTTTATTGAATATGTTTTCATCAATGTTCATGAGGGAAATTGGACTGTAATTCTCTTTCTTTGTTGAGTCTGTGTGGTTTGGGTATCAGGATAACTGTGGCTTCATACAAAGAATTTGCCAATGTTCCTTCTGTTTCTATTTTGTGGAATAATTTGATCAGCACTGGTATTAGCTCTTCTTTGAATGTCTGGTAGAATTTTGCATGGAAATCATCTGGTCCTGGGCTTTTCTTGATTGGGGACTTTTAATGACTATTTCCTTAAGGGTTATAGATCTATTTATACTGTTTATCTGGTCTTGGTTTAATTTTGGTATGTGGTATCTGTAAAGAAATTTGTCCATTTCTTTTAGATTTTCCAATCTTGTGGAGTACAGGTTTTTGAAGTATGACCTAATGATTGAATGGATTTCCTCAATGTCTACTGTTATGCCCCCTTTTCATTACTGATCTTGTTAATTTAGATATTTTCTCTTTCCCTTTTAGTTAGTTCAGATAAAGGTTTGTTGATTTACCTTACTGATTTTCTCAAAGAACTCTGTGTTTCATTGATTCTCTGTATTATTCTCTTTGTTTCTATTTTATTATTTTCAGCTCTCATATTGATTATTTCCTGCCCTCTACTCAGAAGCCTAAGAATTGGAAAAGTTCTTCATCAACCCCACATCTGATAGAGGGCTGATATCTAAAATATATAAAGATTGAAGAAACTAGATATCAAAAAACAAATAAAAATGGAGTACTGACCTAAACAGAGAATTCATTTTTAACATTTTATAATTCTCTTTTATTTTATTAAAGAATTTGCCTTTGTTGTGTACATTGGAATGTTATATTCCCTATGTATTTTATAGGGTTACAAAATGTCTCTCATTGTAAATGTTACCCCAAAAGTAATTTCAGAAAAAAGTCTTTGTGAAATTAAACTTGACTTTAAAAATCATAGATACAAACAACTCTGAAATACAACTGGATTAAAAAGATTTATTGTCTACTTAACTACATGACAGACTTCTTATCCCAGTCCCCTTCCTCAAAAAACCTCACATGAAAACCAAGCTAGACATAAGGATTCTTCCCTGATGCAGTTGAGAGGAAAGGGAAAGACCAGAACTTTCTTTGGCAAGCATCCAGCCACAGCCATTTTTTTTTGTGTGACTACTCTGCTTCATGGATAATATACTCTTGCCACGGAGGGCCAGCTGTTCAGAATGAAAGCCCTGCTCTCCAGCCACCTGAGAGTGTGGAGGTCATCTACTACAATTTTCTGCTTCCCATTGCTAGTGCCTACAGCTTTGCAGAAAAGGATCATCCAACCCATCCCGTGCAATGCTTGTGGGACTGGCTGATCCAGCCTCCATTAAAAAGTCAATATCCAATGTAGCTTAGAAACAACTACTACATGATGACACAAAAAAAGGTTGAGAGAAGAAAACAGGATTTAAAAACAGGGACAGATAGGCAGGTGAGATGGAAGGAAATGAGGTATATTGGAGTAGGTCCTCTCAAGATATCAATATAATCCCTTGTCTTTCAAAATGCTACCACTCTAACGGTGAAGATGGGGTCTCCTCTGTGGTTCAGGGCTAATGGGGAATGGCACAGACTCCTTACTAGCCTCATTTCTGCTGGAAAGGAGACTGATGTCACAAAGACATTCTTTGACAAAGAAATGATACTAACATGAAGGAAAAGGCTGCTGATTTCTTTGGCAGATTTTACTGGCCAGTAGGAAAGCAAGCTCTCCAGGGAATGTCCTGTAAACACCTCTTCTGCCTTCATATAAGTTTCCCCTTGACTTTAATCCCTAAACATAGTTATATTCCATGCTTTGTTTTAAAAAATTTTCTCTGTAGATCTGAATCTTTCATACCCCTTTCAGTTTATTTCTCAGTACACTCAGTCATACACTGGGATCATCTCTTTGTAGGTATTGTGTTTGGCACTCCTAGAACAAGTTTACCTAACCCATTCTTGACTTTAGACAGTACCAGTGAACTGCTTACGGGATATAGCGACTAGAAGTTGAAATACAAGGTTGTCTTATTTCCTCTCCTGCATCCATCCATTGTTCCATTTCCTTGCCAAGTTGTTCTCTTGTAAGACCTGCCTTTCCAGTAACAAGCAGTACTGTGAATCCCACTCCTGTCAATATGAAAGGTAGCTGAGAAGCAGCTTGCAGATGGACACACCTTTTCAAGATGCCTAATAAGATGGCTACATCCATTTCCACATGTAATCATGTCTGCTGCAAGTGGTACCCATCTTCCAGTTCACCACATGTGGGGCAGTTAGCTACTGCATAGTCACTCATAGTGTCATGGTTCACTTAGATTTCTCATGTCCACCTCCTCCTCTTCCCAGATGCTCTTCAACAGAGAATTCTTAACAGAAGAGTCTCAAATAGCAGAGAAACACTCGAAGAAATATTCATTATCCTTAGCCATCAGGGAGATGCAAATCAAAATGACTCTGCGATTCCATCTTTTACCTGTCAGAATAACTAAGATAAAAAAACACTAATGGCAGCTTATATTGGAGAGGATGTGGAGCAAAGGGAACACTCCTACATTGCTGGTGGGAGTACAAACTTGTACAGCCACTTTAGAAATCAATATGGCGGTTTGTCAGAAAATTGAGAATCAATCTACCTCAAGACCCAGCAATATCACTCTTGGGCATATACCCCAAGGATACTCAATCACACCACAAGGACACTTGCTCAACTATGTTCATAGCAGCTTTGTTTATAAGAGCCAGAACTTGTAAAAAACATAGATGCCCCTCAACCAAAGAATGGATCAAGAAAATGTGGTACATTTACATAATGAACTATTACTCAGCTTTTGAAAACAATGACATCAAGAAATTGGAAGGCAAATGGATGGAACTAGGAAAAAATCACTCTGAGTGAGGTAACCCAGACCCAGAAAGACAAGCATGGTACATATGCACTCATAAGTGGCTATTAGCTTCCTCTGGTTAAGCAGATATAAACTAACATTCTCACATGTTGGCAAAGATTCAAGGGAACAGAAACTTTAATGCACTATCTATTGATAGGAAAACAAAATCAGTGATTTAGGGTCATGTGTTATTAGTACCCACTGAAGATCAACATAGGTAAATTTAATCTAGTGATTATAAGCTTTCACATGTACTGGGGAAAAAAACGTACAGACAAATGAAAAATGCCCATTATTAAATAGGGCAGGTGCTTACAAAAGACACCTGTGAACATGAGCAACAGTCTGTCTGAATCTTCCTTAAACTGGAACAAGACAAATGCCCTTCAGTAGAACAAAGCAAATGTAGATTATTGAACACTCATGTGATGAACTACTGCAGTCATGAAACTAAACTAAGCACAATTAGCCACAGCAAAAGAAAATGGCACAAGGAAAATGACTTGTAGGAACTCTTGGGCATGTGTCAAGTGTGATCAGCATGTTAGAATTGAAGAAATCGACTGTGCCTTCTCCCTTCTGCCATAGTATTCTGTTTGTCTGACTCAATATTTTAAAATTTTGTTTTGCTATTACTTTGCGAATTCATTTTGCTAAACCCTTGTGATCTGTGCCCATCTCTGTATTTGTTTTTAATACATTACACCATCTTCTTTCATTTAAAAACAATCCAGACAATGTTGTGTGGGAGACTGTTGAGAACTCTGAAGCAATTGGTGCCAAAGAAGCAAATGCCAGTGAGGATTTTTTAAGAGTGATGCAATGTTATGTATTTGTGAGGTTTTTTTTCTCCAGTGGAATCAAATTTTTTAAGGTCGGTAGCTTATTCAGCTTATTGCCATGTTCCCCAAATTTATAAACCAATCTTTGTGAAATATTTAATAGTACTACACCACATTTATATAGAACTTCACACACAGTAGAGAGTATTCTTACATGTCATTTTATTTTTTTTAATTTAAATATAGCAATATAGAAAATACTTGGAAACATTTCCATATAATGTTTGACACAGAAATCATCAAATAGAAGTATACAATGTTGACAGGAGGCAGTACATTTATAATTTATAACCCCAAATGTATTTATAAATTAGAAATGGAAAGATCTACAAATGAAATTATGAAGGTTCACCAAAGTCATTTAATCTGTCAGTTTCTCATTCATTTTTATGTCTTAATAATATTCTATTGTATGAATAAGCCACATTTTATTTCTCTCCAGTATTTGATAGCTATTTGAGTTGTTTTAACTTTTTTACTATTAGCAACACACTGCTGTAAACCTTCATGTACATGTTTCATAGGTGCACATTTTCAGTAGTTTGAGGATATATTCCTAAGGGTAGAATTGTTGAGTAACAGAGTAACAGTGTTTTGCATTTTGACCAACCACCAAACTGTTTTGCCAAAGTGGCACACCATTTTACAATCTCACCAAATCCTTGTTTTTAAGGCTCTGATTTTTGTACAAAAGCATTCAATCATTCTGTCAGACCAAACCAGGAAAAGTAAGCTATAGTTCAGAGCTGTTCTATTCCATTTACTATGCAAAGCCATTCTTGGCGTTTGCAACTCTCAGCCCTTTTGAGTATTCTTACAGTGTTCACCTTTTCCTCCACCACTTTTTTTTTTCTTCTTTTTTTTTCTGGTTTATTTCTATCTATTACAAATGTATAAAAAATCCTCCATCAATGCTGCTGATAGAAGCAGAACCTTGAGAAATATACCTTTGGTTTGCCTCAGAAAAGGAACACATATTGCACTGTAAAGTTTATAAAATTGGCGCAAAACATTGTGGTAATGTTACAATACCAGTTTTAAGAGTATTTAAGTATTTTCTGTATTAACTGTGAATGAATAGAACAAAATAAATTGCCTGTGATGGAAAAATAAAATAAAAGAAAAGAAAAAGAAAAAGAAAAAAAAAGATAATGAAATATTCTAAAAAAAAAAAAAAAAAAAAGATAAGAGTACTCCCCAAACAACACAGTACTCAGACACCTGCAGCCTGTTGCTCTTGAGTTGTGATCAGTATCCCTTTCACTTGGGTGTGCTCCATTAAACAGCAACAAAAACTGTTTTTTGTTGTAAAAAAAAAAATTAACCCATTGCAGCTTTGAATTTCTGTGGGAGCAATCACAGCTGGCCAAAACGTTCTACCCAGTGTTGTTTTTATGTTCCTCTTATGTTTTGTTTGACCTCTAATATCTTCAGTGCTATTGTGTGTTACAAAAATTTTCTGTGTATATTATTCTAGGCTTTTAGATTTTACAGCAGAAACATAAGGTATTTTTCGTTTTAGGAAAATCTATCAAATAAAACTAATTGTAAAAATGCCAAAAAAAATATATATATATATATATAGCAATATAAGTCTAAGAATAAAAGAGCTTTATGTCAGTTCTTTTGTTGAGAATGTCCTTTTCACTTGCTGACTAAGGCTCCATACCAGTGAGAGTTGTGTCTGGAAGGCTCTCATGCCCTGGGCATGCAAGGTTTCCCTTCAATTCAGCAGCTGGACTGAAGAAACTTTCTCAAGTCTCTCCATCTTCCCTTCGTGAAATCTGAGCCACTGTTGAACTTCTCTCTGAGTGTTACAACCCATAGCTTCTGAAACAGCTCAGAAACAAGGTTAGAAAAGTAACCATGGCTGGAATTTCAGAATAGTGTTTGTACATTTTAAATGCACCCATTCAAGTTTTTAAATGCCATACATAAATTATTGAAAATTCTGCCATAGATAAGAACATGATGCTGGACATAAGAACATCTATTCCATTTGGTGCTGGAGTATCTATCAGGTGACACAAGTCTTACCCTGGGTCTCACATCCTCAGGCTAACCTGACAAGCCTCAGCAACAACATATCAATACATTAGTTATATTCTTGGGCTGTGGTTTTGCTTGCCCAGATAATTATTTGTTCACATCTTCCTGTCTCCAAACTTCTTAAGGTAATATGTTCTAAAACAACATATTGTCCCTCTGTCCTCCCCTCTTCCTCCCTCCCTCCTCTCTGGCCTTCCTTTCAATCAACGGAGGCAGCCCAGTCTTCAGACTACAAGTGTACCTCCTATTGGGAACGTCTTTGTTCTGCTGGTTACCCAGTGACCTCTCTTTCCTCAGTTAATTCCTCTTTAGGAGACTTTCTATTTCCTGTATTAATTTGAGACCTCTCAGAGTGTCTGAGGCATAGAAAGTGCCCAATTAACATCTCTGAGTGGAAGAGAGTAATGACTCATCTTCTCTGCATTTCCAAGTTTCTAGAACATTCTTTCCCTACAATTTGAATAATTGCATACAATTTGGGTTGACAGAAAATAACATATCTTTAGAAAGTCAAACTTGACAAGAAATGAAAAGAAATATTAAATTATTAACTGATAAATGAAGCTCTGGGATGAAAGAAAAGAATTAAAAGTCTATTCTGACTTGCTATCTGCTAAACAGCCCCTGGAAAGTGGCATAGCTACCACAGGCCCTTAAAGTTCCATGATATGAAAAGCAAGAACTCAGACAAAAGGATTCATTCATTTCATTGTCTGGCAATTTTAGAGTCACAGAAGGAGGGTGAATAGGAGTCTGTGGGTTTAGTTTTGCAGGTATTACTTATACTAAGCCTAAAAGTTTGTAAGGGCATGTTTCCTTCTAAGAAAGAAAATTATGAAAATAAAGTGGGGAGAGGTTCATTGAGGAGACAATTACTAGCTTCGTCTAACAGGTAATGTTATTAGCATGCTTACATATTTTGTTTGTTGAAAATAAAATTTTATTAATCAAATGTAAGCCATCACCATGGCTACCTGGTAATTTGTTAATGTTTGCACTTAGCTGAATAGCAATTTGAAGTTCATTAACTTCTCAAACTGGTAGAAGTTTCCTGAGGAGTTCGCAAGTGTATGCTCAAAATGGAAATATGAACTCATTAGTGACAGTCTGAAAGTCATCTACTCCATCTCCATTGAAGGTCATAGAGAGCCTTGCATGCCATCCCTGAGTCACTTTCCTTCACTATTAAAGCAAAGTGATCAGTGTCAATAAACCTTACATAGGCAGGGAAAATAAATCCATACTCAAGTTCCCAAAGCAATGACTTAAGTTCATTTGACTTGTTCCAGGACCATGTTGTTTTGGTTACTAAAGCTTTGTATTTCATACATTATGTATGTATGCATTTTGTGTGTGTAAGTGTGCATGTGTGTATGTGTATCTCTGTGTTTGTATGTAGATGTATTTTGAATTTGTATATAGTTGTGTGAATTTGTATATATGTATGTGTGATTGCATGTGTGTATATGTATGTTTGTGTGTATGTATGTGTATATATATTAATGTGTTTATATATGTATGCATATGTGTGGGAATGCTTGTATATGTATATGTGTGTGTGTGTGTGTGTGTATGCATGTGTTTGTGTGAGTATGTACAAATTTTGTTGTGTGTCCTGAAAACTCCTAATTGCAATTTCTATCAACTCAGCTGGTCATGCTAACTCTGAACAGTATTTATATCTGATTTTTACTTTAAAATTCAGTCTCCCATCTCTTTATTTTACCTCCTCTCCTCAATTTTTTTTTACATGCTTTTTCTCATCACCTTGGTGAGAGCAACAGAAACAGTTCCGGTGCACAGGTAAATGTTTCTGTTTTATGGCTCACATTTTGGGACTTTTCCTCTGTAGAAGGCCACCTCTCAAATGGCAAATATTGCTTCTCATGTCTCAAAACACAGCCTATAAAAAGATTTCTCTCAAACACTCTTTCTCCACCCCTCTAAATCTAGGAAGTTATGACAATTCCTTCTTTGCACTCTATACAAACTTCATTTCAGTAATTGTGACCTGCTGTGGCCCATGCTAGCTTTGCATGTCAAGAACCAATTCATCCCATGTCACTCAGAGTTGGACATAGGGTCTCGAATTGTGTTTTTAAGTGTTTGACTTATTTACTTTTAACTTATTTAATAGCAAGCCATTCTTTTGGAAAAAAAAGTTTATTTGTGTGTTTGTGTGTTTGTGTGTGTGTGTGTGTGTGTGTGTGTGTGTGTGTGTGTGTGTGTGTACATACCATGTGCATGTCACAGTACACATTTGGAGATTCAAGGACAACTTGTAGAAATTAGATTCTCCTTCCACCATGTGGCACATGAGATTGAACTCTGAACTTCAGACATGTCACTAAGCATCTTTACCCAATGAACCATCTTCTCAGCCCATGAATGAATTATTCTTGAGATAATTTTTATTTGTAATATATACAAGAAATGCTGATCTTATTTCTAAACATTTTTGTTTAAAATAGTTAGTAAAGACATTGCAAAACTATCCATAATAAAAAATTAAAAAGGGCTCTACTAGTATATACATGCATAATATATGCATACATGCACATATAGCTTTGTATATAGGTTTTCTTTGTAAAACCTTTTAAGTAATATGTATATAATAACAATAAAAGAGATGAAAATAGCAGTAGTCACTGTTGGAAGGAGAGAAAGCAGTTAGTGTTAGTTTTTTATATATGATGTTCTCATTTTCTTTATCTTTGTAATGTTCCTATTGTATATCATATACAAATTAAACTACTTGCTGGTTTTTAAAATTGTGGCTTGTGGGTTTTTCTGACATCATTAGAACATTTGTTATTTAAAGATACTGATCATTGCCATGTTTCACTCTATGTCTGTAGGTGTCATGGGACTTGAATCTCTGAGTTTTCCTGATAATATTGGAGATAATATCATTTCCCACAAATACTTGCCCTGAACTGGTGGCCTTGAACTGGTAGCCTTGAACCTCTGATTGTCCACCTAAGAATCTAAGAGCCCACTTGAGCTCATGAGACCTAAGTTCACTATTTTCTCCTTGAAGGTTTAGGACAAACTTGCTCTAAAGTTCAATCAATCTGTAAGTTGATTGGTATAGACAGTGATCCCCGAACATTTTTTTTTTTGTCTCATATCACTGCCTGTGCAACAGTGTGAGGGCAGTGGGCTGAAGATTATATGTATGCTTAGTCTTTAAAAATGTTTCAGAAATTAGATTGTGAGGTTTATAAGGTACTACAGAAAAGCATTCAGATAATGAGAAGGCACAACCTAACTCCAAATAAACTATGCAACACTGTGTGAAGGTTGTAGTATTAATTTATAAATATTTAAATGAGCTTATTGAGGGAGGACATGAACAGTCTATGGAGAGATAGACACAAGCTGAGCATCCCTTACTTGAACTATCTAAATGTGTAAAATGTGTAGTTTTTTTTTTTTTTTTTTTTTTTTTTTAGTGTTTGAACACATGGGAACATATATTAGAGATAGGACCTAGGTACATATACGTGAAGGTAGCCTGAAGTTTATTTTACATGCTATTTTTAATGTATCTATGTTTGGGCTGTTTATAGAGTATATATATATTCACATAAAAGAGTTCAGTTGGAGTTACTCCACACTGGGGACAATACTTCTCCCTGGAGCCCCAGATTTCCAAATAAGAAATCCAGTTCTGAGTGCTGACCAGAAGTGTCCCATAAAGCCCCTAAATAATACAGCCTGTTAGATGTCATTACTCTTAGTTACCTACTAGAATTTGATGTTAAGACACTATTGCTAATATTAATATAATAGTCACAATGCATGGACAACTCAAGTTGATACTGACGAGTAAGCATCCTTTCAACTAGCTAGCTTCCATAGTACCAGCAAGTGCTATGTAGGCTACTTGGGAAGAAAAATTATCAACATTCCCATCCAGTTGTGAACTCTGTGAGGCACAATGATGATTGTTGTGGCAAGATATGCTTGTGAGTGCAGTAGTGGCAAAAATGTTGTCTGTGTAACCGTTTGCTCTCTGATAAGACTCAAGGCTCACTGCGCAGTAGGAAATACACACTTGGGACTGTAGATCTTACCAGGAACTCATGATCTGGAAGCTCATGGGCCCCGGGAATGAGACTACTGCAGTTACTTTGCTAAATAGATATAGTATCAAACTGCCATCTAAACTCAGATCTCTCTATCCATGGATTAGTCCAGCTCTCAGACATCATCAGAGAATTTTCTGTGTGTGGTGTGTGACAGTTAACACAGAAACTCACAACTGACCAAAGTACAGAAAATAAAGCTAGTGGAGTGCTCAGTCATAAATGGAACATCTTTCTCTCACCCCTTCCCCAAGACTCCAGAAGCATCATGGAAAAGGGGGCAGAAAATTGGTAAGAAACCAAGGTGTGGGCACACCAGAATGAAAGAGTTTTCGTAATACGACAGAACTGTTATACTCATGAATCTACAGTATGTAGTTTCCTGAACACAACCAGCACAGGATCAAGCCAGACCACACTCTAGCAGAGATGTAGGAGTGGTTCAAGGCTTCTGGCTGAAGGAGAGTCATCTTTCATTATGAGTGTGATCTTTGATTCGGTTACCATGCTCTACTGGGTAGCCTCACACCCATAAGCATGTTGGCTACACAAATTGAAATCCATCTGGTTATAAGAAAACAAAGGACATGAAAACAAAGGGGCTGGGGGCAGGGGAGAACTTGGGGGTAGATCAGGAAGGAGATATTGGGAGGAATATAATCTAATCAAAATGCATTGTATGGCTATATGAAATTCTCAAAGAAGTAATATGATTAAATTTATTAAAAATTAAAAATAAAGTAGAATACAACATTTAGCATATTAAAGAATCTAACTTATTAATAAACCTAATTTTATATTTACATGCTTGCTTATCTAACAGTACATAACAGGCAGAATATGTGTCAGTAATGTGAAAGTGCTTGATGCTAACTGACATATAAGTAAAATTTGTTTTCTATTCTGTTGATTTAAAGTTTCTAAATTTTAAAGAGCTAGAAGATTGCTTCTATTCACATAACATAATACTGTTAGACCCCAAAAATCTAGGGTCTCAAGTGGGCGCCCCAAGAACCCAGACTCCAGACCAGTTGATGCAACAGCAAGAGGTGTTTATTAATATGGCTGTACAGTCGGGCAAACTCAGCTCCAGAGAGCAAGAGTCGCATCTTACCGTAGCCACATAGGTGCTTTTAAAGGAAAAACCCACAAAAACCACAAGATTACAATTCCCATACAATTTCGTTTCACAAGATCATGGTCTGATCACAGAGTGGGTACAGACACCTCCGCATGTACATTCTTCCTGAAACCTCAAGGGGAGTATCAGGGCAGCAGTGGAGTTTACACAAAGGTCACAGTGGTCTTTCCTGGAACACTTGCAACTATCCCAGTCACAGTTGAGCACATCTATTAACAGAAATCTTTTTACATTGTTACATTGTGCCAGGGGTGGTTGAGTAAATGGCTGAGTCAGGTTGCCCTTGGAACTAGATTTTTAGTTTCTCATTTCCTGGAGCTTGGGGGGTGTAAGCCTGAAGGGCTAGGGTCTTTCAATTCATTATTTTCAAAATAATTTTATACTGAGTACAATTGTATTTATTTCATTTTTCTTATAGATAAGAGGAATGACCTAACATGTAGACTTTGACCAAGATCTTACAGTACCCTGGAGTCCAGGAGGATCACTTCATTTTCTTGCTCCCAAACTCAGAACTTTTCAATTAGTACTCATTTTTCTCCTTTTTATTGCAAGTCTTTGTATCGTAGGGACTCCTCATTTCTCTCCTTGGAATGAACTTTTACTAGTATTCTGGCAGCCACTTGAAATTAGAGCATGAAAGGCTCTGATCATGAATCTGTTGGTGTAGAACACGCCTGACACTAGATTATGCACAGAGGAACAAGACATCTCTGGCAGGGAGGGATGCATGTGGAGAGTCTACAGAGAAGTTTCCAAGGCCTGTGAGGTGACAGGATATGGAACAAAGAGACAGCTTTAAACAATGGCTTCACAATAGACAGCAGATGGGAATCTTGAGGGTGCAGATTCAAGCTGGAAAATTGATAGAGTAGAAGTAATGGATTTTATTTGGAGTAATATTAAAATCACTTTAAATAACAGCAGGGTGTGAGACATTTTTAAGAGGAGCTGACTTTAGGAACCCCTGGGGAACAGAGAAATGCAGAAGGCTCTAGGAAAAAACAAAACACTACAGCTCTTGATCAAAACAGAGATAAACAAATATGATTTAAAAGTAATTTGAATGTATATAAATTATTAAAAACCTCACTGAAAATGGAATAAAAGAACCAAATGTAGATAATCTGAATCACAAGCTCATCTAAATCAATATTGATTCATTTTTATATGAATGTCAAGTTACTTCCCTAAATGAATTATTGTTCTTTAAAATATAACCATACATTTTAAACAGAGAGGAAATGGGAACCTGGGTATATGCATGAATTAAATTTAAAATTAAAAGTCCAGAAATATAAATTTTAGATCTAAAATTCTTCATTAAAATTATAAACATGCATTCTAGATTTGGGAACAAATCTAGCAGCAGAGGTTAACGTGCTCCAGGTTACAAATTCCATAGCAAATTTTCCCTAGGAATGTAAAAGCCTTCTAGGTCTGAAATATACTCAAGTCCATGATTGATATAGTGACCTGCTGAGACTAGAATCCAGGCTACCTCAAGCTTCCATCCCTCTATGCCCTCCTCCCCTGTCTCCAGTTTACCTAGGAGATCTCTTCTATTTCTCCTTCCCATGGAAATCCATGCCTCCCTTGTTGGGCCCTCCTTGTTATTTAGCCTCACTGGGGCTTTGGATTGTAGGTTGGTTATCCTACACTTTACTCCTAATATCCTCTTATGAGTGAGTTGGCCTGTTGGGGTATGGGAGGTGTGTCGGATGCAGGACGGAGGGAGAGAGTAACAAAAGACACTTCTTGAAGGGGGCGTCACTTTGGGGCTAGAGGGAAGCCTGGCCCCAGGGAAACCTCCAGGAATCTACAAGGATAACCCCAGCTAAGACTCCTAGCAGTAGTGGAGAGGGTGCCTGATCTGGCCTTCTACTGTAATCAGATTGGTGACTACCCTAATTGTCATCAGAGAGCCTTCATCCAGTAACTGATGGAAGCAGATGCAGGGATCCACAGCCAAGCACTGGGCTGAGCTTCAGGAGTCTTGATAAAGAAAAGGGAGAAGAATCATATGATCCAGGGTGATCAAGGGAACCCTCAGGGACAGCTGATCTGAGCTCCTGGGAGCTTATGGACTCTGAACCAAGAGTTAGGGAGCTTGCGTGAGACCGACCTAGGCCCTCTGCATGTGTATGACAGTTGTGTAGCTTAGTCTGTTAAGGCTCCTAGCGGTGAGATCAGGACCTGTCCTTGGCACTTAGCTGGCTTTTGGGAACCTGTTCCCTATGCTGGATTATCTTGCCCAGCCTTGACACAAGGAGAGGAGCTTGGTCCTGCCTCAACTTGATGTGCCAAGCTTTGCCCAAGCCAATGGGAGGCCTGTCCCTTTCTGAATGGAAATGGAAGAGGAGTGCAAGGCGAGAGGGGTAGATGTGGGTGGGGGTTGGGGGAGTTGGGAGAAGAGGAAGGAGGGGAAACTGTAGTATGTAAAATAAATGAAAAATAAATTATTTAAATAAAAATTTTAAAAAAGAAATCCAGGTTACTGTAAATGTTCTAGAAACTGAGACATAACTCTCCTGTGTTTTATGTCGCACAGGGCAATCATGTGGCAAGCATGCGACTCTGCAGTCTCTCTGGGAAGAGGTGACTTTTTGTGAGCTTGGCTATGGTGGAAACTTCCCACACATTGCCATGACCTCCTTCTAGCTTTAGTGTGTGGCAGATACATCTTCCCTTTGTCAGCTTCTCCACTGCTTCCTGATTGCTGACCATTTGATCTTTCTTAGTTACCAAGTTGACTGTCAGAGTTCTTTTCCTACATCATGTGCTACAACAAACAACTGCTTGAAGTTTGCCTAGGCAGGGGTTCAGTTCAACAAACAGGCTTTGGAACCTGTAATAGTGAACAGGTAGGGTGCATTTCCTCTAAGTCAGGCTGTCTCTTCATCTGTCAAATCCCTGCCTCTCTCCTTTCTTCTATTGTTTTCTCCCTGTTTTCTTTTTGCTGTGTTATTTTCCTAGTTTATATAAAATCTTACATGCACAGAAAGCTGAAATTGTATTGAGATAAACAAGCATAGCACTTAAAGAAAGTTCTGGAGCATCCTGGATTGCCACCTGCCTTTACCTTAATACATATACATATATGTATGTGTAGATAGTTTTCTTTAAGGTTTGCTAATCTGTTATGGATTTCATGAATGCATGACTACTCATGTCTATATGATAACACATATCTAGCTATAGATCTTTAAAAAATTCAAACACCTAATTTTGAAAGAACTTTTCTTGAATTTCATCAAAGACAAACTTTAAATTAATCAAAAGTTGTGGTGATATTTTATTTGTACTGAAATGTTATTTTAATTTTATGTTAATAAATAAAGTTGCCCTGGGGTCAGAGCTATTAGAGCCATAGTAAGAGCGTGGTGGTTAGAAGAGCTAGGTAGATTTCTGTGTGTTCAGGGATACAGCCAGTATTGGAGACATACGCCTTTAAGACCTGGAGGGCGGTACTTACAGGCAGTGATGAGGCAGTCATGTGGTTGGGTTTACAACCAATGAGAAGGCAGAACAGAAAGATTATTTAAACAGGGACACAGGAAGTACCTCCCTCTCTCGGGGAAGCTAGGAGCACTGCAGGAGGTAAGATTTTATCTCTGAGCTCTGACCTCTCGGCTTTTCTCTTTTACCTTGGCTCTGTGTTTCTTATTTTAATAATACGATTGGTTACATCTACATCTGGCGCCCAACGTGACAAGAATCCATTAAAAACTGCTTGGGGCTGGCTCCCTAGCCGGAGCAGCCGGCTCCCTAGCCCCAGCCCAGGTCTGCTTGGGCTCAGGCCGGACTGTGAGCTGCTTGCTTAAAGCCAGTGCTACAAACAGCTCAGGCCTGCCCTGCTAAACAGGGCCCCTGGCTGTAAAGCCAAGCCTTGACTCGGCTCAGAGGGAACAAGTGGCTGGCTTTAAGCTTTAGCCGGCTACCCCTTTGCTTTCACTTTCACTTTCACTTTCGCTTTCACTTTCGCTTTTGCTTTCTCTCTTGCTTTCTCTCTGTCTCTCTGTTTCTCTCTCTCTCTCTCTCTCTCTCTCTCTCTCTCTCTCTCTCTCTCTCTCTCTGGATTTACACCTAGGACTCTAGGTGGCTGTTTTGAAATTCGCTCGGATTTCTACTGTTCTACGCAGATTTGGTAAGTCATAAAGGAAACTATTTAAAGGACAAATTTTTTCCACATTTAAAAAAATGGGTTTCCTGTGTACATTGGAAGAAAATTGGGTTTTGTTTGAAATTTTAGGCAGTCTGACAATGGAACAACTATATGAAAAGATTAGTATTATGGGAATTATGCAGTTAATCACCATGCTTATTCTCATTTTACTATTTAAAAAGATAGTCGATTTAAGTGCCAGGATAACAGCTTTAGAAAAACCTGTTAATTTTAACAGTGAAGTTGGTTCAAGTTTGGATCATAAGGTTACAGAAAGAAAGCCTGTTTTCACACAATCATCCTTAATTTATCCTGTAACCGTACAGCAGATGCCTGATCAAATGGCTACACAAAATATCTGGGCTCCAATTGAACTGATGGATTTTAAAAGGTTTAAGGAGGCAATAGTATCTTATGGCATGCATTCCCCATATGTAAAGCAAATGTTAAACTCTTGGTCAACATATAATAGGATTATACCACAGGACTGGCGGGACCTTGCACAAGCTGTTCTGGAACCCAGCCAGAGAATTCAATTTCTGACTTGGTTTAAGGAGGAAGCTAGAAACGTAGAAACACAATGGAGGGATAAAGGAATACAAGTTTGTCAGGATCAGCTTATTGGAGAAGGCCAATATGCTTCAATACAAACACAATGTTTATATGATGTTCAAACCGTAATTTTATGTCGAATGGCAGCCTTGAATGCATGGGACAGAGTTGATGAACCAGGAAAAAAACATGAGTCATTCACAAAGGTTATGCAAGGCCCTAAAGAATCTTTCACAGATTTTTTAGAAAGACTGGCTTCAGCAGTAAACAGAATGGTCTCAGGATCAGAAGCTAGTAAGGCAATAATTGAAGCTTTGGCATTTGAGAATGCGAATGCAGCATGCAAAAGAATGATCAGGCCGTTAAGGGCAAGATCTGCACCTTTGGAAGATTGGATTAGAGAAACAATTAATGTTGAGGTTGATGAGCATGATACGTGGGTAGGAGAAGTAATTTCAAAAGGTTTGAGGAGTGTTAGATGTTTTGGGTGTGGAAAGCAAGGACATTTTAAAAGGGACTGTAAACAGGTCATTCCTAGAAGCAATGTTTCTTCAAGGAACAATGGCAACAGAATGCCCCTTCCTTCTGGAGTATGCAGAAGGTGTGGTAAGGGAAAACACTGGACCAACGAATGTAGATCAACAAAGGACAGACAGGGTAATCCTTTGCCTCAGTTTTCGGGAAACTCCCGGAGGGGCCTCATGCAGGCCCCCATAGCAAAACCAGTTCAAACCTTTCCTGCAGCTGTAGAGGAAATCCCTGCTCTGAGCGATTAAATAACCAAATGACTATTGGAATAAATCAGGCTGGTCAGGATGATGAAAAAGAGAGAATAGAAAATTCAGGAGAAAACATAAAGAAAATTTTTTGGCAAACTTCTATTAATGAACAGAGACGAAAATTAACGATAAAAATAAATGGTGTTTTGTTGTCTGGTCTGGTAGACACAGGTGCGGACATTACCATAATTGCACCAGAATTTTGGCATCCAGCTTGGCCTCTTCAGGAGGTAAACGTTCAACTGTTAGGAATTGGGACATTATCTGGAGTGAAACAGAGTGCAAGATGGCTGGAATGTATAGGTCCAGAAGGACAGAGAGGAAAATTAAAACCATATGTCGCTAACATAGCTATGAACCTGTGGGGTCGAGACTTGTTGCAACAATGGAATACTCAGATTAAAATCCCTCCAATCTCAGAAACAAATCATAAACTAGCACATGTTTCTGAGAGAAATATTAGAAGGCATTATTTTGAGTGGTCACCAGCCATCCATATTATACAAGAACAGGGCACAACAACTGATAATCTTCCAAAAATACCAACAGCTCTACCTTTAAAATGGTTAACAGACAAGCCTGTATGGGTTCAGCAATGGCCTTTAACAACAGAGAAACTCCAGGCTTTAGAAGAGCTGGTAGAAGAACAGTTAAATGCTCAGCATATTGAACAGTCAACCAGCCCTTGGAATTCTCCTGTATTTGTTATTAAAAAGAAATCTGGTAAATGGAGAATGGTAACAGACCTTAGAGCAATTAACAAAGTAATTCAGCCGATGGGCTCTCTACAATCTGGAATTCCTTTGCCTACTCTGTTACCAAAAGGATGGCCTCTCATAGTTATTGATTTAAAAGACTGTTTCTTTTCAATACCCTTACAAGAAAAGGACAAAGAAAGATTTGCTTTCACAGTGCCTACTTATAATAATTCTCAACCGGTTAAAAGATTTCAATGGAGGGTCCTCCCACAGGGAATGTTAAATAGCCCAACTCTGTGCCAATATTTTGTACAACAGCCATTGGAAGTGATACGTAAAAAATTTCCTAAATCTATAATTTATCATTATATGGATGATATTTTACTAGCTGACTCAAATGCAGATACTTTAGAAAGAATGTTTGAAGAAGTAAAGAAAATTTTGCCTTGCTGGGGATTACAAATTGCTCCTGAAAAAATACAAAGAGGAGATTCTATTAATTATTTAGGATATAAAATAGAGCTACAAAAAATTAGACCCCAAAAGGTGCAAATTCGGAGAGATAGACTACAGACTCTTAATGACTTTCAAAGATTATTTGGAGATATTTCTCATCTACGAACTATTGTTGGGGTAAAAAATGATGAACTGACTAATTTGTTCAAAACCTTAGAAGGTGACAAGGACTTAAATAGTCCAAGAGAATTATCACCTGAAGCTGAGAAAGAATTGGCCTTGGTAGAAAAGAAAGTACATGAAGGGCACGTGGATCGTATTGATCCAAAGCTGGATTGCATTTTGGTTATTTTACCTTCTAGGCATTCCCCTACTGGAATATTAATGCAGAGGGAAGATATTATATTAGAATGGATATTTTTACCAAATAAACCAAATAAAAAATTAAAAACGTATGGGGAAAAAATCTCTGACTTGATTTGGAAAGGAAAATTGAGACTTCGTCAATTAGCAGGCATAGACCCAGCAGAAATTGTCGTACCTTTAACTAAGGAGGACATTGAAAAATTATGGACAGAAAGTGAACCTTGGCAAAGAGCTTGCAGTAATTTTTTGGGAGAAATTAACAGCAAATATCCCAAAAGCAACAGAATTGATTTTATAAAGAGAGCTGATTGGATCTTGCCTCGAATTGTACGGCAAAAACCCATATCTAGAGTTCGTACATTTTATACAGATGCCAATAAACAAGGAAAGGCAGGTTACAAATCAGAAAATTTAAGTAAAGTGGTACAAAGTCCTTATAATTCAGTGCAAAAATCAGAATTGTATGCTATTCTGTTGGTATTAATGGATTTTTCAGAACCTCTCAACATAGTAACTGACTCTCAGTATGCTGAAAGAGTGGTATTACATATTGAGACTGCAGAATTTATCCCTGATGCTTCAGAATTAACTTCACTATTTATTCAATTACAAGATACAATCAGGAAAAGGAGTCATCCTTTATATATAACTCACATCCGATCTCATACTGGTTTGCCAGGCCCTCTAGCACAAGGCAATGATGAGATTGATAAATTATTGGTAGGAAATGTGCTGGAGGCCTCAGAATTTCATAAAAAACATCATGTCAATAGTAAAGGTTTAAAAAAGGATTTTTCCATAACCTGGCAACAAGCCAAAGAAATAGTAAAGAAATGTCCTACTTGTTCCTTCTATAATCAAACGCCATTACCAGCAGGATGTAACCCAAAGGGTACTCAGAGAAATGAAATCTGGCAGATGGACGTGTTTCACTTTGCAGAATTTGGAAAATTGAAATATGTACACCACACTATCGATACTTATTCAGGATTTCAATGGGCAACTGCTTTGAGTTCTGAAAAAGCTGATTCTGTAATCACTCATTTGCTAGAAGTTATGGCCATTATGGGTATACCTGCACAAATCAAAACTGACAATGCTCCATCATATGTCTCTGTTAAAATGAAACAGTTTTTTGCTTATTACAATATAAAGCATATTACAGGTATACCACATAATCCTACAGGTCAAGCAGTTATAGAAAGGTCAAACAGAACTCTAAAGGATATGCTAAATAAACAGAAAGGAGTAACAAAAACCCCCAGAAATAGACTGCATAATGCTCTATTAACTTTGAATTTTCTGAATGCCAATGAGAAAGGAACAACAGCTGCAGAGAGACATTGGGTAATAGAAAAAACTACAGAATTAAATCAGCCTATATACTTTAAGGATGTGCTGACCTCAGAATGGAAGCCAGGGTATGTATTACGTTGGGGACGAGGTTTTGCTTTTGTTTCTACAGGAGAAGATAAGCTGTGGATACCATCAAAATTGATAAAGGTTCGATTTGAACAAGAAAAACCTCTTAATTAGAGGAGGTGATAGTTCATCAATCAGCATGAACATCCAATTTAAACTAACTTGTACCTGTAACACATGTCTTTTCATTTAATCAGATAATAACTTGCCAAAAAGAAACATCCCCAAAATTAGTCTTGGGGGAAGGTTTTTGTTTTTGTCTTTTAGGAGAATGAAGGTTAAGGAATCTGAAGGACACAAGACAAATGAGACAACTGAAGAAAAGGGACAAATCATCTATCCCAGGAAACAGAGTATATTGGAGTATATGGCATATGGGTATATATTATCTAAAAAATTTTATGTCTTCTTAAATGTTTGTTTCTGCTTTTCTCTAAAGATTTAACACTATTGGTTTTCTAATAGTCCCAGTTCAATTAAAATTTAATGCTGACTTTGGAGTTGGAGAATGGCTCCCTCCTTCTTTAAACTCAAGCATGTTGTTAAAAGGAAAATGCAAACTCCCTGTATCATGCCAGAATAAGAGCCATCTTCTGCTATGGAACAGGACAAAAGCAAAATTAATTAAGGGACTATTCTATTACTAATCTCAACTCTTTGATTCTATTCTGATTCTTTAAACTTTTCTTAAAGTATAAATTTTATATCAAAATTTACAAGATTAATATATATATACATTTTAAACTTTGTTAAGATATGAATGGTCATATAGAGTACTAACTAATTCTAGAAAAAATGCTTCAGTTAGCTGCATATATATGTCTTTGTGTTCGAGTCTCTTATCAGTTTTCTGCAGGAAATCACGGCCAGGCCTAACATCAACTGAAGTCTCCGGAAAGAAGATGGGGCCCCACAACAACAACAACAACAACAATTCCACGTGGACAATAATAATATCACTAAGCTGACAAACATCATCTACAGATCAGCTTTGAACTACAAGGTGCTCAGAACAATTTTGAGATGACTAGCTGAGATGATCCAGTCTCAAAGACTACTTGAATAAGGACTTGAGATAAACCCTGAACTTTGGCTTTATACACAGACTGGATAATAATGAAGGATATAGTTACCTTTCCTAGAATTTGACAATTAACCTAAATTTTTCTTTCAGGATAAAGATAACTTCACCCATACCCAGCAGGAAGCAATTTTAAGAATATGACACCCACATTGCCAAAGAAGTGGTGTGGGGCGGGTGGTTTTTTGGTTCTTTTAATGGGTTTTGGGTCTGGGATAATTTTCAATTGTTTAGGGGGGTTGGTTACAAGTTGTTGTCAAGGGTTAGGAAAAAGGATAAACAAAGGAGATTAGATTTAAGGTTCTTGTTTAAAAAAAAAAAAAAAAAAAAAAAAGAAAGAAAGAAAAGAAAAAGACAATTACTAGTTTTAAATACTTTACATTATTACCAACTATTAGGATATAAAGAAATGAAAGTTAGTAGTTAGACATTACAATAGAAATTGTAGTCATATTAGATATGTTTTAAAAATTGAGCAGATATATTTTAGACAGGTCATCTTCAAACCCTTCAGAGATCTAACGAATATGGCATTTAAAATATTTTAATAACTTAGAAATTTTTCTTTTTTGAGACATGTCAGCTCCTGGCAGTACCAATCTACTTCAGAGAAAATATGGGCATTGAAGAAACTGCATATGGAGTTAATTTTCATTGTGGCAAAAGTTAGCCACTGGACAACAAAGTATCCTCAAATCAACAGAAAAAATGGACAGACAGAACACGAAACAAAGGACTACCGATTCCTGCCAAAACAAGTATGGTTATGGCTTTATCAGAAGGCATCTTCTGAGGCCAGGACAATATGGCACCATCCCTGAAGTGGCCTTCACAATCTGGAAAAGGTACAGTGCCCTTTTCTTTGAAGGCAGCTGAACAGGCAGTGGGCCGATGGCTTCTGTTGTGCAATGGAACAGCAACTGAAAGCTCACGCCTCTCAATAGTAGACTGGCATTTAATAGAGGGATGTGGAGAAGGGCATGCTTAGATGAAGCCATATATACACAGCCAAGAAGAATGGACAGCTGAATTCAAAAACCATCAACAATTTCCAGAATTTAAAATCCTGAATCATGACATGACACTAGTGGAATTCAGGTGTTTCTGGTACATGGACTGCTCTCACCCAGTGTGAGGTTGAACTGTTGACCTTGTGTACAACCTACTTCACAAATGAGTCTGTCAGATACGCTAAGCCTATAGGCTGAAGATGATGCCCCAACACTGTGGAGAAACCTCAGGTGACTGTCCAGGCAGCTGGCTGTTTCTGTCAACTCACAAAATTTTTGGAAGTTGCTTTTGTGCACTTCCTGTTTTTATTTTTGTTAGCTAATATTATTTCCTTCTTGGGTCTCTGAGGGAGTTGAAGATTAGTTAGTTATAGTTGAAGATTAATTAGGATAGAAAGTGAATTAGATACATTTTGGACTTACTAAAATAGGATAGATAAGGGAATTATTTTCTCTGATTTGTCAAATACAAATGGACTAGACATCGTTTAGGTATTTGTTACTTGTATATATTGTATATAGTTATTGTACTTTTGTATATAGTTTTTCTTTTGTTAGTTATAACCTTTTGCCTTTTTTCTTTTTATTAAAATAGAAAAGGGGAAATGTGGTGATATTTTATTTGTACTGAAATGTTATTTTAATTTTATGTTAATAAATAAAGTTGCCCTGGGGTCAGAGCTATTAGAGCCATAGTAAGAGCGTGGTGGTTAGAAGAGCTAGGTAGATTTCTGTGTGTTCAGGGATACAGCCAGTATTGGAGACATACGCCTTTAAGACCTGGAGGGCGGTACTTACAGGCAGTGATGAGGCAGTCATGTGGTTGGGTTTACAACCAATGAGAAGGCAGAACAGAAAGATTATTTAAACAGGGACACAGGAAGTACCTCCCTCTCTCGGGGAAGCTAGGAGCACTGGAGGAGGTAAGATTTTATCTCTGAGCTCTGACCTCTCGGCTTTTCTCTTTTACCTTGGCTCTGTGTTTCTTATTTTAATAATACGATTGGTTACATCTACAAAAAGTCAAGGTTTTGTATATGTTTTGTTTAATCTCTATTAACCATAATTAAGGTGAATACCACCAGTGTGATACTCCTCAGAGCAGAAGTGTTCCCTCTCATGCAGTAGAGCTTATTTTGACACCTCATGATCTGCAATGGTTCTGGATGTTCTACAATGGTAAAATCCACCTGGTTTCCCTGAATTCACTCTGTAGGCCAGCTCAGCTCTGTCAGGCTAGCAAGTAACTGATAATCAGGGCCTGATGTGTGGAATAATAATGAATGCCTTTTGAATATACACTGACTTACCTCTGGCTCTTTCTCTTTATAGATTCTCAGTAGAGTTCCCGTCTCCCTTGGACCTGTGCATCTTATGAATACAGGCTGCCATATCAGCTTTCCCTCAGCTTCCTGTTCTGTTTTGTTTTTGAGGGTTGTATGTGAAAATTCAGTTTTTCTCCTAGGTTTTATTCTTCTATAAAGGAATAAAAGTACTATAAAAAGCTTTGACAGAAAATCAAGAATAATTTTACTCTTGTTTTTGTGGATAGCTTGGAGTGTCTACGAAAATGAGGGATAGGGAGGGGCTAAGCTTTTGTAAGAATTGGCCTTGAACATCCATTTGGAGAGATCAAGAAGCTCCAAATGAATTAAAATACTTGACAGGAGAGCTTAAACAAGAGAGTGGAAAGGTAGCAGAGAGGGAACAGAAGACAGCAGGCACTCTGCAAAGAATATGAGGCAAGAGGCTGGGGACTTCTCAAAGTATGAGAGTCTTTTAAAGAGAGGTGAGAAAGCTTACGATTGTTGTTATAAAATGGCCTGTTTGTGCATAGCCTGCTCCTGTCAGAGCTTACCGCCCAACTGAACACAGTTTCAACCAGGTCTGCAAATGAAGAAGACGTGTGTGTTGGGGGGTGGGGTGGGGGTGACAAGAGTCTGTTCCTCAGCCTCAGCTAGAACTCTCGGGAGGTTTTGGATCTTCAGCTGCCTCTTCAACTATGTGTTATAAAATATTAAGAGATATTTTGACGTGATGTTAGAAAAGGTGATTTCAGAAATCACAAGATTCAAACTTTATTGACTTGCTTTTGTTTCTAGGTTAATACTGTATTGGAAAGCTTCACCTTTCATTCCTGTCTAATCCATTTCTCACCTGATTGATGAAGGGAGCTACCCAGTCTCTGTTGTGTTTATAATCTTGGACTGTGTTCCTATCTGAAGCTCGAAATGCCCATCCAGACCTCCTGCTCCGTTTTTGCCTCCCCTTCCTGCACTACAGCCAATAGTTCCCCTGTCACCTTAGGAAACATCATAGAGCATTTGACTTTGTCCTTTGATGGCTTTTATCTATCAGGGAATATGCAACACACCTCCACAATCAATATTTTTTTTTTCAAAACCAGGTTAGATACTGTAATTTAGGAATGGTAAAGAAGAGACTAATTTCTTCTTTGTAGATGACCAAGAAGATGTTTGATTATCTTAGCACCAGCACTTGGTTTCACAGCTGTGGCGCTTTCACTTTAAAGTGGGGACAGAGCTTTGATTAGCATCATGCCCAGATTTATTGAGGTGCCAATAAAAGAAATGAATGCATTCTGGATGGGCATGTGCGTTGGCAAAGAAGTGGTTACCAGCACCATGCTATAGAATGCAGCCTTTAGCTCACAAAGTTGCAGGGTTTTTCCTTTGATGTCTATGAGAACACTTGAGAACCACTCTTAACACATTTCAAGCATGAAATACACTATTAACGTTGAGCTCCATGCTGTACATTGGTTCACCCAAATCTATTCAACTTGTAGCAGCGTTTGTAACCTTTGAACAGCATGCTCCTGGTTCTTGCACCTCAGAGCCTCTAGCACTTTTGCTTTGCTCCCTGCTATTAATGATTCTTGTTGGAATTTGCCCTTTGACTCTGTTTGCTCCAATTTGTATATATTTATAAAGTAAATGCAAATTAATAAAATTCATATGGAAAAATGTTAATGGTGAGACTTATGGGATATTTATTATGCCTCTCAAGCCATATGTTTCCATTTGTGCGGCACTTGTGTAAAAAAATGGAAGATTGGGAAGTTTCTTTGAAATCAGATGGATACCAGGCAGATTTTAGTATTACACCATCAATATTTTGATATCCCTGTGGATTGTCACCTAAAAATATATTATATTTTTATACAGACAAAGAAACTGAAATCAGGGTTTAGGCAGTTGTTACATTCGTTTCTTCAAACCTGGGAAGAGACTGTGCATGGCTGGATTGTCTGGTGAGTACCCTCAGTCATATGTAGTTGGAGCAAGTTCTTTGTTCTCACCATCTGAGACACAGCACCTTCCTTTCGCCAGTACCCTAGGTGACTATCTCCTGAAGAAGATTAATTACTATCTAATACTCTGTCTCATTTCTCTGATGAAGAACTTAGTCTCAGAGAAGCAAACAGACTCCTGTTGTCCAGACCAAAATCGTGGAGACATTATCCTTTTGGACTGGGTATCATCACACTAATAACTTTCTTTACTTTGTAACTAGAATGCTGATCACAGAAGAGCAGTGTGCAATATCAGGAACCTCATGCCGATTTCTTGAGCTTGAATATTGGCTTTTGGGGAAATTACTAATGTATCTTTGACAACATTTTCCTTTTTCTACAACAGATATGGTATGAATATTACCTACCTCATAAAAATTTCATTAGGACTAAATAAACCAATGCACAGAAAACATTTGAAATGGAGTTAATTAACTGTGAACACTAGAGACATGTAGAATTATGTGGCCATCAGTTTATGCTGCTACAGAGACTTAATTGTAAATTCTTCTCCTTAATTTATATGGTAAGCCTTGATCTCTAATATAACTATTTAAGGCAATGGACATAACAAAGTATTGCATGTAAAATAAGGTCAAAAGGTGGAATCTTCATCCAACAGGCATGGTATCTTTCTGGGAAAAAGGAGAGACAGCAGGGATCTTTCCTTCTGTGTTTTCAAAGATAACTTCATGTGAGGACACAGGAAGTCAGAATGAGGGCCCCACTCTGATTACACCCTAAGACTTGGCCTTCAGAGTTCTCTTAGTCTGGACTACTGAGTTTATGCCAACGAGAGTTGGGTAATACAGGAATCAGAGAACATTTCCCCAAGAGTGTTTCAGATGTGCATCTAGTCCACTTCGACTAGTGCTGGACACAGTTAACACTGTCAGGTAAGCTCAGCTCCGAAACCTGCTACTGTTTCTTGTGTTCTCATCCTACCGGATCTGCTAAAGAAGCCCTTCTGGGGATTGTCATCGAGTGACTCACATGCTGCATTTTCAAGTCTCCTTCCCTTGTCTGTGGGGAAATGTCCTCCAGGCTGATCCTTTTATAGTTTGCATGTGTGTTGACAATTTCAACAAATTTTTGAAATTTTGTTCAAGAGCAAAGGAGCACAAACCATGTGTTTTCCTGCTGTGCCTTTATTAGGAATTCGGAAACTGTAAGTTCTGCTCTCGCTGGCAGATGGCAGCCCTGTGCTGAAAAGAAGAAAGAGGAAAAGGCAGGTTTCAATATCAACCTGCAGACCCTGTGGTTTTAATCATCATTGAGCAGATTGATGTGATCAAATGTCAAATAAGTGACTTTTGACAGTAAAGTGTTGAGTAAGAAGAGACAATTCACAGTACCGCCTAGTCTACAAATTCTACAATGATGTGGATTCAGAATATGAAGATTTGAACTCATGCCTTCAGTTTTTCCCTGGTATCTATGAGTATTTAAGGGCCGTCAGTCTGAACTTAATATTTTCTTAAACTGCAAAATAGGGAATAGGATTTTTTCCTATGAGCATTCATAATGAAACAACTTAAGGAGTGCTGGAAAGCAGTTTTAAAGCTTTTTCATTGTTATTGTAAAGACAGATTTGGTTCTTAGCCTTTCAGGGTAGAAAGGAAAAGCCAAGTAGTAGCAGAGAGCAGTGTTTGAATGACATATTCATCCATGTGACTTTGACCCAGAAGCTCTTCTACTCCATACTTAACCATATTTGTGCAAATGTAGAAGTAAATTTTTATGTCTTTTTGAAGCACTTGTATAATTTTTGTGGTAACATGTAAATTTCTAAGTAATACCTTTTACTTAGAGTAAACATTTAATAATTAGGATTTAAAAAATTTATGGTTATGCAAGGACCAAGAGATTTATAATGTTCATATGATTGTTTCTTTAGAATACTTGTTTGAGATTGTATTTCATTTTCAAGTCACACTTGAGAAAAATAATCAATACAGATAAATAACTTGCCTGAGACTGATAAACTGTAAATGGAAGAGTCAAAATTTGAGATTTCTTACTTTCTATGGATAAAGGTGCTGTGACTTTATGGAAAAGATTTTTAATGCCTTGAGCCTGAGGAGGGTAAAAACATGTATCTTGTATAAAGTGCTTGCCCTGCCCACTCTACAACTGTAGCATAGGATTCTTTGAAGCTAGGTCATTACTACACGTTGATGCTAAGTCTCTTGTTGACCAATAACTGAAATATAAAATGAAAAGGCACACATATGGCAATATTCTACAAGAGCTTGTAGGTGCTCCTTGGCTTGGAAATTTCCAGGCTGTGCACTTCCTACCAGCATCATGTCACTTTAATTTCTATGATGGAATAATCCAGAATAGTGGCTCAAAAGCACAGGGAGAAAGATCTTCAAGATGTGAGTCTCTCTGTCAAAAAATTGGACAGCTTTTAGACAGCAGACATGTTTAATTTCAGATAGAACAAACACATGTTCTCTGGGTGCATGCTTACTGTGGTTAGGATCACATGGGTTTGCAGGCAGAGTTTTTCTGCAGAGCTTTGTATATTCCTAAAGCACACTGGATGCACACCTGAGAGCATTTCTAATTATTTATTCTTGATTATTATTGAGGAGTTCTGGAGTTGGGAGCTCACTGCAGAAGTTGGAGGATACAGAAGTTGGGAGCTCGCCACCATATTGCAGCAGAGCAAGTAGTGCTCATGATTTCAAAGTAAAGACTTGCCACTCAAGGATGATAAAGACATTAAGTTATTGTTTTCCTTTTCAGAGAATAGCATCATAATTCAGCTAGCGACCACATTGACCCTAGCACTTGGAGGGGTTACCAGGTGAAAGAAAAGAAATAAACCACAGAAGGTAATTAATGGAAATTGTGGTTGGATCTGGGTGATCGCCATTCAATTTACTTTTCTTCTTTTTCCAGTGTTTTAACATTCCCTTGGGATTTGGATGAAAATAATTGTGTATTTGGGTAAGAAATTGCCGCCATTAAGGAAACTGTAACAGATTCAACCAGGTAGTGAAAGGAAACTGGACTGAGTGCTTACTCCTTCTTAATGGGTGAGGTGTCTTTCTGCATGAAGATCTTGCTATATATCCAGACTAATGCTTCCCATATTTTTGATGTCACTGTGGCCCTTCAGAGATCCAGACCTTCCAGCATTTTCAAAAATTATGAGATTACTATTTTAATTGATTGAACATATTGGATGAATAAAGAGAGAGTTTTCCTAGTACAGCTAAGGTTTCAAACAAACATTTTTTCTTCCATTGCAAAATTGAACAGTGGTTTGAAGCCAATGATTTTGAATACAAACATTGTTCTATTCGCCACTGTGTATCTTTTATGTGATGCCAGGCACATGATAATATTCAGAGAGAGAGAAATTAGACAGTGTGAAACCCTTTCCAGTAGAAGTCTCTATTCCACCCCTTGCCCAGCAGTTTCATTCAAACTACAGTCCAGTTTCAAAACTATATAAACATTAAGGATGTCAAAGAGAGTGTTGAGAATTAGCTTCTATTACAAAATCAGAAGGCAGAGCTGAAAAAAGATGAGAGGTCATTAATCTTTGAAGCTGTCATGAGGTCACCTCTGTAGGAGGTGGTAGACCAGGAGGAAGTGAGAGGTCTGGGAGATTTACATTTATATGTGTTAATGCAGAAACTGATGGGATGAGGAATCACACTTTATCTGTCACTGTCTGCATATTATGAGAGTCTATAAAGAAATCTTGCATCCTTCAGTTAACATACTTAGCCCTTTAAGAAAATAAAGCATGCCCTGCCTTCTCCAGCTTGCAAAATGGAACAGGGTGGAGGGAGAGAGAGACAGAGACAGAGACAGACAGATGGACAGAGACAGGGAGACAGAGAGACAGAAACACAGAGACATACAGAGAAAGACAGAGACACAGAGAGACAGAAACAAAGAGACAATGTCAGAGGGACAGAGTAAGACAGAGAAACCGATGCAACACAGAGAGAGATCAGCTGTGTTCCTGATCCTCATACCCATTGCTTGGGAAAAGTGCCTTAATTTTATAGAGAATAATTTATCACCTCTACAAAGATTAGATTAGATTATTATTCTGAAGACTAAGTAAAATCTTAGCTAAGTAAACTCTGCTTAGCACTTTGAATGAATGCTTGCTGTCACAATCATTTATGTAATTCATCAACCCTGAGATGAAAATTCTGCTTCCCTATTTGCTCATTAAGAATGTGTAGAGTCACTCAAATTAAGAGAGGAAAATGATTTCTTGGACATAACATATACTGTTTCCATTTTGCTTTAGTTCATATCTCCAACTCAGTGGTTGACAAATACTGACACATCACTGCAGAAAATCACTGGTGCCCAGAGTTTCATCTCATTTACAATGTTTAAGAATCACTGTTTCAGTCCCCGGGATTGCCTTAATGGCGGCAATTTCTTACCCAAATACACAATTATTTTCATCCAAATCCCAAGGGAATGTTAAAATACTGGAAAAAGAAGAAAAGTAAATTGAATGGCGATCACCCAGATCCAACCATGATTTCTATTAATTACCTTCTGTGGTTTATTTCTTTTCTTTTTGTTTATATTTGAAAACAGCATAAGGACCTCTTCTGTGAACAGATCATTCTAAAAATTAAAATACCACTGTAAATTCTGATTATTTTTAGGTTTCACCCTTTTGTTCTTAAAATTTTTAATGAACATACTTAATAATCATTTGCAGTGTGGAATCATAAAATAGGAACTATCATAGGCCATGGTAAAGTTGGAGAAGATAAGATCACATTTCATCTATTCATCTTTTCAAAAAAGTAGTAATAGATGATGACCAAAAGAAACATAAAACAAAACAAACAAACAAAAACAAAAACAAAACACAAAAAGAAGGAAACAAAAGATAAGAAAAAAATAAAGAAATCATGGTCATTGTTATCATAGAGTTCATAATTTAGCAACATTCTAGAGCATGCACCATTAGCTCAGAAGAAAAAAGATCTGAGGTAAAAGCAATTATAGACAGAACAATTAGTGTAAAATAGATTTTTAATGAGAAGGGGACTATTTTAGATGCTAAATTGAGCTTTTGAGAGTTATTTTATTTTCCTTCCACATATGTGTGTACGTGTATAGAGGATAAGAGTACTTGAGTGCAGGTGCCCATGGAGGCACAGAGAGGGAATAAGATCTCCTGGGGTTTGAACCACCCAATGTAGGTTCTGGGAACTGAACTCAGATCCTTTGGAAAAGCAGCAAGCGCTTTTAATCACCAAACTCTCTTCCCAGCCCCTTAAATGGTTTTGAATCAATTATATCTATGATAAATCATGCTTAATCCTTGAGGAATGAGAAGAATGGACCCTGTAGGAGAGGATACATAGTGATTCATGTAATATACAATGAACATCAGACTATGCTAAGGAATAAGAAAAGCTGATTTAATTGATACTCATAAATAGAAACTCAAAGATTTGCTAAATGTCTCAATCTAATGGGGAAGTAAGAGTATAGAAAATGTTATGTTTTTGTTAGGGACTTCAAAGCTTGTGTTGTTTGCATCTTTGACAAAAAAGAATCTGAATATGAGCTAGACTGGGTTGCCTGTGGAGCAATAATGAGGTGATATTGGACTTTGGTTATTATGTGTAGAGGGAGATGTGGGTTCCATATAAGTAATGCCAATTTCTAAGGCTTATTCCTTGTCAGATAATTACTACTTAGAAATGTTCACATTTCATTAACCATTCAGTGTCCTATATCCTGCATTTGACACTGACCATGGAAGGGGTTTTCATTTAGATACAGTAAAATATAGAATGTGCCATATATTAAAATATATAAATTACTGGGCATAAAAACCACTCTTAGGGGAAGCCCTATGTCCATCATGAGATGGCCAACACAAAATAAACTCATTTTGGAGGATCTTTATCTCACAATGCTTTGTCAGAATCTTACAAGTATTTTGCAAATGTGTGTGTGTGTGTGTGTGTGTGTGTGTGTGTACATATAATCATTTCCAATTTTGTGTTTTTACGGGATTTCTCTGTTTGTGGACTCGTGTCTCTGCATCAGTATGTGTTTCTTTTGCTTTTTTGAATATTTTTCTTTTGTTTGTTTGTGTTGTCCTAATTCTGGTTTGTTTGTTTTTATTTTATCTTATTTTATTATTGTTTTAGATGTCTGTTTGTATTCTAATGAGAGAGAGAAAGGTATAGGTTTGGGTGGGTGAGGAAGTAGGGATGATCTAGGATTACTTGCAGGGAAGAGATAGCATGTTCAGAATATATTGTATGAAAAATATCTGTTTTCAATTAAAAAATAATAAATTGGAGTCATTGAAAACTGTACATTATATCCAGATACAATATAAGATCTGTATAAAATATGAAATGTTTAAGTTATGAGTATTATTCTCACCTACGACCATGAATGAGTGAGGATAAAGGCCTTAGTTCCATCTCACCAAAGTCTTGGTCAAGCAATCATTCTTCTCTTGTTCTTAGTGTGATGCCTAATGTTGATTGTCAATCAAGATCTACCATCAATTAGAAGAGAAGCTACATACCTATCTTTAGGGATTGTGTAGCCTCTGAGCATGCCTGTGAGGGAGTATCCTGATTGGTTTAATTGTTGTGGGAAGGCCTGTCTTCAACTTGTGCAGGACATTCCCTGGGCCAGGATATTGGACTGTGTAAAATGAAGAAATCACAGTGAGCACCAGTATGCACTGGCCTCTCATTCTTGGCTGTGAACGCAATGCAATGCTCCTGTTGCTTTGACTTTATCACTTAATGGAGTGTACCCTTGAGATGTGAGCCAAAATAAGCCCCTTCTGCACTGAAGTGCTTTTCTCAGGATGTTTTATCACAGTATCAGGAAAAGAAACCAAGACTGTGTAGGTGGCTTGAACAAGAGATGTTCCTCATAGGCTCAGGAATTTGAAGACCCCATCACCAGTTGATGGTGCTGTTTGGGTAGGTGGTAGAGCCTTTCTGGAGGAAGTACATCACTGGAGTGTGTTTTGTGTTTTGAGAGGTCATAGCCTCACCTCATTTCCAGTTTACTGTCTACTTGGTGTTTGTGGTTGAAGATGTGATCTCTCACCATCCTGCTCCACCCCACCCCCTCTCCGATGCAATTCCTCTTTTGCCATTATGGACTCTCCTTCTGAAACCATAAGGAGAATGAGCTCTTCCTTTTACAAGCTGCCTTTGGTCATGACAATTGATCACAGCAAAAGAAAGGTAGCTAATACACTCAGCTCATTTTTTTCCAGAATAAGATTGAATTCCATTCCCCTCAAATAGCAAACTGGTTGAAAGATAGTTATTTCTTTCCCTTAAGGCTCTTTTTCATTTGGGGGCATAAATTCAATGTACTGTGTGTGGTTGGTAGAAGAAACAGACCCTCTGAGAGTCCTAGCAGGGCACTGGAACTTCTCATTAGCTTAGCTGTTGGGCTGGTATTTCTTCATCTATTCCAGGTATCACTTTGGAATGAAAATCCTGTTACTGTAGTACAAGTCTCAATAGAAACATTAAACTTGCCTAGCATCACTCCGTATGACAGAATAAATAATAAACTCACATTTCACTTCTGCTATCTTTTTACAAGGGCACTTCAGTAAGTAGAATTAGTGTTCTTTTATTCTATAAATAATTATGTTCAATGTGTGTATTGCTATATGAATCATGTATACGAATGAACTTATATGTAATTATATAGAAAAATAGTGTGGTTGACTCTATTGCTTATACATATTGATTATGTATTTTCAATATATATCATGTGAATAAAACATTGATTTAATATTACATATTATATATAAAATATATAGATATTATGTTTATTGCTTATTACACAAATTACATCTCCAACCAAAGGTTCTCTTTAAGTTAGAGACATGGTTCATAATAAGACTACAGCAAAGTTTTGTATGTTGTCTGTACATTGAAAAAAATCTGGAAAAGAAAAAGTAGCAACAGAAAAAACTTTCATGGGTTAGTTCCATATTCTCTAAAAGAATACTTAAATTTAGTTAAGAATATATTTAAAATTATTTAGAGATACACGGATCTTTTAAGAACACAAACAAATAAAAATACCCAAACTGTACATTTTAGAAGTTTCATTGAAAGAGGTGATACTTCAATAAGTTGAATTTGGGTATTCTAATGATAAAATATTGGGAAAAAGGCTCAGATGGTGCAATGCAAGCATGAAATCCTGGGTTCAAATCACCAAAACCTAGATAAAAAGCTGGGTGAGGTTTCACACACTCAGAACTCCAGGGCTGTGAGGAGCAGAAAAAGGAGGGTCCCCAAAGTTTGCTGACCTCCAGGCTTCCCCAAATGTCAAGAACTCCAGGTTCAGAGAAAGTCCCTGTCTCGGGGAACAAGGTGAAGAGCGACAGAGCAGAACACCCGCTCTTCTATATCCTCTGACCTCTGAATTCATGTGCAGCTGTGCACACGCTGACTCACGTGTGAGCATATACCATGTTCATATACTGCACGGAACCACGAGTAACTTTTAAAGGTTTTATTAAAATGTAAATGTGTATTGTTCTATAGTGTAGATCATTTCAATTGTGGACAATTTTGTCAGACAAAAATTTTAGTAATTTTCTCCCTTTTTTGACAATTTTTCCCCAGAGAGCCTGGGTTCATGTATTAACACAAAACAAAGCAGGCTGCAAAAAATCTTGGTTGGAGACCGAGAATGACCCTATTCAGTGATGTTTGTAAATAGTGAACTCTCTTAAGGAGCACTTTTGCTTGTAGATTGACAGGTGTGTGCAATTGTAAATACCATGGTGGGAGCTGGGGTTTTCTAGTTTTCTTCCTATTTGGTGGCCACCATGGAGTTTAGAAGCCAGTAGCCTAGAAGGTCTTTACTTACATTTCTTTAGTGAAGTAATCCTTCTCTGATTTTTTTCCAACTCCAGTCTTATTTCCAGATTGCTTGATTGGCTACATTTGGTATCCCTAAATGCTTTAGTCTATTTATAAATAGTTTATTTGATTAATGTAAGTGAATATTGAATCCATTACATATCAATTTACCATTTTTAATGTAAGGATAACCTTGTTTCATAGTATACTAATTCATCTGTGTAAGTTGTTATTCAGGGTAAAATTCAATTTTTTCACACAGATATTTTTTCTCATATAATGTAAAAATGAATTATGATATTTGAACAAAAATTTACAATATTCTTACTAACTGCAAAGATGCTAGTTCATACTAAATTACATTTTGGTTTATCCATACATGGGGATGTCATGATTGATTCTTTTTTATTAAACATCAAATTGGGAAAGATGTAAGGAATTACAAAGTCCATCATCTATAATCCAACTGGAAGCATTTTACTGTTAATCTATAGATGATGCTTGTGGTGAAACTAGCCATGTTTGTGCAGTTTCATCTGACACATTGATGAGGTAAGCCATGCTCATAATTTGTTAATTCTTGATAAATTTCCATCAGATTTGAAAAATATTACCCTGTTTTACAACCCACAAATGTTACTTAGAATTGTAAGTCATGTAGAAAATATGGACGGAGTATTATTTCTATAGAAATTTAAGTGAACTTTCACCTATCATGGTCAGATGGGTAGAGAAAGAAAATTTCTGGAATGAAAATGTCATTTTAAGACCAATCTAAACAGCAACCCCCGGGGAGAACAGTGGAGAAAAAGCTTTGATTTTACACCAAAATGGATGTGTGATCAAGACACTCCATTGGTCCTTAAGTCATTAATTGCTATCCTATCTGTACCTATGTTTCTTCTATCTCTTCACTAGTCTATGGACTCAGAGATACACATAAAATACTACTGTAGCTAGAGGTTTCCTGCCTTGCCCACAGTCAGGACAAATCTTTGTCACCCGCCAGTCCCACAGCCGCTCAGGCCCGACCAAGTAAGCACAGAGACTTATATTGCTTACAAACTGTATGGCCGTGGCAGGCTTCTTGCTAACTGTTCTTATAGCTTAAATTAATCCATTTCCACAAATCTATACCCTGCCATGCGGCTTGTGGCTTACTGGCATCTTCATATCCTGCTTGTCCTTGCAGCAGCTGGCAGTGACTCCTTCTGCCTTCCTGTTCTTTCTTTTCTCCTCTCTGTTAGTCCAGCCTATACTTCCTGTCTAGCCACTGGCCAACCAGTGTTTTATTTATTGACCAATCAGAGCAACACATTTGCCATACAGAACATCCCATAGCATACTACCATGGATTTGGTCTTTGTCAGTTTCTGTTTTTTAATCTTGTTTATTTGGATTGATTTTGTGGTGTCAATGTTGGAACACAGGACCTGTGCATGACAGAAAATACTACTAAGCTATATCCCCAGTTGCTACTCTATTTTGAAATTATTTTTTGTTTATTCTTTGAAAGTTTCATACATGTCTACAATATATCCTGGTCAGATCCACTCCCATTGCCTCCCTTCAATTTCCATGGACTCCCCAACATAGCTCCCTCCATAATTCATATCTTATTTTTATTTTTCTGTATTTATAGCCCATCAACTATAACTAATGCTCTTTATATATGTATTTAATGGAGTAAAAAGGTGGCTGCCTTTATACAGCACCATCACACTATCTTTTCTAGCACCTTGAAGAATAGGTGCAACTTATAGCTTAAAGACTTTTCCTGAATTTTCACAGTTATGTTTCTTAGAGGTAAATATAAATAAATAATTTTCAAGCAGAATATGTATCTGAAAATACCAGTACTGGCAATATTGTATGGAATTCAAGAAATTAGTAAATTGTCAAAATTTTAATATTTTTGAAATATTGACATTATTTTTAAATGGGTGTCCATCATAAACTACTTTTTTTCTTTCTGTCTCTGAATTCCTCACTATTTCAGTACATTACTTTCTATTCTCAAGGTCCACTCACATTCTAGGATAACTGTCTACTGAGGAGAATGGCAAGGTCACTTGATATTGTTCATAGCTTTCTAAAGTAGGTTAAAAACATTGATTCAGTTTTAAGTAAATATTATAGATGATGAACATTTCACAAAAGTTTTGCAAGTAAAGTTTACATAAACTTAAGTTTAATTCCCCCTTACAGGGAAAAGGTGAGTATGAGGTCCCTTGGCAGCACAGTGGCAGACAGATTGTTGTCCCTTCTCCAATATCCTGAGGAAAACAGTGTGAAGATATCTAACTTCTGAGCATATTGCTATTGCTTGAGATGTTTGCATGTAATTGTGAAGGTACATGATGCTGTTGTTCTATTACATCAGTTAATATTTCATAAGGCTATCATAAGAATTAAAAAGATGCATGTAAGACATTTTATACACTCTCTAACACAGACTAAGTGAACAAATGCTGGGTAATGTATTCGCATCTCTGTTAATGCCAGACCATATAAAGTTTTCCTCAATGACAGTACTCCCTAAGAATAAGTTATGGCAGTAGTTAAGATTAGAGTGCCTACCTGCTATGCTCAGCTCAGAATGTTGTGTGCACATCACTTTTCAAGGCAAGCAAACTGGGGCATAGAAAGGCAAAGTAACTTGACCACAACTTCATGGGGGTAAGGAGTAGAACCAGGCTGACCTCAGAACCCACATAATTTTTCTAGAAATAGCTCTTTAGTAAATACTTTAGTATTTAGTGATAAATACCACATCATTTCTATAATCTATTCACTTTTTACTCTTTTTATGTGAAAACAACAATGAATAATTTTCAAGAAAATGATTTGAGTGTGTTCTAATAAATCTTTATTCATAAAAACAGAGATTAGACCCTATTTGGATTGTGTATATATTATGGTTTCCAATTTTATTTTTATTGGTTTTCTATGTGTGTAACTGAATGCATGTTTTCAGCAGGTATATGTATTTCTTGTGATTTTTTTGGATAATTTTTCTGTTTGTTTTATCTTATTCTAGTTTATTATTATTATTACTATTATTATTAATTTATTTGTATGTATTCTGATGAGCGAGAAAAAGATTATGGATTTGGCTGACTCGGAAAGTGCAGAGGATCTTGGAGGAGCTGGGAGAGAAGAAACTAATCAGAATATATTGTATGAAAAAAATCTATTTAAAAAAGTGGCTGATGGAAGCAGATGCAGAGATCCACAGCCAAACACTTGGCCAAGATCCTGGAGTTCAGTTGAAGAGAAGGAAGGATTACAGGAGCGGGGTTGGGGGGGTTGAGGGGGTGGGGGGTGGTCAGGATAAAGAAAAACCACAGAGATAGCTGACCCAAGCTGGTGGGAGCTCATGGACTCTGGACTGACAGCTGGGGAACCTGCAAGAGATAAAGCAACCACACTAGGTCCTCTGAATGTGGGTGAAAGTTGCATGGCTTGATATGTTTGTGAGTCCCCTGGCAATGGAACCAGGACTCATCCTGGGCACATGAACTGGCTTTTTAGAGCCCATTCCCATTCTCTTTGGTGCCATGCCTTACTCAGCCTTGATACAGGGAGAAGGGCTAGGTCCAGCTCCACTGTGGTATGCCAGCCTGTGTTGACCACCCAGGGGAGGCCTCACCTTTCTGAGGAGGGGATGGGAATAGATTGGGGGGGGGAACAGGATAAGGGGAGGGAGGGGGAACAGGGGTTGATATGTAAAAAGAAAGAAAAAAATTAAATAAAAAATTATTTTAAAAAGAATTAAAAAGAGAGAGAGCAAAAAGCAAGAGTGGAGAAACTGTGGCTGGATCAAATCTAGTCAATTCCTGTTTCTTCAAGTAGAGCACACCAGAGTACAGCTGCATTCACTGGCTTAGACACTGTGTTAGCTGGGGTTTCCACAGAGATCAAGAGGGGATGGATGGCATTGGTTTACATGGTATGGCCTGTGTAATCCAGCCATGGTTGTTTCCAAGGTGAGAGACTGAGAACCTAGCAGGTGCTAATCCATAAAGCTGAGTGCCTCCACAGTCCCAGTCTGGTGTTGATCTGAGGATTATTGGAGAGCCATGGCTATCAGTCCAGGTGGGAGGCCTGAAGAACTTGGGTTCTGATATGAGGGAAGGATGGCAGCAGGAATGGCAGGAGCAATTGCAGCGACAGTGTAGATGGATTGGAATATAGGGTAGGCAAAGAAGACACCGAGACAAACAGGCAAAAGTCAAAGCTGTTCCCCCAGACCTCCATTTATCTGAGCTGCCAATGGAAGTTACCACCTCATTTAGGGTGGCTCTTTCCTTTTCACGTAACCTGATCAAGAAAATTCTTCACAGATGGACCTTGGCTGACTACAGATCAAGCTAAGATAAACTCTCACAAGGAATGTCTGTGGATACTTTCAAACTGTAGAATTGGAAACAAGAAATTGCAATGGACTCTACTCTACTTAACCCAAAATACTCACTGTTTCCCATTATGGAATGTTTACCAACTTGCCTAAACTGTCACACCTGTTAGAGGGATTTCTCCAGATCTTACATTTTGCTTGCTGACAATATTCAATAAGCAGGAGTATAACAGTTTCAGTATCCCTAGATCACTAACAAAATTCACCATTCCCCTTTTCAACATCTCATATTCAAGTGCAATCTCTGTGTCTCTCTATGTGGTGTCATTTATTTCCCTGTAATTGACTTCAACGTCCCAGGTACCCAGATAGATATGCATCAGGACTGCTGTGCGAATCAACAGCACAACTGGACCACTAGGACCCAAAGATGTTAATGAAACATTTTCAAGTTTCTCCCAGATACCACACTAATAACCCAGGAAGAAAAGCTGAATACTTGGCAATTGCTTATATGTTGATAGATTTACAGCACAAAACAACACTAGAAAGCATGACACGACTTACAGCATAGGTAACAGAATCTATGTTTCACATATATGTGATGTTATTTTATGGTCTAACAAATATTAGAGAAGAAGAAGGCAATGAATTTGTTGGCCATTTGACAAATTCACCATGCAGCAAACTAGTGAAGTACAGCCTTTTGTATTATTATGCTATGATGACTGATTTTTAAAGAATATTGATTGGTAAACTCTGCTATATTATATTTAAAATAATATCAACTAGATGGGTAATGTCACAGGAATAGTAAGGACATATATGAATAATTAACCCCAAAAGTCAGGTCAGAGTACATACACTAAAGGCAATGGGCAATACACATGCTCACAGGTCCCATGGCTATGGATTTCTGCTGTAATAAATACATCTAGAGATTTGATCTATATTTTTTTTTTGCATTACTCAAAAGAGCACTAAATTTTAGCACTCTTAGTATATGTTGATAAGGAACTTCCCAGGGTCTGCCAACAATTAGAGTCTTCTATGCTGTACATGTTCTTACTCAACACATCAGTGAGTAAAGCTGCAACCTGATATCCTAAAGACACTTCATGACCAAGGTATTATAGACACAGTAGTTGATGGTGTTCTGAACAGTGTGGGCATGGACATAGGGACATTAAGGCAAAGGCTTTTGACAAATACCAAGACATACAAAAGGTTTTGACTTCTACAATGACTGAATTTGAATTGGTTTCTGCAACATTTACAGGTCAAAAACTCACGAGTCTTGAGCCTAAACCAGCCAAAGAGCTTTCTTCCTAAAATGAAATAGCAGAATTTCTTTTCAGACGTTCTTTCCCTTAAGCCACATTATTCTCAAAATTGATTTCTAATTCAGTAGAACATCTGTTTACTTCTTTGCCATATTCCTGTTACCATACCTTTTCATGGCAACCAGCATATAAGACTGCCAATTGCCACAAACACAGTGGCCTCACTTTCATGTTGATGTCTTTGCTTTTTATACTACCGTGTCTGTTGATTACTTAGGATTGCTGGGACTTCATACAAGTTCTTTTTCCACCTAGAATTGCAGTCCCTTATAGTGTATACTGTACCCCTGGGTACAATATTTTACATGCACAGGTACCCTAAATTTCATAATCATTCATAATTTATTTCAGTATTATTTACTACCTCCAAGTTTTCTTTTTGTGTTTTAGACTCTTTAAGTAAAGGTTGTGGACTTGATGAATATCATCTTCTCATCTACTAGTGTCAAGCACATGGCTGATTGTAATAAACAAGGAAATTTTAAGATGTAAATGAAATTTGTTTTTATTATTTTATATGTATGGGTGTTTTTCTGAGTATATCTATGTGTCATGTGCATGAAGTGCCTGTGAAGGCTGGAAGAGGATGTCAAATCCCAGGCAACTGGAGTTACATTCAAAATAATATCAACTAGAAGGGTAATTTATGTTTAAATAAACAAGTGACTATGAGCTACGATGTTGGTATGGGGGATAGAATCTGGTTTCTCTGGGAGACCATTATGTGCACTTAACTATGTGCATTGAGCCATGTCTCTAGCCTTTTAAGTTTTGCTTTCATTTTTATGGTGCATATGCTTACGTGTCTCTATGTATATATGCCACATACATGGCGAAGCTAGAAGAGGCTGTCAAATTCTCCAGACGTGGAGTTACAGGCAGCTGTGTGTCACCCAATACGGTTTCTAGGAACTGAACTCAGGTCATCTGGATGAACAGTACATGAAGGCATCTCTCCAGCCCCATAACTAATCTCAGTTATGCTCTTAAAAGAGGGCTGAGTCCATTTGATCTTTATCTCTGTCCTAAAACCCAAATACGTATGAAGTAAGATGTTCCCCAAGTGTCCTCACCTCTTTTGATATGTGTTATTAGCCATAAACGAAAGAAGATTTTTCAGACTTCAATTATGTCAGCATTAACAATGAGTGAGCTATTGTTCAGAGATCAATTGGCACAGTGGATGTAGTAAAGGCCCAGTCAGTGATGTCTATTAATGCCAACATTAAACACAATGAAAGAAAAGTTTCAAAAATCTAAGAATGTATTCTCAGTCCATCTAAATTTACTAATTTACTTTTTTTCCATCTCAGCCCTTTTGTTCTGCCAGAATTAATCATATGTAGAGGGAGGCAACATTGCTATCACTCATGACATGAGTAGCTCTTTATGGTGAGCAAGTGGCCTTCCTAGTATCCTTAACTTTAATGATAAATTATAATGCATGTAGCATGCACCAGCACATGAATTAACATTTCCAACCACACTTACTTTTTGTGTACCAATTTCAACCTCTTGTATTTCCTTTATAAACGAGAGATTGTATTGTTGAATTCAACTTATTTATTTGTAAATGTAAAGCATAATGTTTATAAAATGTCAATTGCCTGAGATAAAATTTTACCTGTCTGACAAAAAGTGGAAGATTGATTTGAAGTTCTTTCTGGAGTTTCCCTGCTGAAGATGAATGCCTGCCAATTGAGTCATGGAGCTCAGAGTTAACTTAAAGCCAAATAAATCAAGGTAAACATTAGGATACACTTCAAAAAGCTGCAGATTTCGTGGACCATCTCCTCTGTGGTAAGAGGTGAAAAGCTATCAGCTGTCACTAATATTATGTTTGTATTTGATGATTCTTCTGGCCATTTCAATTCTCTTGGTGTGTGGAGAAAAATTGTTATTAAATATCCAAACCCTCTGGCAATATATTCTACTTGCATCCATGCATAGAGATGTACATTAGGCATATTATAGGCATATAGATATATAACTGAGATGTTATAAAGACAAGGTAAAAGATAAGTCTTTCCACAATGGCCCCAAGATTTTCTTAGGTGCTTATGAAGGCAGAGGATTTATTCAAGTTTGGAGTAATATTCTGTTTCGATCATTGCTGATCTTTATGGCTTCAAAGAGAAAAATGTACTTCCATTAATAGTGATGCTTCCCTTTAGATCTCATTTGTAACTCCCTATTTGTTCTCTAGAATTTCAATATCCATGAAATATGCTGCTACAAAAATGCTGTGACTTTAAAATAGATTTGTTGGCTAAACTTTTCTTTTTTTCCCCTTTAATGGGAGTTTTAAAATATTTATGAGGAGCAATGCATATAATATACTATTTTAAGGGCACACCAGCTGTTCCTCATACTAACTGCTTATAAATGCATATTTTTAGTCTGGATTCAAGCACATTATTATGTCTGGTAAAAAATAAGAAGAAAATTTTGGCAGTCATATATAGCAGAGGGAGGTAGACAGGGCATGGTCTTCAGTTTCATACACAGCATTTAGTGTTCCCTAAAGCTTATTCTCATAAGAAGAAGCAAGAGTGACAGACACTAAAATTATTTGTAGCTTCATGGTTGAATGTATTGCTTACAGAGAGTTAAGTTTCCAAAATTCTTCCTCAGAGCTCATATGATTCCTGTGGTGGCTTGGGAAGTAATTAGGTCAAGTGTGGTTTTGAGAGGCTGGACCAAAACAAGGGCATCTTCTTTGCCCTCTCACCACGCTTTCAACTCCCCCCACTCCTATTTTAATGTTTCTAGAACTGTAGTGAGATATGCTCACTGCTACATCCTAGCTTGAAGAACACAACACTGGACAATAATTGAAATATTTGCATTACTCTATGTAAAATGTAAGGATAAGTAATTCTGATAGTTCAATGTAAAAAAAAGAGGCCTCCTTTTAATCCATATTTATAAGCTAAACTTACAGTGAGACAATTGCTTCAAAGAAATTACATATAAATCTAAAAAAATACATATAAGATCTGCTCATAATGCTGTCAATAATTGATTGATGAATCTGGAATCTAAATACATTCCATTACATATGCATTAACACTCAATGTTGTGAAGAGGTTCATTCCTAGGCAGTTATAATTCTAGCACTCGGGAATGAGGGATCAAAAGTTTGAGGCTCACATGAAATACAGAGTGAGACAATGTCTTGTAAAGCCAAGGTCTGGGCATTTCATAGCAGTGGATTTTTAAAAAACATAATTCTTTATTGATTTTTTTGGAAATTTCACACCATGAACCCAAATCTCACTCACCTCCCAGTCCCTCTACATCTGTTCCTCACCCTTGCAGCATGCCCCCCAAAATCAATTAAAAACAAAACAAACAAAACAAAAAAAACCTACCTTACTCCTCCATCTTTCCAACACCTCTTCATTCATTCTAGTGATATCAGGAGCTGCAGTGTATCAGGCAGTATACCCTTTTCTCCAATCAGCCCCACACACAAAATGCTCATTTTAATGTCATTGGTCTGATTCAAGGCCTCTGGTACATTGTTATCACTGGACCCTTGGCAAAACTCCTCTCAGATATCCCACTGTTGCCCTGAAACATGCAAATTCTGTGGTTATCATTCTACAGGATAAGATCCTTTATGCTCTTTATGTCACCAGCAGGTGACAGACAAGGTAAATGTCAGGGTAGGCCAACCCAAGGCCCAGGATGTGGGTCTGGATGATAGCTAAGCTGGCTGGTCCTAACCACTGGGATTGCCACCTTAGGTGAGGGGCAGAGCCAGCTCTCCTAGGCCCATGCCATGTGGGCCAGCTCTCCCATAGGAGGGCAGGGCCAGCTCTACTGCTGCAGTGTCCAGCAAGGGGTAGGGCCAGCTATACCAGGGCGGTGAGGAGTGGGGCAGGCTTAGCACAGCCCTTGAATTTAAACACACATGCTTCCTATGACTCCCTGTGGTAACACGGGGCATGAACATCAACACAGACCCCAGCTGCAGCAGAAACATGAACCCAGACATGCCCTAGGCAGCAGCTCCAGCCGGGACATCACCATGGCCCTGGTGGAAGGCACAGGCCACCCTAAACAGTAGAGCACTGTCAGCAGCAAGGCCTTCGGATACCAGCATGGTCTTAGGTGTCTGTCTAGACCCTGGGCATCCTCTCAGCCCCCAGTGACAACAGGAGCTGTGGACATCAACCCAGATCCTGACTGCTGTTGGGTCATGGACCCAGACATGGTCCATGACAGCAGCCCAGGCCCAGATGACACCATGGCCCTGAGTAACAGTGCAGGCCACCTAGATCATCATAGCCCTGGTAGCATCATGACCCTCAGACACTAACATGGTTACATGTTGTGGCCCAGATCCTGGGAATCCATGTGGCCTTTGATGGTAACAAGGACCATACACACCATCACAAAACCCAACTGTGGTAGGACCATGCACCCAGACATGTTGTCCAGTAACAACCTGTGCTTGGGTGTCATCATGGCCCCAGGTGGAAATGCAGGCCCTTCAGATAGGCATGGCTCCTGCAGCAGCATGACCTTCGGACAGCAACATGGCCTCAGGTGACATTATAGATCCTGGATATTTGCTTGGCCTTCAGTGGTATCAGGAGCCACAGACATCAAACCAGACCCTGACTGTGGTAGGTCCATGGACTGAGAAATTGCCCAAACAACAGCCTGGGAGGGGATGTCACCATGGCCCAAGGTAGCATGGCCCCAACAGCAGTATGGCCCTTGGACACCAACATGGACTCAGGTATCTGATGAGACTCTAGTCACCTACATAGACTTCAGTGGTTACTGAAGCCATGGACATCAACAGAGATGGACCCAGATATGGCCCTAGGCAGCATCCTAGGCTGAATGATGTCCTGGTCTCTCGTGGCCAGCAGGCTGCCAACATCGGTCCATTCCTTGTCACTCTTCCTTCTTCAGTTCTGTGTCTTACCACAGCACACAAACCATTCTCTCTTTCTCTCCTATTTATCCACTATGCACTTGCTCATCACAATGGCACCCATCTGAACCAGTGCCACAACGTTCTGGGTGGGCCTGTGGATGCTTCAGGTTCCCAAGCCTGGAGGACCCTGGCTGCCCCGTGTGTGTCTTTTGCCTGCCTGAGCCACATAGCATCAGGCGGGCCTGTGGAAGTAGTAGAACATTTGTTTAGTAGCAGTCATGATAACTGCAGTTATCCTAGCACTACAGAAATAAATAAGTAAATAAACAAAGGAATCAATAAATAGTTAATTCTTTTAATTTAGTATATGAATTCAATGTAGTTCCAGTCAAAATTCCTTATGTATATTATGTCAGTATATTTGAAATACTAAACTGATTTTTGAAGTTAATGAGGAAAAACAAAAAGATCACAATAACTAAGATAATGTGGAAAGAAGAAAAAAGTTGGAAGATTCAAACTACCCAACTTTATGGCTTATGTTACAACAATCAACATAGATTTAATGAAATTAAGATGGATTAATGGAGCAAAATAGAAAACCCAGAAATAGATACACAAGATCTTCCATGCTGAACAACTTCAGGTAACTTATATAAATACTCCAAACTCAAGCAATTACAACAATTACCTGCTCTTAATCATGGGTACAATTATGATTCCATTCCAAACATTAAATTATAAATCAAGAGAAGGATAATTGCACATTACAGAAATCTAAGCAGTACTGTATCATTAAAATGATCAAGGTTAATACCATCATTAATGGATTAACAATTCTTAATGTTCATACAAGCCTGAGGAGTGATGGGCATAGTGCATCTGGTCAGTTTCAGGGACTTCCTGAAGCTTTTGAGTTGTTTATTTCCTGAGTCTTAAGGATAGCATCTTGTGTCTTAATGGACTTCCCTCCAAGGTATGTTTTATGTGGGAGAAAATTACTACAGAATACACATTCAAGTAGGGGGGAAATATTCTGGGAACTGAGGCTCAAGTATAAATGGTATGTTTGAGCAGTAGTGTGATGAAAATAATGGAAGACATGAGGATAAAGTCAGGGTGGAAGTCAGAGGTCACAGTGGCCATGTCCTGGAAGCACAGGGACTTGAATATTATTTTAAAGATCTGAAGTTTACTAAGTGTGATGTAAATTGGTCTGTGAATTGACAGGTACTAAAAAGGAATTGAAGCAGAAAAATCAACAACAATGAAAAAGTTGCTACAAGAAAGTTGCTATAAAAATGAAGGCAGGAGATGACAGTGTTCTGAAGAAGGATGAACACATGGTAGTAGATGGGCTAGAAGAGTCACATACGGCAGTTCTGACCAAGAGTCAGTAGGATCTTCTACCGATCTTGGATGTGGTTGTAGGAGGAAGGGTAAAGTCCAAATTGTGACATATACTTGGAAGAAAAGTTTTGACACCGGTTTTGTCTGAGAATTCTTCAGGAATAGAAGTTGGGAGACATAGAAACAGATGAGGAATTTAGTTTTGGATGTAATAAGAACCTTTTATAAGCCAGATACTGGTGCTGTATATAGATGAACAAATTTGTACTTGGGGGATAAGGGGAGATTGAAGTAGAACTTTAGGAGTTTTTAGATTCAGAAGAAATTTCAAGTTATGAAAGTAAATGAGATCCTTTCAAGGGGAAGTGTAAACAGGAAGGTGTTGGACAGTTATCACCCACCTCCACCTTTAAGAGGTCAGGGTTATTTGAACTTACTGCCTCAGAATCCAAGGAGGAGCCCTGAGACAGATGTGGTCAGAACAAGTAAGTGTTCCAAAGGTGAGGGATGATCAGCTATGAAAAGTATAATTAATCAACAAAGAGAAAATCTTAATCTGAGAAGATCAACAATGGTTATCAACACAATTGTAACTTTCTTTTCCTATTTTGTTATTGAGGAGAAAGAAGGTATGGATCTTGTCAATAGTTAAATTTGGATAAAGGCATTATTCAGAGTGATTACTATATATCTTAGTATAGAACTGGGCTCAGTTCTCAATATAGCATGGGATGCTCAGAAACGGAGCAGAGTGGGAATCGGTGTGTGGAAAATCACTCAGAACGATTATCAGAGGTGGTGTGTGCAGCTGTTCCCTCCATGCTGAAACACTCCCTCATGAAGAAAAGTGGAGGCATCCTCCCAAGAAAGTTACCAGACAAGAGACCACTAGACTATCTGAGCAGTGACTGGGGACAGGAGAACAGTGTGCCTATCTGAAAATTATATAAGCAACTTCAGGAACCCTGCTTCCCTGGATGAGTTCTCACTCATATTGGTGGGGTTTTTCCGGTGAGGTAGCTGCTCAGCTCACTGCTGCCCTTATAAGTAACATTTCACCCATATTCCTGGAAGAGATGTCTCCTTGATGCTTCTGTAAGTAGCCCCAGTAAACTCACAGATTCACCAATCTAGGCTTATACGGAATCATTGCTTCCATCTGTGATTGGTGCATCATATGAGGTGAATGCACATTTCACTGTTTTGCCTGAAAAAAAATCACAGCAGAGATAAAGGGAGAGGGTCTAGCAAACAAAACTCTTGCTGAAGGCAGGCCTGCATGTTTTGTCATCATTGGTAAGGAAGCATGGTAGGGGAAGCACATTGTCAGCTCATACAGAGGGTGGCGGTGGGTGGGCATTGTCAGCAAATACAGAGGGTGGCAGTGGGTGGGAGTTGTCAGCTCATACAGAGGGTGGCAGTGGGTGGGCATTGTCAGCTCATACAGAGGGTGGCAGTGGGTGGGCATTGTCAGCTCATACAGAGGGTGGCAGTGGGTGGGCATTGTCAGCTCATACAGAGGGTGGTGGTGGGTGGGCATTGTCAGTTCATACAGAGGGTGGCAGTGGGTGGGCATTGTCAGCAAATACAGAGGGTGGCAGTGGGTGGGCATTGTCAGCAAATACAGAGGGTGGCAGTGGGTGGGCGTTGTCAGCTCATACAGAGGGTGGCAGTGGGTGGGAGTTGTCAGCAAATACAGAGGGTGGCAGTGGGTGGGCGTTGTCAGTTCATACAGAGGGTGGTGGTGGGTGGGCGTTGTCAGCTCATACAGAGGGTGGCAGTGGGTGGGCATTGTCAGCTCATACAGAGGGTGGTGGTGGGTGGGCGTTGTCAGTTCATACAGAGGGTGGTGGTGGGTGGGCATTGTCAGTTCATACAGAGGGTGGTGGTGGGTGGGCATTGTCAGTTCATACAGAGGGTGGTGGTAGGTGGGCGTTGTCAGCTCATACAGAGGGTGGCAGTGGGTGGGCATTGTCAGCAAATACAGAGGGTGGTGGTGGGTGGGCGTTGTCAGTTCATACAGAGGGTGGTGGTGGGTGGGCATTGTCAGTTCATACAGAGGGTGGCAGTGGGTGGGCATTGTCAGCTCATACAGAGGGTGGCAGTGGGTGGGAGTTGTCAGCAAATACAGAGGGTGGCAGTGGGTGGGCACTGTCAGCTCATACAGAGGGTGGCAGTGGGTGGGCATTGTCAGCAAATAGTGGGTGGGCATTGTCAGCTCATACAGAGGGTGGTAGTGGGTGGGCACTGTCAGCTCATACAGAGGGTGGTGGTGGGTGGGCATTGTCAGTTCATACAGAGGGTGGCAGTGGGTGGGCGTTGTCAGCTCATACAGAGGGTGGCAGTGGGTGGGCGTTGTCAGCTCATACAGAGGGTGGTGGTGGGTGGGAGTTGTCAGCAAATACAGAGGGTGGTGGTGGGTGGGCATTGTCAGCTCATACAGAGGGTGGTGGTGGGTGGGAGTTGTCAGCAAATACAGAGGGTGGCAGTGGGTGGGCATTGTCAGCTCATACAGAGGGTGGTGGTGGGTGGGCATTGTCAGTTCATACAGAGGGTGGCAGTAGGTGGGCGTTGTCAGCTCATACAGAGGGTGGCAGTGGGTGGGCATTGTCAGCAAATACAGAGGGTGGTGGTGGGTGGGCATTGTCAGCAAATACAGAGGGTGGTGGTGGGTGGGCATTGTCAGCAAATACAGAGGGTGGCAGTGGGTGGGCATTGTCAGTTCATATAGAGGGTGGTGGTGGGTGGGCATTGTCAGTTCATACAGAGGGTGGCAGTGGGTGGGCGTTGTCAGTTCATACAGAGGGTGGCAGTGGGTGGGCGTTGTCAGTTCATACAGAGGGTGGCGGTGGGTGGGCGTTGTCAGCAAATACAGAGGGTGGTGGTGGGTGGGCATTGTCAGCAAATACAGAGGGTGGCAGTGGGTGGGCATTGTCAGCAAATACAGAGGGTGGCAGTGGGTGGGCATTGTCAGCAAATACAGAGGGTGGTGGTGGGTGGGCATTGTCAGCAAATACAGAGGGTGGTGGTGGGTGGGCGTTGTCAGCAAATACAGAGGGTGGCAGTGGGTGGGCATTGTCAGCAAATACAGAGGGTGGTGGTGGGTGGGCATTGTCAGCTCATACAGAGGGTGGTGGTGGGTGGGCGTTGTCAGCTCATACAGAGGGTGGTGGTGGGTGGGCATTGTCAGCTCATACAGAGGGTGGTAGTGGGTGGGTGTTGTCAGCACATATGGAAGGCTCTTAATAAGAGGGACTTCACAGGATTTTTTGCTACCACAGTGTTTTAGGCAGAAGGAAACTAACAGGCCGAGCAGAAGATTTGGGGGTCAGACAAAAGTTTTGTCAAAAACACTCTGTCAATACATTGCTGATTACAAAGCTTTTAAAAATAAATTTCCCTGTCTTATTTTCATAAAGTCCAGGCAAAGCCTTTTTTGTTTTTGTTTGCTTCAGTTGGAAAAACTGATGAAAAAATGAAACTCTTTTCCAGAAGTTATGGTGCTCTCAAATGATAAGGTCCAGCTAGACAAGTTTATGTCATTTAAATATGGTGAGATGACAACCTTTCAAAGTTTTTGTGATTCATGCTATTAATCAACAACATATTTTTCTTTCTATTTAAATTTGAAGAACATAATTCTTCTAGTAATATTTACAATTAATGACATTAAAACAGACAGAAGAGGCCAGAGGAATGGCTCACCAGTTGATAGTATATACTGCTCTCTCAGAGGACTGAGCTTTGGTTTCAAGCATCTACACATGAGATGGCTCACAACCACATTTAACTACAGCTCCAGGTATTTCAACTTCCTCTGTTGGCTTCCTCAGTGTGGTGGTTTGAATAAGAATGACCTCCATAGGCTCATGTGTTTGAATTCTTAGTCACCAGTGAGTGGCACTATATAAAAGAATTGGAAGGATTAGGGGGCGTGGCCTTTTTGGGGGAAGAGTGTCTTTAACGGTGGACTTTGAGGTTACAAAATCCCATGTCAAGTCCAGTCTCTCTCTCTTGGCTGCAGATCAGGATGTAACTCTTAACTACCTCTCCAGCACCATGACTGAAGATGGACTAAAACTCTGAAACTGTAAGCTAGTCCCCAATTAAATGCTTTCTTTTATAAGAATTGTCTTGGGTCTCCTCACAGCAATAGAATAGTGACTAAGACACCCAGTTATTACCCTCATGTGCACTTTCCCACAGAGAGCCCCAACCCTATACACACAAGTAAAAATAAAAACAAAATCTCTAGAGAAGTCAGAGAGAAAAGTATTTAATTACTTAAGTTGAGTCATAACTTATCTATTTTCCCTATGGCAGTTGTGAGGTTAGGTGAAGAGAGTCAAAACTGCCTAAGACATTCTGAAGAAATCACTCAGGTAGACAAAGGCAGACAAACCTCTATAACACATGATACTAAGGACCACACTAGACACACTATAAAGGACTTTGGCGATATAAACAAACAATAACAAACTCAGCTTGAGTGTTGGGACAGAAGTGACCTATTGTGGGAGAAAGTCAAGAAGATTGAAAGCAGAATGATAAATATACTGCTCTCCCTAGGAGTACTCCGGGCTTCTCAGGCCTGGAGGTAGTCATGTTGGGCTCCCAGATCCATCACAGCTTTCATCTGAGCATCTGACACACCAAGGTCAAGACAACAAGAAACCTCAAACATCCAGACAGCATCAGCATTGATGGATGACTTAATTATCTTGAGCTCCTGATGAATGAATAGTGTAAGCATTCCCAGGGGATATTTTGTGGTCCTCAAGTTGACAATGACTTAGCCAAGTGGGTTATTACAGCCATGATCTGATAAGATAAAAATATTTCTAAGCTACAAAACATCAGTGTTTTATACTGAGCTGGCTATACAATTTTCTTGGGGTATAACAAGATATCCTGCCTATTAATAGATGGATATCACTGATACCTGTCTGGAAGCAAACTCAAAAAAGGACATAATTTCCATTTGTTGCAATAAAAGGGTATTGGTAGACAAGTTTAGCAGAGTGAATTGACTAAATAAGCATCTAGTTTGATATATACAAATACTCATAAACACATGCGTTATTTTAGGTAACAAAAAAGAGAAGAGAAATTATCTGAGGCTACTCAAATTAGAGTTATATTAATTAGCATTAGAGATGTATCAATTAGATTTTGAAAAGGAAGTATCTAATCATCTTGAAATTAACAAGTGTTCAGTTACTCAGATGATAAAATGTGTTTAGTTTATATATGGGATATTTACATCATTTTAAATCAGGTACTGTGCTTCCAGAATTTTACAAACATGACATTTTTTTCTCCTTTTGTATGGAAGGGAAATAATTTGAAACTTCCAAACAAGTGCGAGTTCAGACCTAGAATCATTCTGCTGTCCAGTGTGCATATTTGTAAGGCAGATTCAGAACAGGAGTGGTGAGTGAACTGAGAAGAGCACAAATTTCCAAGTTACAATTGGAGGTCCAAACGCAAACCAAACTCATTAATTTAGCTTCACAATATGTAATTTTTGATATAAATCTTGACTTACTACAAATTCTAATTCTATGATCAATGATTAAAGTCACCTTTGGCTACATAGCAAGGTCGAGTCCAACTTGAGCTATAGGTAACCTTGTTTCAAGAAAAAAAAATCAATAAAAATAAATTGTTCCAGCAAATTCATATTTGAAAATTCAGGTTTGTACAACATAATATGAAGAGGTTCTGGAATCTCATCACTTACATGCTATTATTCTAAAAGAATGCTCGCCAGGCGGTGGTAGCACACACCTTTAATCCCAGCACTCGGGAGGCAGAGGGAGGCGGATCTCTGTGAGTTTAAAGCGAGCCTGGGCTACAGAGTGAGTTCCAGGACAGGCTCCAAAGCTACACAGAGAAACCCTGTCTCGAAAAACCCAAAAAAAAAAAAAAAAAAAAAAAAAAAAGAATGCTCTTAGAGCTCTATAATACTTTGCCATTGTAATTATATAAGAAAATAGTTTAAATAGTTTAAACATGTACATATTAAATAAAGCATAAAGGCCATATGATTATTTCAATAGGTGCAGAAAATTCAACACCCATTTATCATTTAAAAATCTTCAGAAATTAAGAATGAAGAAAGTCCTTAGTAGAAGAGAAACTATGCAGGACAAGCTGGAGACTAAATTCATTTTCAAAAGTGAGAACCTGGGAAGTTTCCTTTGGAATTAGGAACCACTCAAACATATTCACCCTTTTCATTCCTTCTCAGTAATGTTCTGAAGCTCTGGCCAGAACAAGTAAGTAAGAAAAGAAATAAAAACCCACAAACTGTAAGAAATGAATCAAATTTGACCGATTTTTAAAATTGTATTTCTTTGTGTGCATATATGTAAGGCATTCTGTTTGATGTAAATATGTACATAGACAAATATTGAAAACAAATTCTTGCTCCTTTGGGGGGCAGCACACAACTAAAACCAGCAAGCCAAAAACTGTAGTAAAAGTGGAGAGGTCCATGTGTCTTAGTAGCAAATGAGGTCTATGGGAGTCAAAAATGAAGAGTATTGATGTAGACTTTAAAGGAAGATACATAGGGATAGTTCAGAAATGAGTTGACATATGAAAGGTTTCCAAGAAATTGATATTGAGAATTCAAGAGACTTCCAGAGAAGGAGGTTGAGGTGAGAAAGCTTTTATGCATAAATAAATAGTTTCCACTTGTGAGAAATTTAGTGTATGACCAGAGGGTAGAGAGATTGCAGGGAAAAAACAAGAAACGAAGGGTGCAATACGAGGATGGGAAACAGGAACCAGTCACTGAAGGCTGCTATGACATGCATGCAAGTATTTGGGAGATGTTAACATCCATGATAGGAGAAGGGCATGGCAGTCTCAGCTCCAGAAATATAAAATGAGGACATGGGAAATAATTTTCAGGATTGTTCATTGAGGTACATATGTGAGTGACATTTTCAACACATTGGTATCTTATGTACTGGGGTGTAATGAAGACATTGTCCCTAACATCTAAATGGATTCTGCTTTTCTCTGTATGACTGAGTATGTGGATCTGAGATTTGTGACACACCTGTGTATGTCTATTTGTTTGTATGATTTACAGGTAAATGGATACATAGATAGAGAATAGTTGGTAATAGCTATATAGATGATAACTAACTAGTTGATATATTGAAGATAGATATACAAATAAATACACTCACACATACAAACACACACACACACACAGAGAGAGAGAGAGAGAGAGAGAGAGAGAGAGAGAGAGAGAGAGAGAGAGAGAGAGAGAGATCACAGAGAGATAGGGAAAGCCTTGTTAATAAAAAGTAGTCTAACACTTCCTCCAGTAGACTATGAGTAATACTAGTGTTATTATATTGAACTGAACACCACCTACCAACCAACACTAACAAAAAAAAGGATTATGAAAATTGAATGATACCTTCTTAAATATCTCTCTTTTAAAATGACTACTAAACTAACTGATAAATGTAGCTACCCTCCTTATTTTCAATTGGTTGATAGCATGCCCCTCTAAGGACAATTTAAAATACAGTTCATTCTTCATTGAGCATTGTGGTGCTAATTGCTAATCTTGGTTGTCAACTTGCCTGTATCTGGAATTAGCTAAAACACAAGCTGCTGGACATTCCTATGAGGAATTTTCTTGATCAACATAGTTAAAGCAGGAAGACCCTTCCTAAATGTGGGAAGCACCTTGTGGTAGGCACCCAGATGAAAGGACATGGTAGAAGGAAGATTTTGCCCTTTGCCTGCTTGCCCTCACTCTTGATGGCATCTATCCTGTTACTACTACATTCCTTCACCAACATTAGAAGCAATTAATTTGGTTCTAATGTAGATGAAGACCAGCAGATCCCCAAGAATCACCCAGGCTTAAGTGTCACATTATGACTTCTGAGGTATCCAGCCCTGAGGACTGAACAACTACTAGATTCTTGTGTCTCCGGGGTGAAGCAGCCATTGTTGGTCCAGCAATCTAATTAATTTCTTTATATGCATACAGTATTCTATTAGTTACGTTCTTTTGGAGAATCCCAACTAATACATTAGTTATATGGGTGGTGACCTATGCTGAACTTACAGGCTTCAGTAGAAATTGTGTTCTGTGCAGCTGTACTGTTGCCTGTTTCCTTGGGATAACTTCCTTAGTTCCTTGGGATGACTCCATAAACAGTTGAAATTCCTGGGCCATTGAGACATCTCACAGGGCATACCTGGACTTCCCACAATTCTCTTAATGTTTTTCATATACAAGAATATTGCCACTCACTTTGTTTTTATTTTCCCTATCTCAGAAGCATTAGTCCGGATGAATATGATATTAGAGATTTAACCTCCTTTCTTTTTCAAGTTTCTAATTAAAGCTTTACCTCTGTACTAATTCCTATGGCTACTGGAACCAATTATGCTGTACTTGGTGATTTAAATGCTAACTTTGTTGTGCTCTAGGTCTCTAGACTAAAAGATTCGGGTCTCACTGGTCTAATGTAAAGATGTTGGTGAGCCTTCCCTTTCTAGAGATTCCAGAGATGAACCCAGTGTTCTACCATGTTATGCTTCTAAAGGCTGAAAGTATAACGTGGCACACATCTTTTTTCTTCCACCAATTGCGTCCTCATAGTGCATCTCTTTGATGACCTGCTTTCATTTCTTTCTTCCCACATACAGGGACTCCTGTGGTTGTCTTGAGTTGGACTGGATCTCTCAGGTCAGTCTCCCAATTTCAAGGTCAGTATTTTTATCTGCAGAATGCCTCTTGCCATGTAAAATGCAAGGATTTCTGGTATAAACTGTGATTTGGGCATGGTGTTTTTTCTGAGCTGCTGTTCCTTACCTAGCTCATTTTTAAACTAGGGTTTCATTTCATAAGTAGACATCTAGTAAGGCTACATGTAAATGAATGCTCTCTAGAAGAGGATGCTTTGTGTTCTCTCTGTAGGGTGGAAGCCCTGAATGAGTGAAGTTCTGAGTGAATGTGTCTGTTGATATGGGCATAGCCATTACAAAGATAGAACCTCAGATCCAAGGAGGAATGTCAAAGCAACCCTCCCCACAGTCAGGAGGGTGAGGCTCAGAGGGAAATGGCAAAACTTTACATGGGGAACTGAGTGGGAGTATTGGCAATGTGCACAGATAATGTCCAGTACAACTGCCCCTACTCATGTTTCTTCTCTGAAGACTGCTCTCCTACAGGGGCTGATCCAAGCAAGAATAACTAAACCTGTGCCCTTGAGCCACATGTGTATGAAATTCACCTCTGTATTTCTCTGTCTGTAATAACGCCACCTCCTTTTTAGTCATGTGCACTAATCCTGCCTCTCTATTCCTCTCTATTCATAAACATATAACATAAAAGCAACGAGCTTCTGGGGTGCTGTAGTTTTCTCCAGTCAGAAGCTCAAAACATCTGATCCCAGATTTTTTGTCAGTCTGTCCATGTGTCTCTCTGTCATTTCTTCATTCTTTCCCTCTTTCTAGTCAGGTTTATCCCTGGAGCCATGCACAGATATGGCACTCTCTATTTTAAATCACTGACCCAAATCATTGCTCTGTTTGCTCAAGGGCATCAATCTTGAAATCTAACGGACCATCATATGGCCAGATAGCTTAAATTGCATCTAACTATGAATCTTGTAAACTATGAAGTATTGGGAAAGGGTCTTGGCTCACTCTAGTTTAAATTTCCTCAACTTTAAAGCACAGCATTGCTGAGAATGGTGGCACACTCTTGTGATTCCCAGCACTCAGAAAGTTGAAGCAGGAAAAGTGAAGGGTGAAAGAGAGATTCATGTATTTACAGAAACCCTTGGAGGAGAGAGAGAGAGGGAGGGGAAGAGAGAGAATAAATGAACAGAGAGGTGGAACAGGGAGCATTAATTATAGCATCTACATCACATGCTTCTTCATAGGACTTTAGGACATAGACCCAGCGTCAAAATAATAGGAAGACATAGGATGAAGTCAAAGGAGAAGCTGGACCAGTCCTTCTCTCTTATCCTGCTGAACATTTTCCTGTCATATCCAGCTGCCTCTCTCTCAATCTGGGCATGGACAGTTTTAAGTTTTTGACTGTGTATTAATATAATAGCCTCCTGTTCCTATTTCTGTATCCATGCCAATGACAGGGCCCTCCAAACACCTCTTGTCTCTCATTTCCCATGGGGCTGTATCCTCCTCCTTGCCACTCCAGCCTCACTTGAAAGAATTGCTAACATTAATGGACACAATTGGTGTGGTTGCCCACAAAGATCCTCTAGTGAAAAACTACAAAGCTGTATGGTGAGGATAAATAAAAAATAGTCTCAGAAAGTGGGTGTATCAGGAAAAAATGACAGTACAAGATATGTGTGGATTTGACTTGTAGGAAGATTGAGTTGCCTTTAGGAATATACACAAATATGAAAGAATATGAAGCAAAAGGAAGACCTGAAAAATGATAGAGAGACATGAGTTTGTTTGAAGAAAAATACAATAAGAAAAGAGAGATCAGAATTTGGAAGAGTCTCATGAGCATTAACTTCTATAACTGCAGCTAACTGTAGACATTTCCCCCAGTGCTTTGGTCATAAACCAGCAAGTATCAGTCACAACTAAAAACCAAGCCATCTAGAACTGACTGATGAGTTCTACAAGGACACTTGGAACCGGAATTCTTTTAAAAGTTGGAAGCCAATGTAACATTATAGAGAGTAACATAATTCTTTAGTCGAAGGAATTGAGTTTTGGAGTTCTGAGCATTGAACTCAGGGCGTTCGTGCTGGGCAAGTGCTCAGTGCTTAGTGGTTCGTGGCATTGTGATTTTGGTCTTACTCATCAATACACTGATTACAGGAGTCCACTAAGTTTTAGAATTATTTGGGGCTTTAAACTGATGATATTAGCCTACGTACAGAAATTCTTTCTAATATAGGGAAGAAAATGTCAAAATTGAAATAGAGAAGAGAAGAGACTGAAATTTGTACCCACTGTTTCTTATTTAGACTTTTTAAAACCCATGGTTTATGATATGTTCAGATATGACGAAAGTATACAGGTCAGCTCTTTGGTTGCTATTTTTGAGCTAATTAAAATTATGGAAAATAGTTACAAACATTGAATATTAGCAGTATTATCTAAATTTAGTTGTCATGTCTGTTAGAACAAAGACTGCTGAGATTTATTTTACAGGCTTGATGTATAGTAAAAAGCAAAGTTTAAGTTTTAGATAATGATTGGTTTAATTTAAGTTTTCTTTATTAAACAATACGCATACTTTATGATGATAAATCAGAGTGGGTTGGGAACTGGGGATGGCTAAGTGGGTAAAGTGTTTGCTGTGTGGGTGTGAGGGCCTGAGCTTGAAACACCAGAGCTTATATAAACCTGGACACAGCAGCACCTGTATAATTCCTGCTGTGAGAAGCCTGAAGACAGAGCTAGCCAGGCACACATAGTAGTAACTACAAAAAGACTCAGTCTCCAACATGATGGAAGGCTAGGTAAGACTCTGCAGAAACACACAGAGAGAGAGAGAGAGAGAGAGAGAGAGAGAGAGAGAGAGAGAGAGATTAAAAAAACAAAAACTAAAATTAACTGCTAGAAAGAACCAGCATGTATGGAAGCTGGCATGCTTTCAGTGGCCTCAGTTAGATCGACCAAACAGGCTTTCTTTTTAGTCCTTTCAATCCTCTGGATGGATGTCAGGCAACCATACTCTCTTATGTATCACTACTGATTTTATCTTTCCAAGTGGAGAAAAATAGGAGCACATCAAGAGAAGCAACAGACTATGGGAGCTCAGTTAGATGAGCAACTTTATCCTTATAGAGTGTTAAATGCTCACACTTGCGTTCTGTAAGAGATACTTGCAAATATCTTTACTATTTAAAGTAATAACAGAAAACATTGGATCACCCAAGACCTTTGAAAGTGTTTATTAGCTTTATATCCATGGCATAAATGTGTGTAGCAATGTATTTGTGTTAAGGATTAACACAGTAGATAGGGGATTAGAGACAGCTGGAGAAGTAAAATAAATTAATTTCACACATCTTTTATTAAACGTAAAAATGTTCTCTTGGATTATATAATTTTGACTATTTAAAGTGCAAAAAAATAGTGTTTAATATTTTTAACACAATTCATGAACCGAAAGCCCTCAGTGGGCCTTTTCATTTGTCTTATCCTGCTATGGCAAGCCTGAGCTATAGAATAAAATACTGATATTTAATGGTGGCAATAAATGCTGATGCTCTGCTGACTAAGTATGCATTGAGACTGTTCTTCTATGGTTTCTTTTCTTTTCTAATATGTTTTAACTTCATAAGATCTGCTACATCCTCGCATCCAATAATGTCAGTCAGATCTCACTGCTAAGAGCCTTATAAACAGACGAAGCTACAGTCACACTGGTGCAGAAGGACTAGGTCGGTCCCATGCAGGCTCCCTTACTATTAGTCCAGAGTCTGTGTGCTCCCATGACCTCAGGTCAGCCATGTCTTGGTTCCTTCATCATGACCTTGACCACCCTGGCTTGTACAATTCTGATTCCCTTTCTTCAGGACTTGGCTGTGAAATTCTGTATCTGTTTCCATAACTTACTGGATAGAGGCTCTGTGATGACAATTAGGATTGTCACAAATCTGATTACAGTAGGTGGTCAGTTCAGGCATCCTCTCCACTATTGCTAGGGGTCTTAGCTGGGGTCATCCTTGTGGATTCCTCGGAGTTTCTCTGGTACCAGTTTTCTGTAGTACAAATCTTAAAAGGTCTTATTAGTAAAAACAAACCCAGAGCCAGGTATTGGGGTTGAATGCTGAAAGATCAGAGAGACAGAACACGCCACAGCTAACCTCACCTTGCCAACTTCTCAGCGGATCCTATTTCCTCAGACTGAATGCCTCTGAATCCTCATCCGAATGGATCTCAGCTGAACTGCTGCTAAAAGCTAAAATCTTAAAAAGGCTCTAGTTCCTGGTCCTCATGCCTTATATACCATTCTGCCTCCTGCCATTATTTCCTGGGATTAAAGTCATGTGTCTTTCCCAAGCTAGACATGAGATCTCAAGTGCTGGGATTAAACATGTGTGTCACCATGCCTGGTTGTTTCCAGTCTGAACCTACAGAGATCCAAATGGATCTGTGCCTCCAGAATGCTAGGATTAAAGGCGTGTGCTACCCCTGCCTAACCTCTCTGTTTAAGATAGTGGCTGTTCTGTTCTCTGACCCCCAGATAAGTTTATTGGGGTGCATAATATATCAACCATAGGTTTCTCTCTAATCTTCTGTCCTGCCCCCAAAGTACCTCTTGTACTCAGCCCTGGCACTTAGCTGGCTTTTGGGAACCTGTTTCCCATGCTGGATTGCCTTGCCCAGCCTTTATACAGGAAGAGGACCTTAGTCCTACCTCAATTTGATGTGTCATGCTATGTTAAAGTACATGGGAGGCCTGCCCCTTTTTGAAAGGAGACAGAAGAGGAGTGGATGGATGGGCAGGGAGTTAGATAGGAGTAGGGAGGAAGGGAATGGGAGGAAAGGAGGGAGGGGAAACTGTGTTTGGTATATAAAATAAAGGAAAAAATGTTTAAAAAAATGTCAGTCTGCAGAATAACATGTCATCTTCAGATACTTGGCCCTCATAGTAAAACAAAAGGAAGGATTCCAGTAATTTCATTCAGTTAAATACTAGACATTTCCATAGTGATTTTTCCCATAGGCATTCCATTGATGAGCTAAGACGTCATGCTCAGATACTGGTCTATGTGAATGTACTTTCCTTAATGTCCACAGTATGTTCTGAATCCATCATTTTGACTTTAGATTCAGTGCTGCTTACATTTTCTAAAATGATGACTGGCAGACCTAAATCCATTACAGACACCATTACAGAATTGCAAAGAAATGTTGGATAATTACCCCTCTATTGTGTATTACATTCATTCATTGTGAGATTTAATTGAACATCTCATATATATGATGGAGCAATAATAGCTTTTTATATACTGTATCCCATATAGTGTTCATAACAACTTCTTGTGGCATTCACTATATTTTTAGTTGTTTTTCTTCCAATGAGTAAACTAAACACAAAGAAATAAATTATCTGTGGTAAAACAAGCAGGAGTCAGAACTCAATTTGTAGGACCCAAGCTACAGCAATATGAGCAACAGAATGGTTAGCTATTACTGTGACCATACATACATATGTCCTGTGGAAAGTTTAAAATGCCTCCATTAACCAATATTATTCAGAGTAATTGAAGGAAAATAGAATCAGAACTTCAGACTCAATAGTTTAGTAAATTCGGCACATTAACTATGAGCATTCATTGCTATGAGTGGCTTTCTGTATCCACTCATAGTAATATGGTGTCTGTCCACACATGATACTTGAATAGAATGTGCTATTTTAAAAGTGTTGTTTGTTGATTTTTGTGAACTAATGAGGGCAATGTATAAGAACGAACATTTTCATCCCAAATCTGATCATATGGAACAGGCCAAAAACACACTGACTTTTTATGTAAACAAAGGCTATGCTTAACAGTCTGTCTTCTCATGTCTTAGGGCTTTAAGGGGATGAGAATTCAACAAAAATAACTGGACAGAATTCAACAAAGCATGCCTTTGGGTACCAGAGGCATGAAACAGAGGTAAGTCTTCCAAGTTTCAAACCATTTTCTCTTAAACCCCCAAAATGTTATTGTGTGAATACTAAACATTGCCCTGAATTGCTGCCAACATACCAAAGGAAACCCTTCCTATGGAAACAGAAATGAACAGAATCTGAATCTGTTCACAGTGTTCTTGGCAACACAGAGGACTTGAGGTCACTCTGAGTTTTCTAAAAATGAAAACTAAAGACACAGGTTCTCCTCCATCTGTCATCTATAAACCATTCTCTAAGTGGAAGCAAGAAAGACCTTAAAACTGTGAAGGAATGTTGAGCTACAGTCTGTGTAGGGTGGAGCCAAGCTTTGAATTACCAAGCTCAACTGGGGGTGGTGTACCAAACACATGCAGAATTGTAACTTCTACATGTAACTTTCTACATGAAAAATGAATTTTGTTATAATGAAGTTTCCATGGAATCATATATATTGTTTTAAATATCTCCACAGTCAAGTATGTCTAAGTAATTATTGGCTCTGTCCACTAATATTAAGAGATTGAATATTGACAATACAATTTACATCTTTAACAAATAGGTATATTGTTAGAATAAATAAGGTTTTATATTTGGGAACACATGAAATTTTCTTGATAATATTTAGAAATAAAAAATTTAGTTTTAGTCAAAGTAAAAAGAAACTATATACTTTGTCAGATGAGAAAAAGAAAGAATCATGTGTGTTGAGGAATATTATTTTAACTATTTAAAGATGGGTTATATTTGTTTATGCTGTGGAATATTACTTTAACAATGTGAATATGTGTTACATTTGCTTGTCCTGCATTTGTTTAATTATGTAAGGATGTGTTGCATTTGTTTCACCTTGTTTGCCTAAGGCACCTGATTGGTCTAATAAAGAGCTGAATGGCCAACAACTGTGCAGGAGAGGTACAGGAGGGGCTGGCAGGCAGAGAGAATAAGTAGCAGAAGAAATCTAGGCTTGAGAGAGAAGAAGGAGGAGAGAACAAGGGAGAAAGAGAGGGACATACCTGAGGCTAGAATCCAGGAAGCCACCAGACAGACAGACACATAAGCAGGAAAGTATGACATACAGAAAGGAAGAAAGATTGAAAAAAAAATCACAAAGCAAACTATAGAAAAATAGAAACAGACTGAAATAAGAGATAAGATAAGGCTGAACATTGGTAACTAATAAGTCTCTGTGTCATGATTTGGGAGCTGGTTGGTGCCCTAAAAGAAAGCCTGTTTCACATGTGTTTGTGGCATCATGTATGATATTTATTCAGTTTGCTCCTTGCAGCTCTCTCATGCTTCCTGGTGTGTGTTCATCCTGATTAATACTTTAAATTCCTGCTGGTGATGTGTCGGGGTGTTATAACTCCACTGGGATGCTCCATGGGACTCACTGTGTTACCTTGTTGTCTTTTATTCTTTTTTTCATATAACCAGGATCAATCAGGCCTCTTCTCTGCACAGTGCAAACACAAGCATGCACACACACACACACACACAGAGAGAGAGAGAGAGAGAGAGAGAGAGAGAGAGAGAGAGAGAGAGAGAGAGAGAGAGAGATCACTTTCAATTATGGCTCATTGAGAGGTGAAAAATAACTCCACTTTCACATAAATACCAAGAGCTGATTTAGCTAATCATTGGCAAATTTGTTCTGAATCTTTTCTTTGGGACAATCTACAGAAGTCTACATCTTTCAATTCATGTTTAGACTTTCAATTTTAAAGGAAATTTTATAGCCTTAGGTAACTTTTCAATTTTGCACTAAGCACAAATCAGAGCAGAAGCCTTTGAAATTATTTTATCTCTTGTATTTTCTCATATGTATCTATCTATTTATTTATTTTTCAGAATTCCATGTATCAGTGCTCTATTTGTCTTATTCCTACCTCTTCTTCTCCCTCTAGCTCTTCTCTTCTCACCCCAATACCCTCTCAAATGTATAGCTTCCTATTCTATAGTAATCTACTGATTCAGTGTTACTCATAAAGATGGCTTTAGGACTGACCACTGGGATTAAATAACTTATCATAGAGCTCATCCCTAGGAAATACTAATTCTCCCTGTCTCAATAGTCATTAATTAAGTACCTGTAGCTCTTCATCTAGAGATTGGGACTAGTGAGGTTTCCTCCACCCACATTGGCAAGTAGACAGGTATTGTCATTATGCGAGTCTCTTCTAGGAGACCATATTGTTGAGATGTGGTGCAGCTGACCAAGTCTAGAAGACACTGTCTCTCATTAAGTATGCTGGTCTTCCATCCTCTGCAGCCTTTCCATGCCATCTTCCACAGTTTTCCCTGAGTCTTGGGTGTATCAGTTGGGGCTGGGTTCCCCATGATCACTTACTTGCAGCACCTTGACCAGTTGTGGGTGGCTCTCTGTAGTGCCCTCTGTCTCCTGCAAACAAAGAAACTTCTTTGATGATGTGAGACCAGCACTTACCTGTAGGTATAAGGGTAAGTATTAAGAATATAGTTAGAAAGTATATAGCAGTAGTGAGAGAGTTCTTTCTTGGGTCCACAACTTCTACAAGTATGAGTAGTTAGCCAGGTTTAACATGCTAGGCATGAATTAATTCCCTCCTGAGCAGACCTTCAGTCAAAATAGAAAGATCTTGGGTTTTTTTTAATAAGTATATATTTTATTTATTTTGCTCATTTAAGCAGTTGCCTTGTGGTATGTGTGGGTGGGTGGTGATGTATTAATGCCATGGTGTCCATGTGGAAATCCTCTTTCAAACAACTGCTTGAAGCAATTGTTTCCTTTCTTACCTAATGTAGTACCCAAGGATTGAACTCAGATCATCGGGCATGATAGAGAACACCTACCTTTATTGGCTGAGCCATTTCTCTGGATCTTATGTTTATTTCATAAATAAAAATAGAGGAAATGGAATGGATTTCAAGGGTAGGGAGTGTGTATGCATTTCTGGTCTTAATATCATTTAACAATGGTTCACACTGATAATCATTTTAATTTCACTTACTGATTTGTCTGATAGCATAAGGTTTCAGCTAAGCACTGTGGAAGCATGATGGGTTAAATGAGAATGGTCTCCCTAGACTCATACATTTGAATGCTTGGTTCCTCGTTTATGGGTTGCTTAGGAAGGATTAGGAGACTTGGCCTTGTTAGAGGCCTGTCACTGAATGTATAGTCTTGGAGGTTTCAAAAGCCCATGTTTTGCCCAGTATTCTCTCTGCCTTCTTTGGATCAGATGTGAGCTGTCAACTATTATTCCAGTGCCTGCCATGCTTCCCACGATGAAACTGGAACTGAAAGAAAGCCCTCAACTAAATGCTTTTTTCTCATAAGATGCCTTGGTCATGGTCTCTTCACAGCAATAGAATGGTGACTAAAACAGGGAGGGAAGCATCCTCAACCCAATGAACTCCAAGCTTACTCCCATCCCTGTATGTAGAAATATAGCAGGACTTGGCATCTTCTTTTCCTTTCTATAGAGTGGACTTTCACACAGCTTGCTCAACCTCAGAGTTGAGACATCCTGATAGAAAGTGAATGGATCACTGCACCATCATGGACAAGCATGAAGAACCTGGAAGAAAGGAAGATAGATCCAGTGGCAGTTGCCTTGGTTATATAAATAACTGAAAAATAGCACGAATGATACTCAATAAGGAATTACCCAGCTTTCCCCAGCCAACTAACCTTTCCCCAAATTAGCATCTTCTTGTATATTATCAGATACTTAGGCTAGCATCTAAATACCAGCTTTCATGTCCTGGAAACTAGGAACTTAGGCTCTTTAAGTTGAATAATGGCTATTTCCCCTCTTGATTACTTTATGCTAGAATAAAGTATGTTTGTAGAAATTTAAAAAATGGACATAAAATGGCTATTTACCATGAACTCACAGTAGCAGCGGCCACCTCTGTCATGACCTTAAAAATACCAAGTCCATCAACATTTCATCAAAGAATGAGTAGGGGACCAAATGCCTCACTTCTCCCTGAGATGCTAATTGCATTTAATCTTTGCTGGGGGACATATTCTTCAGTGATATATCCCTGGTAAGATGCCCTTGTTCAAATAACTCCCACACATACTCATGCAGACAACCCTAATTAAATACAGAGGGCCACAAACAAATAAATAAAACCATGAAAATAAGAGGAGGACTTGTTGGAGAAAAGTAGGTTCAGGGCAAGTATAAAGGGAATGAGAACATAAAGTGGGAGAATAGGATCAGAGTATATTACATGTGTAATGAATTCTGAAAAATATACAAATAAGACTCAATAAAGCATTTTTGAAGTAATGGCTGGGTTAGTGTCCATCTACCTTAGGCTCCTACCAAGCACTGATTCAGGATGCAGTTAAAGAATTATCAGAGCAGACAAACCAAGATTCTGTATATAGAACAAAAGAAACATTGTACAAAAAAAGAAAGAAGTTATCTGGCAGCATCTGGTTCCTAGTGTCCATTTCTGCACTATTACTTTTAATAGCTGAGGTCAGTCTATGCCCTGGGTGCTGCAATCAAAAGACTTAGCCTTAAAGAAACTCAAAGTCCCTCTCTTCTTTCTATCTCCACTTTCTTCCTTGGCTAAGTCAAGGAGAAGATTTCTCTCGCAGAGCTCCTTTAAGAGGCTAATTGGTACATTTGACACGCTTGATGTCCTGCCTAGGCAGTTGCTGCCTGTAGCTTGCGATTTTGATTTCTGGGAAATGTAATCTCCTGTGGGGGGAAACATGGCTTTAGTTTGAGAGTTTTGATAATAGGTTTTTATATGGTGTCACCATGGAGACCAGGAGTTCTACAAGATGAAGCATCAGGAAAGGAATGAAGAAAAGAGAGGCGTGGGTGAGGACTAACCACCCTGAGCTTCCCTGTCAGAACGCCCTCCTCAGTGATCCCTTGGGAAGACATGATTACATAGAAAGCACCATCTCACTCTTCAGATTCCTCAAGAAGCTTTTAAGTATGTTATTGGCCTAAGGAGAAATTAAAATCTCATTTTCAACAGTGAACATTCTGCATGGCTATGCATCCTCTTTGTGTGACAAGACTGGGTCTGTCGTGTAGAACAGGCTTCCTCTTCAGGATGGTTGCACTGCAATTCCAATCTCAGGGATGAAGAGGAGCTGAACTGTGGAAGAAACAGACAGCAGGGATGTGATTGGAACTTTCTGCATGCAATTGCAAAATCCTAAAATCCAATGGGCTTGTATATCTTAGGAAAAAGGCAGAAAGCAGCCACATTCTTTGCCAAAATAATCCAAGAATAGTCTCTATCCCAGATGCTAATATTGGCCTCCTCTGAAACCCCAGGAGCAGGGCCTCCACAATCCTCATGGTTTTCAGCACTATTGTCTTCCACACTCTTATTAGAATAATCCATTAAATCATGCTTATAACATTCAACCACTACTCCAGTCCACAGTCCCAAAGTGTTCCACATTCATAAAAACCAACCAAACAAAAACCTACATATTCAGGCCTGTCATGGCAAAACAGTACCAAATTGTTTACTGTTTTCATTTGGAAATTAATCATGACATAAAGAGACACATTGTGTGTTGCTTTGGCAAGGGGTGGACTTATGATGTATAATCTTGACTGCCAACTTGACAACATCAGAAATCAGCTAAAATCCAAACAACTGGGTACTCCTCTGTTGGATTATCTTGATTGAGTTGATTTGAGTGAGATCAGAAGACCCACAACAGTGGTTCTCAACTTTCCTAATGTTGCAACCCTTTAATACAGTTCTTTATGTTTCGGGGACCCACCACCATAAAACTACTCTTGTTGCTACTTCATAACTGTGATTTTGCTACTGTTATGAATCATAATATAAATATTTTGGAGGTAGAGGTTTGCCAGAGTGGTTGTGACCTGTAGGTTGAGTACCAGACCAACCATAAAGCTGGGCCACACCTCTTGCTGGCAGCCCACATAAAATAGCATGGATAAAGAAATCATTTGTTCTTTGCCTGCTTTCTTCTTGCTGGCAAGTTTATCTATCATGTTGCTGAGACATTCCTTTGCTAGTATTAGAACCTACTTCTTCAGGATTTCAACATAGACTAAAGATTGACAGCTCTCTAGAAATCCCCTGGGACTCCATTATGAAAATGAGGGTGCTGAAATATCCAGTCACATGGACTGAACAATTACTACTACTTGGCCTTTCCATCAGGAGACAGCCATTGTGGGACTACTCAGACCACAGTTTGTAAGTGACCAGTAAACCCCTGAGTGAGTCCTGTTGTGATCCTGTGGGGAGCCCTGATGAGTGCAGATACTCTGAGCTTGAGCTTAGCTCCTTGCTTCCACAAATGCTTGCTGGGTGTCATAAAATAAACTCCAGCACTAGGCATCTTTAGTGCAAAGATGGATATGACTGCTCTGTCTTCAAAAGTTTTCATTCTCTTGGAGTTATTGCCATGAAAATAAATGTTTATCAGTTACATCAATTTCACTTATTAAATGACAGACAAGAGTTTATGTCAAGACAACTTTAAATCAGAACACAATTGTGCTATTTTACTATCCCACACTTTGAACAGGCTGCTGCTCCTGTGGTTCTTCTTATACTTTTTAAAATTGTTTTTGATATACTATATTCTGATCCTGGTTTTCCTCCCCCAACTCTTCCCAGATCCTTTCCACCTCCTCACCAACTATACTTCAAGTTTTTTTTCTCTCTCTTTTTAGGAAGCAAACCAACCATCAAACAAGCAAACAAACCAGCCAGAAATAATGAAACACACACACACACACACACACACACACACACACACACACACACAAATACACACAAATACACATATTCACATAAGAAACTATACACACACATACACACACATGAAACTACACACATACACACAAGAAACTGTATATACACAACACAAAAGAAACTATACACACTCATGCACACACCACATATATGCACAAATGATTCACATAAACAAAACTCATAAAACCACAAACTCAGAAACTATAATATACAAATAAAAGACCAGCAAGAAAGAAAAAATGCCCAAACAAAGCAATATAAGACAAAGTCTACAAAAATTAGTTCTTTTTGTATTGGCCATCTACTGCTGGGCCTGAGCTCTACACTTAGAATAGTTAATATATCCAGTGTGACCCCATTGAAGGGAACTGAGTTTTCCTTTGCAAGCAGGTTTCAGTTGCAGATAGTTTCTTACTTAGGGGTGGGAACCCATATCCATTTCCTCTTCTCAGTGATGGGACCCTGTCTGGCTCGGACCTGTACAGGCTCTGTGGGTGCTGCCACAGTCTCTGAGTTCACCATTCTCCCAAGTGTTGAGAACTGTAGAGAATAGAACTGTTGAGAATATTCCTGATAAACAGATGCCAGCACCAAGTGATGTGGGCACTGCATACTTTCGTAAATGTAGTCCTTTGGGGCAGACATTGTTGAAAATTGTCCCTTTATGAATTATTCAGAGCAATGGGATTCAGCGTGACATATCACTGAACCTCCCTGTATATTTCTGCTTTCCAGATTTGAAGATGCCACCTGGAAGCAGGCAGCTTTCACATCCTGTCTCTATAGAGGACATTGCTTTGCTGAACTCTGAGAGCAATAGCTTCATTTTCTGATGTGAGACCCAAGATGAATTTTTGAATGTCAGTGTGGCATTTAACATTTGAGAGCCATAGCTGATGAGTCTATTAGATTTAGCAAGTCCACTTCCTGAGGCCTTTGTAAAGGAGAGCTATTGATCACACTAGGCAAGGAGGAAGCTGGAAGTCTGGAAAGAGAGGGAGTGGCTTTATGAAAGGCGTTAAATTGGATGGGATGAGGAGAGTAATGAGGTGGAAATGGCTTATGGTGTGAGCCACCAGTGCTGAGAGAGGTGCCTCCTTTTGCAGTCCTTTGTGAAAGTCCCATACAAATGACTGAAAATGTCCTGTTAAAGCAAAGCCTTAGAGGAATACACACTTAGAAAATATTTTAATATATTCACTGGTGAAATAATTTTCAAAGGCTTTGAGAAAATAAGTGTCACGATTTCCTTTTGGAACTTGTCATTGGTGTTTATGCCGAACCCTACTTTGTGGTCCATGAATCCATCCATTCACATTATTTACATGGCTGCTTCATGAATCCCAGAGATGATAATTGCACGAAATCTGCCTGATTTGTAGTCTACCATGGGTAACTAAAATATTAGTATATACCTAAAAAAGTAGCCTCTAGTTCGGAGGTGGGAGCCTCATAGAAAATGAAAGACAACATAGCAACATGTCATAATTACTGAGTGAGCAGAGAAGTTTACACATGTCATTCTAAATTGTTTTATGGTTATTAAAAGTGATAACTTGACACCCATATTGTTTAAAGAATACAAAATTGATGAATTTTTTGTTGTTGTTTTAGTTTGCTTTGTGTTATTTGGAGACAGGGATTCACCATGTAGCCTTGGCTGGTGTAGAATTTTCTATGTAGAACAGACCTCTGTGTCCTGAGAGCTGAGATAAAAGTCATGTAGCACTATGCCCAACCTAGTGAGTTCTTCTTAAGTCTCTTTTATACATTGAACTGTAAAATCTAGCCATTTATCTTCTGAGAAACATCCTTGTGAAAGAGTGGCCAGACAACAGACATGGCTGTGTCTGGTTCTTTGTTTAGATTAAAAACAAAGAAAAATGTATTCTTATTTCTTTGTTTTGTGTATGTGTACTGTGTACTGTGTTTTGTGTATGTGTGATGTAAACACCTGTTTGTCCACCTGTGGACTTCAGAGGCAAGCTTTGGGTATCTTTATCTCTTGCTCTCCAGTGAAGTTTTGATGTATTTGTTTCAGCTATCTAAGGACTGGTGTAAGAGAAGCAGTCCATCAGGTTTTGCTTTTACATGCCTGCTGGGGATCTGAACTCAGGGCCTCATACTTGCTCAGTAAGCACTTTACCTGCTAAGTCATCTCGTGAGTCTGACAAGTGTGAAATTTGAGGCAATAATTAAGTTTTAAAAAGTTGGATCAAAAGAAAAGATAAGGGCTGGAGGTGGGGCTCAGTCAGGGTGTATTTGCAGGGTGTACTCTGGATATGATCCCTTACACCTTAAAAGCAAATAGCAAGAAAAGAAGGTCAGGAGAAAGGCAAGAGCATGGTAGAAATGCAATACTGAGTCATATGATCAAACTCACTTTTTGGGTTTTGTAGACGAAATTCTAAACAGTCTTAGTAAATAAAAAAGACAGAGCCAAATACAGAGGAAATAGCCAAAGAGATCAGAGCAGTAGCCATGACTAGCTTCAGCTCACCACCAGCAGTAGTTTCCCCAGAGAGCATTTCTTCCTGTGTCTTGTGTTTTTATTGTTTTCCTGTTCTGCCTTCTCATTGGCTCTAAGCCCAGCCACATGACTTCCTCATCACAGCCTGTCTATACAGGCCTCCAGGTCTCTATGGTTGGTACTGGGATTAAAGGCTCATGTCACCATGCTTGGCTGTGTCCTTGACCACACAGAGACTCTGCTTGCCATGTGATCAGATTAAGGGTGTGTGCTACCACCACCAGACTTCTGCTTAATGACTATTTGACCTCGGATCTCCCGGAAACTTTATTAATATACAAATAAAATATCACATTTCATCACAAATAAAATATCACCACAGGGTTTGGTAATTGGGGAATTCAATCAGGGCCTTACATATGCTAGGCAGGAAATGTATGGAGTTAATCAGACTAGTCTTGCTCTGCTATGTAGCTCAGATTGGCCTTAAACCTGTTACTCTTCTGCCTAAGCCTCCAAGTGTCTAGGACTGCAGGTCATCATCAGCAGGCCAGGAATGAACTCGTTGTTTTTAGTGAGATTTAGAGGAGAGAGACTCAGATTTGTGAGCCTAGTAAAATGGTTAGAATATAAGCATTGTGCTTTTGTGGAAAGAAGATAGTAAGGATGGGTGGGGGCTAACTTTCTTGTATTTAAGTTTGTTGTGAACCTACCTACCTATGTCGAGCATATTTCAAATACATTCCAAATCCTGGATTCTTATCCCTAATAAGTGCCTTCTATTGTGATCTCTCTGTCTTGTGAAGGGAATACTACAAGCCTGGGGGCCAGGAGTCGGTCCTCACAAAACACTGCATGCTTCTGCAAGCAATGCAAATGAGAACGCCTCATTTTCTTGGATGGATCTTCTTTTTTTTTATGTTTGTATTGCTAGACTTTTGTCTCAAGAGTAGTAAAGTATGGCAGTCAAGAGCACAGGCTTAGCAGTCAAGGGGCAGGGTTTATGTTATGGCTGCCTGGGTTTTGTCACATGGGCAGGTTAATGGCAGTCTTTATATGTACTTTCATAAGATTGTTGTCTTGGACAAGTGTATTCTTTAATGAATGCCAAATTTCAGAGTGCCTTCAAATATATTAGCTCTTAATAATTCACCCCTCAGCAAGCTTTTGAGATTTGTAATCATCTCTCTAGTTCCTTTAAACTTTGGATCTCATTAGCCTGTAATATATTCCCAATATTAATATCCTAGAAATTCTTGGAATTTACAAATTTGAACTTGTGGTCTTCTCCTTTAAGATATCTAAAGACTACTGTGGTTTAAATGAATCACAAATTGAATTGAAGACCAAGGCATAAAACCACATATCTATGGACACCTCATTTTTGACAAAGAAGCCAAAATTATATAATGGAAAAGAGAAAGCATCTTCAACAAATGGTGCTGTTTTAACTGGATGTTGGCATGTAGAAGAATGTAAATAGATCCACATCTATCACACTGCACAAACCTCAATTTCAATTGGATCAAAGACCTCAAACCAGATACACTGAACCTGATAGAAGAGAAAGTGGAAAATAAAAAAAATTAATAAATGGGACCTCATGAAACTGACAAGCTTCTGTAAGGCAAAGGACACCATCAATAAGACAAGACGGAAGCCTACAGAATGGGAAACATCTTCACCAACCCTACATCTGACAGAGGGCTAATTTCCAAAATATATAAAGAACTCAAGAAACTAGACACCAACCAAACAATCTAATTTAAAAAATGGAGTTCAGATCTAAACACAGAATTATCAGCAGAGGAATCTCAAATGGCTGAGAAACACTTAAAATTTTTTCAACATCCTTAGCCTTCAGGGAAATGCAAATTAAAACGACTCTGAGATTCCATCTTACACCTGTCAGAATGGCTAAGATCAAAACACAGTGACAGCTCATGGTGGCAAGGATGTGTGGCAAGGAGCACACTTCTCCATTGAATGTGGAAGTGCAAATTTGTACATGCACTTGGGAAATCAATATTACAGTTTTGTGGAAGATTGGAAATCGATCTACCTTATGACCCAACTATATTACTCTTGGTTATATGCCCAAATGATGCTCAATTATACATAAGGACACTTGCTCAACTATGTTCATAGCCGCTTTACTCACAAAAGCCAGAATCTGGAAACAATCTAGATATTCATTCCTCAACCCAATTATGAATAAAGAAAATGTGGTACATTTATACAATGGAGTATTACTCAGCTGTTAAAAACAAGAAATTTGAAGGCAAATGGCTGGAACTAGAAAAAAAAAATCATACTGAGTGATTTAACCCAGATCCAGAAAGACCAGCATGGTATGAACTCCCTTGTGGGTGGATATTAGCTACAAAATAAATATAAACATGCTATAATCCCCAGACCCAGAGAAGCTAAGTAACAAGGAGGGATCAAGGGGGTTGCTTGGGTCTCAATGGGAAGGGAAAATAGGATAGTTTCACAGGTGGACTGGGGACAGTTGGAGATGTGAACAGGAGGGATCAGATAAGAGGGGATGGAGGAGGAGATTACTGAAGGAGACTACTGGAAAAGGGAACCATTTGGGGGTAAGGTAGAAACTTAATGCCTTGGTAACTCTTCAGAATCTATGAGAGAGACCCCAGCCAAGTTTTCTAGCAATAAGGGATACAAAGCCTGAACTGGTCATCTCCTGAAGCAGGCAAAACTTCCAGGGGAGGGATTAGGACACAAATCCAGCCATATAACCTTCTACTTACAATTTGTTCAGCCTACAAAATTTATTGGGGTAAAGTGTCACAGGTATAAAGGAGTGGCCAACCAAAGATTGGTCCAGCCTGAGATCTATGCCATGGCCATGTCTGACCCTTCCTGGAGTGTCAGGACCCAGAGGATGGAGAGCCCAGAGACCCAGGACAGAACCAAACACAACTGTCAAAAAATTAAAGGTCAATGTAATGATGCCTAGTGATATTCTGCTATACTCATATATTGGTGCCTGGTCCAATTGTCATCAGAGAGGCTTCATCCAGCAACTGATGAAAATAGATGTAGAGATCCATAGCCAAACTTTAAGTGGAGCTCAGGGAATCCTGCAGAAGAGGGGGAGGGAGATGGAGCCAGAAGGATCAAGCACACCACAAGAAAACTCACAGAATCCACTGACCTGTTCAAAAGCGGGCACAGAGACTGAACCAACAGCCAGGGAGTCTGCAGTGACTGATCTAAGCACTCTGCATATATGTTACAGTTGTGTAGCTTGGTCTTCTTGTGGGACTCCTAACAGTGGGAGAAGGGGCTGTCTTTGCCTCTTTTGACACCTTTGGGACCCTATTCCGCATACTGGGCTTCCCTGTCCAGCCTTAATAGAGGGGAGGTTCTTACTGCATGTGCAATCTTACTGCAACTTTGTATGCCATGCTGGCTTGAGGTTGATGTCTGTGGGAGGCCTGTCCTTTTCTAAATAGAAATGGAGGAGGAGTAGATGGGGTGGAGGGCAGAGGGGAGGTGGAAGGAAGAGACTGGGAAGAGAGGAGGGAGGAGGGAGGGGAAACTGTGGTCAGGAAATAATAATAATAATAATAATAATAATAATAATAATATCATTTAAAAAATGAATCCCAAGGCTCTAAGTAAGCTTGGAGCTCACTCCAGGACAGCTCCAGAGCATTGGTTGAGCTTCTGCACTGGCCTTCCTGACAGAGTACTCTTTCTGGTTCTTATTATTGACTTTTTTTTTTTTACAAATAAATACAGCTTTTGATAACTACATGTTTTATACACCATTTTCTCTGTAGCAACCAACTCTTGTCTTCTTCCTGATTTTCTCCTGCTTCTATCTTCCTTGCTTGTTTCTGTTCTTTTTTCTTCTTTTCAACCTTTCTCTCCCCCTTGCTACATTTTTATTTGTCCATTTACTTATTGAATCATTCCTACCCATTAAGAGAGGAAATCTGTTCTCAGTGTTTCCCAATTGCTCCTTTAGAACCTTGAACTTGGCTGGCCCATAGATATAATCTTCCTGAGGTAAATGCTTTATTTGCAAACTGTGTTTGCACTGGATTTAAACACCAACATCTTCATCCGTCTTCATGTATCCATGCAACTAATTTGACACATAATAGCCATTAAATCTATGTTGATTGAATGGATTACTCTACTCAGTACTTCTTTGAATCCAGAAATTTTTTTTGAGCTGAGAATCAAACCCAGGGCCTTGCACTTGCTAAGCAAGTGCTCTACCACTGAGCTAAATCCCCAAGCCCCTACTCAGTACTTCTTAACTGGTGCATGAGAACCCTGGCATAAAGAGATATGTGACAATTCTTTAGTGTAAGGTGGAGATGACTACTGTGATAAATGTGAAGTCTGTTAGTTTGCTGTCAAGAGGTCACATGCATTAGAGCAGGTGATGGAATCCTACAATGACATTCTTGACAGTCATATAGTTTGTTACTCCCTGTAAACACTGATCTGCAGATATATCATCAGAAATGTCATTAGGGAAACTTAATAGAGCCATACAAGGTAGCCATTGTTTTAGTAACTAATATACAACAAATCCCATTGTTTTCAGTCACCAAATCATTAAGAACCATGTCAGTTTTAGCTAATGTTTTCCTCCAACATTAGTATCTAGAACTAGCTTTCTTGTGATGATTTTTGTTTTAATACCATAGGAGATCTGCTGTGAATATCTGAACTGAAGTATGCAGATTCTTGAGTGGAATAGATTTGATATTGCTCTTGTATTTGTACCTGGAAATTCCCTAGAGAAAGTGAAATACACTGGTCTCAGTCTTCTGCAGCAGAATTTAGCAGTCAAAAGTCATCAGACTAACTTAGGATAATGCCTCCCTGCACTGTTTCTGTGTGGAATGCTATGCAGCTATTAATGTTAACACACTGAAACTTTCTCCATCCCAAAACATCACTATACATAACATATATTATTCTGATGACCATATGTTCACTCACCACTGAATAATTTTCTTTGTTGTTCTGAAAGTGGGAACAGAGGGAAGATAAATGGCTTAGCTGACAATATTGGAATAAATGACTCCACATAAATACAACATAAATACAATAAATCTTTAATTTGTAAAATGAATATAGACGTGAAGAAAACATCCCCCATTAAAAACAAGTGTGTACTGAATACCATGCATATTTAACACTTGGTTGTACACTAGATTTGCAATATATGTAGATATTTAAATAGATAATCAACTTCAACCTAGGTCATCAAAGGAGCCATGGCTTTCTAAACCTGATGATCACATGGAAGATAGATTTTCACAGTAAAAGGAAGTACTCATTGATAGCTCAAGTTTACACACCTACGTTCATCATTTTCTTTTTTATAGTGGCAAAAACATTTTTGATTTATTTATTTATTTAGGGTCAAGTTTTCAAGTGTTCTGACCTCAAATTCAAACTCATTCTATAGTTGCAGATGCATTTAAACTTCTGATCCTTATGCCTTCACCTCTCCAAGGTTTTCATTAGAGCTATGAGCCAGCATACCTGGTTTATGTGATGCTGAGGATCTGGAAATTGAACTCAGGGCTTTAAATATGCTAGACAAACACTCTGCCAAATGAGCTACACCCAAGTCTCTAAGCATATATTTTAAAAGTAAATTGATGCTGACATCCCATGGTATAAGTTCACATGATAGGGAAATGTAGTTTAATATTCTGAATTTGGGATTTTCTGTGTATTTATAATTTTATATCTTATGTAAGGATTCAAAAAACAGTTCCAGTATCTTTGACAGAGAAATTGTTAATGTTTTTTCCTAAAAACGCATTCTAGAAATTGACATGATGACACATTGAATTAGGAGTCGTCATTTATTTTCATTAAGTATAAAATCTTTAAGAAAAGATGTAAAGTCATGGTTTGGAAAGTTAAGAACTACTGGGTTATAAGTTACTCACTTGGGGTTTTTCCACTGTGCTGAGGAGGAGTGAATTCTTCATGAAAAATACAGAATTCATGAACTGTAGATTCACTTTATTGACATGACACTTGGAATTTTACAGAAACTCTCCTGGTTTATGTAAGGATAAGAGCACCAAATATTTCCTAAGTAACTCAAAGAAAACCTGAGGATTAATGGGCTTCAAACACTTAGAGAGAAAGCTAACACGGTTTCTAAGAATTGTCATACATTTTTATTCAAGATGACAGAATTTCCACTCTTCCAAGCAAAGTCTACATCACCACCCATATTACTTACCTGAATGACAACCCTTTAATTCATTTTATATTACTAAAATTGCTCAGGGGAGTCCCCACAAGCATGAGGACTGGAGTTCAGGTCCCAAGAAGCTATGCAGAAGCAGAGCAGCTGCCTTTAACTCTTGAACTTGGGAAGCATAGGTGGGGGACACACCAGGCAAACTAGTAGCTAGACTAGTTGATACTGGCAAACTGCAGGTTCATCCCATGATACCACCTCAGGAAAAATGTAGTAAACAATCAAGGAAGACCCTTGATGTCAACTTCAGGCTTCCACAATCACAAGCACGTGTCCCAACTTACATATAAACATGTATGCATGCATGCACACACGTACAAATACTGCTTCTGACATATTAAGGATCCTACAGAAGAAGTTCCTATGAAATGCAGACACTTTTTGTAAGCATTCTGTGTTATAGACACTGATTTTAGTACTGGATAAGCATCAAGTGAGATAAGTAAGTATATCTTCAGCTCAGTGGTGCTGTGTGCTCTCAAAGGAAAAACTGACTCAGAGGGTTTGTATTTAATAGGCTGATTTATGAAGGTGTCACATAAAAATAAATATAAGAAGGGTAGGAAGAGACAAATGGATAGCAAGCATTATCTGGGAGATGCTGCTTCCTGGTAGCAAAGGGCCTGTAACAGGTGTGTGGTTAAAGCACAGGGGATGGTGTAGCTGGGCAGGAAAGGAAAGAGGGGTCAGAGGCCAGGTTATGTAAGGGATGTAGTATATTACAAGGTCTTTGACCTTTACAAATGGAATGAGAGGTCTTCAGAGTTCAGACAAAAAAAAAAAATGGAACCTTGATCGCTCCCTAGTACCAGGATTGTTCTGAACTCTGTCTATATGTAGGATGATATACGGGATGGGAGTTGGGCAACTATGTCCAGTTAGAAGAATGGTGAATTATCAGGTGAGCACTGTCAAGGGTTAGAAGGGCGTTCACTGTTGGATTTAAGTTAAGGTCTGAAAGTGAACATAAAATGAACATATGAAGACATGTGGACAGTGAGAGAGGAAAATTCCATTGTTCTCGAACTAAACCAGTAGATGAGGGTCAGGTTTTATTGAGATTGACAGACTGCAGGGAAGGTAAGGCTGAGGCCATGGTAGGAACACAAGGGAGGCTTTGTTCTGGAGTTCAGTCTATTTAAATGCTAATTTTGAGAACGATGCTTCATAAAAATCTACAGGGAGGGCCCAGGCAGATCTGGGGTCTGGAATTCATGTGTGTATGCAGAACAATTGGAGGAATAAAAAGAAGCTTGTGTTTCTTTCTCTTTGGCTGTATACAGTACACAGACTTGTGTGCATGTTTATGCCCATCAAGGGCTAACACAAACTGCATGCAGGTCTTTACTATTAAATGCGTCTGTGAAAGTACAGATGGACATGCACGTCCATCATGGACAAGACTTTCTTCAGCCATGACTGCTTTCTCTCTGGTCTAACATCCTTGGTTTTTGTCAGATGATCAGAAATCATAACATTTGCTTCTAGAAAGGCTGGGTGTTGTCATAGAAACCTTTGAAAATTCTCTTCAGTGTCTGTTTATACTAATATTAATTGATGGACTAGAACAAAGTTTGATCTAGACAATGCCAGGACAGAAAATCCCACATAAACTGAAGGGAATCTTCCAGTCACTCCTGTGGACCACATTAGGAAATGCGCACACCTCACTGTCAGGGTGAAATGAGACAGCAGGTAACAGATGGCATCTGTTGTCATAAGTGTGCAGACTCAGTCAAGGAAAGGGCTGAGTAGTGTTCCTCTGCTTTCCTTTGTGTTTCTTTGTTCCAAAGAGTATCAAATGTACTGATCCAGGACCACAAAATGAAGGTAGGTAGACTCATCACACAGTCTAAGGCAATGTTCAGTGAATAGAGGAAATGTGGTTTTCAGTAGCCTGGCAAGCTGAAGGGCCACAGGCATGCTACGGAAAAGAGAATTTGGCGAGTTGACAAGATGCCTTTTAAGAAAAGGGGAAATGACAAGCAGAAGGTCAGTGAGTAAAGGCACTTGCCATGCAAGCCTGAAACCTGTGTCTCAAGAAGTAAGAAAGAACTGACTCTATGAAGTTGTCCCAGATGTCCACACACACTCAGTGGCACATGAGTTTGTCCCCACCCACACTGGTACACTAATGTCAAATAGAGGATACGTAGGGGTAGATTGTGCGCATTTGACTCATGGCGACCTGGGAGAAGTACTCATTCATAGTACTGAAAGCTGCCAGCATTTATTCAGTGCTTCCTGCTTCCAACAGAAGTCATCTTACTCCATTTAAACTTTCTAGTAGTTTCTTGTGTTGTTGCTGCAATTAAATACATGACAAAATCAACATAAGAAAGCGGCAGTTAATTTATTTTTTAAGTTTTTAATTGAAATGGAATGGCATCATGTCTTCCTTCCCTTTCCTCACTCCAGCCCCTCTCACGGCTTCTAACTCTCAAGTTCATACACTCTTTTTCTTCGATCGTTTTTGTTTCATGAGCCCTATTATGGTTGTCCAATGCAGAGTCTCCAGCCTTGAAACCATACACATCCAAATGGTAAATGGACTCAGGTTTATTGTTTTTGACTCACAGTTTGAGGATGCAAGCCTCATCACAGGGAAGCCATGGCAGAGTGTGCTTGAGGGTGTTTATCACACTGTGTTCTCAGTTAGGAAGCAGACAGCAGTGACTGCTGGTGCTCGGCTCATTTTATTTGTCTTATTCAGTCCAGGACCCCTCCTCTGGAATAGTGTTGCCCACAATAAGATGGGTCTTCCCTCTTCCGTAATCTAGATAATGCCTCACAGATTTGTCTCTCCAATGGTTCTTGAGCTTTTAAAGCTGGCTGACAATATTAACTATCACAATTTTATGCATAGTTTTAAACCTCTCTCTCTCTCTCTCTCTCTCTCTCTCTCTCTCTCTCTCTCTCACGTGTGTGTGTGTGTGTGTGTGTGTGTGTGTGTGTGTGTGTGTGCATATGTGTTGCTGTGTGGACACATGTAGGTGCAGATATGCAGACATGTATGGAGGCCAGAGGGGATATCATATCCCAAGAGCTGGAGTTCTGTCCTTTGCAAAATGCCTGCCTTTAATGTGGGTGCTGTGGTCTGAACTCCAGTCCTTTCAACTGCTGTGCTCTCTCTCCATCTGGAAAAAACAAACAAGCAAAAACATACATAATTCTATTGTAGAATAGAAATAGGATATTTTTATGAAGATTAAGCTGAGGTCTAGAGTGGACAATAGAGTGTTCAGGATCAGCAGAACTATGACAATTCTGAGACCTGTGTGGCCTTGTGCTGAATTGTTATATATAATCTCACTGTATTAAGAGCTCTGACAAGCCATATGTTTATATAATTGTGGTAATCCAAGTTGTTTCTCTAGGTGAAAGATTAACAGACAATAGAAAGCCTTGTAAAATATGATCACTTATGCATTTAGTGGAAGATTAATTAACTTGATGTTTATATTGTTCAGTGAATTCATGCTTGAAATGATTTTCTCATTTTTTTGTTTTCTTCCTATCTTTGCAACACAAATAAAACTCAGTCTGTGAACTAGACGTGAAGAACTATGTTTCTTTCAGTTATAATGAGCACTGAATATTTAATGAATTATGCAAAGCAGAGGGACAAGCACACTTTGGAAGAATGGGAGCAGATTCCCATTCCAGATCTGCTTCAAAGCTCAGGCTATTCTCTCGCTAAGTTATAGCAAAGACATTTCAAAGGTCATTATTTTATGCATCAGATAGCGATTCCTAGAAAAGCAAACCAAGTTAGGTAAAGCTCAGGACACCTACAGATAAATTGATGCTATGACATAAATATTCCTGGAGAAACTAAAAGCTGCATGGATGATGTCCTTTCCTCACTTACAACACCAGTGACAGTCAATACACAACTTTCAAGTCCCAGACAAATTCACGATGGTATAATTTGAGGCTGTGATTGTTTGTTGTGGATTTGGGGAATACATTCAAAGGGAAAATACACACATAGACTGGATGGATAATGAGCTAATCAATTGTGTAAACTCTTCAAAGGTGAAGGAGTTGGATAAGCTCATTTCATAAATCCTGAGTGAAGAGGTAAGAGGAGAATGTTGAAGAGCAGATTTAATGAAGTTTTCTGCTTTGTGCATAACCATGATGAACCACAGCATGGGGGAGACTTCTGTTAATGAGGCAAACTTTCCTTGATACAAGTGAGCAACTAATAATGTCTACCTTTAGGGCAGATGAATCTATTATTTCAGTTCTGGTGAACAACAAAGAGGAGGGGTGGATGGGAATGCAATGTAATTGCCTCTTGAAGGAAAGCCTATTCTCCTTTGCAGTAGAGACCTCCTGCCTTGGCTTCACAGAAATGCTTTTTTTTTTCTTTTTTTGTTTTCACTTACATTTGCTAAGTTAATAAGCTTGCTAATTCTCTATCTCCTAGCCTTAATTCTAGTTATCTTAATTTATAAACAAATGCCCATTAACTAGACCTCCTTTTGATTTTGAGCAAAGCAAGGATAAATAAATAATAAAATCCCATCTTTACTAAATTTTACAAAATGAGGTCAAACTCAAGATAATGCAGAGCTGCCCAGCTCCACTTCACCCTTACTTTAAGGAGTTAGAACCAGATGACGATGACATTGACGAGTCATCACTTAGCAGACCCAATTCCAACATGGGAGAATACTATGCTGGTTTTATTTAGTCATTTTCTCATACTGAATTTTTAATTAAAAGTAAGTGAAATGTTAATGTAATTCTGATTATTTGCTACTTCAGTTGAGAGATGAGCACATTCCTGCTTTCTCTGGGAGTCTCCTATTGCTAACCATCTACTTTGGACAGATGTTTCTGCTGCATTGCTTTCAACAGTGTGAGGTGTGGCATCCTATATGTGTTCCCCACAGTGGGACTTCAGGTTTTCTATTTAACAGCATTCACCTTGAGATTTGGGGAAACTGAAGGGAATCGATGCCCCATATTTTAGTTGGTGATAGCCTGTCCAGTCTAAAGTCCCTTGTGCTTTGTGCTTGGCTACTTTTCTTGTTTCAAGGGCCAGTTTTTAACTTTATGGACAGAAGGAACAGGACCTGAACTTTCTCTGCATTTGAGACTAAGTTTCATATTCTGGGAAGTAGTGACATGGATTTGGAGACTCCAGGAGATTTGGAGAACTGTTTTTCCTAAAATAAATGCTAATATGTGAAAAGCCAAGTTGCTGGTAATACTGGAAAATTTCATCTTAAGTTTAGTTTGACCTTTCCTTGGCTGCAAGCTTCATTTCAGAATATGATTCTGCCTTATCATTAAATAAAATGTAATTTTACAAATAAAAGGCACATTGTACTCACAAACAAATTAAAATAATTGGGCAAGCATTAATTGTAAAATTAGTAAGCAAGTTATTTCATTTGCTAATCAGCAAAACTTCACAAAAATAGGGCAAGAAAGATGATTCTAGATTCATATCATGCACTTCAGTAATGTGTTCTTGGCATTGAGGTGAATTTGTCTTTATTTCTAGTAGCCAATGAAACACCTACTGGCCTGTAAAACAATGATACTCTCTGTATCATGTGGTTTTAGATGAAAAAAGTATTGAAACAACCTACAAGACGCTTCCCCATCTGTAGGTTGGAAATAGCATATCTGCATTTTCTAGTTTGTTGGTTTAAAATCTAATGCCTTTAAACCATGGTGTGTGGTGATATGGGGTCATCTCATTTGACCTAGAGACCTCTGTGTCCAACCACTGCTGACCTCTACACTAGCATTCTTTTGTGTTGCTGTGATAAAATATTCTGAACAAAAGGAGGGAGGAGAGGTTTTATTCAGATGACATCTACTGGCCACAATCCATCACTGAAGGAAGTCAGGGCAAGAACCTAGGAGGCAGAAATCATGGAGGAATGCTGCATTTTTGTTTGCTGCTGGGTCATTCTCTTACTCTTGCTCAGCTAGAGTCCTTATATGCCCAGGCTTCCTGCAAAAGGATTGTGCTGCCCAAAGTGGGCTGTGTCTTCCAATATCAATAATCAATCAAGACAATCTCTCACAGAGTTGGCCACAATCCAGTCTCATCCTGGCAACCCCTCCATTGTGACACCCTTGGAGGACAGTAGGCTGTGTCAAGTCGACTGCTAATGCCAGCTAGGACAGCCTTAGAGCTTTCACCTCATGGAGTCCTGAGTATCATCCCATCTATATATTATCTTCTCTGAAACTACCAGCATGGAAAACAAGGAATATCCATGATTGGACTTGAATAAGTAATTTTGCTATCCTTTATGTAAAGATGTTTCCTTCTATCTAAATTACCTTATGGTGAGACTGTCTCTTTAAAAATGGAAACAATAATAGTAATAACACATGAGATTTACAGTTAGAGTTAGAAACCACATCAAGCCATGTTTAATCATTGAACTACAGCACAAAGTAATGTTTATTTCTACTAGTGTTTCCAGTTTGACTCTTTTTCTGTCTGTAATGCAGTTTTACTTGCATTTACAGAGAAAAGATGGAAAAATGTCACCAAGATAGATGCTTGTGAGTGGCATATTTGTGTACATGAAAATAACCCATAGTTGTAGTGTGTAGTACAAAACATAAAACCCTGGTACATCTGACAGAGAGCATGTGATGTGGGAACATAACTCACAGCAATAAAGACTGTTTACTGCACTCTAATAGCTCCATTGATTACATCTGGGGTAAGGAATTGCTTATGTTAATTGTAATTGGAAATTGCTTATTTAAACACCTATCATTACTAATTTAAGTTTCAATAATGGGAAGTTAAAATTACACAATTAAATTGATTTTTATCAAGCTTTCTTTTGGGAAAAAACACACTTATTCTGATATGAACTCTGTTCTAATACTAGCTTTCTTTTACGCTAAAAGGTGTATTTTCAATTAAATGAGAGAATTATAATTATAGAAAAAATATTTGAGCAATGTGACAAATTTTTAACACAGGCTTAGTACAATGTGAATTATTTTTTGTTTGTTTCCTTAGCCTTTAATTATTGTTTCCATTTTTATTAATTTTTTTGAGAAATTCATGCAATGTATTTTCATCATATTCACACTCAGTTCCTCCCCCTAACTTCCCAGATCAACTCCCCTTCCCAAATTCATCTCCTCTATTTTTGTTTTAAATAACTTATTCACTTCAATATCTATCGACCATCTATTATGGGATGTCGGGCTATCTAATGGGGTATGGTTTACCTACCAAGAGCCACATCCTAAAACAAACAAACAAAACCAGCAACGGCAACGATGACAATGAAAAAAACCCAACTCTTCCTCACCCAGAAGCCATCAGTTTTCCAAGCTCCCAAGTAAGGGTTGGGGGCTCATGAGCCCCCTCCCCTCTATGCTAGAATATTGACTGCCTCGGTCTTTTGCAGGTCTTATGCAGACAGCTGTGAGTTCATGAGTGCACTTGTCCTATCATGTCCCCGAGACACTGCTTCTTTCTGGTCCTTCCTAATATCTAGATCTTAGAGTCTTCCCTTCCCTCTTCCATAATGGCCCTTGAGCTTTGGGGAGGGCATGTGATATAGAGGACTGGAAGAAACTATTGTATGAGGGATTTGTTCTCGATAACAGGGCTTCAGGTTTTTTGGGTTTTTTTTAGAGATTATAAATAGATTGCTTTTCTAAGCTATCTATCACTGTGATGCTATGTGTGATAATAATGTTCTCTGTTTCACAGATAAAGATGTAGATGATGAAGGCAGTTTCTCAACTGCTTGGATACTAGAAGTAGTTAATACTTTCGTGCATGGTGGTGCTTTCCAAAGTCACACACAGACAGGAGATCACAGCCTATCTCAGGCATTAATTGATTATTTCTTAATATTAGTTTACTTTTAAAATTCTTTCATTTTGTTTACTGTGTATGAATGATTTATTTGTATGTCTGTCTTTGCACATATGTGAGCAGTGCCCAAGGAGGCCAGAAGAGACTATCAGAGGCGTGACTCCATAAGGGCGCTGGGTCCAAACCTGAGACTTTTGGAAAAACAGCCAATGTTCTTACCCACCGAGCTTTCTCCACAGCCTCAAGAGTGGACTGCCTTATTAGAACATATTGAATCTTCTGGACTGGAGGGACTAATGCAGTTCCCTGCCCTTAAGTAAGTGAAGTGATGTTGAGCAAGTAAGTCTACATCATGATCTGATCAACAGTGCTTATTCAAATGTAGCAAGAGCCATGTATAGGGCCTTGAAAATGCTCTGTGAGATTGAAATAGTCTAGTCTCAGATTCATGTTTTTAAGATTTATTTTTACTTTCAACTGGGACTTTTTTATTTTTTTTATTCTTGTGGTAAATGAACAAGAAATACCCTAGGATATATAAATTAGAATAGATGCTTAATATGATCCTGTGCATTAGTTTTTTTCTGTGTTTGTTTCTATTTAATTAGAATAGCAGAATTATTATGAACTTAGTGGCATAGAGATATTGTTATCACAGTTAATATACTGTGGGAAGTGATAAAACTTTGGGATCACCCCTCATATGGTATGAAATTTGACATTTTTTTATATTTTTAATTTTACATATCAGCCATGGATTCCCCTGTCCTCCCTCCTCCCACCCCACCCCCCAAGCCTTCCCTCCCAATCCACCACCCATTCCCACCTCCTCCAAGGAAATGTCTCCCTTGGGGATTCAGCTCAGTCTGGTAGATTCAGTTGAGGCAGGTCCAGTCCCCTCCTCCCTGCATCAAAGCTGAGCAAAGTGTCTCAGCATAGGCCCTAGGTTCCAAAAAGCCAGCTCATGCACTAAGGACAGGTCCCGGTCCCACTGCCTGGGGGCCTCCTAAATAGTTCAAGCTAATCGACTGTCTCACTTATCCAGAGGACCTGATCCAGTTCCATGGGGGCTCCTCAGCTATTGATTCATAGTTCATGTGTTTCCACTAGTTTGGCTGTTTGTCCCTGTGCTTTTTCCAATCATGGTCTCAATATCTCTTGCTCATATAATCCCTCCTCTTTCTCACCAATTGGACTCCTGAAGCTCCACCTGGGGCTTGGCTGTGGATCTCTGCATCTGTTTCCACCAGTCACTGGATGAGAGTTCTATGATGACAGTTAGGGTATTCGGCCATCTGATCATCAGAGTAGGTCAGCTCAGGCTTTCTCTCAACCATTGCCAGTAGTTTATTGTGGAGGTATCTTTGTGGATTTCTGGGGATCTCTCTAGCACTCTGATTCTTCCTATTACCATGGGGTCTTCATTTATCGTGATATCTCTTTCCTTGTTCTCCCACTCTGTTCCTGATCCAGCTGGGATCTCCCACTCCCCTAAGCTCTGGCTCAGAGGTGAGTGACTCTGTTCATACCCACAGAATTTGACATTTTCAAGAAGCTGAGGTGTACCCATAGTTTGTGATAGACTTGTAGGTATTTGAAATAGAAATAATGGATGTATCAGAAATAAAAAACCAATATACTTTTATCCACATAGGTATTCAACACTTGACAACAGATATTTTCCCCTATGCAAGTAGTTGACTATCTAGTGGACATAAGCTAGATGTCTGGAATTTTGTGTCTATAATTCAGACACTAACTACCAAGAGATAGTGTCAGATCCCCCAGTCACTACCTCAGACACCCGTAGCTAAGATCAGATTATTTTACCTGTGCTTCTGTACAACCAACTCCACATCAAGTTGCTGTGGACTCCCAGATACTGAGATTAGCTTGCCAGAGGTGCTCCAAGCATTTCTCTCTTAGTTCACTCATTTGCCATGCAGGATATTGCAAGAAAAATGCAAGAAAGATGTACAGGGTAACATATGCATCACAGTCCCTGTGCCTTCTCCAGGTGTGCATCACAGTTCCTGTGCCTTCTCCAGGTGTGCATCAAAGCCTATGTGCCTTCTCCAGGTGTGCATCAAAGTTCCTGTGCCTTCTCCAGGTGTGCATCACAGTCCCGGTGCCTTCTCCAGGTGTGCATCACAGTTCCTGTGCCTTCTCCAGGTGTGCATCATAGTCCCGGTGCCTTCTCCAGGTATACACTCTCTAGGAACCTTCTGTACTCTTTGGTCTTAGAATTCTCTCACTGGGTCCTGGTTATTTTTCATACATACTACATTACGTAAGCACGACTAATTAATTAGTCACATGTGACCAAGTCAACGCTCAGCCCCTCTTCTCTCCCTGGAGGTTGGGCAGTTGGAGTCAATGTCACTAAGCTCTAATGACATGGGTTCTTCCAAGCATTTAACATGCATACTCAGGTGGTAGCTCCAACGGTTTGAGGTGCTGTGTGCTGGGCTCCAAGGATGGAGACTAAATATACCGTTTTCTATTTAGAGTAATATTATAGTAAGGGTTAGATTTTCATTATTGCTCACTTGGAGTTTGCAAGAAAGCATCCAGCAGAGATAACAAAGAAGGGGGGTAGGGCTGTATGAGAAAGTCAGTTATAGGTGTGCCCACTAGCATCATAGAGCCTGTCCCTTGCAGATCTTGATTGGATGGCAGTACATTTCTTGAAGCCCACAGAGAGCCACATTTCCAGATTGCTTACACTGAAGCAGCACTGTATGACTGTCAGTAGTGTATGCTAAGTCCCCCGCTGCTCCATCGGCAGTCTCTCTTGCTGTTTTCTTGGCAGGGGTTACCTTCGGGTCCAGACTATGTAAAACTGCCTTTCATTTAGGTTGTAGTCATTGTTTCCATGTCTGTTAGGAAGGTTCAACATCTTTCAAATACTTGGGTTTGGGAGATGATTCAGTGGGTAAAGGGTTGGCTATGTAATCATGAAGACCTGAGTTCAGATCTCCAGCACCATGTTGAAGGGAAGCTGTGGTAATATTAGCCAGCCAGTATAGCTGAACTGGCAAGCTCCAGGTGCAGTGAGAGACTCTGTTTCAAAGAATAAGGTGAGTAATAAATAAAGAAGACTCATGATATTGACCTCAGGGTTACACACACACACACACACTCCCCCTTACACATGCACACACATGAATACATACACACTCATACACAGAAAATGCAATTAAAAATTTCTAGGGTGCTGCTAATACCCCCTTTCCTATGAAATGTCTGATAGCATTTTCTTAATATTTTCTTTTTTTTCTGGTTCTTTTTCCCCTACAAATTCATAGGGGTTCATTTCATGTTGTATTAGTCATATGTTTAACAAATATCATTACAGTGACAGGCTGCATAATGAAGTTTCAGACAGCAACAGGCCACATACTTGACAGTGGTCCCATAAGTTGAAAACGGAGCCGAAACATCCCTGTTGCCTAGAGATGCTGCTGTCGAAGCATTGTGGTGTTCAAGTGTCTGCAGAGATATTGGTGTAAACAACCCCACTGTGTTGCAGTTGTAAGCTTATTTATTTCAGCACACAAGAACTGATGAGGAGTGAATGCTGATCTTACTGGCCTGTGTATCTTTTGCACGTTAAGCCATTATTTTCAAGTATCTTCCTGTCTATTAGAAAAAAGAAGCTATAGAATAGTATGTTCCATATTCCTGACCACAGCCTCTCTGAATTGTGCTCACCACTTCTCTTGAGTGCATCTGATCTCCATGGAGGGGATCTGACTTGTATCATCTAGAATTTAAAACACACTGATGTGGTTGTGACTCTGTGGAGTTACTGAATAATGCTTTCCTCAGAATGGAACCCTGTGGGTAAACTAAATGGACAGTTTAGTTCTTCAGACCTCAATGCAGTTGTATGTAAATCTACGCACCCCCCCCTTTCTGTCTCATGTTTTTCTATGTCTCCATTGGGCTTTCTTTATAATCCCTTTGGTTAATCTGGGGATAAAGACTTGCAGTTATTTATACTATTGTGTACATCTAAGATCCTTATTGGACTGGGACCAGAGGTTTTTAAATTTTGAAGTTTAGGGTTTTTTTTGGGGGGGGGGGAGGAGCAGTGTTTTTTTGTTTGTTTTCTCATGGAGATCAAAACCTTTTGGAGTTTGCAGCATTCTGAAATCTCTAACCTTTGTACTGGGGGACAAACACAGTCTTCTTTTTTTTTTTTTTTTTTTTTTTTTTGGTTTTTCGAGACAGGGTTTCTCTGTGTAGCTTTGCGCTGTCCTGGAACTCACTTGGTAGCCCAGGCTGGCCTCGAACTCACAGAGATCCGCCTGCCTCTGCCTCCCGAGTGCTGGGATTAAAGGCCGCCACCGCCGCCCGGCCACAGTCTTCTTTTGATGTAAAAGTTTTTTCCTGTTTTCTTCCCAATCACAGCACAGGCCCATTTCATCACTTACTTTGCACGTAAGCTCTGTATCTGGAGGAACAGAAGGCTGCCTTTTTGTTCTTCTTCCTTACATTTCTTTACACTGCCAGTTATCCAGCCGCGGCTCCTGACCTCCTGTTACTTGAATGCACCAGAGTTGAAAAAAACTCAGAGTCCATAAGAAACTCTTCACTTACCAGTCTCTACATGCCTGTTGTTATTTGAGATTCCATGCATATTCCCTTTGCCTGGTCATGTTTTCACCTTGAACTGTCCTTTCCAGGATGTACATGATGTTTTTGGTTTTTCTGTTCTGTCCCCTAAATCTCTTCTCTCGGTCCATAGGCATCTAGCAGTTCTTCCTCTAGATTGAGGTCACTTCTGCTTCACATTCCCACTCCAGGCTGGACTCAGGAGGGCTCCAGTCAATTATTTCCAATTCCCATTCTGACTTCTGAATAATATATACATGAATTTTGCTCCCAGTGTTGGTGGAAATAAAGCTTGCTTCTATTTTGTATCTCTCTTGCCCTTCTATGGCTCAAGCTCAGAGTCCCATCATCTCAATTTTAGATTTCTTAAGAAATATCTCTTGATTGACTTTCGTTTTTATATACTTCAACCCCAAATGCCACACATGTGCAGGAAACCTTTGATATCACATCCTTAAAAAAATCTCTCCAAGTCAGACTTATATGACACAGACCCGAGAGAGTATCTCCTAAGGCAATTCCTTCCCAACTTCTGTAAGTTCAAGTTACTTATATTCCTGATTTTGCACTTGGATAAAAATCCAAAACCAGTTTAAGACTTTTTATGATAAACTCTGGAAATCTTTGCTTAGAATTTGGGAACAGGTCACAAATAATTTTCTAACTGGAATTTTCATCTTCAAATATGAGACAGAAAAATCTATTATTAACATTTATTTGTGGATCTATGACTTATAAAGAGTTTCTGATATCTAGCAGATTTGAACAGATACAATGAGTTCTCGTGTGGCTGTCATTGAATAGAAAAATATATCTGAGAACAAGATTGTTAAAGATCAATTTTAAATTAGGAACCAAAACAATGCTTAGTAACAATTTAGTTCATTTAGGTGTTTGATTTGATTTTCAAAATGGTCACCAGGGTAGTCAGTTTTAAGATGGGTTCAGTTTTTTTCTCAAACCATGGTTTTGCTTTATTTTGAGTGAAGAATTCATTGGTTTTGAGTAAAAAAACAGCTTCCCACCCATCATTGACTCTTACTGATCTTTTCTTAAATGGCTCATTCTGTTTCAAAAGACAGAGATGAAGAGCATCTCTTCCTAAATCTAGAACACTTCTCATTTGCAAACTGCCCAGAAGCTAAACTCCAAAGTGCATGTGGGTTCATCTCAGTCTTCACTTCAACAGAGTCTTGGGAGAAATGTTTGCCTGATGAAATTGGTGGCTGAAAATGTAATAGAGGTTATTTTTCCTTAGTCAGCACTCATATTAAAGAGCTGGAACAAGGTAAGGGAGAGAAAACTTGTTTCTAAGTGAAGTCCAAGTCCCAGTTGGGTCAACTATGAAGAAATAATAGATGTCATGTACCATGTGACTTACCCCTGCTCTCTGATTATCTCTTGGATCTCCACCCTCAAATCCATTTTCCATTAGTTTTGCTTTTATGGGATCTGATATTCAGGGTAAATCATTTTCAAAATAACTATCCCCAGCTGGGGGATGTTTTATGACTTTTCTGGAATACAGGGGAAAATGTCTATTTACCCCTGTAGGTTAGTTGTAATAGATAAAACAAATGTGATTCCATGCAAGTTCTTTAATGAACCAATGACATATTGGGGTTATTTATGGAAGCAAGAGTAGGGGTTACCTTCAGGAACATGGATGACTCAGAGACAGGTGTATCATAAAAAGCTGACTCAAGCATGGGAGAAGACCCAGCAAAGCTGCTTCCTTGGAGACCTACACCTAACTTGCTGCCTGCTCCACAGGAAAGCCTGTTTTCCATGATTTTTCACTGTCTGTGTGGTGTGCGAATCTCACAAATTCCTGACCTTCCTAAGCTTTGGAGGTTTCCTTAGATCCCTGAGTCTCAGGGACCTCCTAGTTCCCCCAGATGGGAAAGGCAACACTACACACGTTGGAATGACAACAAGTCCTTGTTATAAAGTAAATAATGCTCTCAAGTTCAGTAGGACCTGGATGAAAGTGAAAGTTAGAAGATTTGGCTCAGGGTAACTGGTGCCCTTCCTCATACACCATGTGTAATATTGTTTTCTCTCTCTTTTGTATCAGAACTTTTCCACTTATTGATAGCTGGTATTCTTCAGAATTTATTGCCAAATAGCTCACCTACAATATCATGTCAAGAGGAAAAAATAAGGGTATTTTGGTTTATTTTTAAATCCAGCACTGGCAAAAGACATATAAAGAATGTTAGTGCTTGTCCTTCCCTTATAACTAACTAACTATCAAGAATCATTTTGGGCAAACAAAATACATGATGCAAATCAGTGGGGTCATGCCCTCCTTCCTGCTTCTGTTTATAACAAGGTTCTATGTTATACAGTGGGATTTGCATCTTTTAATGTCAGGTTCCTTGCTTGGTCAAGTTGGCAGATGTTAAACTACACATAATTTATTCCTCAGATTAAAAATACTTCACTCAAGACCATATGTCAATAGGAAATACTTCATACACGATTCTCCCTGGAAACTCATTTTCTTTCCATGTTTCCTGCCAGCTCTGTGTGATTTTCAGACAAGTGCAGTTCCATTTGACACGCTGTGCTTTGAAGAAGTTCTGTCTATTACTGTCACATAATCAAATGCCGAATAAAGTCATACTGAAAAGCATTGATTTCTAGACAGAGGGTTGGAGAAAGCTTCGCTTTCCAGCTCAACAACTATGGTCACACATCGAATGTCTTCAAACTTTTCATTCCTCCATGCTTGGTTACGTTAGTGGAGATGGTAGAGACCGGCCTGTGAGAGAAGTGGAGAGGTTCCTCTAACTGTAGTGTGCTACATAACCAGAGAGGGACTGTGTGTGTGTGTGTGTGTGTGTGTGTGTGTGTGTGTGTGTGTGTGTGTGTGTGTGTGCGTGTCCATTTCTCTGACTCTCTGTCTCCCTGTCTCTCTCTTTTCCTCCTTCCCCACTTTTTCTCTTTGTGTGGGGGAGCAGGATGTGGGGAGAAGAAAATATAATATAGTTGATGTGCAGGATGGTTTAAAAACATATGTGATATTGCTTTAAGATTTACTCTGTATCATGCAGATAATTGGACTACACATGCTGTGAAAAGAATTCAACTTTGCCATGTGATTTTTCAAATCGAGGGAAGTTATTGTAAGCGTGTGTTTTATTAATTTACATCACAGAATTAAATACCCCTAATGTCAAGGTTTTACCCTTCCTGAATCTTTGCATATGAATTCTCATGATTTCACTTATTAAGTTGTTATGTTTCTCAGGAAAAGGTGTCTCCCAAATCCTCAAACATTTAATTGAAAAATATTTAGGGAGCACTATCTTGACAAAAGGTACTTGTTGCATATTTTTATAAATGTATTTTCCATTATTGCTAATGGCATTATATTAGGCAATTGTTGCTTTCAAGAGTTTAGAGTAATCAGAACTGTAATTATTTTTAATGAATATTTATCCATTTTTAATGACTATATAACCCTTTTTCTCTCTACTCACTGATATGATCATAGTCACATACTTATTTTTTAATTTTATTTTTAATGGACACAATGATTATTTTGATGTAGTATTTGGAGTCATGCACACATCCTGTGATGATCAAAGCATGGTGATTATTATCCTCATCATTTCAAACATTTACCAGATCTTTGTTGTAACCTCCAAAATTCTCTGCTTAGCTATTTTGAAATGTAAAAGACATTGTTACTAACTAGTCACCCCTCTGTGTAAGGAGGCCCTAGAACACAGTTACTCAAAGCTTTAAAGGACAGTGTCAACTAAAAATCAGACATCTACTTCCTTATGAAAGTTAAGGGTCTCTCTGCCTCTGTAGCTGAAATTCTGCTCAGGAGGATGACCCACTGAGAGAAAGCTGCTGGCCTTCCACTTTTGAAACCAAGGATACTGTGAAGACAATCTACAGTCTTTCTCCTTAATTTACTCCCAGTGACAATGGATAACGTTATTTCACAATCATTGCACACTTAAAGAGCAGATTTCTCTGAAAGGAAAAACTAAAGATTACCTCTAAGAATGATCTTGCAGTGGGCAGAGGTGATGAAGTGCCTGTCACAGTGAATCTACTCATTAAGTGGAATAGCCTACAACACAACGGTTTCCTCATTACTCCTACGTAAGCCACACAGACATGTATTTATGTAGCTTATAAGAATGTACCATGCATGCCGGGCGGTGGTGGCGCACGCCTTTAATCCCAGCACTCGGGAGGCAGAGGCAGGCGGATCTCTGTGAGTTCGAGGCCAGCCTGGACTACCAAGTGAGTTCCAGGAAAGGCGCAAAGCTACACAGAGAAACCCTGTCTCAAAAAACAAAAAAAACAAAAAAAAAGAAAAAAAGAAAAAAAGAATGTACCATGCAAAGTAGCACAGAGTAGTAAATTTCATTCTTTCCCAATTTCATTATGTATATGATGTGTTATGATTGTTCTCCCCCATTCTCTGCTATTCCCTCACACTCATCCTGATTCACTCCTTTGTATGCACTTTCCCCTATTTACCAGCTTTGGTCATGTTTACTGTCCCACAGGGGTTAACTAGGGAACCCATGTTACCTCCAGTTTGTTACTGACAGAGTCCAGTGGGCTCATATGTTGGTGTACAGGTGAATACTCTGCCTTCCCATCTTTTAGAATCTGTGGCCAATAGTAAGCACTAGTCTCCATGTGTCCCTTCCCTTCTACAGCTAACTGTTAGGAAGGTCCAACTTGATCCTGTGCTTTAAATTGTAGTCCGCTATGCACCTTTCTGAATACAAAGAGAACATAGTTGAGGCACAAAGTTCTTCATTTGAGTTACTATAAGAAGGTAAATGTGGCTGGGCGGTGGTGGCGTACGCCTTTAATCCCAGCACTCGGGAGGCAGAGGCAGGCGGATCTCTGTGAGTTCGAGGCCAGCCTGGGCTACCAAGTGAGTTCCAGGAAAGGCGAAAAGCTACACAGAGAAACCTATTTGGTCATACAGTAAACATTGTGCAAGTGTGTAAGATCATGGGATGTGAACCGATCTTGTCGAAATTGTACTTTTTTGTTTTCAATTTATTATGTTACCAAACACAGTATTTCTGTCTCATTAAGGTGCGTCATAAAAAGACAAGCTTTCTCAGCTGATCAAAAGGAAGAGGAGCCACTCTGTGGTGCATGCTGGCTTGAAGGCTGCTAGGTAGAACTGGATTGTTCTTGAAAGTAATTGCCTTTGACAACTAGATTTGAACTTCTAAAACGTATTTCAAATTTATTATGCCCCAAACTGAACTTAGTTCTATCTTTTCTTTGAATACATAGGAATTCTAATACTTCTAATACTACATAGAGATTCCTTGGTGATGACTGTATGAGCATGGCTATAGGACAATTCACTGAAGCCTCAGTAACCACTTAGAGGTAAAGTCCCCGAAGAAAACTGATCCTCCATTTCCCAGCAGCTATCAGTTGCCGGTATTTCCTCAGCTAGGGGTGGGATTTCATGAGCCCCATCTCCAAAATCCCTGAGCCAGGATTTTGGTCAGCCTGGTTATGTGCAGGTCTTTTGCATACAAGTTAGCCTTTGTGAGCTCATGTGTGCAACATCCCTGTAATGCATAGAAAACACTCTTTCACAGCAGTTATCTACTATGTCTGGTTCTTACAATGGTTCTGACTACCCTTCCATAATGATCCCCAAGTCCTGGAAGGAGGAGGAACTGTGATATAGATATCCCATTCAGAGTCTCTCATTCTCAGCACCTTGAGCAGCTGTAGTCTCTCTATTAATTATCCTCTATTGCAAGAAGACGCTTCTCTGATGTGAGTGGGAGGCTACACTAAGCACCCACCCTGGTCTAGTCAGCTAGGAGTCTGTCTTAACCTCTTTCCTTTTCTCACACTCTACATAAAGTTAATACACCCTATTGGTACAATGTCGACATTATATTTAAGTTCAATTTTCTGTCACTGACTGCTAACATTTTTTGTCTGTTTTCTGTGCATTAAGTAAATGATGGTGAGAAACTTGTAAGCCGTTAGCATTATTATTTTGTTGTAGCTCTTCAATGCACAGATAGACTGATCATGTTAATGTGTAGCTCAGATGTTATTACTGATTCTCTTTTGAAAGCCTCCAGTGTCTCCTATCATTACTCAGGGTACCATGACTTTCACTGTCTATGCTGACAGTAGATGTCCTGTGCACTTCTCCATCCTGACACTCTTTTGAGTTTTATCTCTAGCTCTGCTCCTCACTGACCACACTGCCAACAACTCATCTCAATGTTCCTTGGTTTGCAAGGCCCTCCCTTGTCATTTCACATGGCTTACAGTCTAAAATCAACTGCTTACACAATGGCACAATACCAGATTTGTACTTTTGTTTCTGCCATGCCCCACATCTTCTTTTTTTCCCTTGGTGTTTACATTAGCACCTGATTTATGCTTTCTTTATGTTGTTGCCTTTGTCCATCCTAAAGAATGTTAGTTCTAGGAAAGTCAGGACTCGGTGTACTCTGTGATTTGCAAGTCTTGAGCCCAGCGGAAGGCCAGGCATATTGCAGCTTGCCACAGATTACAGTTTGAAGAAGGGTTTCTCTTTCATCACTGTCTGATTATCATCTCTGGAGTAATCCCCACTTGTTTCCTTCTCTAATTCTCTACAAATAACTACATCTTTGGAATCTTATTAAACCAATCTCATGCTTGCTTTGTCAACATTTTTAATGCAAAACTGTATTGAAACTAACTGTCTGTATTTGGACTTACTTAAAATACTTGTACGTTAAATATGTTAATAATTTATTATAAAAAGTACCACCCAATAACATATTCTTTCATTCCAACTCATTTTTATTTTACATGAGGTGCTTCACAGAATGTTAAGTATTGCAATCATCCACTCCTGATTTTTTTCTTGGAATTCATGTTCTGGCTTTTTGAATAACAGCCCTTAAAATCTTGATTCTTTATAAATGATTTTATTGTCTCTGGAATTGACATTTTACTATAAATTGTAAATCCAGGCATCTGGACACTCTCTAGAGACAGCAAAATATCTCCCAGAAATGGAAGCGAAGACTTCTCACTTGATTACTTCAGAAATATTAAATGTCCATGCTTTAAATACTGTGTTTTAATGAATTAAGCTGTTTACGTAAGGATCATAAATGTAGACTAAAATGAGTTTTAAGATGCCTTTACAACATACAATATTTGAATATGATTGTGTATGCTTGTAATTGTAGTACCTGGGAGTGATATCAGTCACATTTATTTTTACTATGATTTTTTTCAATTTCCTAATACTTTTGCTGCCTTTATGAATAAAAGGCAGTAAAAGTTATATACTATTATATACTATGTATATAATAATATAACCCAGACTTAGCAGCCCTTATCCAAAGTGCTTGGGTACTAACATGCTTTGGCTTTGAGAGTTTATGAGGACTTCAAGGCATTATGCACTGCTGTATTGAGGTATCTTGGGAACTCAAGAGTAAGCACAGGTTCTATTGTTTGATTCTATTGTTTCACATATGCCTTACACAAAGCTCTCACAGGTAAGTTTACCTCTACATTTTGCACATTCACCTTTCCTGGAGATCTATCATATGGGATTAGATTGGGATGTTCTTTTGCTGAATCATGTTGCTATTTAAAAAGTGTCTGACTCTATATTGAATATTTAATTCGTGATTATCCTTGACATCAAAACATAATACCAGACCAAACAAAAACATTATCTTTGAGACAATGTCTTATGTAGCCCCCTCAGGCAGTAAAGTCTTTATGTAGGTAAAAGTAATTTTGGTGCAGAAGACTGAACCTGAAGTTTGCCTGACAAACTTTACTAAGTGAGCTACATCCTCAGCCCATACTAAAGATGTCTTCAGCATAAATTGTAAACATAGAGTCCAAATATTCTATTACATTGAAGTTATAACCTCCTGTAAAGGTTTTAGTTATTTCTGCTACATTTTATTTCTGTTTTACAAGTCCTTGTGGAAATCTATCAATACTATTTCTACCAATTTTTCATAGTTCTTTCAAAGATTATATGAAATAATTCATATGAAAACATTTCCAAATGAAGAGAATTAAATTACACAAAGGATATTGTCTATGGTAAATGCAAAAGACAGTCCATTTAATTGCAAATATTTTATTTAGCTTATCATACATTATGACATATGTTCCATGATGGCATGGGTAATGTAGCTAGACTCTGTCTTACATAACATGTAGAAGGCTGTGGATTTAGTTCTTAGAGCATGATTGCATTTCTGACCTCACATAGACTTTTGTTTCTCCTGTGCTCTGTAACTTGAAAAAAAAAAAAAAACATTGAAATTTCTTTTCTCCAGGAATCTGGGAAATCAACTTATCATATCAGCAAACGCCTTTGCCTCCACCATGTTTTTTTCCCCCTTAAATTATTAAGCTGCTAAGGAACAAGGAAAGTTTGAACCTCAAAGATAATAGCTATCTCTTGTAGTGGGTAGCTGTTCTAGCTATGACCTTGAAGCATCACCCTTTGTGAGGCACCAGGTAACTGCTACACCTGCCTATGACCTTGAAGTACATGCCTCTGGGGTATGGCTGCTCAGGACCCTTCAGACCTGGGATGCACATATGTGGCACTGTTCGCTCCCTCATGGTTTACATACTGGGACTGACCAGGGAGATCTTAGAAGAAGATCAGTGTGGGACATAGCTTGGCTTTCCTGGATGGTAAGATAAATAGCTGTGCTGTATTGAGTTACCCCCTAATAAATTCCTTTGTTCATTAAATAGACTCCATGGATTTCTCACCTTAACTGGTGCCCAATGTGGGGCCATGGGTGGGCAATCTGTGGTCTTTTACCCACACAGATCACTTCAATGGAACCCATCCACAGAGTTTGCGAGCAGCCCATTCAATCTGCCAGGAACTAGCTGCAGCTCAGATCCCTGCCTTCAAACTGCTTACCTTGGCTGGGTCCCATACACACCACTGAGTACCCGAACTGCACTGCTGCTTATGCCTAATGTGTGTAAATGTGAGAATGAGTGAGCACAACTTTGAGGCAGCCCTACCCCCTTGGGTGGCGCCTCCAGTCTGCCTTTCTCAGCTTCCATCACCACGCAGCGTTCCCCGCCACACCACAAGTGCCCAGCTGCCTGAGGCAGAAGCTTTCACTGCCATTCCACATGCATCATACACATGCAGCTGGCTCCATAGCATTTTGACCAACAGGCAGCTTCTTCTTTGTTAAACTTGTTCGGTAGCTGTTTAAGCCCAATACAGGTCAAGGTCTTCCGGAAAATGCTTCAGGACCTGCTTTAACACTACACCATCAACACCTGCTGGCTGAACATTTCTACTACACCCAAAAACCATCACGAGAACCAGGACACCAGCCCTCAAGGATTTCATGTAAGGTAAAATTACTCAATAATTTTACACCTTAAACTGATTAATAAGTAAACAAATTAATAAAATATTTTTAAAATTCTGAATATTAAAAAAATGACAGACAATATTACAACTCAAGAATTTAAAAACTTTTTTGTTTGCACTATTAATGAAATTTTACAAGACTTATATAACCTTCCTGGGATGTATGCAATGTTCATTATAATGACAATTAGCATAATGATTCACATCATGTCATTAAAAAATTGACTTAATAATAACAGCAAAAATGAGATATTAATGGGACTGATACAGTCCTTACAAGGTAGTAATAAAGACTTAAATAGAAGGATTCTTGCTTTGGAATCTGCTAACTTACCACAAGAACTTCAGTCTATTAATAATAACTGGACAACCAGATTTAATTCTATTGATAATAATATAAATACTTAATGGATAAAACAATAGCTCTTCAGAGCAATCTAAATACCATTCAGATAATTTATACGGAAGAAAGACCATTGCTAATTGATAAAATAAAATCTATGGAATCATATGTTTCAGATAAACATAAAAAATTATATGATTCCATGAAATCTCTAAAAATCCTTTACAGCAGAGAAGGTTCAAGTGCTGCAACAGGTGGTAGTTAATCAATTTCCAGCTCTGGAAGAGTCTCCCAATAAAGATAACAAAGAAACTAAAAACAGATGAGCAAAGCCATACAAGTCATAACATCTTCAGATGGCTCTTATAAAATGGCCTAACCTGTCACCATCCATGAGAAGCCAGAAGATGATAAACATCCTGAGGCATATATACAATGTATCTCGCAACCTATTCATATGAGGGAGTTAATAAACATTAAGGAATCAGGGGTCACCTATTGTATACATGCAACATATGCAAAACAGATGTTAAATACATGGTCTTCTACAAATAGAATCATACCAGATGACTGGAATCAGTTAATCTCAGATGTCTTAGAATACAACCAGCAGTTACAATTGAAAAGTTGGTTGAGAGAAGAACCTAAAATCCTTGAACAACAAGGTAAGATCAGAGGTTTTGAGATGTCCCAAGATCAAATTCTTGGTGAGGGAAATTTTGCTGATATAAATGTACAAGCTACCTTTGATGAGCATACATAATCCCTATGCCATACAGCAGCTTTAAATGCTTGGGAAAAAATTTCAGAACCAGGTAAGCCAACTGAACTATATATGAAGGTTTTCTAAGGGCCAAAAGAACCATTTACTGATTTTTTTTACAAAGTCTGACCATGGCTGTAAACAAGGCAGTATCAGACCAAGGATTAAGACAAGCATTGACACAATCCTTGGCTTTTGATCCTGCTAATACAGAATGCAAAAGAATACTTACACCTTTAAAGATCAGGTCAGCACCTTTAAAGACATAGATTTCATATACAAATGGTATTGAGTCTCTTAACTATGGCAATGAGGCTTGGATAAATATTTGTCATATTGTGCATATATTCCTACCTTTGTTTGAAATATTTTGTATATTAGTACAAATTAAGGATATTGTCACATTGCATATTGCACTCTACATTTCTACCTCTGTTTAAGATACTTTGTGTATTGTCACAATTTTGAGGTCATCATCCATTTACTGTACATTTGCTTACAGACTGTTTACTTTGTTTATATGAAGCCTTAGTCCTTGGTTATTTAGGTAGACAAGACTTACAGATTTATAGTCACCCATGCTTGTCGTTTCTATTAGTTATATTAGTTAGGTTGTCCAGATTTACAGATACATAGGTCAGATGAATAGGTAATCTTCAAACACTTCATAGACCTATAGAACATGGCATTTAAATGGTTTTATAACTTAGGATTATTTTGATGAGAGACACAATTGCTCCTGGCAGCACCAATCTGATCCAGAGAGAATGTTGGACTTGTAAAATACTCTGTTTGGAAGTTTGTTTTCTTCTTGCCACATAATGGCCTGCTAGGCAAAGAACTGCTCTTGCCTCAACTGCTGACAGTACAAATGTTGTCCTTTCTGGATGAGCAGGACATAAGGAAAAGTGACTACTGAACTCTGCCAAGACAGGGTACGATAGCCTTTCAAAATTCCTGCTTCTGAAAATGGTCTCTCAGATATTCTAGGCATGTATCCAAATTGGATGCCCCAAAGGTGCTGAGAATCATTAGGTGACTGTCCAGGCTGCCAGATGTTTCCGTCTATTCTCACAAGATTTTCGAAAATTGCTTGCATGCATTCCTGCTTTCTCAGGTATTATTATATTCCTTCTCAGGTCTTTGATGGGGTTGAATATTAATAGTTACAGTATAGATTAGAACCTTCTTATTTAGAAAAAAAGGTGGGAGATTAGTGAGTAGCTGTTCTAACTATGACCTTGAAACACCAACACTAGTGAGACAGCAGGTAACTGCTACATCTGCTTATGACCTTGACCCTGAGGTGTGGCCACTCCAAACCTTTAAGACCTGGGATACACATATGCGACACTGTTCACTCCCTCATGGTTTGGATGTTGGGACTGACCAGGCAGATCTTGGAAGAAGATCCACATGGGACGTAGCTTGACTTTCCAGGACCCTATGATAAATACCCATGCTGTAGTAAGTTACTCCCTAATAAATTTCTTTGCTTATTAATTATTTCCCAATGTTTATTACTATACTTATTGAACTTTGTAACACTCTTGGACTTGAAAAGGACAGTCAAGAAACATAGAAATAGTTCCCTTCCTTCTAATTTCTTTCAATGTTTGCCTCTGGTGAATTTCTGTTTTATAGGTAATTAGGTATCTTCCAGGCTCATTTTTCCTTGGCTCCTCAGTACCTTTAGACTAAAATTGCTACTTTAAACATTTAATTCTTTAAGGATCAAATAACATTAGTACTACTGTTTATACTAAGTAAAAGCCCAAAAATCTCATATCTTTCTCTGGCCATTGTTCTGCAATATTGTACTGAGTTGGAAATATTAAAAATTCAGGAAATCATGTAGTGGAATTTAGAAATAACAAAGCTTAATTTGACCTCAGTATTCCTTTATATCATAAGACAATGTGGCGTATGATAAAAAAAAAAAAGCATATTTTGTAGTTTTAGAGCAAGCGGTTACTTTGTAGCAAGTAGTTCTTTGCCCAGTAGGAAAGAAAGAAAGAAAGAAAGAAAGAAAGAAAGAAAGAAAGAAAGAAAGAAAGAAAGAAAGAAAGAAAGAAAGAAAGAAAGAAAGAAACTCTCCTTCTCCCTCCTCCAATTTCCAAGCCTCTGCATCTACATTACATATATTGAAGGAACAATAAAAACATCTAGAGCTGAGAGGTTGGGTAACAGGTGCCAACAGCTGTATGGGACAAACTATACTGACAATCCTGTATGGTCATATATTTGAAAAAATGAGCCAAACATTTAGAATTGTACCAAATTAATTACTATAACTCCATTTTGTGAAATATAAGAATGAAGAAGAGCTAAAAGGAATTTTCATTCTTTAGAATTCAAGACACCCTGTTTATATGTGACAAAGTATTTCCTGAAGCAAAAATCAAATCATGTGATATGAAGCGTTTCCCAGGTCAATGTGGACTATCTTTACCAAATGTGTAATTCAAAGATGAAATGTGTAAACAACTTCACTAGGCAATGAATGACTTTGTGAATAAGCACCAAAGAAAACAGAATTAAATTTCCTCTCAATAGAGTGTTCTTCTTCTAGAAATACAAACATGAGAAAGTGCATGCAAATTTGGCACTTCTTATATGAATTTCAAAACTAGTAATACCAAATGAGGAACCATTTGAGCAGGAATGGATGGAAGAAAACCAATAAGAAGGAGAAGTGAGTCAAGGGAATATGATGTGGGAGTGGTGAACAAGAAAAAAAGAATAATTATATGTGAGCATGAGAATAACACAGTAAAACCCATTTTATGCATTGATCAAAATTAATAGTAGAAAAAATTCAAACAACAGTGTGATTTACATTTACTAATTATTAGCCTAACTTAGCTCAATAATGCTGTCATCACCTACAAATGGAAAGGCCAGCCCATCAAAGAAAGGGTTATTTGCATTCCGAACTAGCTGCTCAAGAGTTTGCTTACTCCCAGCCTTGCAATTTTAGTAACCCACTGTGCAGCTTTGTGAGCATCAGGGTGGCATTGGTGACCTGAAGAAAGTTGTACTCCTCCCAAGGTGTCCATTCATAAACTCACAACACAGCTGTGATGGAAACAGGACGCTTGCTTTCTCTTTTGGTTCTGCCTTACTTGTGGCCTCCAATTTCTATAGTGTTAATTATTTGCTTCTTCAGTGGAACTAAAAACAAATATATACACATGACTCTAGTTTATATAAATCACTTGGTTCCTGTTTACCCTGACATCCATTTTTAAATTGCCTTTTTTTTCTAATTCCAAGTGTATTGATCTGTATTCTCCATCCTAGGATCATTTATCTTTGGGATGTTTGCCTTTGTGGAGTGCATGTATTGAGGCAGTCATTCCTACCCTGCACTGAAGGAGCCTAACACATGATTGTCTTTCTAAATCAATGGTTTTAACTATCTCCAAATCTCCCCTGAAAATCCATTTTATTTCTATTACCTTTTTAAGTCTCTTTAGTGTATTAAAGAATCACAGAAATTGCTGATGAGACAGAAGTTCAAAATAGCTACATTATGAATTTATTAATGAACAGCTCAGAAGGGGAATAGAGTTTCATCAATTCACCAGTTTCTGCATTGTTCTTAATGTAACTGCATAGTGAGTTACTTAAATTACAAGGCTGAGGATCAAAATAATTATAAGCACTTTAGGATATCAGATGCAATTTTCTCTTTGCACCATGAACAACTATTGAGCTTATGTTTGGGAGGGCTTCCCGGAATTTTTATTGTTACAGAAGTATGAAGTAATATGGAAATGTAGAGGGCCTTAAAATTGGCATCTTATCAGTTTGGCTCACAAAAGTGTGTGGTTTTAGGTGAGATGATTAATATTGCTGAGTCTCAACCTTTTCATTTCTATAGTAAAGAACAGGACATGCATTAAGAATATTCTTTTTAGAAGCCTGGTGTGAGAAGTATCCCTAAGTAGCCTACTCATTTATTTTATTAGTTGTTAGAAAAACACAAGATGTTTTTTTCTTCTGGGACTCTTCAAACAACTACCAAAACTGTGTAGAAATGAATGGAGCTACAGTTTACACCTCTAAAATATAATCAGTTTAGAGCACAGCTTGATAGATATATGGAATGTATATTAGTCAGGGTTCTCTAAGGGAACAGAACTGAATATATAATATGTTCATTTATATTCATGTGTGTGTGTGTTCTGTTGTATCTATTCAGTTCTATGGTATATAAATACACACATGTGTACACACACACACACACACACACACACACATACACACACACATTTCATATATGGGATTTACTAGAGTGGCTTATAGGCTGTGATGCAGCTAATCCAGTAATGGCTGTCTGGCTGTCTAGCAATGGAAAGTCCAAGAATCTAGTAGTTGTTCACTCCATGAGGCTGGATGTCTCATCTGGCTTTCAGTATATGCCAGAATCCTGAAGAACTAGATTCTTATGCCAGTGAAGAAAGGGACTTGCCTTTGAGAGTGAGGCCAAGCAGGCAAAAAGAGAGAGCTTCCTTCTTCCATGTCCTTTATATAGGCTGCTACCAGATATGGCATAGAATAAAGGTGGATCTTCCCACCTTAAAAGATTTAGTAAAGAAAACATTTCTCATAGGTTTACCTAGATGTTTGGGTTTTAGTTAATGCCAGATTTAGCCAAATTGGCAACCAATAACAGCCACCACAGAATGCGTGCACATATCTTTGTGCTATTATTATTTCAGTATTTCACAGCCAGCAAGAGCTTTCTTCCAATCTATTATAACCAAGTTGCCTGAAGTCCTTGGCCCAGTCAGTCACTAATGAATTTCTACCTCTGTGATTGGAGCTGGATGCTTGAGAATTTCTCGAGCTGGAATTAGATAGTACACTGTCTGTTTCCTGCTGAAATTCATGCATTTGGCTACACACTATGTCTCCACATTGTGTTCATAAGTAACACTTCACTGTAAAGATACACTGTTAATTACCGTCTACTTGCTTGTCTGCATTTGGATCATTTGCTGTTCTTGGTTCTGAGGGAGGATTTTGTGAATGCTTGTGCCCACTTGTGTAGTCCTGCTATTTCTATAGGCATGCAGTTGAATGGTTGAAACCTTTCAGCATAGCTTGTTCTGATAACACTATTGGCTAACAGCATTCATGTTTCTTATTTTCATATCTGTTGTACAGCTAAGCTATCATTGCCTGTTGCAGGCAGGGATCTTGCTCTACCCAGATGCCACCATAGGACAAGGGGAAGCCCTCTCAATGTGGGTCTCAGGTCGCTCTTGAATCCTGCATTGATTTACAGCAGGGAGGAAGGCAGGAACAGCTAGTGTCCTCTAACAGGTCTCCAGCAGCAGAACCTACAGCGCTCCCAGCCTTACATCTCCTGTGGAAACACGTGGAGACAGGATTCCTTAGTTCTTGGTAGCAGCTGGCACCGCAGCCTTGGAACATGTGTGTATAGGTACAGGGATTACCCAGCCCTTGGCAGGGGCCACAGTCATAGCTTCTGAGCATGAGGATCACTGAAATTCCTGGCCTGCAATCTCGACAGCTATCTAGCGCTCTCCTATTCAGCAGAGGCTGCAGTTTCTCTCCTCTGTCTGTAGCCTTCTATCCATCCTCCGCCTCGGTTCTCCACCCACTCCTGATGCCCTCTCTTCTTGCCCTCGCTGCCTCGCTGACTGCTCAGCTGCCTCTTTTTTAAGAGCCAGGGAGACAGCTGCTTTTCAACTTTTTCAACTTAGCCTGGTGGCTGCTTGGCCACCACTGCTGCTCAGCTGGCTCTGCTGTTTCTTCAGTTATCAACTGAATTTGTACTACAGAAAGTAGGTAAGAAAGATCATGTTATAATAGACTCTAATTGAGATCAGTGTCACAGCCCCACAGGAGCTAGCACAGGTTAGTGTTTCTGAGACAGCTCGCTAGGTGTTCTTAACAGCCTCCTTATACAGCCAGAAGATGGTTAATTGCACCAATCATAGGGCACACCACATACAAAATGGATGTTTCTGTGGCAACAGTCACAACAGTCCCTCTACCAGGGCCCAAGAAAATTGGTCCTGGGCTGCACTAGATGCAATGGTCATCTAGGTCCCTGTAGTCTTGTGATAGCAAACAGCCTGTTAAAGCCTGTTTGAAAGCACCCTGACTAGACTGTACTTTCAGTAACTGGCACAATCAGCTGCAGGCCTGTGTAGTTTCCTTAAGCTTGCCTAGACTATTAAGAATGGCTGTTGTTGGCATGAACATAGTCCAGCTGGCTAGTTTTTGAGAGATGGTCTGTTAGCTCACAGCAGTCAAGCAGAAAAGGAGAGTACATTTCTTAATTGGGAAGTGAAATCACTCATTTTCCAAATCTTTTTGTAATTTGCCAGGAAGTAAACAGCAGAAGCAGTATTTGCTGTAACAAGAACGTAGGGACTTTATCATTAATGTTATCAATGGTTTCCACAGATTCTAACAATGTTTCACACTGATTGATAAACCCATTTTATTGGGAAGAAGTGGTTCCACTCCTCTTTTTCACTGGGATATTCCCTAGATTAGGAATATTAAACCTTGTTAACTGAGAATCTCTTGGCTCTACAATGAGTTTGTCTGAATGTAACTTCATCATGCGTGGAGAAATCATTCTAACCACCAGAAAAACAGCTCATCTTGATACTCTCTTCCCTCTTCTCATATTTGGGCACTGCCTGTCTGAAAGCTGTAGTTCTCTGTCTTTCCATTGTTCTTCTTCATATATAAGGAAGGATCAGGTTAGTTCCAATTGCATGGCCAAGGCCAACTACATTTGTTGTTACACTTTTGAAAAGGATATGGAGTAGGAGAAAAATCACTGCAGCTGCTGTTAACAGTAAGTTGGGCACAAATCCTTTTGTGAAATCCCTGTAACTAGAATGTCATTTTGCTAGTAAGTAATAAGCATGGCAACAGAAGCAGAGGTCAATGTCTGGTCTTCCCTTCTCCACATCCAGCCCATACTGTTTTCCTGGTCCTTGATATTCTGTCTACTCAGCAGTATGAAAAGTCAAGTCAAGATCAAGCTGATCTAACAGAAAGGGAAATAATTTTTTTCTCACATCTAGACACATTCTAAGTCAGTGTTAATAATCTGACACAAGATATTTCTGTGAGAGGTGGTGGAATAATATACCACCTCAGGGACACATTATTCTTCCAAAAACAGTGAAGATAAATCATGGTACAACAGTAAGTTGATTTGAAGAAAAAAAAAAAGGAAAGGTGATAAATACAACCTAAACCGTACCCATTTGCTTAGGACACAAACACAAGCATTCATTATTTGATAAAATATGGCCTCAAACCCTTGTAACTTACTGCCATTCTTAGTGCAGGGAAAGAAAAAGTGATGTTAGCATACAAACTTCATGTTGCCTTTACTACTTGTATTAACTCTATCCAATTATCAGAATCCATCAAATGGAATTCAAAACATTCTCAGATCCAATCATGGTTTACCAGCACTGTGGCAGCTCCCTACTTGAAGACTTTCTTCTTACTAGCCTCAGCAACTAAGTCTGTCCTTGTTGCCTTTCAGTATCTTTGGTAACTGGGAAATATAGTAATCCTTTGAAAGCATTCTGTGAACAGCAAGTCTATGGTGGCCCACTGTGCTGCTGATGTGCTGATGACTAGGTTATAGGCCGCACCCTGAGAAGCCCAGCTGTACTCTCAGTGGGCAATGAGGTGGAAGACATTGTTTCATTAACAGTTCACATCACAGCAATCAACAATAACCCAAGAGTCTTTACTGTATTCTGTTGTATAAAAGGAAAATATCCAAGCTTGTCGTAAAGCAATTGATCTATTGATTAGCTTGATTGTGGGAACCATTATCTCATGTTGTTCATCTCTATCAAAATACCATGTTGTGTTCCTTAAATTTATATTAATTTTACTGATAATCAGAAGTCAATAGAGCTACAAGGACACCAACACACAAATATGAATAAGAGCATGAGTGTGTGTTGTTGCTAAATCTTGGCATTATTGATTTAAATCACAGCTTATCAAATTAAAATGACTGTAATTTGTCAGTTGGTCATAGGATGTGTTCATAGCACAACACTGATCCGAAACAAATTGGTTTATGCAAAAGTTTGATGTGGTGCCTAAATTCAAAATACTGACATTGTTGCTGGTGAAATTCTCTCCTAGTCAGAGTTATGATTGTTGTGATGAAACACCGTGACCAAAGCAACTTGGGAAGGAAATTGTTTATTTGCTTTACACTTCTTTGTCACTGTTCATTATTGAAGGAAGTCAGGTTGGTAACTCAAACAGAGCAGGATGCTGGAGACAGGAACTGATGCAGATGCCATGGAGGGGTGCTGCATACTGACTTACTCCTCAGGACTTGTCCACCTACTTTCTTATAGAACACAGGACCACTGGCCTGGCATGGTACTTTCCTCTATCTGCTACTAATTAAGAAAATGCCCTCCAGGCTTGCTTACAGCCTGATCTTAGGGAGGCATTTTCTCAACTGAGGCTCCCTCCTCTCTGATGACTCTAGCTTGTGTCTAGTTGACATAAAATTAGCCAGCACAAATGCTTAGGAATATAGTAAGTGCAGCAAAAAAGGAGGCACTTGTATATGCTTATGGAAATGTAAATTAGTGGGATCCTTTTGGAAATGTGTTTGACAATGAACATCAAGAGATTTCATAACATTTTTATTTCCAAAGTACAAACTCTAAGAATAAGCCAAAGGCTGACATACATTTATGCTCAATGATAAGTTTGACATTCAGAAAACATTTAAACATATATACAATGAGAGAGTGATTTAATCACACAGTAAGGAATGTATTCTGAAGATCATGCTTAGAGTTCAGCCTTAGATTCCCAAACACAATGCTTGGAAACCCTGGAAGGAACTACTACTAAGTGTTATATAGAGTCATTTATTTTTTTGAATTAAGAGAAATGCTTTTCTCAGGCCTTCATTTCTTCTAGAACTTTCAAAAGAGTTACAATGAACAAATAGTGAGTTTCTGGATTTTCTTCTTGCTGTTTAAAAATACTTGTGTGTGTGTGTGTGTGTGTGTGTGTGTGTGTGTGTGTGTGTGTGTGTATACATGTGCAATGACACACATGTTGAAGTCAGAGGAAATTGTGCAAGAGTTGGTTCTCTCTTTCTACCCCATGTGATTCCCAGGAATCAAACTCAAGTAGTCAGTCTTGGAGGCAGGCATCTTTACCAACTGAGCCACCTCCCTGGCCCTGATTATTTTATTTATAGTCATGTTATTAAGGATGACTGACATGTAAATATGTATACATATTTAGTATGGAGAAGTCAATAAGTTTTTACCTGTCAATCATGAACAATTAAAGCATTCACATTTCCACCAGCTTTTAGGGCCCTCCTGGAATTATCACTACCTTTCCAGTATAATCCTTGGTTTTTAATGGCAACAAGAATTTTCTTGGAGAAATATACAGAATTTTCTCTTTATTTTGAAATCTTAAAAAATGGAACATATGTCTGTCTGAATTTAGATCCACAGCTGGCTTCTGATTTACTATGCTAGTAGCCCAGGATGATTTTGAACTCATGGCAGTCCTTCTGCATCGGCTTGGAATGTCCTTGGATTACAAGCATGCGCCATAATGCCCGGATTCCCTCTTCCTGCTTTAGTTCAACCTCAAGTCTCTTTCTTCTGATAACACATTAACTCTCATATCTTTTCTCAGAACTGCTTTGAAAGCACCCTCTCTTGATGACACATGCCCCTGTGCACACTACACTGACAATTGAAGTTGTACTTTCCCTACTCATCTTCCCTTATCATACATGCAACAGCACATGAGCACACACACACACACACACACACACACACACACACACACACACACACACGTCACTCAAACATCCATGCTAATAACAATCTCATCAGAGATTCAACAAATCCCAAATTTGGATTAAAACCATTTAGGAAAAAATTGCATCTCTGCTAAACAAATACAGCATTTTTTTTTCTTTTGACATTATCCCTAAGTAACACAGAGTAATTGATACCTGAACATTACTTAAATTGCATTAGGCATTGTAAGTATGCTAGAGTTCATTAAAGGATACAAAAGGGTATGTATCAGTTACCTGAAAGCATCAAACTAATCTAAATGAGAGATTACAGCATCTGCAGTTTTTGCTGCCTGTGGGTGGACTTCTTGCAGTCTACAGCTATGGATGTGTGTGTGTGTGTGTGTGTGTGTGTGTGTGTGTGTGTGTGTAACTACAGTTTCTTCCTTTACTGAAATAGGCTTGTTTCTGAAATAGAGCTTCAATGTCCTTCATAATTGGCTAATGTTTCCACAAAATACCATTTATATATACATTCATTTATATTATTTATAATATATTTATATTATGTATTCCTATATATTATTTCAAATCATACCTAGTTTCAATTTTACCATGTATTTTATATTTTTTCTATCATAACAACTACATCTTCCCTTATCTCTTTGACTATTATAAACGTTGTTGATTCCCATGTTCAGTAATTCAGAGTGATCCAGATCATTCAATTTCTTTTTAAGGATGGCACTCTCCAGATGTCCATTATGCTGCTGTTTCAGCTTCTGCATTCTATTTGGCCTATGACCTTGACCTGGCCTCTTAGGTTATTTTCACCACAGAAGAAATCGTGGGCAGGCTCATATCATGTCTGGTGAAATTCAGATAAAAGAGAAGAATGCATATTGTACACAATAGACTTTGCTTCCATTTGCTATGACCGCATGAGGAAAACATATGAAATTGTTTTAGATCTTTAAGCACTAGGAAATATTTTCATAGCTAAATGAAATCTGCATTGTTCATAAGGGAAGAGGAGAACAGATAAATGTACAGCCACGATAAAGTAGCCACTTCCTACCTGTGTCACTGGCTCTTTTATCCTGTGAACTTTTGCTCTGTTATTGCACCAAGAAAACCCTTGGAATAAGACTGATTCTTATAATGACATGGGGATACCATGGTGGCAATGGGAGGAGAAATACTTAAAACTTTCTCTGACCAACCACACTCTGCTCCATTCTACATGCCCTTTCCTGAACTCCACTGATTACCTCAATACAGCCTTTAGTTCAGTACAACCTTTAGTGCTCCAAAGTTTTTCGTGGCACATTGGATTAGCTTCTATTCATTTTTACTTTTATATATTTTTTATTTTTTTCTTTTATTGAAAATATTCTTTTCTCATATAATATATCCTGATTATAATTTCCCCTCCCTCTACTCCTCCTAGTTCCTTCCCACCTCCTCTTCCTAACAGAGCCATTTCTGTCTCTCACTAAAAAAGAACAGGTTTCTAAGAGATAACAACCAAACATGTCAAAATAAAATATAAAACGATGAAGCAAAAAACTATCATATTGGAGTTGGAGACAGCAACCCAACAGGAAGAAAAGAGTTTCAAGAGCAGACACGAGAGTCATAGACCCACTTGTTCTCACACCCAGGATTCCCATAAAGATACTAAGCAGATACCTGTGATATATACACTGAGGACCTGGTACAGACCCATGTGGGTCCTGTGCTTGCTGCTTCAGTCTCTGTGAGTTCATATGTGCTTTGTTTAGTTGGTTAAGAGGGCCTTGATCACCAGTGTCCTTCATCCCCTGTAACTCTTACAATCTTTCTGCCCCCTATTCCACAGGATTCCCTGAGTTTTGATGGGAGGGATTTTATGGGGACCTCCCATTTAGACTCTCTCTGTGTATAATATGTGACCGTGTGTCTCTGTGTCTGTTCCTATCTGCTGCTGGATGAAGCTTCTCTTACAATGACTGGATAAGGCACTCATCTATGAACATAGCAGAATATCATGAGTCATTTTATTGATACTCTTGTTTTTTTAGATCAGTAAAGTTTGGTTTTACCCTAGATGTCTGGGCTATCTGACTCTTGGTTACCCAAGCAGTGTAGGATATGGTTTTCTTCTTGGGAGTGGGCCTTAAGTCAAATCACACATTGAAATCTCCATCAAAATTTCAACACAATTCTTACAGAATTTGAAAGGACAATTCTCAACTTCTTATGTAAAACCCCCAGGATAGCTAAAACAATCTTTAACAATAAAAGAATTGTTGGAGCTCTTACCACTCCCTATTTCAAGATGTACTACAGAGCCAGGACAATGAAAAATTCATGGTATTGGTAGAAAAAGAGACATGCTGAACAATGGAATCATATTGAAGACCCAGACATAAATCAAGGCACATCTGAACCTTGATTTTTTTTTTTATAAAGAAGCTAGAAATATATGCTAGAAAAATTGCAGCATCTTCAAGAAATGGTGCTAGTCAAACTGAATGTCAGTCAGTGTGTAGAAGAATGCAATTAGATCCATACTTATTACCCCACACAAAACTCAAGTCCAAGTAGATCAAAATTCTCAACATAAAACCAGATACACTGAACCTGATAGGTGAGAAAGTGGGGAAAGTAACCTTGAATTCATTGGCACAGGAGACAACTTCCTGAACAGAACAATGATAGCACAGGCACTAAGATTAACAATAAATGAGACCTATGAAACTGAAAAGCTTCTGTAAGACAAAGCACACTGGCAGCCTACAGAATGAAAGAGAAATTTACCAACTCCACATCTGACAGATGCCTAATATCCAAAATATATAAACAATTCAAGAAACTTGACATCAACAAACCAAATAATCTAATTAAAAAATGGGGTACAGATCTAAACAGAATTCTCATCAGAGGAATCTCAAATGGCAGAGAAAAACTTAAAAAAAATGTTCAACATTTTTAGCCATCAAGGAAATGTCAATCAATACTACTTTGTAATTCCATCTTACACCCGTCAGAATTGCTAAGATATCAGTAACACAAGTGACAGCTCATTCTGGCAAGGATATGGAACAAGAGGAAGACTCCTCCATTGCTGGTGGGAGTGCAAATTTGTACATCCACTACAGAAGTCAATATGGTGTTTCCTCAGAAGGTTGGGAACTAATCTGCCTCAAAACCTAGCTGTACTACTCTTGAGCATTTACCCAAAGGATCCTCTATCCTATCACAAAGACACTTGTTTAACCATGTGCATTGTGGGTTTATTCATAGTAGCCTGAGACTGGGAACAACCTAGATATCTCTTAACTAAAGAATGGATAGAGAAAACGTGGTACATCTACAAAATGGAATATTACTCAACTGTTAATAAAATGACATCATGAAATTTTCAAGCAAGTGGATGGAACTAGAAAAAAATCAACCCAAGCAAGGCAACCCATACCCCCAAAAAATAAATATGGTATGTATTTGTTTATACGTGAATATTAACCATTAAGTAGATGATAACCAAGCTACAATCTATAGACCCAGAGAAGTTATGTAAAGAGGAGGGGCCCAGGGATCTCCCTGGGAGGGGAAAATAGAATTGATTTTATGATCAGACTAGGGGTGTATGCAGATGGGAGCGATCAGGTGTCAGGGGAGATGAGGTAGAAAGATACGAATGGAATTGGGGAGCACTTGGGGGGTGGTGTGGAAACCTATTGTGGTGGAAACCTGGAATGTATAGAGATGATCCTCATGAGGACTACTAGTGATGGGGAATATGCAGTCTCAACTGGCCATCTCTTACGTTCAGGTGAGACTTCCTTGTGATGGGACTTCCAGTGATGGGACTAAGTTGCATTCATTTGAATTGCTGGCCAAGTGGATTCTACAGAAATACCCAAACAACCCAGGCTGTTGCTAAGACATTATTCTTACTTTTAAACACTTTTTGGAATCCATCTTTCCTGCTTTGTTTCCTACAGATTCTGCAGATTAGCTTCGTGGTTTTTAGATATGCTTGTGTATCATCTCAGTAGAAACCCAAGTACCCTGGGATATGTTTGGCCTCTTTGGACCTGCTTAGTATCTGGTGCTGGTTAATGGTTTTGTCTTTTATCGCTAATCCCAACACTCCTGACTACAATCTCCTATGGCAGCTTGCACCCAAATATCACATTCTCAGGGGTAATGCTGGCAAAATACAACATGAATCACTGAATATAATTTCAAGCCTGGAATAGAATTGACGTAGCTTTGTAATAATCATAACTCATTCTATTCTGGCTTCCCCTTAAGTTAAAAGAAGCACACTTTGGGTAGGGGAGGGGCATTACCAAGGTTTGCTTTTCAACTGTTTGACATTTCATTGTTTTGGAAACATATATTCCTACTGTGTGTCAAGGTTGAGGGTCCAGAATGTTGACTGTCTCTGCTATAGGTACATCAGACTTAGGCAAAGACAACAAATAAAGTCTTGGCGAGTTTAAGAATGAGGCAGAAACTTGTATTCAGAAACACCATGACAGCTCCGATGTGTTACTGCAGCAAAGCCAACATACGTCGTCTAGGAGAATTCTTTATAAAGATTTAATTTGTTAATGTTTAAAATGTGCATATGTTGAGGTTAGGTGTATGTGTGGGTACCTGAGGAGGCCAGAAAAGGGTGTTGAATCATCTCCTGGAGCTGGGGTGCAGGTGATTTATTGTGGGTGTTAGAAACTGAACTCAAGTACTTTGTAAGAGCAGTAAACATGCCTAACCACACAACAGTAAGCACTCCTAACCACCCAGCGGTAAGCACTCCTAACCACCCAGCGGTAAGCACTCCTAACCACCCAGCGGTAAGCACTCCTAACCACCCAGCAGTAAACACTCCTAACCACCCAGCGGTAAGCACTCCTAACCACCCAGCGGTAAGCACTCCTAATCACCAAGAAGTAAGCACTCCTAACCACCGAGCCACCGCTCTGCACCCTGACATGGAGAACTTAAAAATAAGGTAGAAAATGTCGTTAAGAAAGAGTGATAACTGGTGTTCTGTGGCATTTGTGGGTTGGAGGAACGGTTTGGCTGCATGTCAGAGTGTTAGATGGTAATCAGTCCTCAGCTCACACAGAAAAAGAGAAAGGATTGCCAGGAGCCTCAGACAGCTGCTTTATTGCCTCCAAAAATCAGGACTGAAGTCAGCTGACGTCCAAGGTAAATGAGACTGTGAATCCCCGATACTGCTGCCTCCAAATATGATGTTTACTCCACCAGTAAAGAGAAAAATGCCTAAGTGGTTTTAAGGGATATTTAAAATATATGTGGTTTGACACTTGAGAGATTTTAGAAATGTTTAAATTAGTAAAGAATATCCAAGCAGTAAGGTTAAAATGCATGACAGCTCAAGCTGTAATTCTATACAGAGAGAGATTTATTCTAAAGCAACAACCTAAATAACTTGCTAGTTTTAGCTCTGTGGTAATTCCTGGTGAGCAGGGAGCAGGAGAATGTCCAGGGGCAGGCACAATGGCATACTCAAGATAAAAATGTAGGAATACTTCAGGATCTGCTGTGGGGTATGCCTGTGTTCAAATACAAACATGCCTACATATGGCACTTTCTGGTTCATTTTAATTTCAATTCTATGGTCATAATTTAGCAATAATGACAGTAACCATTTGTGCTTCAACTTCAAGCTGTTCTCTGTTCTGTAAACATTTTACCACCTGTTGCTCAACTTCATAGTGCAACATCAGGCACATGGAAATTTTATTAAATGACAATTCTGTATCAATCATATCAATTGGCATGCATATTAAGAGTTCTAAAGCTGCCAATTATTGAAAATTGCCCCCAAATATTGTGTCTTTATTGATATCCTGTTGAAGTATTAAGTTTTTCTTTTCAGTCTCACATTTTATTTATTATGTGTATCTGTTTGTGGACATGTGCATGCCATGGCATGTATGAAGGGACCAGAGAGCAAGTAGGGAAATTAGATCTCTTCTTACATCATGTGGGTCCTGGATATCTATATCCAGGTTACCTAGTAAATCAGGTCTTTAGTCTTGTCATCAGGTGCCTCTATGTGTTGAGCTGTCTTCCCAGGCCATCAGAAAATTTAAATTCCTACTTAGAAAGCATTCAGTTTCACATTATAATCTACATAGATCAAAGAAAGTAATAATTTTGAAGTACATAAATAAATACAAAAAAAGGATGTATACATGAGTTTTGATTTCACACAAAAGCACCTTGCCGTTTGTTGCTTTTCTTGATGTTTTCTCTCTTTTCCAGGTTATTTACACATGGCATCTTTTCTCCAAAATTATGGAATTCTCTTAGCTCAAAACATGAACTCGCCCTTCCTCCCTAGAGTATGTGTAGGCTGAGGTCAGGTGGATGGGGGAGGCATGTGTCTCTGTGAATACATGATATGGGTTCAGAGTCTCTCTAAGTTAGAAACTAAACTCTCTAAAAGGAAGATGGGCCTATAATATGAAGGATTTCCCCATTCTCAACAAGAACAGTAGTGATCAGGCTGTATTCTAATTCTTCCATGGATTGTACCATCATACATGTAGTCATAGCACATATACAAATAAAACTCTGATCCTCTGTAACACCACAATTAATTTATTCTCAGACAATAAGACCTACTTTACACTCTGACCTCTGAGGTCTATAAGTCAGTTGTGTGCAACAACTTAGTGTTCTAATAAAAGATATCAAGTCAGTTTTCTGCCTGTGTGTTAACCATAGTAGTAACATCAAAATTTCTGACATTAAAGCATAATTTTATCATCTAGAAATGTCTTGAACTATATTACTCTGGGACATATATGGCTCCTGTGTTATGTTTGGACATGCTTCTAAAGAATGCTTACACTGGGAATTGAAATAAGTTTTAGGCAAAATAAAACAAAGAAAATTTTCAGACATATTACTGATTTTTTCCCAGAGTCACAGGAAGATTAGAAAATCAACAAACATGAGAGCCTTTCTTTCCAGCTCTGATGCCATGAATATATTTCTATCTGTTATATATACTATGGCATCATAGTGGTTAAAAACCCCATAATAAAACATACGTAACTTATCATCAAGTCCTCTGAAAATATAACCCATTTTCTAAAGCTATGACAAAATACATAAGACCTAGTAACTTGGAAATAATAGAGTTTTGTTCCTGGTTCTGGCCAGTCCAAAGGCATAGGAGAACCAGTTTCTAGTGTGGATCTTCTCAATTTATAGCATGCTGGAGAAATTCTATAGCAAGAGAAGGAGATGTGGTAGATTTGGACTCTCTTTCTCGTCTCTAAGGCTACTCAGGCTATGATGAATATCAGTCTTCATGATCTGGGATGATTCTAAATGCATAGGTCCTTTCCATCATCACTGGTGTATGACCTGAGGAGCATATTTCCAACACTGCCTTTTGTGGAGCTTATTCAAACCATAACTGTAGTTGTTTGAAACAGAAATATCACCAAGAGAATCATATGTATGAACACTTGGATTCAAATTGGTAACTCTGTTGTGGAATCTTTAGGAGGTAGCATCTTGCTAGAAGAATTACATCACTGGTGGTGGGCCTTGGAGGTTTATAGCTTCTCTCTAATTCATGCTCTCTCTCTCTCTCTCTCTCTCTCTCTCTCTCTCTCTCTCTCTCTCTCTCTCTCTCTCTCTCTCTCTCTCATTCTCATGTACTTATGAACATGAATCAGTCACTTCTGGCTCCTGTGATATGCTTTCCATGCCTGTTGCTGTGTCCTTTCTATCATAATGAAGTCTATCTTTTTTGAAACAGTTAAACAAAAGAAATCCTTCCTTCCGTCCAATACATTCATCAGAGTATGTCATCACATCAACAGAAAAGCAGCCAGACCAGTAGGAAATGCAAGGTGTGTAAAGCAGGTTGCTGTGAGAACAATATCTAGTATCCATACTTATTTGGTTTAGAAAGAGTTAGATTACAAATAAAGTTGAAAACTATACATCTGCATCTTCAAGAGGGCTTTCAAGCAAACCATCTACAAACAAAATTTAATCTATGAGAAAAGAATGTAAACTTAAAAGTATCTTGTCAACTTGTCAAGATCTGTAATATTAGAACCAGCAAAGCAGAGCAGTAGTAACTATCACATAGTCCATTAGGTTGGAAATAGCTGTCATTTTGCTCTCAAACACTCAGCTAATGATCAAATACACATTTAAGATGTGAGGTAACTCAGACATAATGTCTGATATTTCCTTTGTTACAATACGAAATGCATGTCTTCCCTATGCTAGTTATGAGGGTATGGCATTGAAATTCTGTAATTGTGTTCTCTGCATCCATATTAAATTGTATGCTAAGGAAGCTCTTCTCTTTAACACTCAGTATTATTGGCTTTGTAGAGGTTTTATTCTAAATCTTGGTTTCTATGGCCATAGTCTCAGCTCTGATTTCAAACTGCCTTTCTTGTGACATCTATTTTTTTTCAGATTCATGCATGTATCCTTCCCTTCCTCAGAGTGTATTAAATATTTTTGACCCTCTTTTTCCTTGTAAACTTTCCATTCAAAATGTAATTAATCTGATTTTACTTGTGATCTCATAGGTACAAATTTGTTTATGTTTTCAGTATTCATAATAATCTTCTATCCCCACGCATATTTCCAATGATAATCAATTACTCTCACTCATGGTTCTCCAGTTAATACTTCCTTTGGCTTTCATATCAATTTCTACTTCTGGTTTCATGTAGACAGTACTAGTTCATTTTGTAGGGTCATGATTTCCCTCTATCTCTATGCTCTAACCATAGGTTAATTATATTAGAGCAGTTGAAAATCTACTATCTACATGTCTTCAGCTTTTGTCTGTCATTAGGATCACATTAACTAGGGATAGGGAGATGGCACAGAACTTAAGAGAGTATTCTGCTTTTATGCAGAATTGGAGATTGGTTCCCACCACCCACATGGTACCTTACAACTAACCACCTGTAACTCCAGCCCCAAGGAATCTCTTACATGCCGTATTCTGACCATCATGAGCACTTGCACTCATGTGCACAAACCTACACACAGACACACACACACAATTCAAATTAAAATAAATCTTAAAGGATTGAGTAAAGTGTAAAGAGTATAAATTTCTTTGACACATCTTCAATCTTTGTTTTTCTCTGCACAGTGATGATATAATCCAGAATGTAAAAATTACAGGATTTTCTCAAAAAAAAAAAACTAGTGATCTCTTTAAATTATTCTCTTTAACTTATTCAAATACCCATTAAGCTAAAACATATATAAGTGTCCTATACTGAGCTTTTGTTTTTGCACCCATCCCTAGATCCTATGTATACTTATTATATGATGGTTTTTGGTAATAATCTTTTAACCTTAAAACAATTTTATATGCTTCATTTATTGTTTCAAATATTCATTCTCAAAAGGTAGATGATAGTTTCTGGACATAATTGTGTATTAGTGTGTATTTGTTGTCAGACTACTTGGAAATAGACACAAACACATCATTGAAAATTAATATTATAAATAAAGAGATACTTTAAATCTATGAAATGTCAGAGAAGGGACTTCTAAGCTCCCATGTAGAGTCAAAATGAGAAGGTTTTTCCAAATGGAATTCATTCAGAGGACAGTAGTAATTAGCCACCCAAAGAACATGCTAGGAAAGTGGAGAATTCAAACAAACACATAAACAAAATCGTGCTATATTTGGGAGAGCAAATAGTGCCCCATAGCTAGATACATCTTAGATGATGGCTTTATAGTTAGGAGTGTGTGTATATTTATCATGGAAAATAGATACACTGGAGACCTTGTATTTAAAGGAATATTTCCAGAACAATAGAAAAATTTAGCTGCACTCAATCATCTTCTGTATGCATTAGGTAATGAAAATGACCATTGGTCCTCTGTTCTTGAATAATCATTCGCTCTCATGATCTCATGTACTAATGATAAAAACACCATGTTTCTGGCTCTGACTTCCCTCCTCTCATAAGTAAACTGAATGTTACAAAGATTGTCTAGCATCATAGAATTTATCACAGAGCACAAGCACTTGATTCAGCAATCCTGATTCAACCCTTGCCATCATCCAAATGAAATCAGCACTGATATTGACCTATTATAAGTTTTCATTACAGGGATATTTCTCATGCACTTTTCACCTGTTGTCTACCAGAGTTAGACCTGTGCTTTGGGTGAGGCAGTAACACTGTTATATTAATTGTTTTTCTTGTCACTGTGACAGAATTCCCAAAGGAATAATCTCAAGTGGGAGAGTCTATTAGGTAAGTTTATAGGTGTAGTTCTTCATGGTACCTAGAGAGGCTAGTATGGTCTTTTTAGTTTGGTCTATGTAGTGAGGATTAGATTTCAGCTTGGTTTGCTTATGCCTTGGAAATTTGTGAAGCAGATAAAGCTAGAGCAGAGCTGGAGGTAGGTACAAGTTTTCAAGTCTTGCCCAAAGTGGCATGTTTATATCACTCAGGTAGCACATCCTAAAGGTTGTACACCTCCTAAAATTATTCCACCAGCTGAGGAGCAGGATTTGATATGTAAGATAGTGGAGGGCATTTCATATTCAAACCGTGAGGGCAGGGAGTCTGTGGAAGCAGACATTCTACATACCAGTTGTTTATGGAACTAAGATTCACTTCTCCTACCAGATTATTGTTTATTTTGTTTATTGTTTGGGGTATCACATTAATAAGATGAAGGGTATGGAGACTATTCCTCATTAGTTGAATTGTCTGCCTGAGACACATCATCCTCCAGAATGGTGCAAAACGGCAACTTGGATTGACTTATTTAGAATTTAAAAATTGGTATTGTATGCATTTCCCATCTGTGTAGAAACCAGTTTATTTAAAGTCTACATTCATTTTGAATTGTAACTTGTCATGGCAAGAGTAACTAGTCTTTCTAAAACTCAGTGACATCCCAGATTGCTGATTTGGAGGTGGCAAAGCTGTCAAGACAACATCTAGACACAGTGAAGAACATGTATACTCCACCTCCCAGAGGAATACTGCATGAGTCAGTCAATTCACTCACTCTTCTCTTAAACTTTTCTCATTTTATCCAAAGTCATGTATCTCATATCTCTATTGTGGATTCCGAAAAAAAAAGAAAAAAGGAATATAAGGGTATTTTTCTCTTAGAGTTCTGTTTATTTGAGATGATAAACAATCACAGACAGGAAACTTGAGTTTCAACCGTTTGGCGAAGCATAATAATATGTATAAATTATACATACAACTGGTTCAGCTTCCATGTCTGGGGCACTATCCTGGATAGATGTGCAACAAGAATGGCTACAGCAGCTACACATGGTATAAATGGGGACACACCTGTCAGAGAGGCATTTCATGAAGCTTCCTCATAGCAGTATGGAGGAGCTTCAGTTGTGCCTTGACAGGGCTGAAATGCGCCTCCTGGGGCTGGATGGCCTGGAGGTGAAGAACATCTGCTGCTCTCTGAGCAGGTAGCTCACAACCACCTGTAACTCCAGTCTCAGGGAAATTGACCACCATGTCCCTGTGGAGGCGCATGCATACATATAGATATATGCAAGCAACACATTTACACACACAAGTAAAATAAATACATCTAAAATAAAATTTAAAAATGCTGTACACACAATGCTGCTAGGGCATGAGCCAGAGTGTGAAGTAAGAGTGAAAACCTGAAAGCACCATAGTGAGCTTTTAAAAAAAGTAATGCTGGTAGTTAGACATTTGAGGGGTGGTGATGGAAGGCTCTTCTTGTGCCCAAAGGATAATTGAATTAAAGAGTCCTTGATGTTAGATGTGCAGGAGATCCATTAAGATCATCTTATTCACTTGCTGGCAGCAAAGGATGAGTCCCTGTGGCATACTCCACAGCACAATGGAATAACGTCTGAAGAAAATTAAAGGCTAAAATGCTTTCCCTCGGTCCACAGTAGATAATCATCACAAATAAGAAGCTCTCAAGCCATCCATCCTGCACTCTAGCCTCTTTAGCAAATTAAAATGATTAATAGGCTTTGAGGCTCCAGCCCTAGACAACAAAAAAGGAACTCTGCACCAAATTTCATAGCAAAAGGTACTGATTTAATGAAAAGGCTTCAGGTGAATGGCATGAATCATGGAAGAGTTACACACAATAGGGACCTTCCCAGCTGAACAGGAAGGTTCAGTCACCTAAGAGAGCTGAACAGAGTAAGCTTTATACAAGGCAGGGTTTCCAAATCTCTGAAGTCCAAACCTTTAGTGAAGACTTTAGATGGAAGGAATGTTTTATTCTCTTACTTGGGAATTGTGTCTTTATAACAAAAAGCTCTCTTAAAAGTGTCCAGAGCATTAAAACTTAAAAATCTGCTACTCATAAAGGGCAACTGGTGTTTCTTCATTGAATTCAGAATATCCTGAGATGAATGGGCAGAAACCAAAATAAAAAAAGGTCAAATACATTAAAAAATGCTAAAGACTGACGTTCAGGACTCTCAGATTTGGTTTGTCTTTCTTTACAATAATGTGTTTACACAAGTCTCATTTTTCTGATTTTTTCCTTCATAGCTATAGGTATTGTGAACTATAGCACCGGGGATGCCTTCTCACTCCCTAACCTCAAGACACGTGTTGAGAAGAGTTAAGCACTGAGGGGGACTTTCTTATTGAAATCACAAGTTTCCTTAGATGTGAATATCTTTTGTGCATTATGTATTATTAGTTATGTTATCATTGCTGCAACTAAATCCCTGATAAATAACTTAAGAGCAGGTTTGTTCTGGCTCACAGTTCATGAAGATAGTCCACAATGGCAGGGAAGTCATGACAGCAGGATCATAGGGTGGCTGCTCACATTGCATCTACAGTGAGGAAGAAACATGAACACTAATAGTCACCTCACCTTCTCCTTTTTATTCAGTCCATGTCCCCAGACCATAGACTGGTGCACTCATATTTAGAATATGTCTTCCCATCTTCAGTAACCCATCGTATAAATTACCTCAGAGGTATGGCCAAGGTGTTGGGTGATTCTAGATCCTGTCAAGCCTACAATCCTTATTAACCATCACAGACTGTGTGTAAAAGTACAAGCCAGTTCAGATACCAACTTTCTGACCAATTGAGTCTGATTGGACACAGAAAAGTGGACAAGGATGTATGGACATGTGTTTCTGGAGACATTCTGGTTATCCTTTTTTTCTGAAAAAAGACTTCAGGTGGGCAGTGCTGTGTTGAACACAGGTCCATATAGATGTTCAAGCACTATGGTGATCTTTTGGGTGTGGATAGTCATGCCTCCACATTTTGTGGCATTCCTTCATTGTGTCCTTTACTTGATAAGTGTCAGTTCTTTGTCTCATTGCAGTGACTGGATGCTCCCAAATCAACAGAAGAAAGAGGGGCTGTTTGGGCTTACCTTTTAACACACAGCACATTGAATAAGGAAAGACATGACTTCAGTGGTAGCTCTGCCTATAAAAACAGGGTGTGAGACAGCTGTTTGTGTTGCATCTTGGGTATTACACACACACACACACACACACACACACACACACACAGTGAGAGAGAGAGAGAGAGAGAGAGAGAGAGAGAGGTGAAGGTGAATATAGGTACTCAATTGGCTTCTTCCTTTGTTCCTTTTAATTAAGTCCAATGTACAGGGTGTGAGATGGCACTGCCCACTTTCAGGGTATTCCTCTTCTCAGTTCAACCTCTCCAGAAATGCCTTCACAGGCATCCACAGGCACATCTTCTGGGTGATTTAAATCCAGTCAAGGTGACTATGAAGATGAACTGCCACAGACATATGTGACCTATTCTTGATCCCCAAATCATCAGTAATTACTGAAGCAAAGTCTTTTTGAGCTAGAGTTTCCACTCATGAAATCAAGGTAATTTTACCTGCTTTATATCTCATCAAGTAAAAATAGTTATATTTTATTTGTATAAGTGAATTTTTTAATGCTGTATCCTTCAACTTTAGTTTTCATTGACTTATACTAATTCTCAACTACAGGATGGAATTTGTGATTCAAAAAATTTGTGATCCAAGGATTTTGATATATACCCTCCCTGGTAAAAACATACTTTACTACTTAAATTTAGAAGGATCTTTGGAAAGTCTCTCTTTCTATTAATCATCCTATTAATCTTTTCAGACCCACTGGGAATATAATTCTCTCATGCAGCTTTATAAGATGACTCTGCAATGAGAATTCGGATATTTGAGTGGGTAGATATAGATTGTAATCTCTGTTTGAGTTCCTGTTAGCCATGTACAATAAGATTAGGTGCTCAGATTGTCAAAATCATTTTATCTTTTTGAAAAATGAGACTGATAATACCAGCCGTATCATGAAACAAGAAGAAATGATTTTTAAATGCATTTTGAAATTCTGTTTATTTGGCCTGTTAAATAATATGCTTCCTTTAATGTTTCCTTCTGTATTTGGTCACCATAAATTGTAGTATGCAGATGTGCATGCATACATATACAATAACACATTTTCTCTTTGTCTCTGTATAAATAGAAAAAGATGAAAGGAAAGTATAATACTGCCATGGTTTTTCATAAGGAGAAGTCTGACGGGGTAAGGACACAAAGGTAAGGTCGCTGCGAGTGTACTGGACACACTTCATACATACACCAATCAGAGACAGAGACGTTTAGGGAAGAAATCTCTCCTGTCTGTGCATAACTGGTATTGCTGTCCCAAGTGCTGGGTATTCCATTTGAAGCCACAATCTTTTGGAGCCAGCCTAACATAGAGACAGACAGAATCCACCACTTAGAGCTGTGATGCATGTTTTATCAGTCCTTTTCAATAAACATTACAAGACAGTTTCAGTGGATCGATGGTGTTTATCTCAGAAATTATATTAAAGTGAAGAAGAGAAGGACAAAATAAAAGTTAGGCAAGAGAGAAACATCATCCTTTCAGTTGAACTTAGAAATGCAGAGCCAATGAGACGGAAAGAATAAGAAAAATGTTCAAGGCAACAGGAGTTACAACAGAGAGATTCCGATTTCTGGTACCAAAGTACTTAGTAGAAGGTTAGGTTTGGGTGACAGAAAATTACAGACTATAGATTTGATGTGGAAGATTGTAAGAAGTCTATTGCAGGCTAAAAGTAACAAAATAAATGTTTGCAACAAATACATAACTGGGGAGATAGTAGCATATATCATCTTACAGTGTCCTGGCCCTGCCTTCTCCACAGTACAGGCCACAGTGTGGGTGTGAGACTTCATGAAGCTCTGTCCTACAACTCTCTGTGGGGTATACCTTGGAACATGCAGAAAGTGGATCTGGAGAGGCTGACATAGAAGTGAATGGGATAGTTAAATTGAGAGGCACTAAAACTATGGGTTTTAGTTATGCAGTTACATGGAGATGCCACTGTGTCACAGTGGTACACACAGACAGATTTTCAGAAGGGGCTTTAATGTGATTTTAATGTGTTGGTAAAAGCTGTGGAAATCTTGGCACACTGCCCAAACCATCAAGACTGCATGGAAGTAGGTCAGAGGCAAAGTGTGAGACAGAAACTTAGAGAAACAGCACAAAGCAGGCCATCAACAGCTGAAGGGGAAATCAAGTTTATTAATTAGAGGAATTAATTGGGTAGCTGTGACTTTTGCCTTATGTGGTCAAAATAGATGGGAAAAAGCAGATGGTAAAAATCTACATGGTTTAGTTACTGAGCTTAACATATAATTTTAATGAACCTAAAGAAATAGATGAGTAAGGTCAGTAACTCCCGTATTTTTAGGGTGTGATTTAGTGATTCCTATCTCTTGGGGATCTGGGTTCAAATTAATCCAATACAAGAGTTTAGTCAATTGCTTGTTTACTAGTTGAATATAAAATGGCAGCCCCATAATGGATCTTACTGAAAGATGCAACGTACTATGAATTATTCTTGTTCAAGTCAAATAGATTTTTGTTTCTCTTTTGAACATTGAAATCTTTACTCACAATAAATGTTTTCTATGGCTTAATTATTGAGTTTTCCTGGGATTATGTTTATGCCGTATAACTTTCTGGAACAAAATTAGTTACTATCTTTTCATCACCTAACTGCTTTTATTCAGAGGCCAGGGTTCTTCTAGTATTTATCTTTAGTTTTTATACATTTTCTGCTTGTGTGTTTGTGTATGTGTCTGTTCCTGTGTGATTTTGTGTTCACATGTGTTATAGTACCTATGGAAGTCAGGAGTGTTGAAACCCTTGAAGCTGGAGTGACTGGCATTTTGAGCACCTAACGTGGGTGCTGGGAACTGAACTCCAATCCTCATGACTGATCAGCAAGTGCTCTTTATCACTGAACCATCTCTTCAGCCCCTGTTATTTCTCTTTGTAGATTATTCTCAAAAATACAATTTGACAAGATTCCTATACAATTTCTGTTGTTGATAACAAGTTAAACACATCAATTCATACAATAAACTATGCATTACATTTGAAATTAAATAATTAAATAAGCTCTCATGTAATCAATATAGCACTTTCTTAGAATTATCTCAATTAATGCTTAAAATGAATCTGTGCCTTAAACTTATGTTTTGGACTGGGCATATGATGTAGTCTTTTGTGTGATTTATATGTCAATATTTTTACTATAAATTCCAAAATGAATATATGAAAGTTTTAAATCTATGTGATACACTATAGACTACACTATAACATGAAGTATAAAATATGTTGACCCACAAACTCAATAAGCTTGAATAGAATAGAGTTATTTCATTAGTGTAAATGGCAAGAGGCTTGCTAGAATATACTGAGAAGGAAATAGCATTAAAATCAATATTTTAATAACATAAAATGAAGGATAGGGGATATTTTTGGAAGGATGACTCATGTTACCTGACCTGGAGCATGTGAAGCAAAAAATATTTCTATAAAGTAATAAGCTATGCAATGTTATGATACTGTGCAAGGGCATGTGACATATATACACAGGTATACAGACATAATATCTCTATATAAACATATATATTCATATGCATGTAACTAAATAAGAGAGATGGGGAGAGGGGGGAAGGGAAGAGATGCTACTTGTACGATGGTAAGATGCAGACTGAGTCCATGATTGGGGAAGAGACCGTGGAACAGACCATGTGTTCAGAGAGTCCAGTCATTGTTGTCTGCCAAGCATTTTGTTCTCTGTCATCCCCTCTCTTTCTACAACATCCCTCTGTGACTCACATGCAAGCGAGGTTCTGTGCACATTGGATATTTGGGGAAATAATCACCTGACAAAACTCCTACCTGTGCATGTTGTTGTGCGTTGTAAATGATTATATTGGGGTTGGAAATATGGCTAATTGATTAAATCACTTGCTGCGTAAGTATGAGGTCCAGTGTCCAGATCCCCAGAACCTATGTAAATGCTAGGTGGGCATGGTAGCCTGTATAGTAAGGCAAAGAAAAGAATTGCCATAGAAGTTGGCTAGTAAGGTATCTTCATTAGGGTTCCTAATGCTGTGAATTGCCACCATGACCACATCAACTTTTATAAAGGAAAACATTTAATTGGGGCTGGTTTACAGGTTCAGAGGTTTAGTCTATTATCACCATGTGGGGAAGCATGATGGTGTGCAGGCAGACATGATACTCGAAAGGAGCTAAGAGTTTTTTTCACACCTGGACCAGAAGGCAACAGGAAGAAAGAGAAATTGGGCCTGGCTGGAGCATTTGAAACTTTAAAACCCACCCTCTAGTGATACACTTTCTCCAACACAGCCACACCTACTTCACCAAGGCCATATGTCCTATTATTGCCACTCCCTGGTGACCAATCATTCAAATCTATGAGTCTAGTTGGTATACAAACCACCACACAAGGATACCTTTATTGGAGAGCTCTGGGACTGATTGAAAGATCCTTCATTATTTAATAAGACAGAACACCAACCAAGGATGACTATGTCAAACTCAGGCTTCCTTATGCATACAGACACACACCTTGGGTCCACAAGTATGAAAAAATACATACAGACAAATGCACTTCTCTCTCTCTGTCTATCCCTCTCTCTGTGTCTCTCTCTGTCTCTCTCTGTGTCTCTGTCTGTCTGTCTCTCTGTCTCTATCACACACACACACACAAATAGAAAATGAAGCATGAATGAAATAAAATTCAAAACTGAAGTTATTATATTATTATTCATCTATCAAATGCTATATAGATAGAATTACCTCTTAAAATAAGTCTAGTTATGACTTTCTCATTCTTTACAACATCCTAAAAAGTGAGAAAAATTGAAACATAACAGTGTATACTTTTGTCTATGATAATACATGTTGAATATTTGATTGGGCCTCAGAAATAAATTATAAATCTTATTGAACTTGGGCAAGCACTTTCTATTGACTGTTATTTTCTCTCATTTTCCTTCTCTGTCACTTGAATGGTGTTTACACATTAGAAAGGCAAGTAAGAACTTTGTTCACCTGGGAGGAGATGAAATATCTAAAGGAAAAACAGATGTGGGCTGTGACGGTTCTGAACACTGATTAAAATGCGTTGTTTGCACTTATGAAATTCTCAAAAAAAAAAATAATTTAAATGTATTAAAGGAACGCTGAGCAAAGTGCTGGATATATCTGCTTTTAAATACTTTTGCTATTTTGAGTAATCACTGGGTCATGAGCAAGGCTCCTACGTCAGTTTCAAATGTTACTGAGTTTCAGTTTTTATAATCTACAGCAACTTTTGAGCCTTAACCAGTGTTATAGAAGTAAGCTTAGCATGCTCCTTTTTTGATGAACTATGTGCAGGAGACTTTATCAGAGCACCAGTATCCTTAGCTTTACTGAATACAAATACTCCTCCAGTAGTTGTACTAAAGTCCCCAGCCTTCTCTTCTCTCCTAATTCCTGCCCAGTTGGTGAGGTGGGTCTTAAGTGCTTTCACATGAAATGTCAACAGTTTTTCTTCTAGAATGCAAAACACAGCATCCAACAATCGTTCTGGCTAAAGGATTTAATGTACTTTACTGTCTGACACGAGCACAGAATACAGCTCTTAAAGGTTTAGAGAATTTGTGGTCATTTATCATTCATCATTTTCTAAATACATTCTTCGCAGAAATTTTATGTAAAACCATAACACTGAAGAAAATAATAATTTATTATCTGATGCCACCAAATGATTACTTCTGATACACATTTTCATTATGCATCTTCTTAGTTATAGGCTCTCTCCAAATATCCTTGTTGTCAACTTTGGGAAAAATTATTCAAATTTGCATGGAAGATTTGAGAATTAGGTGCAGTTATTTGGGGTGGATAAATGTGCTGGCACAGTTGGAAGAATAAAACAGGGAAGGGGAGAAAGAGTGTCAACATTGACAAAGAAAGATGACAGAGTAAGATCAAGAGGGGAATCAATCAGAACAGATGCATTAGCATCGGTTTCAGAGGGCTAAAGTCCACTGAGCAGTCTGAAGAGTTAAGCAGCAGTAAGAAAAGTTTAATATCTCAGAACAGAACTTGGAAAGAATAAAGGAAATGGCAGAATGGGGGCAAGGGAAGGAAAGGGCTTCCTCTCAAGCATTGATGAGAATTCTTTAAATGAAAAGCATGACCTAGAATGGGTTGATATTTTTAGTGTAATGTTACCTTAGAAAAATGCAGCTGACAATTGTTGAATAAAGGTCACTCAATATTTAATTTTAGAATATAGTTTTTAGTTCTTTAGGTCCCAGAAACTTTTAAAAATCAAATTTTGATTAAAGTCATGTATATTTAGGCTAGAATCCAATGTTTCATGGCTATTTAGATATAATGAGTGGTATACATTTAACAAGTTACATCGGCTTTTAAAATTGAATATTGTTTTAAAGATACCCTCACTTGAATTAGAATTTATTATCTTTTTATTTGTATAAGGTCAGTTTTTCTTCGAAATTTTAGATTCAAGTAATTCTAGAGGCTGTAAGCAGCAGCTCATGAGTGTAAGTGAAGCAAGAATGACCATAAAGTGTAAATCCCACAAGTGGTAGCCCCCAGCTATTATGTAGGATTGTCTGATGTTTATGAGGCTCAGCATGTGTCTTTGACACATGCAGGAGCAATAAGTAACTTGCATGACACTTGGGGACCAGTGTGAGTCACTTTGTTCCTCTGTCTCTTCTGTTTTTTGTTTTTTTTTTTTTTTTTACACCAGAGGGCACTGTATTTGTTACTGTTTGGTTGCTGAGACCAAATGTTCAACATGAAGCAATATGTAAGGGTGCATTTGGACCCACAGTTTGAGTGTAACAGTTCATCACTGGGGAAAGGCAATCTAGAGAGGATGACTCTGGTTCTGATCTCAGAAGTATGAGGCTGCTGGTTGCACTGAGTCTATGGAAGCAGAGAGAGATCAATTCAGGTGGTCTGATTGTGTTCTTCTGTTTGTTTATTGTCTCATGTATTCCATCCCATTGGGCACAACTGCCCACATCAATAGTGTAGCTTCCCCACTGTGGTAGTTTGAATGTAATTAGCTGCCATAAGCTCATAGGGAGTGGCACTATTAGGAGGTGTGGCTTTGTTGGAGTAGGTATGGCCTTGTTGGAGGAAGTGTGTCACTGTGGGGGTGAGCTTTGAAATTTCCTATGCTCAAGATAGCACCCAGTGTTTCAGACCATTTCTTGTTGCTTGAAAGTTGTAGGACTCTCAGCCATTTCTCCAGTATCATGTCTGCCTTCACACCACCATACTTGCAGCTACCATGCTCCCTACAATAATGATAATGGACTGAACCTCTAAACTATAATTGAGCCACCCAGTTAAATGTTTTCCTTTATAAAAGTTGCCATGATCATGGTGCCTCTTCACAAAAATAGAAACCCACACTAAGACAGAAGTTGGTACCAGGGACTGGGGTATTGCTGTGATGGGCCTGATGGTGTTTTTGTTTGGAAGAATTTGGACTTTGGAAGTTTGGGTTAGAAAAGCAGTTGAATGCTTTAAGTGCTACTTAATGGGCCAGACTAGTAGGAGCATGGAAGACAGTGGTGATGAGTATGATTTGATGAACTGTGGGGGCGGGGGGTGGCTACTTCAAGAGGTTTCACAGGAGAATTTTAACATGTTGCCTAAAGATCATTTTTGTGATATTTTGGTGAAGAAACTGGCTGCTTTTTGCCCTTGTCTAAAAAATTTTCCTGAGGCTGCAGTGATGAGTTTGGAATTAATTCCCTTGGAAGAGGAAATCTTAAAACAGCCTAGTATAGGCTCTGCCATGTGGTTATTGGTAGTAACTCTAGTGAAAATTTATAATGAAAGGGATCAAGCTTCTCAGGGTAAATTACAAAAAGTAAAATTTAAGAAGAAAAATAACACCAAAAAGTGGAATGAACCTAAGTCCTGTGTTCAAGGAGATAAACAGATTAAGAAACAGAATAAAGGGAGTGGTGACCCCAGGGCAAGATCTCACCCAGCTAAATTTCCAACTTGTGAATAGGAATTTAAAGAAAATCTTAGATCTGGGTGTGGTAGTGCATGCCTTTAATCCCAGTACTGGGAAGGCAGAGGCTGGTGGATCTCTGAGTTTTAGGCCAACTTGGTCTACAGAGTAAGTTCCAGGACAGCCAAGCTTAGGCACTGAAGGAAATTATCAAAAACAGAATGCTGGTGAAGATGTAATTGAACAAAGGGGCCATATTCCAGTCCCAGCAAGAGTAGAATTTGGCAGCTTCTGCCACATGGTTCTGGCTTTAGAGTTACTCCATGATGTTAGAGATGCCAAAGCCTTGGGATACTTGCCCAGGAAAGCTGCTTACAGGGAGTGGAACCAGCCCAAGAGCAAGAAGTGTGTTGCAGTCAACAAAGCTGAATGAATTGGAGATCTGAAGAGCACTTTGAAATCAGACATGGAGATGCAGAGTTTGGAGTTCATACAGCTGATTTTCAGTCTTGCTTTGGTCCTGTATTTCCTCACTATGCTCCCTTCTCTCTCACCATGCATTTTAGAATGGTGCTGTATATATCCTGTGCTATTAGATCTTGGAAGTATATGATGTTTTATTTTTATTTTTATTTTTATTTTATAGGGGATGACAGTTACAAGATTTCATGAATCTCAGAGGAGACTTTGAACTTTGGACTTTTAAACATTGTTGAGACTGTGATAGACTATGGGTACTTTTGAAGTTGAACTAAATGCATTTTGCATTATGATACTTTTTGTGATGGTATTGTGTTCCCCAAAATATTGTGCACTCTAATAAACTTATCTGGGGTCAGAGAACAGAACAGCCACAATATTAAACAGAGAGGTTAGGCAGTAGTAGCACACACCTTTAATCCTAGCATTCCAGAGGCAGAGATCCGCCTGGATCTCTGTGAGTTCAAGGCCACACTGGAAACAGCCAAGCATGGTGACTCATGTCTTTAATCCCAGGAAGTAATGACAGGAGGCAGAAAGGTATTTAAGGCGTGAGAATGAGGAACTATAGCTGGTTAAGTTTTTAGGCTTTAAGCAGCATTTCAGCTGAGATCCATTCTGGATGAGGACTCAGAAGCTTCCAGTCTAAGGAAGCAAGATCAGCTGAGGAACTGCCGAGGTGAGGAAGCTGTGGCTTGTTCTGCTTCTCTGATCTTCCAGCGTTCACCGCAATAACTGATACTGGGTTTGATTTTATTAATAAGACATATTAAGATTCATGCTACAACTTTTAAAACCTTATGGGGCCCAGGGAGTGGAATGTGGTAATTTGAATGAAATTGGGCCCCATGAGCTCATAGAGCATGGCACTATTAGGAGGTGTGTCTTTGTTGGAGTAGGTATGGCCTTGTTGGAGGAAGTGTGTCACTGTTGGGGCCAGCTTTGAGTTTTCTTAGGCTCAATATACTGTTCAGTGTCTCAGACCATTTCCTGTTGCCTGGAAGATGTAGGACTCTCAGCTACTTCTGTAGTACCATGTCTGCCTGCACACTGCCATACTCCGAGCCTTCATGACTCCCACCATGATGATAATGGACTGAACTTCTGAAGTGAGCCACCCAGTTAAATGTTTTCCTTTATGAGAGTTGCTGTGATCATGGTATCTTCTCAGAGAAACAAAAATCCAAACTAGGACAACCGCTATGTTCCACCTTTCTGGAAACACTCTTATAGACGCCTAGGTTATTCCAAATCCAGTGAAGTTGGCCAACATTCATTACACTCATGGAATTTTCCACATACCAAGGTTAGACCACACCCTTTTGTATGCTACAAGATACTTCTCACAGGTTATTTTGTATCGATAGAGTTTGCACTAGGAAGCATTATCCATCTGGCAATAAATAGAGTTTTGAGGGGCTAGACAGATGGCTTGGCAGGTAAGAGCATAGACTCTTCTGTACCATCAGAAGACTGTATTTTGGATCCTAGCAATCTCATCAGGTGGCTTTATCTTCAAGGCATCCAATACCCATTTCTAGTCCTCTTCAGCACCCACACACATGTGCACCAGCATACAAATGCACATACAAACACACACACACACACACACACACACACACACACACACACACAGAGAGAGAGAGAGAGAGAGAGACAGACAGACAGACAGACAGACAGACAGACAGACAGAGACAGAGAGAGAGAAGGGAAAAGAGTAAATAATGTGGCAAAGGTTTGGAAATCTTTTTTTTCATTTATTTAATGAATTGATTTATTTTATGTTTATGGGTGTTTGCCTCGATGTATCTCTGTGCACCATGGTGGCCAGAAGAGGAAGATAAACCTCTTAGGCTTGGAATTACAAAAAGTTATAAGCTACCATGTGGGCACTCACAACTGAATCCTGTTTTTCTGGAAGCACAGCTAGTGTTCTAAACCAGGAGCCATCTTTCCAGCCCCCTTCTCATTTTAATGTGCATGGTATTCCTTCTTCTCCAATCATATCTCATAGAGGCAACACACGTAAGACCACCCATGAATCCAGGGGGCTCTAGAATAGATATTGACATTCCTGAGAACCAATAGTCTGTTTCAGCCTCACCCCTCAGGACAGGTCTTTATTCTTTGCTTAAGTTTATTGAGATTTGTTACTGTTTTCCCTATGGTCAGTTTTATCATCAGTTGGTCTATTAACATTACAGGAAATAAACTTCTTTAGACCAGTTCCTTCTGCTGCTTGCCAGACAAGCAGGCAGGGTCCAAACTGAGGTGTCCTCTGCTCATGTAGAGGGAAGTGATGACAAAGTCCATGCATTTTAACCAGATCCTTTATCTGCATCCACAGTACTTCAAGAATATATATATGGGCTGGTGACATGGTTCACCGGGTAACCATCAAATCTGAGGACCTGAGTGAATCCCCAGAACACACACACACACACACACACACACACACACACACGCACACACACACTTGGTAGAAAGAACTAACTATTGCAAATTGTCCTCCACAAGCTTGCTATGACACACACATGCAGACACAGAGAGAAAGACATGTACACTCACATGTGTGTGTGTGCTCGCACACACGCATATGCAAAAATTGGGGGTTAAGAAAAAATCTCAAATTTTGTGTGGGAAATGATTTTAATTTTTCCTGTCCTCAAGACTTTAGATTTTGGCTGTTTTGCTGTGTAGATAAATGCCAAGGACACAGCAGCTGCATAGAAAGTTGACCTGTCCTCATCTCCATTTTCACCAACTCTCTCCTCTTTCTGGCCTCTTTCCTTTTCAAATTTTGAAATTTTATCCTAACTTTCAAAACTGCTTTCCATTTTAGTTTCCACTAAACTAAACTTTTAACTTACATTAAACAAACAACATTAAACACAGCTTAAGTTAAACATTTAACTTTTCCTAAATTTTTAATGAGAAAAGAAAGGAAGTAGTGATGATTGTTGGTTAGTCCCTCAACTTTCCAAAGGAACACAGTGCTATTGCAATTTGCATAATAATCAAGTTGACTAATTGATAACAATAAATTTAAATTCTATAATTGTGCTATTATTTCTCCACAGTGGCTTCAAGACAAGCTCCATGAAGGCAATAGACAGTCTCACTAATTTCCCTTTCCCTCAGGAGTTGGCAAAGTAACAACTATATTCAAGCGGAATTAGGATTTAAGTGAATTATTAGTGGCATATATATTATACATTTATGTGTACATATTGGTTATATATAAATATAGTTTATTTAGCTAAACATATAAAGTTTATTGTGTACTAGTATTAAACATACACATTTATGAGTGTATATATTCCTTATCGTACATAGATGTTTCAGATTGTGCAGAAAACATTTGAAATAACCCAATGTTTTTACCTCCTTTCATATCTTTTGTGGTAGTTGTGGATGGATAGACACTGGGCTGAATTGACAGCAAGAGTCTGCATCAGTTAGAGTGAGATCCAAGACTTCTGTTTCTGGTCATTTTGTAGGCTACTTGAATTTGTTTGATGGATTTCAGGATAGCAATGAGTGCAATCATGGGAGTTAAAAATACTGGCATAAGCATTCAGATCTAGAATTGGAAAATAAAAGATTTGAAGTCTCTTATCAACTGAAATATTGATGGATTTGAAATGATTACATTTCATAGCATGTACATTCATAAACTGGTGTTGAATAAATTCACCAAGATTTGGACAAGGTACAAGAGCCATTATATTTCAGTGACTCAGCCACTAGACTGTCCTCCACATTACTTTGTCTAGATCATTTTTATTTGATCATGCTTTTATATTTAGAATAAATATTCAGCCCTCTATTAAAAATATTGCAAGTACTCCTACAATCATCCAGGCCCAAATAGACCCAGGGCTATGCAACTGGGACTTAACAGCATTTAGTTTATTGCTTTTTAAATATTTATATCTACTCATCCTTCAAGGCCTGACACAAATTTATTCTTTCTGAAAATTTCTACTTGTCCCTTATTTATAACCTTAGCTGTGTCTGTAATCAAATTTCATTATTTTTATGGTTTTAAATAAGCTTGTACTTCTGTAAACTTCATCTACTCAGTGTATGATAATTTTTTCTGAATTTTGAGAATTTCAAGATTAGTCTAAACGAAAGCAGATATTCTCGCTCCTCCTTGTCTGTTTTGGAAAGTGAACATAACTTAAGTTCATCCATTTTTATCTTCTCTCTTTGGGATTTTCTTTAGAGAAAGTGTCACAAAATGCAAGCTTAGTTAAATGTCTTGGCAAATACAGGAATCTCGAAATAGCCGCAAGCTGGGTACGGGCCTGTGTTCTGCTGTCCATATATGGATCCCAGGGTGCCCAGGTCTGTTGGTCCTAAGGCAGGTACAGGCCATAAATGTGAAGCAGTGAGAGGATGCGGTGAGTTCTCAATGAGCTCGATCTTGTTCTTGCCCAGTTGGTAACTTTCAAGTGCCATTGAAGTTGGCCAAAGTTACTGAAAGATATTTGCCACACGTTATGATGTTATAAAAAGTCAAGCTCAGGGAATAATTGGTTCAGATGAGAACAGGGGATATTATAATTTCTTAACTAGATTAAATAAATTTAAATTTTGTTACAACTGAGGCACCAAAATCTGACATCTGGTGTTCCATAACAAATATCTGAGTTATCAAGCCTCCTCAGCTGGAATAAAATGCCCACTGAAGTATCACTTTAAGAAGGTAAGTCACAATTAATGAAAAAAAGAAAAAAAAAGGCCAAGGATTTGAAAGAGAGCAAGGAGATGTACATGGGAGGGTATAGAGGGAAGAAAGGGATAGGGGAAATTATGTCATTCTAGTATAACTCAAAAAAGAAGAATTCATGTGCTTATGGTCTTGAAGCCACACAGAAGCAGGAGTAATTTACAAATTGTAGGTAGAATTGTTTTTAAAGTGTGGTGGTTTGAATATATTTAGTCCCCCATTGTGCTAGAAGGTCCCACAGTCCAGCGTTCCTCTAGTCCCACCTAGCCCCACAGTCCCTCAGCTGCTAATAAAATAATCATTCAAAGGCTTAATATTAATTCCTAACTGCAAGGCCTATGGCAGGCTTCTTGCTAACTAGCTTTTATAACTAAACCCATTTCTATTAATCTATAAGTTGCTACATGGCCGTGGCTTACCGGTACTTTCACATCTTGCTTCTCCTGGCGGCAGCTGGTGTCGTCCCGTGCCCCCCCCACCCCCGCCCAGACTCTGCCTTTCTCTTTCCTGTTTCTCTCCTTGGATTTCCCTCCTGCCTCTAAGCTGCTTTGCCATAGGCCAAAGCAGCTTATTTATTAACCAATGGGAACAACATATTTTCACAGCGTACAGAAAGATATCCCCCAGCACCCCTTGATCCCATAGGGAGTGACACTCTTAGGTGGCGTGGCTTTGTTGGAGTGGGTATGACCTTGCAGGAGGAAGTCACCGTGGGGGTAGGCTTTGACGTTTCCTATGCTCAGGATAACAACCAGAGTCTCAGTTGACTTCCTGCTGCCTGTAAGATGTAAGACTTGCAGCTACTACTCCAGTACCACATCTGCCTGCATGCTGACATGCTCCCAGTCATGATGACAAGGGACTGAACCTCTGAATCTGTAAGTGAGCCACCCCAATTAAATGTTTTCTTTAAAAACATTGTCATGGTCACCATATCTTTTCACAGCAATAAAAACCATAAAACAAACAGCACTAAATAATCTCAAGAAAATTAAAACAATATGACACTATATTCTAACCTCATAGCAGAGGCTAAAACTACCTGATTGTCTATGAATTTGCAACAAATGATGTTTACTTTGTTCTTTTTTGAAATCACTAGTGAATTTGGCTAAGGTTCATGTTTAAATGTTAGATACATGACTTCGCTAAACATTTTAAGTGAAATCTGTAACATATGCTAGTAAATAACTAAGCCCCGAGGATTAAGATAAAATAAAGACACCAATTTCCCTCTGTTTCCTCATCTCTCACCAGTGAGATCACATTTCCTTCCAACATACAGTGCCTTCTCTTTTGTTATGTCAAGTTCTTGCCTTTTCTTTTATTATTATGCTGTAAGTTCTTTATGAAGAAAGTACATTTCTCTCCCATTGCAGCCCTTAATTCTCATTTCTCACAAATTAGATGGAATACAGCATACTGTTTTAAAATACAGTTAACCTTCTGCAGAGAACAGGAATCTGTATTTTAGGTCTGTATTTGTATATCACCCCTGCCAAAAGTCCACAATCTACACAGAATGATAATTATTATGGAAATATGAAAGGGAAGTCCCTAAACTCTCAGTGCCTGACAAAATACTGAGTAAATAGCATGCCATTCTAGAATGTCAGATAAAGTGTCCCCATCAAATGAAAATTCTAGGCAATGATCCATAGCCTGCCTGCCTATCAAGTTTAACTTCTGTAGACAAAAGATGATTACTGTGGTCAGAAGTTGAGCTGCCTATCTTTTCTCATGAGGTGGACTTGGGGAATGAGAAGACTACAGGAAATAATTAACTGTTGACAATGTAAGATAAAGGTTTTGAGCACTACTTTTGTAAAGGCATCTACAGTTATGTGCAACCAACTTTCAGAGTACTGGGTTGTTCAGAGCTCTGGTTGTGCTTTCCCAAGATTGCCCTAGACAGGCTTAAGTCATGGCTGGGTGTTCTGAGAACCATTGATTCAGAAACACGTCACTGCAAACAAACTCCTGAACACACAGAGTGCAATGGAGAATTCAGAAGATGTTTCCAACATTGCAGATCATGACCTAAGAGGATGCAGATGTCATTGCATACACATATTTACAGGCGGCAAATCAAATCACTAACTCAGCATGGTGGCCTCCCAGGTGGCCTGTGAGAGTGAGATGAACTATACCTGTAAACTGGCAGATATGCTAGGCGTTTCTTTGGTAAGTTTCCCCAAGGTTGCTTTGTTAAATCCATAATTTCATGCTCATTCTAGCTTCTTTCCCTCGCTAAATTCCTGCCTTCACGCCAACTAAGGGTATTTCAGTATCAAATACTTATTTCAGCCTAAACCTATCTTTATAGTACTGGGGAGTAGTGCAGAAATGAGGGAACCCCATAAAAGATGGTTACTGTCAAAACTTGGAAGAAGGTAGTGGGATAGACAGTGTTAGAATTGAGAATAGCATCAGAATTCAATAAGCAGCAAAGATATTTTTACATTTTCCTTCTACAACACCAACAGCTCAGGCTTTTTTTTCCACAGTGGGGTATAACAACAGCCTCAGTCATGTTTCCCTATGAAGCCTGCATATTAGAGAAACTTGTATACCTTTTCCTCATTAAATTTCCATCAGGACACCAGTGAATAAGTATGAAATAGCCCTGTTTGGATTATGTCCAGCCAGAGAACTACAACTAGAGAGACAGAGAGGGACGCCTATGAAGATTTTTCTTGCTGTTATTTTTTTTTCTAGCTATCTTTGTATATGTTCAGGAGTCCTGGCAAAGTGAGCTTACAATGTGAAAGCAGCCTGCAGCTCTGAGGCATGGGGTCAGTTTGCAGCCATTGTAGATGGCAGGTGCCTTTCTCAAGAAAATCCTTCATTCTGTTTCCATTTTGGGGTCTTCCAGCTACTAGACTAAGACTTACCAAGGTCATCTATGGTCACATTCCTTACTTAAATGGAACTGATTTCGTACATTAACCATGTTTACAAATATCCCCACAACAACCTTTGGATTAGTGTGTTCTTCCAAATAACTATGTACTAGAGCCAGGTCTGGTTGACATACAGTGCTGACCCTCGTGGTTCTCTGGTCCAGTCATTGCCAGCACACTGACTCCATTTCTTTGGGTAATGATTCTACTTCTGACATCAGTTGTGAAATTGTGATGGATGAATGTTGAGAATATAGGCTTTCCCCTTCCTGTGGCTTGCTCTGGGTCTGGGGATGTAGCTGCAGTTCAATAATATTTGAATCAGAGCACACAATTACATTTTGAAGTGAAAAAGGAGATCTGACATAAAATAGGAGGTCCTCAAAGGTTTGAATAACAGCTCCAAGCAATTTCCCAGACAGGAGAATCAGATCATTTCATAGTGCTGGATCATGTAAGTTCTATAATTTAGTGTGTTAAAATAAAACCTGTTATAGAAATGCATTTGAACTCACAAAGTGGTGAGTTCACAGTAGCTGAATTCTGTCCCTCATTCTCTGCACAAAGGGACTAAGTACCTTCATGAAAAACACCCGACTTTCTGCATTACAGGCTTTATGTTGTGTGACTTAGCCAGGTAATGATATTCTATTAACTTCTAAAGATTTCTTAGTGCTAATTTCATTGTAAATTAAGTAATAATCATTTACATTAAAGGTGACTTTTTCCACATTTTCCCTGCCTGGGTTTTAAAAATGGGGCAGCATTCAGTTGCCCGTGCGTGTGGAGCTTGGGGGCTTTGTGAAATCACTGGTGTTCTCGGTGCCTACACCACAATTCCTGCAAACAGAAGCAACTCCTGATGTTACTGTCAAGTCCTTTCTTAACAACGAAGCTAGATATTACATCTGCATAAAGTTGATGATCAGAAGGGGAGTAAAGGGGCCTTTTAAAATACTTTAGAATCCATCCACTCTTGTGTCTCCACAGTCATTTTCTGTCTATTCTGTCCACTGCCCAAACAATGCCACCCACCCCCAACCACTTCAATATCTATCTAGACTCCCAGAATGAACCAGCATCTGCATCATAAATCTCAAGATTTGGATGCCACACCTTGCTTCTCCTTGAAGATTGTTTTTCCCAATGGCCTTGAACTAAAGCTGGCATGTCTGCTTCAGAACATTATGTTTCCTTTCTCTTTTAAAAAAAATGTGTTAAAGGTTTGTTGTTTCATGCTTATGGGTTTTTATCTGGCTGCATGTCTGTGTACCATGTGCTTGTCTGAAAACAATGGAGGCCAGGAGAGAGTGTCAGATTTCCTGGTACTGGAATTACAGATGGTGTGAGCTGTCATGTGGGTACCTGTGAAATGAATCAGATCCTTTGCAAGAGCAGCAAGTGCTCTTAACCTCTGAGCCATCTCTTCTGTCCTGTTGATTTATTTTTGTATGTATAGCATGTGTGTGCATGTAAGAGAGTATATGTATTGTAGAGGCACATATGAGCACATACATGTATAGATACTGTACATGTGAACATATACATGTACATGTATAGGCTCATTGTGGACTTTCAGAGTTTTGTCTTACTCCGTAATTCTCTACTGAGGGAGCATCTCTCTTGCTCTACCTGGAACTCATGAAATCTGGTGAATTTAGTTAGATGGTATGCTCCGGGTTTTGCCTTCTGTATGTTGAGACTGCATGTGGACTCCGCGACTCCCTTTCTTTTATGGGGTTTCGGGGAATCTGAACTCCAGGCCTTACGGTTGCGGGCACTGCTTTCCTCACTGAGCCACTCTGCAGCTGTGCGCTTTCTTTATAGAACACATTCCTGTGTTCCACAGAAACAGCTAACGGTTCTGTGGGAAAAGCACCTGCATTGGACCCTGACCTATGTGAAGCTACATGCAGTAGAGTGTAATCACAGGCCTGCTATGGTGGATGAGAAGCAGAGAAAGGAGACTCTGGAAGCTAAGGTGATATCTGGCCTGGCATAAAAAGTCTTAAACTCAAACACAATGGAAGGCAAGGACCAACACCTAAAGTTGTTCTCTGACCTCAGGAATGAACTGTGGCACATCCCCTCCTCCACATACACATAAAATGACAAGCACACATGTACATATCATATGCACATGCAGACTAACAACTAAATAATTGACACTCAGGACAATATTCCACAATTCTAAAAATGGTTTTCTGTTATCTCACATTCAAATATTTCCTTTTAAGTTTAAGGACATCAGTGTCCCTCCATATGTGGAACATTGCTTTGTGAATCTTTAATGCTTCCATGTGTTCCTTGTTCCTAAAGAAGATAACTTCATTATATTCGTTTTGCAACTACATGGACCCTTTAATTTATGTGGTGGATTTATGCAGAGTGTTGTTTTTTTTCCATGTTTCCAGTTTTAAATGTCATATTACAATTTGAAACAATTATGAATTTTACTCTGCCTAAAGGATGGCTGGATAGTCATTTTCAAGTTTAGTCCACATCCTTATATCTTAGGAGCTTAACTAGTTTGAACTGCTGGAATCTGGTCTGCAAGTACCAGTGGGTGGGGAAATTCTACATTCATTTATCTTCAATTTCTTACAGTACAAAGAATGGTCCCATACACACTATTGTTTATTTTGGGCAGCCATAATTAATGAATTCCTAGGAGTCTGATCATATACATGTAGTTCAAGAATCTTGTGTTTTATTTCCTTCTTCAAGATGTTGTTTGTGTTTTTCTATCTTCAGAGGACATTTGTAAATTTTTTTTTTCTGATTGAGTCATAATACTTGACCATGTTTGAGCAGCAATGTGCTGCTTTTAGTCACTTACTTTTTGGCTAATGATCAATTTAGTATACTTTGTATATGAATCTTTTTAAACTTTTGTCATTTGAATATGGTGAATATATTTCAAATCCTATCTTCTATTTTGAGAAACAATGTATAATTGTTAATTTATTGACTGAACAATGCAGTAGATAACAGAATTTCTTCATCCTATTGTGCTGTAACAATGAACCCATTGGCAATCTCTTTTCCCTCACTACATTGATCTCTGATAAACATATATAGCTGGCGATTGCTGTGAGAGCTACACTTTTTAGATTCCACATGAGTGAGATCATATTTTTCTGTCCCTAACATTTTTGCTCAATGATGTCCTCCATTCACAACCATTTTGTCACAGGTGACAGAATTTCTTACTTCTTAGGGATGAATAATATTCCCTTTGATATTAAATGTCTAAATACACATTTTTAAGAGAAAATAAACCATAGTTAATAGGTAATGAATATGTTCAACATCACTAAGTATCAGGAAAAGGTGAATCAAATCCACAATGAGATGCCACTTCCCTTTAAGATAGTTATTATGCAAAAGTCAGAAATAAAGGCTGCAAACTCTGCTTGCAGTCCTGTGTTCAGCACTGCTCCTCCACTTCATCCCGTCCTCTTGGCTTTTTCTTTTTAAATCTGCTTCCTAGGAAGTCTTTGATGATACCCAGAGCACATAACATCTCCTTCTATAGGTCTCATCTATTTTTCTTTTGTGTGTGTGTAGTTAAATATTTGCCTTCAAGTCAGTAAGTTACACGGGGGCAAGTGTGTGTTTTTAGTTTTTGTCTTTGCAGCTCGTATTTTGCTTTTTCACATGTTAGTGTTTTGTTAATAAATGTATGTTGCAATAATTACCAAAGAAGCAAGACTTCATAGAAAGCAAGAGTCATTGTTGAGTTTTTAAAGGCAAACTTGCCCAAGATATAGGAATGAAATGTAAGAGGTGAGTATTTCCTTCTGGTGTACTTGTCTGTGTAAGTCAGAAGAAGAAGACAAAACAGGTTCAGAAGCCTGAAGCAAATACTCTTCAGTGCTAGGTAAACAAGGGCTTAGTTTCAAAGGGAATGTCACATACATTTGCTGGGCATGGCTTACTCACCTCCTGGCTAGTGGTGGTGATATACAAGATAGCATCTTGGCCAAGAAAGTCCCATTAGTCAAATGGAGCCAAATGACTCACCCTCTGTTAATTCCTGCTCCATCAATGCTTACTGAGAAGAGATAAAATTCTAGTTTACATAGTTCACCTTGGTTTCCACAGAGTTGAATTTTGTGCTGGGCTTCCTACTTGGGCTAGCTAGTTTTTTTGTTGACCTGATACAAACTAGACTAAGAAGAGGGAACTTTCACTGAGAAAATGCCCCCAACCGAAGGTCCTGTCAGCAAGCCTGTGGGAGAACTTTCATTACTGATGATTGATATGGAAAGACCCCATCCCACTGTGGGCACTACCATTTCTGGGCAGGACATCTTGCATGGCATGAAAAAGGAGGCTGAGGAAGCTGTGGAGAGCAAGTCAATAAGCAACATTCCTCCATAGCTTCTGTTCTAGTTCTTTCCTTCAGGTTCTGGTTTGATTTCCTGCCCTCACATCCCTTGGTGATGGATGATTACCTAAAAGTATAAGATGCAATCAGCCCTTTCTTTCCCAATTTGCCTTTGGCCATGCTGTTTTATCACAGCAATAGAAACCTAACTAAACAACTACTACACTGTGTCATTCAGCTAAGAAGCTGAAATCAAAGACGATAGTATGTCCCTGAGAAGTTGCAGAGAATTTACCCATCAGTGATATCAAAGTCACTTGGGTAATGATCCTTCCTAGAGCCTCTTGTGATTCACTGATGGTAAGCAGTCTTGGATAATGACTGAATTGCCATAAGCTTATTTAATTAATGATACATATTAAAAGTGTTTCTTTTCTGAAATGCTTGGGTCATATTAGTGTTCACAAATATATTTTGGAGCAGCATGAAACTCCTATTTTTAGATTAGAGATTCTGATGCTGTATTAACCATGGTAACTATTCTGAATTGGTATTAATACATACTGTCATATAGTTATTGATCCAGGAAATGATTTTTATTCAATGCATTCAGAAAAAAAAAGAAACAATTTACCTTTATCTATTTGAGAAATAGCATATCATGACTATTTTAGCTTAGGGTATGTGGACTCTGTTGCTTTGTGTAATGACATAATCTGAGGAAGCTTTGATCATCGTTCCTCAGGATGTCTTCATCTCACATACTGATGTTTTTGTGACAACTGAATTTGATGAGTAAGAAATTAAAAACACCCAGATACCTGAAACAGAATAGAATAGGAAATCATGGGTAATTCAACAATAAAACACATCTAAGGGAATTTCAGGGATTTAGCTTGGGGGATACTTCAGGGGATTTTGAAGTTAATGACAAGTTAATGTTCCTTAAGCTACCTGTTATGTCAAGAGAGTAATTAGTAGGCTTCCTTGATGTTCTAAGAACAAAGTGGTTAGGTTTTCTGTCAGGCACTCATTTGTACTACCACTTTTAGTGATACACAGGGAAAAGTCTCTGTGTCCTATCTAAGCTGTGGTATAAGCAAACCTGCCACTTCAGTTATATGATGCAGAGAACCTGTGCTCCCTCAGCTGACAGGATGCACACACTGACATCTGCAGTGAGTTCAAAGAAAGCAGTTCCAGTAAAGACTCAGTCTTGGGTAAGTCATGCTGTAGTCTGCTGACAACAGTCTATGTGTAATAAAATAGTTCCTCTCCTATGATTGGACCATATAGTGAGAACACCCAATTGTAAACACTTGATGTACATTTTGAAAGATGTTATCTGGTAGACATTGTTCATCAGTTGGACATGGGAACATGAATTTTGGTGATAAGAGAACTTTTTATGTTGAGGATGTACCCAGAAGGCACAGATAGATGTGTGGCATTATGCCTCATACTCTTATGATAACTGCTTCTTAAGCATTTTAACTCTGTTTCTCTGAGCTTATGAGGCCTCATACAGAATTCCATATACCCAGATTATAGGACCCAAGATAGCTAAGTCTGGGTCTGGCATATCTTTGGTGCTTCTCACTCTACTACTCACAGCATGACAACAGAACCTCAAAGATCTCTTTGGTAACTAAGAGTGGAGAGAAAATTTATCTGTGAACAGAATTAAGGAAGCATGCTTGGCTTAAGGAACTACAGTTTCCTGGAGCCTGGTGAATGGGTTGATCTTGAAAAATGTCTGTGTTCTGAACAGCCACTCCAGCATGTTCTATGGCTTCCTCAACAGCAGCAAGGGGGTCTACCTCTGCCAGATTGACTGCCTCATGCCTTTGCCAAAGCCTCTTTATTGGTACACAAAAGATACTTTAGCAAGTCAATTTCCACATACTAAAACCTTTATCTGGACTTGTTGGAAGGAACCTTTACCTAAGCAATTCTCAGCCATAAGAAACTTCCTGGTTTGCAAGGTATGTCTGAAACGAAGTTATGAAAAGACACTGTGAATCCTTCAAAAGAGCTACTCAGATAACAGTCACCACCTACTACAAAGGACACTTCAGAGTCCAGGTGCCATCACCTGGGAATTCACACCAGATACAATGACTCCCTTGAATCTTTTACTGCAGGAAAGGACAAGATGAAATACAACTCCAAAGAGTGTCTAGAAAATGTGCACACTGGGTCTATTCATAAAATCCCCACTGAGGGCTTGCTAGACAGATGCATGCCCGTGAGTAAGCTGGCATACTGGTCCACTCTCTAGACAGCAGTGAGCCTCACTGAAGAGTCTGCAATGGGCCTTCACTGTACACATCACAATCTCTATCATGTGAAAGCATCTCCCTTGGCAGAACTTTAAATTACATTGCCGGGTGCCAAACAATAACCGATTATATTTTGTGATATCCTATGACACGTGATAAATGCCTTAAAACAGAACCCAGTTTAATATATGACCTTTTCAAGGCTCAGAAAATTGAGAGATCAAACATACATCAAATAATCTGCTGCAAATGATTTTTAGTCTTAGACTAGGAGAAATGAGATGTCTAATTCTTCCAGGAGACATAGCCTCAATGTCAACTATTTTCAGTTGTGAGCTAACACTGGTTTTCTACAATCTTGTGTTCTATGACACTAAACTCTGTACATCACTGAATCATTATAAAGGACAGCACACTTGATCCCTGTAGCCTGGTATAACCACATATGGCTGCATAGTGTAGCAGGTAGGTCTGTGATGGGAATCTGAGAAACAAAGGGTACAGTCCTGTATCCCTGTTTTTAATAACAATGACTAAAAGAATCTGTAATAGCTCCATGTAGACAGACCCTATTAGGCCTTGGTAATTACAGGGATAGAGTTTGAGTTTTTCCTATAAGGAAAGAGGAAAATACAACAACAACAACAAAACCCTTGGTAACTCTTGGTGTTGTTGGGGAAGAGCCATGGAGATTGTGTTTATGGTGTAGACAATGAATCTATGATGACTGATTTAGGTTTCATTGCTGGGTGTGGAAACTATCACTGCATTATTTGCTACACATTAATTGCTACATATAAATCTACAAATACGTATATACCAATACTATTGATGGATAAATTTTACTGGTGCAATCTTGGTTTCCCTTGTGAGGTGATAGATGAGACATTGTATTATCTCTTTTAGTGGGAAAAAATGTGAATTTCTTTATCTTAAAGTATTAGAGTGATGTTTGTTGTGTTGTAAGTGAAAAAGGAATGGTGAAAGTAGTTGTATTTAGGAGTTTTATATTCTAATAATCTTTCAAGTTCTATCCCTAAAACACTGAGCATCTCTACACTGTATTATATGGGTCTCACTTTGCTCCAATTTTTGAGAGAGAATTAGTGGTAATAGAAATCTGTAAGAGGAGGCAGAGAGACCTGCTATGATTGTCTCTTACTGCTTGATGCCAGACTGACTTCTCTGTTGCTATGATAAAAATACCATGACAAAGGCAACTTAAGGGAGACAGGGTTTATTTCAGCTAACAGTTTAAGGATACAATTCACCATGGATGGGAAGTCATGATGGCAGGAGCTCTGGAAGCAGAGAGTGATGAATGCTGATGCTCAGCTACCTTCCTCCTCTCAGTGAAATTTTGTATTCCAGTCCAGAGAATAATGACACCTATAGTGGGTGGGTCTTCCTACCCCATTTGAACTGATGAACATAATCCTCCCTACAGTCTGCATTCTCAGAGGCCATATCCCAGGTAACTCTGTATCTCACCAAGTTGATGACATAAACTGGTACAGCGCTGGTCTATAAAAACAGAGTTCAGGCCAAGGACATGAAGATATTCAGTTCTCACTGGCTTTACATAGACTCTCTTTAGAGTTACCGTGGATACCTTTTGATATTTGTTTGTTTGTATTCTTAGCTCTTTTAAAACAATCAGGTCAGTGGTTAGAGTTACCCCAAGGTATTTTATACTATTTGTGGCTATTATAAAGGGTGATGTTTCTCTGATTTCTTTCACAGCCCACTTATCATTTGTATATAGGAGGGCTACTGATTTTTTTTTTTTAGTTCATCTTGTACCCTGCCACATTACTGAAGGTGTTTATCATTTGTCAGAGTTCCCTGGTAGAATTTTTTTGGGTCACTTATGTATACTATCATATCATCTGCAAATATCAAAAGTTTGACTTCTTCCTTGCCAATATGTATCCCTTTGATTTCCTTTCATTGTCTTATTACTCTAGCTAGAACTTCCAGGACTATATTGAATAGATATGGGGAGAGTGGAGAGCCTTGTCTTATTCCTGATTTTAAGTGGAATCACTTCAAGTTTCTCTCCATTTAATTTGATGTTGGCTGTCAGCTTGCCGTAAATTGCCTTTATTTTGTTTAGGTATGTTCCTTGTATTCCTGATCTCTCCAAGACCTTTATCATGAAGGGGTGTTGGATTTTGTCAAAGAATTTTTCAGCATTTAATGAGATGATCATGTAGAGTTTTTTTTTCTTTCAATTTGTTTATATGATGGATTACACTGACAGATTTTTGTATGTTGAACCATCCCTGCATTTCTGAGATGAAGCCTAATTGATCATGGTGGATGATTTTTTGGATATATACTTGGATTCAGTTTGCCAGTATTTTGCTGAGTATTTTTTGCATCAATGTTCATGAGGGAGATTGGTCTATAATTCTCTTTCTTTGTTGCATCTTTGTGTGGTTTGGGTATCAGGGTAACTATAGCTTCATAGAAAGAGTTTGCCAGTGTTCTTTCTGTTTCTATTGTGTGGAACAACTTGAGAAGTATTGGTATTAGCTCTTCTTTGAATTCCTGGTAGAATTCTGAGCTAAAAACATCTGGCCCTGGACTTTCTTTTGGTTGGGAGACTTTTCATGACTGCTTCTATTTCCATAGGGGTTATAGGTTTGTTTAATGATTTATCTGGTCATTATTTAGACTTAATTTTGGTATGTGGTACCTATCCAGAAAACTGTCCATTTCTTTTAGATTTTTCTAATTCTGTGGATTACAGGGTTTTGAAATATGACCTGATGATTCTCTGGATTTCCTCATTGTCTGTTGTTAGGTCTTCCTTTTCATTTCTGATTTTGTTAATTTGGATATTCTCCTTTTGATTAGTTTGGATAAGGGTTTGTCAATCTTGTTGATTTTCTCAAAGAACCAACTCTTTGTTTCATTGATTCTTTCTACTGTTCAAGCAAATGAAAGACCTATATGACAAGAAATTTAAATCCTTGAAGAAAGATATCAGAAAATGGAAAGATCTCCCATGCTCATGGATAGGTAGAACTAACATAGTAAAAATGGCAATCTTACCAAAAGCAATCTACAGATTCAATGCGATACCCATCAAGATCCCAACACAATTCTTCACAGACCTCATAAAAACAATAATCAACTTCATATGGAAAAGCAAAAACCCAGGATAGCTAAAACAATCCTGCACAATAAAGCAATTTCTGGAGGTATCACCATCCCCAACTTCAAGCTCTATTATAGAGCTATAGTAATAAAAACAGCTTGGTAGGCATAAAAATTGACATGTGAACCAATGAAATCAAACTGAAAACACTGACATTAACCCACACATTTATGAGCACTTGATTTTTGGCAAAGAAGCCAAAACTGTACAATGGGGGGAAAAAAGAAAGCATTTTCAACAAATGGTGCTGGCATAACTGGATGTCAACATGTAGAAGATTGCAAATAGATCCATATCTATCACCATGCACAAAATTCAAATCCAAGTGGATCAAAGACCTCAACATAAATCCAGATACACTGAACTTGATAGAAGAGCAAGTAGAAAGTTACCTAGAACACATTGGCACAGCAGAACACTTCCTAAATATAAAACCAGTAGCACCGACACTGCGAGCAACAATTAATAAATGGGACCTCCTGAAACTGTCAAGCTTCTGTAGGGCAAAGAACATGGTAAATAAGACAGAATGACAGTGTACAGAATAGCAAAAGATTTTCACTAACCCCACATCTGACAGAGGGCTAATCTCCAAAATATATGAAGAACTCAAGAAAATAGACATCCAAATGCCAAACAATCCAATTAAAAAAATGGGCTACAGAGCTCAACAGAGAATTTTCAACAGAAGAATCTTCAAATGGCTGAAAGACATTTAAAGTATCGAGGACTATGGGGGTCCAGCCCCTCGATAGCCCCCTCCCAGGGTCCGGGAAGAATCTACAACCAGCTGATAGTTAATCTTTGATGAGAAGAAATGAATCTATGTACACGAAACTCCTTAGTCCATATACTTTATTATTCTGTGACAGTTATAAGCTTATATTCTGCTCTCATATTTAGGTCATCTTTAGCCTGATTTCTCTCTACGCTTGTCTGCGATCCCCTCTAGGTTCTATCTTAATTCCTTCATCTAGTTCTGCCCCTTCTAGGTTCTCATCCATCTTGTTCCTTCCCATATCATCTCCTCTCCTGTCTCCTTTATCCTCTCCTCTTTCTACCTCATCTTGTTCTTCCCCATCTGGCTCTTTCTCATCTTCCATCTCGTTCCTCTAGTACTCTCTTGTAGCCCTTCAATCTACTTCTTCCCCATCTCAGTTTGTTCCTCTCAAGTTCTTACCTATGTAGTTCTTCCATTCTCTTTTTTCTCTCTCGTCTGTCCTCTGCTTTACAGTTATATATCTCCCCAAAATCACAATCTTCCCCTCCACCCAGGACACTCAGCCGAACTTCCTCAGGCAGTGATTGTCCGCTATCAGAATCAAATGGAGGGTTGATAAGAATTACAAAGAGGGGCACTAGTTGTTAATTACCATTTGTGACCCAAAGGGGAAGTGACTAATGAATTAACTAAAGGCTAAATATGGGTAATATCTAAGAAGAGGGATCTTATGTGCACAACTATAATCTTAAATGTGTTTGGTAAAGATGTTAAAAATCTATAAGTTGCTAGGTCAATGGGAGAAAATAAAACTGTCTTCTTTTTTCCTGTGGCTCCTATCAGTCCAAGCTGTCTGCCGTTTTTTCTGCAGGGTGGGGGAAAGTGTGCTCAGTCTCTAGGCAACCTGTGTACAGGTAGATGCCTCTGGTGATAGTTAAAGGGAGATCTGGAACTGGAGGTAAGATATGGAAAAGGAGGAAGTTAAGCTTAATTAGCACATCCACCAGGCCTTCTCAAACAGGTAGCCTGGATGCTCAAGTCTGTTCTTAGAGAGTACAGAGGTATCTCTGATAAGGTACTTTCATCCATCAGGTGATGAACCTGGCCGGATGCTACCAATAATGATAATTACAGGGAGGCTTGAACTGGAGTTCTGGCTGAGCATAGCTGTTAGCACAGAAGGTTATCTAAAAATTCCTAGAAGTGGTTAGGTAAGTAGTTAGAGGTCTATAAAGTTAGTAAGGCTGTAAGAAAGGAGGGGTCTGAGCTAAATTGTGTAAAGCTATTACTTAATGTCTACCTAGGTGGTGTCCCCTTGTGGAATTTACCTTAAGTCAGGAGACTCGCCTGTGGGTTGTTATCACTGTTAATCCTCGGAAATTGGGTGACCACCTGGGTGATGTCTCCTTTAGTTCTTGAAAGTGGCTAGGGGAGATACCTGATTCCAGAGAAAGCCTTTCCTGAGGCTGTTCTCCAAATGCCTGGAATGTATATGTCTAGAGAGTGATCAGTCCACATTGTTAGCCCTTCTTAGGGAAAAATCAATTGGGAAAACTATGAAGGCACACATGATTTTCATAACAGAATACAGCTGATATATAACAAGCCAAGTAACACCAAAAACTCCTTGGGATTTGGCTTCCTTTGGAGGAATTCCCTGATTCCTCCAGGTAGTGACTTTGCCGATATTCCTGTGGCCCGCAGCATTAAAGAATTGCTCAACATCCTTAGTCATCAGTGAAATGCAAATCAAAACAACTCTGAAATACTCTTATACCTGTCAGAATGGCTAAGACCAAAAACAATGATGACAGCTTATATTGGTGAGGATGTGGAACAATAGAAACACTTCTCCTCTGTTGGTGGGAGTGCAAAAAGATCTACAGCCACTTTGGAAATCAGTATTTTGACTTCTCAGAAAATTGAGAATCAATCTACATCAAGAACCAATGATAGCCCTCTTGGGCATATACCCAAGTGATGCTCAATCATACCACATGGACACTTGCTCAACTATGTTTGTAACAGTATTATTTGTAATAGCCAGAATCTGGAAACAACCTAGATGCCCCTCAACTGAAGGATGAATAAAGGAAATGTGGTACATATACACAATCGGGTATTACTTAGCTGTAAAAAGTAATAACATCATGAAATTTGCAGGCAAATGGATAGAACTAGAAAATATCATCCAAGTGAGGAACCCAGACTCAGAAAGACAAACATGGTATGTACTCACTCATAAGTGGATACCAGATGTAAAGCAAAGAATAATCAGGCTACAACCAACAGCTCCAGAGAAGCTAGGAAACAAGGAGGATCCTAAGAGGGATACATGGATTGCCTTGGGAAGGAGAAATAGATGAGCTCTCCATGAGTAAACTAGGGATGAAGAGGATCAATAGAGGGGAGGAGATGAGGGATGAGAATATGAGATAACTGGTTGGTCAAACTAGGGGAGGGATTGAGTAGGAGAGCAATGGAAGAGATATCTTGAAAGAGGGAAACATTATGGGGTTAGAAACCTGTGCTAGGGAAATTCCCAGGATCCACAAGGATGACTTCAGATTAGATTACTAGCAATAGTGGAGAGGGTGCCTGAACTGGTCTACTCTGGTAATCAGATTGGTGAATACCTTAACTGTCATCATAGAGCCTTTATCCAGTAACTGATGGAAGAAGATGCAAAGATCCACAACCAAGCACCAGGTCAAGCTCCAGGAATCCAGTTGAAGAAAGGGAAGAGGGATTATATGATCAAGGGAGATCAAGATCATTATGGGGAAATCTACAGAGACAACTGAAGCAAGCTCATATGAACTGACAAACTTTAGACGGACAATTGTGTAACCTGCATGGGACCAGACTAGGCCCTCTGAATATGGGAGATAGCTATGTAGCTTGGAATGTTTGAGGGGCCCCTGGCAATGCGGTCAGTTTCTATCACTTGTGCATGCGCTGGCTTTCTGAAGCTCATTACCTATGGTGGGAAGCCTTGTTAAGCCTTGATGCAGGGGGGAGGGGCTTGGTTCTGCCTCACATGAATGTCCAGGCTTTGCTGACTCCCCATGGAAGCCCCTACCCTTTTGGAGGAAGAAATAGGGGGTGAGATGGGGGAAGGTTTAGGGGAGAGTGGGAAGAGGGACGAGAGGGGGATCTGTGGTTGGTATGTAAAATGAATAAAAAATTTTCTTAAATTAAAAAAATAAAAGAAAGGTGAAGGTCATAGAATTCGGAACAGGAAGGATATTATTGGGACAAAAGAGGGCTGTTGTGTGTACGAGAGAGAGACACAAAGAGAATATGATCAAAATACATTATGTACAAGTGTAAAAATGGCACAATAAAACCCATTATTATGTAAAAAAAATCAGGTCAGTGATGACAAAAGAAATGATAGAATCCTATTGCTTACATCTCTTAAATACTTTACCAACTGCTTTAGATTTCTTGATCCTATGTGAGATTTTGTTGATTAAATCCCAACTGGGGCGATTTTTCACATGTACCTTCGAGTCATGCCATTATGGTGACAAAAAAAGGATTTTGATTTTTTTACTCTTATTTTTTCTGTTATAGGCAGCACATAGAAGATTTAAATATAATAATAATTTTAGAATTTTTATGACATAGTTTAATTAATTCTATGCATCAAGCTATTGAATTTTAAATGCCATCCTTTGGATTGATGCAGCTAAGTAGTATGCTCTTATGGGTATATGTGGTACTGAGATTTATTTTACATTGAGACATACAAAGTAATAGCCTAATAAAAAGAGATACGGTTTTAAGAGGAGGAATAATTATATGGAAATGTTGCCAAGTTGCTGAGGATAATTTATCATCATCTAAATAAATAATAGCCCACACTTAACAGAAGAACAAAGGGGTTCTTGTGCTCCTGAGGTCATGGCCATGCTATTCTTTTTCCCTTTTGTGATAGCACATCAGAGAAACTTGTTCTGTCTCCCCTGTGACCTTGTGAGGGAGAGCAAACAAACCTCTCTGTCACCTGAAAGATTTCATTTCAAAAGAGCCACCATGACACGCTGGGTATTTAAAGCTTCCCATTGTTTGTCTAAAATAGATTGTGCAGGCTGAGTGTATGTTCTGAATACTGTTTGCTCGGATTGTTCATTACTTCACATCAACTTTCAGGATGGCAATTTCTAACAGCTTCCAAGAATTATTTTCCCAAACAGGTCAAGCGAATGATGCTATTGAAGTATGTGGTTTTGGACTATGAGAAAGCTAGGCATTAGTCTGGGTGAGGGACAGGGAGGTAAACACTGAAGACTAACTCTCCATCATGGGGTGAGGTGAATTTCACAGAATCTGAAGGATGGAAATCAGAACAACCAGTTTTTAAATCAGGTCAAGGACAATATTGTCATAATTTACAGGGACAGACAGAATAAATGAAGTCAAGGAACTATTTCCCTTTCTGATGTCCATCTTTATTTTATCTTCTTTAAGGAGAGTATAAATAACTTTCCATGAAGCAAATTGCTATTCTTAAATTTTTCTTAAAGGCATATACTTTATTTCAAACCTTTTGAAAAACTTCTCCAGTTGAATCAGGTCTAAGCGCCAACATTCCATTCCCACCTCCTTCTCAGATATATCTTTACACATGTTTTAGAAATCTACAGTCCTGTCACCTGTCTGGAAAACTTACAGTTGCCCCCCATGTTGACACAAAAATTTTTGTTCAATCTGTTATATTTAAATTGCTTATGTGATATGTGCAAATGAGCACTTGGTTTATAACATGCAAATTTTAAATCAAGAAGCCAAAGAGAAACATCAAAATTAACTGATGGTATGTGAGCCTTTAGGTAGAAAAAGATACAAATTTTGCTTTATCCATCATGGAGATGCTCTGTGAATAGAATTTCATGTCTCCACAGCTTTTTCAACCTTTCCCCAGTTTCCTTTACCTGGAATAAGAATCTAGTACCTACTCACCTGTATGGCATCAAGTCACATTCTGCTAGGGGAGCCACATATCCTTCCACAACATCCCCTGGTACATTATCTGATTTCAGTTTGTCATGAACAATTAGCCAAGGCTTGTATCAAAATTAATCTCTTGTTGCTCGATAAGAAGTGAACTTCTTTGGAGTGAGACTAAAATTCCTATCTATAAGCACATGGCCTGAGATTGGTTACCTTCTTGAGAATGCTCAAATGCTTAATAGTTCATAATTTCAAGCTAAGACCGAGAATGCACATTTTAATACAAGAGAATACTATGATATCTCAAGATAAGATTTGGTGCTAGGCTTAATACTTGTCTGTTGCTGGTGTCACCCATAAGTCCTGAGCTATGTTCATGTGCTCTCATGGGGGACAATGCCAACTTAGCACATCAGAGACAGCAGAATTCTTTCAACTTGTCAACATGCACACCAGTTGAAAATCCTGTTGGGTGGGGGTTCTTAGATGCTCAGATACAAGTTTCTTTTGCAGAATAGAGTGAAAGAACAGGGAAGAAAAACAGGCAAAATAAATAAAAATGTTCTTCATCAACACTGAGGTTGTTTTTTGTTTGCTTGTTTTTTGTTGTTGATTAATATGCCAGATAGATCAGGATTCTTCCTCTAGTTTGTCAGGAAAAGAGCCCACCATTGAACTTCTGACATCTGCAATCCTGTAGGGAGGTATCTGGTGCCTAGTTCTGTGATCTTTGTTTTATAGCTCTGTCATCTTTGTTCTATTGCTCTGTTCTAGTCAATGTTCTATTGCTGTGAAGAGAAACCATGACCATGGTGCTTCTTATAAACAAAAACATTTAGGGCTGGCTTACAGTTTCGGAGGTTATTACATTATTGTCATGGCAGGATGTATCACAGTGGTGTATACACAGACTTGGCGCTGGAGAAGAACCTGAGAGTTAGTTCTATATCTTGGTTCACAGGCAGCAAAGGCAACTCTGTGCCAGATTGGGCATGACTTGAACACAGGAGACCTCAAAGCCCATCCCCACAGTGACATATGTCCTCTGACAAGGCCACACCTACTCCAATAAAGCCACACCTATTAATAGTGTCACTCCCTATGGGTGTCATTTTCTTTCAAACCACCGCAAGCTCCTATTTTATGGGAGGAGCATTGTCCACTGATTTAAAAAGGGGGGGGGGAGGAAGACAAAAACAGAAGAAAGGAAAAAACGAAAGAAAGAAGTTAGCTCCCCCTTTCACATCAAACATGTGCTACTATCCTTTGCAGTTTCAGTCTTCGTAAGATTGTGAGATAGGTTTCCATGGAGCTTTTTACATACCCTTCCTGTAGGTTAACCCTCTCTCTACCTCACTGCCTTTTCCCATATACCAATGCTGTCCCTCATTAAGCCAATGCTTAATTTCTTATATGTTCAACTAAAGAAAGGCAATAAATTCAGAAAGTGGGTGTCACATAGTTCAACACAGGAGGACTCTGAGTCTCGGCAAATCCAGAGGGAAGAGCAGAAGAGTGAATAGGCAATGATCTACCAAGTGCCTGGTAGCACACGAGCTAAAAAAAGAGCATTTTAAAGAGAATTTTGATCAAAAGGAACAAAATATCTATAACCTCTCAATCCAAGGATGATATTGAGCTGGGGTTTTCCTTTCTTCCCTAAAGTACAAGAGAAAACACTGCTTCTGTGGCTGTGCAAAACAACCTTGTTATTTTGTGTGGATTACTAAGCCTCAGCATAGCTTTATAAACTTGGCACTTTTGCTATCTTCAGTTTTAAAATGAGTATATTCTTGAATATCTATGACTATATATCATTATATATAATATATGGTATAGCTCTGAATAATACTGAAAAGTAAAAACATAAATAAGCTGAGATGTCTATTTAGTGTACAATTATGAAATTTCTGGGATTAAGGCTGCGAAGTGTTTCTGCACAAGGAGGACATGAATTTAAAGAAACACACATCTTTTTCTGTCCATACTGAGTAGTGGTATTTGCTCTGCCCATGACCTTGGGCTATAGGGCCTGGAGGAGGTGGTACTTCTTGCTGTTGTCCATGACCTCTTAAAAGGTAAGGGAGAAGGGTCAGGAGCCCCTTCTCCCTGCTGCCTGCTGCCTGGTGTGTTCCAACTGTCAGGTGGATTCACTGCTGGTCAGATCTGAAGATGACTTCAGCTGTCTACTCTGGTCAGTACTCATGAGTGTATTTCCTCAGTTTACCTTAATAAATTTCCCTAATACTTCTTAGCCAGACTCCCACGGATTTATCACATTATCTGGTGCCCAACAGGGAACACAAACCTCTTGTTGGCCACAAGAATATATTATAGAGATTCAGCTGTGCATTAAAACTATACTTTGGCCAGCCAAGGGTCTGTGAAAAGGCAAGCAATTTATTATGAAATATTTGGTGTTATCCAGCTTTTAATATTTTAGCTGTCTTCTGTTATGAAATTCTTGTGTGCCCAAATACTTCCAAACCATTTTGGCAAACGGCTAAGCTTTTCAGACACTGTTCCACTAGGTCCTAACTCCCTTGCTGAGCCTAGGAGACAAGCAAGCTCCTAGATGGATGCATAGCTTTGTTTCTTGTGCAAATGAAGCTCAGACCAGCCCCCTTCCCTCAGGCTAGGGGCGTGGCAGAGAGTTTGAGGACAATAGGGCTTTTTGCATAACCTGGTGCTGTAAGGACTGGAGTGGAATTCCAGAGACACAGAACAGCAAGGCCCAAGAGAAGAGAAGAAGACAGAGGTTCAGTAGAGGGTAAAGCAGATCTCTTGTAGAGTTTATCAGAGCCAGGGGTAAGGAGCCAGGAAGGATAGATGGAAGACAAAGGGACTGAGGAGGAAGATCAGGTCAAAAGGATAAGAGCTTACTAAAACTACGAGGACAGGATAACTGGGCACAGAGAGGAGTTGAATGTGAGGACAGGGCTGAAACTGTGTAGATAGAATTGACTTAGAAGAATAAAGTGAATGGACTAAAGAACTCAGTGTGCTTAGATTCATTTGATATCCCTCAGATTAGTATCGTTAGCCACTTGTAGCATCTGTTCTGGACTCTGATAGAAATCTCCTTAAGGTAGGCACTTGGAAGAAATTTGTCACAAACCCATGACTGTGCAATCGGACTCAGCATCCTTCTCTACCCTCCGCCACTGTGCCCCGGGTCTGGAGGGCAGTCAGGACTTCTGCAAGAGACAGGGCAGGCAAAACTGGGTTCTGCAGCAGCTGGGTTTCGACCCACCACATCAAAGTGACACAAGAACTATTTACATTGCCAACAAATTTCCTCAGAATGGCCTGTATATACCTCAGAAATTTATAGGTAACCGAATCATTTCATCTAAATATACTGTATGGAATTTTGTTCCAAAAAATGTACTTGAACAAGTATATTCAGTAGAGTGGTAAACTTTTATTGTTATACTTTTGTTTCAGCTTATGATTGATACATTTACCAGTCCATTTACCAGTGGACTTCCATTATTCTTTGTAAAAGAAAACAGTAACAGCCATAAAACAGAGATATGAAGACTGGTTACACCATAACTCAGATAATGAAGTAAATGGAGCTCTTGTTTATGTAGTTAAAAGTGGTGGCCTTGTAAAAACTAGATCAAAAGACATTCATGTGGGGGATATTGTCCATGTAGCCAAAGATGAAATCTTCCCTGAAGATTTGGTGCTTCTGTTCTCAGATCGCCTTGATGGTTCATGTCATGTTACAATAGCTAATTAGGCTGGAGAGACGAACCTGAAGACATGTGTCAGTTCCACAAACAGTATTACAAACAGTTGCCAACTTGGACAGTCTCCTAGCTGTGATATAATGCCAGCAGCCAGAAGTAGACTTAAACAGATTTATGGGACAAATTTAATAACTCAACAAATGGGAGAAATTGTAAGACCTCTGGGACCAGATAGTCTCCTGCTTCGTGGAGCCAGATTAAAAAAATACAAAAGGAAATTTTGGTGTGGCTGTGTACACCAGAATGGAAACTAAGATGGTGTTAGATTACCAGAGCAAATCACAAAAACGATCTGCAGTAGAAAAATCAATGAACACATTTTCAATAATTTATCTAATGATCCTTAATTGTGAGGCCATCATCTTGAAATATACCTGGCAAACTGAAGAAAAATGGGATGAACCTTGGTATAACCAAAAAACATAAAATCAACGAAAGACCGGTAAAAATCTGAGATTTATTTCTGATTTCCTTGCTGTTTTGGTGCTCTACTCTTTCATCATTCCAATTTCTCTGTATGCGACAGTTGAAATGCAGAAATTTCTTGGATCATTTTTTGTTGGCTGGGATCTTGATCTGTATCTTGAAGAGTTAGATCAGAAAGCTCAAGTCAATACTTCTAACCCGAGCTTGGACAGGGGGAATATGTGTTTATGGATAAAACTGGAATTCTGACAGAAAATGCAGTTTCAAGGCTGTTCAATTAATGGCGTGAAATACCAAGAAATCAATGGTAGACTTGTACCAGAAGGACCAACCCCAGACTCCACAGGAGGAAGCTTGTCTTACCTTGGTAGTTTACCCCATCTCAACAACTCAGTACATGTCACAGCCAGTTCTTCCTTTAGAACCAGTCCTGAAAGTGAGACTGAACTAATCAAAGAACATGACCTCTTCTTTAAGTAGTCAGTCTTTGCCATACTGTGCAGATCAGCAATGTTCAAACTGATGGCATTGGTGATGGTCCCTGGCAGTCCAGCCTAGCACCTACAAGCTGGATTACTGTGCATCTTCACCAGATGAAAAGGCTCTAGTGGAAGCTTCAGCAAGAGCTGGTATTATATTTATAGGCATTTCCTGAGAAACTAAAGTACTTGGAAGACTGGGAGGGTACAAATTGCTTCATATTCTGGAATTTGATTCAGATCGTAGGAGAATGTGTGTAATTGTTAAGTCATCTTCAAATGAGAAGCTTTTATTTGCTAAAGGAGCAGAATCTTCAATTCTCCCTAAATGTATAGGTGGAGAAAGCAGCAAAACCCAGAATTCATGTAGATGAATTTGCTTTGAAAGCACTGTGGACACTATGTATAGCTTATAGACAGCTTACAACAATATAAATATAGATATAGATATAGGTATAGGTATAGGTATAGGTATAGGTATAGGTATAGGTATAGATAGATATAGATATAGATATAGATGATATAGATATAGATGATATAGATATAGATGATATAGATATAGATATAGTAGATATAGATATAGTAGATATAGACATAGACATAGACATAGACATAGACATAGACATAGACATAGACATAGACATAGACATAGACATAGATAGGCACCTGTTTGAGACCAGGACTGCCTTGCAGCAATGGGAAGAGAAATTGGCTGATGTCTTCCAGTACATTAAGAAGGACCTGATATTACTAGGAGCAAATCCACCTGGCAATTTGACCACACCAGACAGCAAGGAGAAGGGATTTGTGACCCTTCTCCCTTACCTTTTAAGAGGTTGCGTACAACAGCAAGAAGCACCTCCTCCTTTGGGCACTGTAGCCCAAGGTCATCATGGGCAAATACCACTACAATACTGGAAAGACAATAGACAGTTTTATGTTTCAGATAGGACTTCTCTAAGGCTATCTGGTAACTAGACACATGCTTTGATCAGGCACCTGGCTGTACAAATGATTTAATTTCCTAGATATGACAAAATTCACTGGTTCAAATCATAGTATCTAATTTAGTGAATGGATAAGTGATACATAGAAGAGGGGATCTTTTTTTTTTTTTTTTTGAGACAGGGTTTCTCCGTAGCTTTGCGCCTTTCCTGGATCTCGCTCTGTAGACCAGGCTGGCCTCGAACTCACAAACATCAGCCTGCCTCTGCCTCCCAAGTGCTGGGATTAAAGGCATGTACCACCACTGCCCAGCTGAGAAGAGGGGATCTTTACATGTTTGTGTTGTGTGGGTCTCATCCCTTTGTGTGAAGGTCAAGAACTAACACATTGTTCTAATGCTAACACAAGTCTGTCCCTGGCCAGTTCTGTAGTTTCCTACTTGAGGAAAGGGTAACTATATTGGCAATGAGCAAGTCTTCAGAACCGGTCTGAATTGAGTGGACATCATTGTTTCTGTCATAGCACTTTAGCCCACTGTCTAAAGCTGGATTCACCAAGACTCTGAATATCAGTTTAAATGACCCAATGGCTTGTGCATTTCACAGATGATAGTCACACATGATATTGTATCCAGACTCTGACAGAATTTAGAACAATTTGATGACTTGTTTCATGTTGTTTAATTCATTATTTAATTTTTTATAAGATGATGCTAGTGACATGCTTCTATCCAGGCCTCTGCTGAATTATTTAGACAGCAATGTCTGAATTTAGAACATCTTTGGAATTGTGTACTTCCCTGCCTTGTATCCACCACCAGTGGGAGGGGAAGGGAAGACAGAAGTTGAAAAGAAGCCTGGTATCATGTAAAACAGCTGGAAAGTCATTTCTTTGCATCCATTGGATGGTGCAGAGGATACAGATGAGAAATTGAAGCCTCTGTCTTGAGAGTCCTTGGAGAGTCATCATCATTCATAGAATGTTGTCTGAAAAGGGGCCGGAGAACTAGAAGAACATCCCAGAAGTGATAGTCAAACGCTGAAGAGAAGAAGCAGTATTCCTACACCCACTACGAGTGCGTAAGTCTGAGACACTGGGGTGATCAGAACATGGCTTCCTGGGGCTCATAGCACAGGTAGGATTAGGCCAACTGTTAGATGTGGACTAAGTGTAGCCCACGGTCTGAGTCCATCCTATGTTTGACACAATGAGATGGCTTTCCAAACTTTGCAAATTGGTACCACTTTGGTGGCTTTCTTATAAGATAATAAGAAAGAAATAGTTGTATCATCCAGCGAGAGAAATAGGAGGTTGAATATTTTCTGAATCAAGATCCAATGCATGGCTAGCCTGTGGAGGTGGAGGTGATGTTTTAGAACACAAGAAAATCCAATAAGACATGGCTGATTTTCATTTGCATTTACTTCCATGCTAATATACTGTAGCTAGAGGAAAGATTTTGATAATGTTGAATAGCATTTATTTTAAGGTACAAGAGTATATGCACATTCATACAATACATACATATACACATTTACATATACACACACGTGCACAACACACACACGTTCATACACATATATCTACACATATATATACATACATGTACACAGATACATGTATATGCTTATATGTATACATTATACTCATACATGCATACATAAATACACATACCATGTACACACAAATGTACATACATACCCATATATACATATTCATGTACATATATACACATATGCATCTATACATTTGCACACATGCATATACACACTTACACACATGTACATACATGTATAGATAGAGATACATGTACACTTATACTCACATGTACACACATGCACATTTGACTTCACAGAACAATTCTGTAGACAAACATCATTATTCCTAGGCTGTTTAGAAGGAAAGTTTAACCACATACCGAACTGTACCCTCATGGATACACAGTAGCAATTCTAGGTGTATAACATTAAAGAGAAAGGATAATCATGTGTGGAATTCCAAGAAAGTTGGTTGACTTTAATGTAATAAACATACCGTTCCTCTTAAAATGCACTTTCCAGAGTGTGCTTTCATTCCTCATTTTCTAAAGCACTTGTTTGGGGGAGTGCTTCCTGTCTTCATGTCTTAGCGTGGTTACCGCAGTCTGCGCCCTCTGGTTTTCCACATCTACATGCTCCAAATGTCCCTAGGGTGCTGCTCTAATGCCTTTGTTTCTGTAACGTTTTCACTCTTTCTCACAGGCAAGCTGCATGCTGGACATTTTACCTTTGTCAGTGTGTCCTCTGCTTTTACTTTAAAAGGATTTCTGCACACTGAGTGTGTAGCATGCTCTAATAGTTACCAAGCTGAGTTAAATTGCATTGTTGTGTGTTCTAAGACATTAATGATGTTAAAAAAAAAAAAAGGACAGCGATATGGGCATTGGTCTGAACTCCAGTTTAAATGTATCTTTATACCAGTCATGTAACCTTATAAGATCTATTTTAACATAGCTCAGGTCCTGAAGATTAAAAGATTGACAACGTAAATTCTGTTATCTCTCGTCAGAGAGGGATTATTAATATTTGGTGTCTTCTGGAAGCAGCTGGGCGTGGTCACACAGGCAGCTGACTGTGACAGGCTGACAACAGTTCTGAAAGATGGTCAGCATCTCTTCATGACCCGCAGACTGAGCCCCGCCTTACCGCTGCTGTGAATCTGAAGCTTCTGGCTCCGAAGGACTCAGTCCCGAGCTCTGGCCTCTCCAGTCTCCTCTGCTGTCATAACAGCCCCTTCCTTCAAAGGACAATTTTTTCAAATGTTTATTTCAATGCTTATTCTCCAACCAACTCCTCAAAGGGCTCAGCTGTTTCACTCAGAAATTAGGAAACAGGAACACAGAAGGGCACTTTAAAGATACTTCATTTCATGGTGTCACATTGTAAAAAGCCCTGAAAGCCTCGTCTATGAGCTATGAAGACATCAAGTTTGACTTTACAGTTATTCCAGGCATAGCCATTTGATAGATTAAAAGATATCAAATTGACATCTGCTGCTTCGGGGAAGCAATGAGGACACAGTAGGCATGTATTGAAAAGGGAAATTGGACTTTGGGGCCTTGAAAATAAGGTCCAGGAACATTAACGGCCACGTTTGTGATTGACTATATTTATAGATGTAGAATAATAACACTATGATTGTTTCCTATGAAGCAAAATGCTGCTTTACAGTAACAATATCGTAGTCAACTTGAATGCCCTGGCATATTTAGAAACACACACACACACACACACACACACACACACACACACACTATATGCAAAATACAACAAGTTAAAGATTGATGACAGTTCTAAGTACATGGAAGAGTAAGTGAACGATGCAAAAGTCTGGGTATTTCCCATGAACATTCTGATTGATGTTTCCTTTTCATTTTTTTTAAACTCTAAAAACAAGGGTAGACTTTTTACTGTTTTTTTTTTTCTAGAATTCAGATATTTCCTACTAATATTCAATTAGATTTGTTGACCTGTATGTAAACATTCCTTCGAAGGCTAAGGGGCTAGCTGACACATTTGCCTTTGAAACTCAACAGTCTGTTAGGTGATTTTCTTAACACATGTCTTAATTTATTTGTTTAGATATTATATAAAAATATCTGAAGCTGGTCAGTTTAAAACTATGAAATTTATTTAATTTCCATTATGAAACCTGGGAAGTCCAAGATGAAGGAGCTGGCAGGCTGAGGTAAATGATGCAGTGTACACACTGCAGAGGAGAAGTAATACAGAACCACATGGTGGGAGGGCACATGGCAAGCTGCTGAGCACTACAGTAGGCCTCCTTCGTGGGCATCTTGAGACCAGTCATGATGGAGGCAGCCTCAGGGTACTGGTGAAATTATTATGGCCACTCCACATAGTTAAAAGGATATTTATTTAATGGCATAACTCACAAATTAAGGGATAGGTAGGTCGCAGGGTCTGGGGAAGGTGTATCACAATCCAGTGGTGTTCTCTGGAGCTCTGCTCAGCCCACCTCCACCGTTCAGGGTCCCGGCACAGAGAGAGCGCTCACCCATCCAGCTCTCGGGTCTCCAGATGCCTCCCCTGGCCCCGCCTCATAGGCGTGGTGTGACAGTTGCCAGAGTCTCAATGGGGGTTGGAACTTCCAGATCCAAGCTGGAATGGCTACCTACTACATCTCCCCCTTTTTGTCTAACTAAGAAGGTTCTAAACTAATACAAGACTATATACAAAGGAATGGTTATCAAATATTGTCCAGAAATAATGAGGGATAATGACCTAGATAAGATGGAACTACAACCAATGCAAACAATATCAAGCAAGAAACACCTACTAAAATCCAGAGAAGGATAGAGCACAGGTAAATGGCATGTTATAAAGATCATTCCAAAAGGTGTCCTATCCTAAAGAACCTGAATCTAATACTTAATATGTTCTATCTAAGATATTATATATATTAAGTTGTAACTATAAAAAGAAGTCAATTATATAATAGAGACTGTTGATAATATGCATATATTTTTGTATAAGTTTAAAGGAGATCATCATGCTCATTCTTTTTAAAATATGTATTCCATTTTATTTAATCTGTCTGTGCCCCAAAATATGGTGTTTATGTGCAAGTGTATATGCGTGTATGAACACATGTGTGTCACTGAATACATGTCAAGGTAAGAGGAGAACTTGAAGGAATTGGTTCTATTTATGCCATGTGAGTCTCAGGGCTTGAGCTCAGGTAGGCAGGATTGTCATCAGGCATCTTTAACTGCTGAGCCATCTCAAGGAATCATCATGCTTATTTTTTTAAGTGTGTACCAGACATAGACCAATAACAGAAGAAGTTAGTAAGTAGAATCTTAATTAGAAAGTTTTCCCAAGTCTGGAATGTGAAAAAGAAGTCTATAGTCTAAGAAATGACTGATTTCCATAAGGAGAAGATGGAAAAACAGGCTGGAGGCAGATGGTAAAGTCTGCAGTCATGGCCACAGCCAGTGTAGAGTGCAGGGCACCATTTCTGAGAATCTCATTGGAAGATGAGTGGAATCTAGCCATAGACCTTGGGGGCACTTGGGAAAAAGATCCTTTTGATCACTTTTTATTTTAAACTGTAGACATGAGACTTAAGAATGGTTTAAAAAAAAGATGAAGTATTATTATATAAACATTATGTTCTATGACAAATAAAAAGGATGCTGCTAAAACAATCATTGATCCTGTGCTGGACATATATGTCAGTCAGAGGACACTTGATAATGAGGGTAGAATTCAAGGTTGGCCTGGAAACTGATATAATTATAAAGACAGCCATTAATAGCTATTTATAAATTTATAGGAATCTGCCAGAAGGCAGGTGCTAAATGACAAACAAAAAGTCTGATTTATTTGTTAGTATTTTTTTTTTCTGGAGGAAGGAATGATTGCGAATTATGTTACCTTAAAGTGTTATAGAATATTCCTTTACACTGTGTGAAGATGTGTCACTGTGATTGATTTAATAAAAAACTAAATGGCCAGTAGCTAGGCAGGAGGTATAGCCGGGACTTCTGGACATAGAGAGAGAGCTCTGGGAAGAAGAAAGGCAGGGTCACCAGTGAGATATAGAGAGAAAGCAAGACATGCAGGAGTAGAGGTAAGAGCCACGAGTCACATGACTACACATAGATGAATAGAAATGGGTTCATTGAGTTAGAAGAGCTAGAGGAACAAGCCTAAGCCATAGGCCAAGATTTCCATAATGAATGATAAATATCCTTGTCATTTTTTTTTTTTTGTGAGCTGGCAGCCCAAAGAAAAACCCATCTACATCAAACTATCTTATGTTTCCTTTTTTGTTTGTTTGTAAAAGGATTGAACAAATAAAAACATTGTGGTGGCTGAGCAGAGGATCATTCACCTGATTGGAAAGTTACTTTACCCCTAGCTAGCCCTGGCAGTCCTTAAAAATATATAATGGTTTATAACATTCATTACTGTTGGGGAAGGAACCTTTGTTGAACATAAAATATAAGAATGAAAATAATTCTTTTTCCATAAATATTCAGTGATTCAAAGATTTCCGAAGATAAATCAACACTCGATGATTGTATTCAAAGATGGTTCCATGAAGTAGTCCATTGATTATCTAGATTGCAAAGTGTTGGGAGATTAAAAAAAAAGACAGTAATTGAATAATATAATTTAAAGAAGTGTAACTATGATAAAAATATTTAGGGAGAGTAATGGTATTTATTTTGTACATTAGAAATTTTTTAATGTTCTTTGGGAATTGTAAACCATCCCATCACTACTGGATGTAGAGATCTAAGCCATTGATTTTCAACATTCCTAATGTGGGCATGTTGTGGTGACCCCCAACTAGAAAATTTTTTTCGTTGCTTCTTTATAACTGCAATTTTGCTACTGTTATGAATTGTAACGTAATTATCTACCATGCAGGGTATCTGATGTGTGACACCTGTGAAATGGTTGTTTGACCCCCAAAGGGGTTGTGACTCACAGGTTGAGAATCATTGAATTCTGAGCAGTTGGGAGCTTTGGTTCCTGATTGAGCTAAATGAAAGCAGCATTGTATTCCCCATTCCCTTTGAAAGGGAAGGCAGCTTGTGTTTGCCTCCAGTGCAAATAAATACACTTTAATGCTTTCCTTATTAGGCTGAGATGCCAACCTGAATTCTGCATGCTCCCCAGCTTCCTGTGATCAAAACCAACCCAGCAACAGCACATAAAGAAATAAAGTGTGTCCTGCCTGCAAACCAACCCAGTCAAAAACCGCTAACGAGGATCCCTGGTTCCATAAATAAGAGTTTCCTTGCCAGCAGTAAAATTTCTAGAAACTCCTGCTGTGTAAGCTGGAAGACTTCAAGCCGCGCTCTTTATTCAGCAGCAAGCTGCCCTTAGATAAATTACACTGATGACCAAGTACAGCTCAGGTAATGTGAGCCCACAGTATCGCTGACATTCTTCATGTCACGCACCATTATCAGACTCAATGAAGCAAACCTTTGGAGATCAAAGAGAAGCCTGGTCCTCCCTGCGTTTTGCTGTGCTGAACATTTTAACTGCTTGGTTAGTCTATTTTTAACTTATTTAAATGGAGCCCACTGCTTACTGGCTCAGAGAGTACTGAGCCAAGGGCTCTTGCCCGCCTTGTATAGTTCTTTCTGTCCTTTAAGAACTTCATGCCCCAGATTTCCCAATGCAGATCCTGTTAGGGGAGTTACAGGTTTAAGATCTGATTGGCATCCCTTAGTTAGGGGAAATTAAGTCAAGACCAATCTTCTTGGAGAGGAAATTTTGTTAGTTAACTCTGGATAATGAGAAGTAGACAGAGTTCAGATATACCCTGGTCACAAAAAAAGCTTTACTGGATTCTTCAGCTGAAGGCAAGCAAAATTTAATTTAAAATGACTAGACACTACTGCATTCTATGGATTATCTGTGGTGTCATGATGGTATTGAGGTGTTAATAGAGCTAAAATGCTTCTTTGTTGCTTTGTTAATCTACCCTCTGGGTACTCGACTTTATAGACTGGGAAAACTGTAGACCCACAAACTTTGTTACTCTGTGAACCAAGAGCAAACACAGACCCAAGGAGGAAGCAGGCCACAGCAGATTGAGAGCCCTTCAAAGACAGCCATGCACCCATTTGGTGAGAAAGTTTGGGCACAACAAGGCAAAGCAGTTGTCGGTGTTTGTGATGTATCCCTGCCTCACCTTATGGAATGAAAGAGAAAAGGGGTGGTGACATGCTTCTAATGTGTGCTAAGCCATCTGGCTGCTGTCTTCATTTATTTGCTGTGTACTGTGTGATGGTTTGGAATCTGCAATCCTGAAGACATTCCCAAAGTGAGACGGTTAGGGGCTCTGGGAAGCAGCAGCAGCAGTCTTCATTTCATACGTTTCCTTTAGTTGTTCTCGCTGATATCTCAAGTCAGCGTCTGGAATATCCCTTCACATCAATCTTCTATTTAAGAATGGCCTTGGCCGGGCGGTGGTGGCGCACGCCTTTAATCCCAGCACTCGGGAGGCAGAGCCAGGCAGATCTCTGTGAGTTCAAGGCCAGCCTGGGCTACCAAGTGAGTTCCAGGACAGGCGCAAAGCTACACAGAGAAACCCTGTCTCGAACCGCCCCCCCCCCAAAAAAAAAAAAAAAAGAATGGCCTTATATTTTAACACAAGGCTTCATAGTGAGGATGGTAGCATCACTTGCCTACTCATTGACATATCACAAATATCTATAGAAACAACAGCACATTAAGGAAAAAAGTTGAGCCTTTGGTGCCTGCCATGCCCGCCAGTGCCTATATATCCTTATAACAACTTGCAGTGGTCTGCTGCTATTCTTCCCGTGTGGAACCTGAAGCTTAGTTCCTAAGGGAACTAGTTCTTAAGTTCTTAATTCTGGCTAAGTTTGCTACTGTGTGCCAGGTTCCCAGGGATGACTCTATGTGTTGTAATGGCTGACTCAGCTGCGTGGCTGGGAGAATTTGCTTTCATTTCCATAATCTAGTATCTTTTTCGTGATCTAGTTGGCTATCCACTGTCCCATAGGACTGGCAAGTTTTGAAGGGGTTGCACTATATCCAGTCTTGTAACTCTAGAACTCTTTCATCTACATTTTTTGCCCTTCTGACAATGTATTCCAGGCTATAAAATCCTCAAGTGATTTCGCCATGTATGCTTTTCAAAAATCATTCAAATTCTATTCTTTCCCATGACTGACTTTTCTTTCCTCACTCGCTTGTATTTCTTCCATTAAAACAAGCATGGAAATGATGACAAGAATGTTTTCAATCACAAAAAGACATACCACTACAGTATAAATCCTTTCTGTTGTTGTTTAAAACTATTTTATGTGGAAGGCTGAATGAAAATCAGACACCCGAAAGGGAAGCGATCTAATTTCTGAAGTCACGTGGTGTATCAAGAAATACTCTATGCAGGGCTTCAAAGACCAGAGACTGGAGAACACCCTGTTTTGTCCACTTGGTTCTAAGTGCAGTTGGGGTGTGCTGGAAGAGAGGAGCATGGCCGTGTGACACAGGCAGCCGAGAGAAAGGCGGACAGGTAGGTAGCGCAGGCGCAAGGAGGGGAATCCTGGAAGAGGAGACGTGGAAAAGTAGGCTGTCCCAGTAGGACACACACACACACACACACACACACACACACACACACACACACACACACACACACACACACACCAGGTAGACAGTTTCAGCCTGGGAACAGTGAATGCAGGTTATAGCCTCCTGTCGTCTTGAGCCAGAGTTTATAGCATTTTTTTTTTTAGAAATCACAGAAGATGTATTAATTCTTATTTCTTCCTATTTAGAAATATGTTTACTTCAAATTTAATTATATACTTGTTATGAGGTTAATTTAGGTACATTATTAGTTTGTTTTAAATTTTAACAAAAAGGCGATGAACTAAATAATTTTCTGCATTAATTACCATTATCTTTCTATTAATAAGAAAAATATGCACACCTGTCCATTCTCCTAGGGCTAAATTATATTTGTTTTTCAAGAATAAACTCAACTTGAACAGGATGCATTATTTTTTAGTGGATGTGGTTTACTCCTATCATGTAGAATTTTGTAATTATTTGTAAATGAAATAATATATAATTCTTGTACACAGTTATAGTGCATATGACACAATAGTTTTAAATAATTATTTGTGAGCATCTTCTGTCATCTTCCTGTTTTGATACATGTACAAGGTTGACTACAGGGCTGCAGAGGCGGCTTGGGGGTGAGGAGCACTATTGCTCTGCTGGGTACCCTGAGTCAGTTCCCAGCACCCACATGATGGTTCACAACCACCTGAAATTCTAATTTCAGGGCATCCAATGCCCTCTTCTGTCCTCTCCCAGTGCCAGGCATGCGCTGGTACACATACATACATGTAGGCACTCACATGTACACATAACTTAGCAATAAATCATTTTAAAGAAAAAGAGTAGATGGTCAGTTTGGGGGCAGATTGAAATGTATTATTCCCAACTAAGGTGGAATTGAGGACAAACAAAAGTTTGAGAACCATGAATCTTATGAATTGGGAGTGTGTGTGTGTGTGTGTGTGTGTGTGTGTGTGTAATTATGGGCGTGTGTAATGACTCCAATCAACAAATGAGGACTAATTGAGAATGCAGATGAGTGTGCACACCCTTGAGACACTTGGATGACTTTATGCATCTCCCTGTGGTTTGATAAATGCACCTGTGATAAATGATTTTTCTGTGATTTCTGGCATATAAAATCCAATTCTGGTTTGAAGTTTTGTCTTCCTTTTATTTAGGCTTGTGTGTGGTATAATCCCATCTGTGTATTTTTTTCATGTGTGTGTGTGTGTATGTGTGTGTGTGTGTGTGCATGTGTATGTGTACATGTCTGTGTGTCCAAGTATGTGTGTTTGTGTGTGTCTGTGTTTGCATGTGCTTGTGTGTATGTGTGTGTATGTATGTATGTGTGTCCATCTTGCTTTGTGTGTGTCTATATGTGTTTGTGTTTGTGTGTGTCTGTGTATGTGTGTGTCTGTATATTTGTGTGTATCTGTGTTTGCATGTCTGTGTGTATGTCTGTATTATGTGTATGTGTATCTATTTCTCTCTGTGTTTCTATGCATGTGTGTGTATGTGTCTATGTGTATAACTTTGTGTGTCTGTGTCTTTGTGTACATGTCTGTTTGTGTGTGTGTCTATAAGTATATATACATGTGTGTGTGTGTGTGTGTGTGTGTGTGTGTGTGTGTGATTTGTGGAGCTCCTGTAACCTGGATCCTTTTTCACTTTAATTATTGAGGTAGGGTGTTTACCACTCTAGTGGTGGTGGGACCTGGGAGAAAGAAGCCAAATAAAGAGGTGGACTAAAGTCTCATGCAATAGCCAACTTTGTTCAGAGTCCAAGGCTATTTATACTCTAATGGTTAAGAGGAGTCACATGAGTAAAGTGTCCAATCACAAGGGCAAACCTCATGTGTCAGAGAAGAAGCTACACCCAGCAGAAACCTTTTTCTGTACAGTCATATAAACAAATAACAATAACCAGTTGTAAGGAATAGTCCGAAACAAACTCACTCCTATCCTCGACATCTGGGAGGGGCACAAAACACATTCCAAGAACAATTCCATGTTTTTTAAGAAACTGAGGTCACAAGACTCTTGTCTTGTTTTCTTGACATTTTCTCACAGCACTCATATTCTCCTCACACAACTTCATTTTTGGATCATGTTCCGATGGTAGGGTATCTCTCTGAACATGTTTGTTCACTCATTGTGGCTCTTCTAGCTGGCCAGCATGTTCTCAGTACCCCCATCACTGCTTTTGGTAAAATGGGATTGCAGATGGGCTGACATGCCCTATTGGCACTGACCAGTCCCAAAGAACTTATTTATTAAAGACTTCAGTCAGCTGTACTCTGGGAAAGATGGTCTTGAGTAAACTAAGAGCATATCCTCAGAAGTCTGACTTTGGCTGGGCAGTGGTAGCACACGTCTTTAATCCCAGCACTCGGAAGGCAGAGCCAGGTGGATCTTTATGGTGATATTTTATTTGGTACATGGCCGTTCTTAGTTGGTGGAGTGATTTGTCTGGTTAATTCCGATAACAAATGAGACTCTGACATGCTAACTAGTTACGTGACTCCCAAGCTGTCTCTGTTAAAATGAAACAGTTTTTTGTTTATTACTATATAAAGCATATTACAAGTATACCACATAATCCTACAGGCCATGCAGTTATAGAAAGATCAAACAGAACTCAAAAGGATATGCTAAATAAACAGAAAGGGGTAACAAAAACCCCCAGAAATAGACTGCATAATGCTCTATTAACTTTGGATTTTCTCAATGCTAATGAGAAAGGAACAATAGCTGCAGAGAGACATTGGATAATAGAAAAAAACTACAGAATTAAATCAGCCTATATACTTTAAGGATGTGCTGACTTCAGAATGGAAACCAGGATATGTGTTACGTTGGGGACAAGGTTTTGCTTTTGTTTCTGCAGGAGAAGATAAGCTGTGGATGCCATCAAAATTGATAAAGATGCAATTTGAACAAGAGAGACCTCTTAATTAGAGGAGGTAATAGTTCATCAACCAGCATGAATATCCAATTTAAACTAACTTATACCAGTAACACATGCCTTTTTATTTAATCAGATAATAACTTGCCAAAAGGGAATCTCCCCAAAATTAGTCTTGGGGAAAGGTTTTTGTTTTTGTCTTTTAAGAGAATGAAGGCTAAGGAATCTGAAGAACACTGGACAAATGAGACAACTGAAGAAAAGGGACAAATCATCTATCCCAGTAAACAGAGTAAAATGGCCTATTGGTATATCATCTAAAAAATTTTATAAGTCTTCCTAAATGTTTGTTTCTGTTCTTCTCTAAATACATTTAACACTATTGGTCTTCTTGTAGTCCCAGTTCAATTAAAATTTAAAGCTGACTTTGGAGATGGAGAATGACTCTCTCCTTTTTTAAAGCATGTTGTTAAAAGGAAAATGCAAACTCCCTGTATCATGCCAGAAGAAAAGAGCCATCTTCTGCTATGGGACAGGAGAAAAACCAAATTAATTAAGGGACTATTCTATTACTAATTTCCATTCTTTGATTCTATTCTGATTCTTTAAACTTTTCTTAAAGTATGAATTTTATATCAAAATTTACAAGATATATATATATATATATATATATATATATATATATACACATATATATATATACATTTTAAACTTTGTTAAGATTTGAATGGTCATATAGAGTACTAACTAATTCTAGAAAAAAGGCTTCAATTAGCTGCATATATATGTGTGTGTGTGTGTGTGTGTGTGTGTGTGTGTGTGTGTGTGTGTATGTATCTTTGTGTTCGAGTCTCTTATCAGTTTTCTGCCGGAAATCATGGCAAGGCCTAACATCAACTGAAGTCTCCAGGAAGAAAATGGGGCCCCACAACAACAACAATCCCACGTGGACAATAATAATATTACTAAGCTGACAAACATCATCTACAGATCAGCTTTGGACTACAAAGTGCTCAGAGCAATTTTGAGAGGGCTTGCTGAGATGATCCAGTCTCAAAGACTACTTGAATAAGCACTTGAGATAAACCCTGAACTTTGGCATTATGCACAGACTGCATAACAAAGGATATAGTTACCTTCCCTAGAATTTGACGATTAACCCAAAATTTTCCTTTTCAGGATAAAGATACCTTCACCCATACCCATCAGGAAGCAATTTTAAGAATATGATGCCCACATTTCCAAAGAGGTGGTATGGGGCAGGTGGTTTTTTGTTTTGTTTTGTTTTGTTTTTTGTCTTTTAATGGGTTTTGGGTCTGGGATAATTTTCATTGTTTAGGAGGGTTGGTTACAAGTTGTCAAGGATTAGAAAAAGGGATAAGCAAAGGAGATTAGATTTAAGGTTCTTGTTTTAAAAAGAAAGTAAAAGAAAAAGACAATTACTAGTTTTAAATACTTTACATTGGATTGGATTTTTTATATTGTACACAAATTATATATATTGAAATTGATATATTACTAGTTTTAAATACTTTACATTGGATTGGACTTTTTATATTGTATATAAATTATATATATTGAAATTGATATTGTTAGAAAATGCTATTTGTATATTTCTAATTTTGTTCAAGATAGTGTACTTATACCGTTCATTTAACAATGTAATGCAAATTGCTGATTCTTGAATGTTATTATTACCAACTATTAGGATATAAAGAAATGAAACTTAGTAGTTAGACATTACAATAGAACTTGTAGTCATATTAGACATGTTTTCAAGATTGAGCAGTTATATTTTAGATAGACAGGTCATCTTCAAACCCTTCAGAGATCTACAGAATATGGCATTTAAAATGTTTTAACAACTTAGAAAATTTTTCTTTTTGTTATGAGTATGAGACATGTTGGCTCCTGGCAGTACCAATCTACTTCAGAGAAAATATGGGCATTGAAGAAACTGCATATGGAGTTAACTTTCATTGTGGCAAAAGTTAGCTACTGGACAACAAAGTATCCTCGAATCAACTGCTGACAACAGGACAAAATGGACAGACAGGACACGAAACAAAGGACTACTGATTCTTGCCAAAACAAGTGTGGTTATGGCTTTATCAAAAGGCATCTTCCGAGGCCAGGACAATGTGGCACCGTCCCTGAAGTGGCCTTTGCAATCCGGAAAAGGTACAGTGCTCTTTTATTCAAAGGCAGCTGAACAGGCAGTGGACTGATGGCTTCTGATGTGCAATGAAACAGCAGCTGAAACAGTTATTATTGAAGAGCAATTAAGCTCACGCCTCTCAATAGTAGACTGGCATTTAATAAAGGGATGTGGAGAAGAACGGGATGCAGAGATGAAGCCATATATACACAGCCAAGAAGAATGGACAGCTGAATTCAAAAACCATCAAAAATTTCCAGAATTTAAAATCCTGAATCATGACATGACACTAATAGAATTCAGGTGTTTCTGGTACATGAACTGCTCTCACCCAATGTGAGGTTGAACTGTTGACCTTGTGTACATCCTACTTCACAAATGAGTCTGTCAGATACGCTAAGCCTATAGGCTGAAGATGATGCCCCAACGCTGTGGAGAAATTTCGGTGACTGTCCAGGCAGCTGGCTGTTTCTGTCAACTCACATTTTTTTTTTTTTAGAAGCTGCTTGCATGCATTTCCTGTTTTTATTTTTTATTAGGTAATATTATTTCCTTCTTGGGTCTCTGAGGGAGTTGAAGATTAGTTAGTTATAGTTATAGTTTTCCTTGTTAAGAATTTCAGAAGAGAAACTCAATAAAGAGTAAGTGTATAAATTAGAAAGATGTTATAAGATAGTTCTGTTAGTAATATAAGTTAGGATAGAAAGTGAATTAGGTATATTTTGGACCTACCAAAATAGGATAGATAACGGAATTATTTTCTCTGAATTTGTCAAATACAAATGGACTAGACATTTTTTAGATATTTATTGCTTGTATATATTGTATATTGTTATTGTACTTTTGTATATAGTTTTTCTTATATTAGTTATAACTTTTTTCTTTTTATTAAAATAGAAAAAGGGAAATACGGTGATATTTTATTTGTACTGAAATGTGATTTTATTTGTATGTTAATAAATAAAGTTACCTGGGGATCAGGGCTAATAGCAAGCCATAGCAGAAGCTGAGTGGTGGTGGTGCATGCCTTTAATCCCAGTTCTTGGGAGTCAGAGCTAGGCGGATCTCTGTGTGTTCAAGGATACAGCCAGCATGGAGACACACACCTTTAATCTCAACACCAACCATAGAAGACCTGGAGGTCTGTACAGATAGGCAGTGACGAGGAGGTCATGTGGTTGGGTTTACAACCAATGAGAAGGCAGAATAGAAAGTCTATAAAAAAAGACAAACAGACAGGAAGTAGGTATCTTGCTGAAGAGAACAACAGCAGCAGTGAAGGGTAAGGTTTTTAGCTCTGACCTCTTAGGCTTTCATCTCTGCATTGGCTCTGTGTTTCTTATTTAACAAGACCGTTCATCTACAGAGCTTTGTGAGTTCGAGGCCAGCCTGGTCTACAGAGCGAGATCCAGGAAAGGTGCAAAGCTACACAAAGAAACCCTGTCTCAAAAAACCAAAAAAAAAAAAAAAAAAAAAAAAGTCTGACTTTGTCCATTAAAATCTAAGATCCTTCTATTTCTTAAACTCTGTGTGGCTTAGATATCTCCTTTGTGAAATTAATAAAATAAACCCGGTATTTCTCTCACTGATGGACTTTGCATCTTTAGTAAGAGACTATGCATGGAACACAGAGGCTTGTATCAAGGAAGAATGTCTCTTAGCTGCTGGTGTTTTGTCCTACTCTACTCCACTTCAGAACATATTAAGACAGTCTCAAAAGCACTTCTATAAAGCAGCATGCTTCTTTACATTCAGAATAGTTAAATGTTGGAGGCTGGTGACCTCATAATCAATATGTTAACTCAAGAGGCAAATAGCTTAACTTCAAGACTACAATGATGCCATTCCTCTCTTGACTAAATGTATTACAGTTAAAGGCAATGAAATTATGATTCATTTGTGATCTGTCCTTTTATCCATATGTTTTCTCAGATACTATCTCACAGTCAGTATACTCCATGAAATTGCTGATGATTAATGCAGGACTGAATTATTTATCCTTTCTCTTTAAAGGTTTAAGTAGAATAAATTTATTTGTAGACAGCTAAAATGGTGGTGTGGTATTAAGTTTTTCTTATTAGAAAAGCTTTCTCATTTCAATCTCTCATCTTTATTTGTTTGCTTGTTGAATTACCTTTTATAACAAGGCAGCAGAAGGGTAAGACTTACTTCTATTACTGTTATCAAATAATTCCCTATTTGTGAATTGGAAATGCATCTTTAATTTTATTATATGGATTATCTCCTCTATGTACAGCAACAGTTTTTCACCCATAACTGTACATGTCTATGCTAATAATAAGTAGCAACAGATTCTTTAAAAAAAAATGTGTGGGTAAGGATTCAGCAGTTTGAGCATTAGTCTATCACATTTTTTCCAAAGTTGTATGTTACATTTTGGTAAATCAGGACACATCTGGGAAAGATGTTTTTATGGCACATAAGTTTTTCAGTCTCTTCTCATAATAACCCAACTGATGCCGAATATCTAGAAATAACTTGCCAAGAAAATAGGAAATAAAGTTTAGATGTGGTATCTTAAAGATGATAGAATTCTTATGCTCCTAATATTGCATGGTTAGTTTAAAATTTTCTTAAAATCACCAGATAAGTATGATAAATGCTGTAATATTTAGATCTATCAGAAACAAATATTTTTTTTCTTCAAGTAAAATCAAGAACACACAGAGGAAAATAGTACATTTTCCCTCTATGATATTCAAATAGGTGTATATAATCAACTAGAGAAATAGATTTGTGTGTGTGTGTGTGTGTGTGTGTGTGTGTGTGTGTGTGTGTGTGTGTGTCTAGAGATAAGCAGATAACTGCTCTACCTGTCTATGACCTTGAAGTACATGCCCTTAGGGCATGGCCTCTTGGCTACGCTTAAAACCTAAGATGCATTTAGGCACTCTCCCCTTCTCTCTCTCTCTCACGGGTTTGGATGCATGAATGATTCAGGAATAGTATTCCAGAACCTGACATAATTCTGTTCTGTACAGTGAGTTTTTCTACCCTAATAAATTCTTTGCCCTTTTCTTTGCTTTATTTGGTGTCCAAAATGGGAGTTTGAACCACGACCCTGGGATTAAGAGTCCCATGCTGTACTGACTGAGCTGGCTGGGCTGTGGCAGTGAAAGCGCCAGATCCTAGCCACTAGGCCATCAAAGTCTGTCACTGGAGACCTTTATAAGCATGGGTGAAAATCCAGAAGCATATAAATGATAGTTAGGATGTACCCTTCCCAAGTGATGCATTGGTACAAGTGGACACGCAGAAACTCCACCAACCATTCTAAATGACTGATGGATAATTACTATGAAAGTTAACAATCTACCTTAAATACAGGTAAATTCACTTGAAAATTGTGAATTTTCTACACAAAACAATGATTGCTACTAGGTTTCATAACTTAACGTATTATCCTTTTATGATTTTTAAAATGACATCAGATTGACACAGCTGGAGTAAGAAAGTCTCAAATGACATCGTACTGAGAGTGAATAGTGATGTGTGGAGCTACAAAATTGTTCTTTATTTTTAAGGTAAGTACCCAGGAATGTTTCTCTTACATCACATGCCTTTATGAAAATGTTGCAAACATTCTCATGCCAACACTCTTTCAAGAATAATGTAACTCTTGAATATATTTAAAATGTTATGCTGTGTTAGTAAATTGTGTAATCGATTACATCTACAGTGAATATTAGAATTGCAAAGTCACATTTTCTCAGACAAACACGTCCAGTACACAGTGAAACAGAAGAATGGGTGGTGGAGCTAAGTCAGTTCTCACAGTGTCTGTTGGGGCTTCAGGCGATGACATGGTAGTAAGGCTGTCACAGTGAGACCCCTCAGTAGCATAGTCCCAACATAGCGAGCAGAAGAAGTGAGAATTATAAAAGATGACAAATGATCATCTCCTGAAACCCCTTTCCCAAGCTCCTTCTTATAATGCAAGCATGCACGCACACCCCAGACACCCGAGGCTCAGGCACCAAATAAACTTGTCCATTGCTTCACTGTTTATTTTTTTCTAGGTGAGTGAGATACTGGAAATGAAAGTAAAGTGAAAAGTCATTCTATATCACAAAACTCAAAGAAAAGGGGATACATAGAGAACGTGCATAGATAGATGAAAATACTTTCATTGGATTAAGCACAAAGTTAGTTTAGAAGTTAAAATAGGAATTGATATTATTAATAATTGGTATCAGATGCCAAAGCTAAGTCCAATGGCATAAGGATCTATGACTGGAAGAGTTTAATCTTATTCTCTTAATGGGTAGAAAATTACCTTAGACGTTTGTGTTTGCTACAAGTATATGAAGGCATAATGGCAAGGTTGACTTGATACTGTGGCAAGGTTATTCTAACAATTATTTATGAAGTGCTTATGGTACTAGGTTAAGGGGACATAAATGTACCATATGTTTAACGTTCTAAACTAGGATAGGTTTAACTGGGGTAGGCTTGTTGGTTACACTGGAGTAATGGTATGTAGGTGATCAGAGTAAGATGGGAAATGGAAGAACAAAGAAGACAAGACCCCAGCACTTGTGAACTCACACAAGTTCAGGCTGCATACTGAAGCCCTGCACAGGATGAGGCCAGCCCCCACTCCCTCACGGGTATGGGAGGAACTCCTGATGCTTCACCCCCTTCTGAAGAGTAAGTGACAGCTTACGGTTGTGTGGGAGTGCCATTTCCTTCAGCGGTGTAGTCAGTGGCAAGTTGCCTGTGGTCCAGTAAATAATCCACAACCTGTGCTCATGCAGATAATTTTAATTAGACTAAGTGTATTACAAAAATAAAAACAAAAAGACATCATAAAAATTGAATGGGGACTCATTGTGTAGAAGCATTTCATTGAGAATAGGAGATCATGGGGTTGAACATGATAAAATTATACTATATTCTATATAGATTATGAAACCATCAGTGAATATATAAAAATATTTTTTAAAAGACAAGAATCCACAGAGTCATGCAACAGGTTGGACACCACGTGTCATATACAGAAGAGCTAATCCAACACTGGGGGTGTACTACAGAGAGACAGAGATGACAGTGAATTACCTACAAGGGGCATGGCTGGATTCCATCAGCTTGGGTGCTGATGCTACCCTTAGGACACTCTTTAAGACTTGGTTCACTAAAAAATAAACTAAAACAAAGAATCCTCAGCCACCTTGGAGAGCACTGACTACAGTTGATATCTAAGGCATACTCTGTGTCTTTGTTATCACCCTTTTATGCTTATTAAATTCGAAATAGTCATGGCCATTCCAAAGCTTCTATATGCAAGCCATCCAAAAGATAAATAGGGTCTCCAAATCTCTTGACATGATGATAAATCCTATACAAATATTTCTTCTTGCCTGTTTTGCCTTTTCTTTCTCTTTATCCCAGATGCTTAGGATAGATCGCAGGCAGACTTTATCCCTTTATTTCTAGTTATAAAGCTAAGTCTTTGAGGGCTGCTCTCACTCTCCTTACTTAGTAGGTTCAATGCCTTCCCCTTGAGGCATGGCTGTATTTTACTGTATTTGCTATCTAGTGAGTGATAGATAGTTCTCTGTGTAGTGTTAGACCAGCACCATTATTTTTCTTATTTGTAGTCCTTAGGAAAAACTGTTAAATAAGTTAGGAGTATAACATTCTGAAGCTGTGAAGTGAAATTGAGAACAGCCAGGGTTCTTTCTGCTCCTGTCCTCTCCTTTGAAGTTTCTTCTCCACTTTAGCCAGCATTCCCTATTTGACATGTAAACTGCATGCAGTGCTTTGCAGGTCACCTGGCTTAGGAGCAATGAGGGCATGTGCAGTAATGACTCCATCCACCAGTGAAAGTGTTGTTGAGCCTTAGGGGAACAGCTTCCCAGGACCCTAGGCTTTATTACCCTTTGCTTTTATCTTGTACACAACAAATTCACTTCTTACAGCCCATGCTCTTACACATCCAGTCCTGCTGGATTTGGACAGGGTGATAACAGTACATGGTGAATCTATTTGACAGTGGCTGGTAGGAAACAAAGCTGTAGATATTGAAAGACACAAACTGTTTTAGAAGGCACTTGCCTAGTCTTCAATCAAAACAAAAGCCCCTATCACCTGTCAAAGAGAGCAGACAAAATCTGAAAGTCTAGCATTTCTTGAAATTGGAACTCACAAGGCTCTTGAGCCTATTGGAATAGCAGGGTACACTTCTTCATATGAATATAGAAAATAAAGCTTAACATTCTTCTTTTAGTTTGTTCTCTTCCTTCTGTAGTACTACACACAAACTCTCCATTTCATTGGCTGTATATAATTTTATGTAAATATTTCTATTGGCTCTTCCCAGTTGACTCTCATCTCGACTATAGGTACCATTGTTGATACCAGAGTAGAGTTCCAAGTTGATAGTCTCATGTGATTAACTACTCCTCACTGGTCCAAGTCCAGCACACCAATTTCCACTTTTCACGTGCTTCATCCATCTCAAGTGTGTGTTAAAAAGTTCTGCATTCTGTTGGAATCTGTGCATATTATTTCTTTATAGAAAGAGCCTGTATTTATTTGCTTGGGGTGTTCTTGGGACTTCAGCCTAGGAATAGCCTGACAAGAATGATGGATGGCAGATGTTGGTCTTGAATAGCACATGCATGTCTTTCTTTAAGACACCAGCTTCTGTTCTTGTTACAGGCTCTAGCAAGAACAAAGTTTCCCGAGAACTGTCAGGGCCTGCTGCTGTCAGGCTGCAGTTTCTGGGATTTGTGCTTCTAATATTCTCACGCTTATCATCAAAATGTTGACACCACAGATCTCATTATCTCATCCAGTCCCATCAGAGCTTTGATTTTATGGAAGAGATCTGTTGAATATAAGCATTACACCTCCTTTCATGTCTCTTAGGTACTGGATCTGGTATTGTGAACCAGATCAGCAAAAAAAAAATTGGAATTTTCTTAAGGCTTACCATAGACCCCCCATATGGCTCACTGAGAATCTTGACAGACTTATTTGACATGTATAGATTTTTTTTCCTTCCCTGAATAGAAGCAAAGTATCCTTTATTCTATTCAGAGGGAGTTTATGTAGCCACATTGTTAAAACTAAATTAAACTTGGTCTATAATAACAAATTCCTGATCATAAGAAAGCAAGAAAAAAATAAAAATCAACAGTGTTAAAATTAATATCTGGAAATAATTGTCACTTGTACACTTACTCAATATTCTTTTATCTGGGACAGTAAACTACACCAAGCTTTTCACTTAAGTTAAAAAATTTAAAGGCTGGGTTGGCAAGATAGCTTGGCTGGTTAAGATGTCTGCTTCCAACACTGGTAACCTGAGTTCAGTCTCCGGTGTCCATAGGGTAGAAAGAGAGACTTGACTGACAAATTGTCCTCTGACCTCTATATAGTTGCCATGACACAACACTGATACTACACACACACACACACACACACACACACACACACACACGCACGCACGCACACACACACACACACACACACAGAGAAATGGAATTTTTAAAGAGTTATAAAGCCCTATTCCATTAAGAACAGTCCAACAGACAGGAAATCAAAGCCCTGTTTATGGAATGGAGTGATGGAGGTAACCCCAGAGTGCTGCCCTGGTGAGAAACTAGAAGAAGGACATAAGAGAATGATGGGCAAAAGAGGTCATGGAGAAGGACATGTGAAAGAAGAGTAGACAATGTAGCCCTAGTAGGTGCAAGGAGGCACTGAAGGGTGAACTGTCTTTGCCTTTGTTGAACACCTGTAATCAGAGCTCTCCATTGAGCCCAATGCCTAGTGGGCTCACAAGAGTCAATAGTGAAGTCTACAGACATGGATGGGAGGATTAGAGAAAAATAGATACTCAAGTGTTAGCAATTAAAATTAAAATAGTTTGCTCACTAAAGGTCAAGATGAGTAAGATGTATTTATGGTGACTAATATCTATCCATGGTAACTACTAGCTGTAAGCCTCTGGCATTTTGAATGTGCTTATATGTGCCATAGAAGGGACCATTTGCTAGTTTGATTTGTATAAAAGACAATGTTCAAGCCATATTAAATAATATGAAAATTATGGCAAAAGTAGCCATGTTTAGAATGATGCCATGAAGTATTTTGCATTCTAATACTTTTATGATCATATAAACAATAATTCCAAGTGTGTGTTTCATGAGATGTTTATATTATTTTAAAGTGGGCAACAGAGTCATAGTTATTCCCAGTTTCAAAAAGGCAACTAAAAGCACATGATTATCCAGAGATGATTATCCATTATGATTATCCAGAGATGACAAAATACATACATGCATGCATACATACATATATATGTACATAAATGCATCTCAAAGACAAGGCAGGCTGTCTGAGCCAGGTTCTCAACCTAATGCAATTTGCAGAAGATGACCTATTTCAAGATAATATTTTCTTGCTTTGTGTGCTTACCTGATAATTGGAGCTGTGAGATTACTGCCTTCTCTCTGGGAGATGCAGCACATTAAGGGTGAAGTAGTGTAATGGGGTGAATATGAGGAAGCTTTGAATTTCAGTATGTACAGAGGTTTTGGCTAATATTCCAATATGCTTCTCTCCTAATGATAGATTTCAGATAATAATGATTATCACTGTTGGAATTAATTTTCTATATGACTGTAGTGTAACCATTTAATTTAACTGATTTGCATCTGAAGCAATTATACATTCTCACTATTAACTTAATGAATGCATACTTTCTTATTATCCATATAGTTTATGTGATATTCAGAAGTTTGGGGGCATAAAAACTGTAAGTGAAATCTATATAAACCACATTAAATTATGCTTTCAGTACTGAGAGATTCAATAATACTTATTCAGAATCCTATATCTAAATAAAATCCTGCTTCTTGCAGTTCTTAGAATATGTGTTTCTTTGAGTAAAATTTGATTGACTGGTCATGTCCAACTGCTCCTTATCCCTGGAAAAATTTTGTGACTTGATGATGAATATTTAGGAGAGGCCAAAGATAGCATTATTATTTTAGGGTTTAGTGAGTCTAAGAAAAATAAACTTATGATGCAAGCAGGTTCTATGTATCTTGGGGAAACATCAGAAAATACATGAAAGTGATGTAATTTATTTGGAAGAAAGTTCTCTTAGACACACACAACAGAATGATCTGGTTGCTGGGTTTGACACAGTATGTCCTTCTGTAGACAATAGAGAAATCTACACCATGGCCAAATGTAAAGGAATCGGCCTATCTTATATGGATGAAAGTCATGAACTGTCTAGTAATGTCCCTGGTGGTAACTATAGGCAACACATAGTTATAGGGCTCTATTGTCTGTGAGAGCCCTTGGGAAGGAGTGGCAGTCATTGTAACCATTAATTTCCTGATTGGTTCTTCACTCATAGAGGAGGAATACCCAGTGCTGCTTTTTCTAAATTTAGTGATTAAGTAAAAAAATTCTCTACAATGCTTTTCATTTTTGTTACCATTGTGATCCTGGCCTCTGTCTTTCATATAGTATTATAATTTTGTGTTTTTCTTCATTTCTGTGTAAAGAATATTCCTTAAATATCTAAACTAAGTTTTGTCCTTCCCTGTGTGGCTCATGATGACTCTCAGAGGACTTTGGTCACAGTGAACAGGGAATGGATACTACTTGAATAAAAAGTGAACAGTAGATGAAAGAAGAAAGTATAATTACTGCAAAACATGAAATTGATCTATAAGGGTCCTAATCTGATCGTACATCCATTATGTTAGTGACCTAAATGTTTTATGGAGAAAGTATGCATATTTAAATATGGCTAATTAAAAAATCCATAGCTGTTCTTACACTGAAGACATAGCAGTAAAGAAAATAAATCAATGTGTGGCCCAGTGATGCTTACATCTTTGGGGACGATTATGGAGAAGTAAATGAAGAACATACGCAATGATGGTAGGAGCTATTGGAGAACATAAAGCAGACAGAGTGAGACTGCGACGTCCTAAGGAGGCAAGGAAAGCTCTCACTAAGAAAATGGGCATTTGAACTGAGACTGATAAAGTAAGAGAGTGGGTGATATAGCTATTGGCAAAGGGACAATCTCAACAACATTCCTATTTTATTTTCATTATGTATATGCATTTGAGTGTTTTGCCTGCATGTAGATATCCACACCACCTGCATGCCTAGTGCCCATAGAAGTCAAAAAAAAAAAAAAAGCATCAGACTCCCTGGAAATGGAACTATGGACAGTTGTAAGCCCCCACATGGTTGCTGGGACCCAACCCAGGCCTTCTGGAAGAGCAGATAGTGCTTTTAACCACTGAGTTCTCTCTTCAGTCTTCATAGGCAGTATATCCTTATGCAGTACCTTTGTCCAATAAGCAGCTGAAGGGCTTATTTACAGTAAATAAAAATGGTAGGAAGAAATGTGCACACACAGGTTCCCTACTATAAGGTGGTCAGATAGGTGAGGTATGTCCATCACTGGGAGGACGCTGAGGTTTGGTGTCATTAGCTATTTCAATCACCTGGGCTGCAGGATGAGGAAAGGCATTAAGATGTAGACAAGTGAATGCAGAAGTCATATTCAAGTGAGAGCAGAGTTGAAGACAGAGCTAATGGGATTTTCTAGCAGGTTGGATGAGGGGTGTGAGAGAAGTTCAGAGACGATGACAAAACCTTTGGATTGAGTAACCTAGAAACCTGACATTAGTAACATGGGGGAGAACGTGTAGAGTGTCAAGGATGGGAAGTAGGTTTGTTTTATCTTCCAACGTTTTAAAATATTGTAATTCTTAAATGTCATTTAGTCCAAAGGGAGAAGAGAAGTAATGAAAAAGGGAAAGGAATGGACTTGGCCAGAGATACAGAAGTCATCAACATCCCACCTTAACTTTACAGTCACAAACTAAAAAGTATTAGTAGAAGTTAGATGAAGAAATGCAAAAGGGAAGGGGGGGTGTGAACATGAATAGGAGAGAATGGAAGACAAACAGTGGAGAAAAAGGAAGACTAAGAATGTTCACACCACATCACAGTTTACTTTCTTAAATTCTAAAACTCAGATATAAAAAACTAGCATCACTGGATGATGGTCAGAGTGTAGTAGGAAAGGGAACACCCAGTGGGCAGCTGGTGGGGGAGGAGTGGTGGGGGTAGTGGCTTCACTTCCCTTGCCTTTTCTTGCTTCCAGAGGCTTCTAGCAGTTCTAGCATGGTTCATGACTCAATCCTCCATGTGAGAGATTGTTACCTGGAGCATCCATCCTATCCATACATAAACAAAATTCAGGATTTCCTTCCAATGTGTTTCGAATCACCTGGGACTCCTATCCACCATTCTGAGTATGTATCTCATGTGCAAATATTTGTCATAAGCAGGAGACACTCATGGTGTAGAGCTTCCAGATAGACATGAGCAAGTCAGTCTTTTAAAAATAATACTATTACAGTGGGATTTTAAACTCTCAATCTGGTCTGCCTGAATGCTCCAGCAGCAAGTGTCTACCCTCAGGCTCCAACTGAGTTTTCTTCTGCTGTATCTTCCTGTTTCTAGTTTTAGGGCCAGGAGGTTGCTCTGATTTGTCAATTCTCTGATGGATCTTAGAAGAGTTAGTTTTCAGTGTGTTCAGCTTGTGTGTGTGTGTGTGTGTGTGTGTGTGTGTGTGTGTGTGTGTGTGAGAGAGAGAGAGAGAGAGAGAGAGAGAGAGAGAGAGAGAGAGAGAGAGAGAGAGAGAGAGAGAGAGAGAGAACAATTGATATTTCTAAATCTCAAGAACTCAAGACTAGGCATGCCTAACAGTCATGAATTTTGTCCATCTCATTCTATCATAATACATTCCAGAAAGGTTTCTGCATCATTATAGCTAACAAAATCTTTGCAGCACACATGGATGGATGCAGTAGACAGCTATACATCATCTTTCAGAACATGAATGTGAAAATTTGGGAGAAAACATTTATTTATTTTCTTACTTGCTATTATTTTGTGATAAAGCATAACAACTGTCTACTTTTTACTATAAATATCACAGTGGTTTCCATTATGTGGTATCTCACTTGGTTTGGCTGTGTTGCTGAAGTTCAGTTCCCGAGACATATCTTAGGATGAAGGACAAGTATCTACCCATTTCAAATTGCTTTGCTTTGTTCTATTTCTGCTCTGTGCCTGCCTTTTCCTTCATTAATCACTTCTTACGATTCTGTCACTTTAAATAGCATCTGTGGGATAAAAGCAATGTGTCACAGAGCACACTATACCAGAAAACACTCTTCAGTTTGCTCTGGGCTTTGAGGATGCTTTTGCTTACTAAATTCCCAAATACCTGTATTTGGACTGGCCCGTGAATACGTTCTTTACTGGATTGTCAGGCCAGGCAGATGAGTTCAGAATGTGTGTCTTTAGAAAAATATAAGGTATTATTAACAGGTTAGTATATGATTTTCACTAATTAACATCACTAGAACCAGGTAAGGCTCAAAAATAAATTCACTACATACTGTGGGGAAAATGTATTAAATACAGTTTCCAAGTTCACAAAGAATGTTAGGTACAAAGTCTCAATGAAACTCCAGTTCCTCATACTTTGGAAGTGAAGGGATTTTCCCCCTTGTTTTGCTTTTGTTACCTTTTTCCTTTCAACCCTGGGATCTGCTCACTTGAAATGAAAAAGTAACCCTAATAATTGAATAACATCTTATTGACGAATGTCAACTCTTCTGTCAGGTCTGCTTATATGACAAGATTTTTATTTGAATGGTCATTTTTAAGTTTTATTGGAGTATGTTAATTATATCCAGCAATGATTTTATTATGCTATGTTCACACATGTATTTGATGCACTTTGATCACACAGCCACTATCCTCTTCTCCTCCTACTGACTCCTTCCCTCTTTCCAAATAGTGTCCCCCTTCAGCTTTCCTCTTCTTCCTTTGTTGTGGATGGTGGTGGTGGTGAAACAATAGGCTTAATTACGGTTACCCACAGGAGCATGAACATGCTACCCATGGCTACACAACTGTAGATAATCTCTCTCACTCCCCAGAAACCAGTATCTGTATAAATCCCAGGGACAGCTGGAGGTATGTGAACTCCTGCCTGTTCTATGGTGGAATGTGGGTGGTCCAAGTGGATATCTGATGCAGCCCTTGGACAGGTCATAACAGCTACTGAGAGTTTAAATGTGTAGCAATGACATCATGCCTGGAGGACAGTGTTCCACTGACTCTCCCTAATTCCAGGCCTCACATTCTCTTTGCCCTACAGTCCCTCGTGCCCTCTGAGCTGGAGATGGGGTGACAGAGTTGTCTTTTGGGGCTAAGCACTCAGCAATCACTTATTTGTAGCATTCTGAACAAAGAGACTTGGAGGAGAGACTGAGTTTATTGGTTTATGTCCTTGGATCTGGATTAGTAGTAAACTAACGAGGTCAAGGGAGAAGGCACTTGTCATGGAGGTGGCAGATCCCTGGGATAGGTGGGCACATTGTATCTGGATCAGGAAGAAGAGAGATGAGTGCTGATGCTCAAGTTGTTTTCATCTTTTTATTTAATCTGGGCTCCAGATTTCTGCTCACATTTTGAGTGTGTCTTCTGTGATCCTTCTGTTGAACCATGCTATCAATACTCTGAGACCACACACAAGGGAGTGATTTCATGGTAATTCTCATTCTGAACACACTGTCAATCAAGATAAAGCACCATAGGTCCTACCCTTGAGTCATACCACACCTCTGAAGGCAGCTAGTGGAAGTTTGTTCTCATAGTAGCCTTGAACTACCAGGATGAATAGTTCATGTCCTCAGAGTGACCTTGTACTAACAGGATGACTACTGCGCCCTTTGGATATCAGTTTGCTTGTGATTATTATCTTTTTTTTGGAATTTTTAGTTGAGAATTGTGTGCCTTGATACACTGTATCTTGGTGCTGCTTGACCACCAGTGCCTTGTGTTTATGTTTTAAAGATTTTAGGAACAGCGCTTGTTCTGTTTCTATCTGGGACAATAAACTCCTCTCTCTAGACACAGTCCTGAATTACACAGGAGTTCTGATATGGTCACCCCCTCTCCCTGCTCATTCCACTATTCTAGTAATGAGTATGAGGTAGAAAACCTGCCCTCCAACTTACAGTACAGGAACGCCAGGAGTGGTAATGAGGTGAACTGCGTAAAACACTTGGAGCATAAAGAATGACATCAATTATTTCTGCCTATTAATCTCATGAGATGTAATTCTCGGCTTTATAATGTGGAGCTACACTGCAGTCTCAGGTGTTCAGTGAGAACCCTACTAAAGTAGTTCTCAGTTCTGCAGCTGTTCAGTTCCTATAAAGAAATCATAGTGGGGGAAATGAAGAGGCTTTCTGCAAGTCACAGTAGCAGAGTCTAGAAAACTCACCGCACTGTCGGATAGTAAGGGTGGAACATTTAAGTGGTAGATATGTGTGCATATGTGTGAACTGTTTGTGTAGGACAGAGATTGGCATTGATCTATCTAGTATGTTGAGACAATGTCTCCAATGGAACTCAAGGCTTACTGATTATCTCAGTCTAATAGTTACTTTGTTCCAGATAGCTAGCTCCTTCTTCATGTGTCAAGTGCTGAGATTAGAGGTGGACCACGCCCACCAAGTATTTGCATAGTTGCTAGGGAGCGGGACTCTGGTCCCCACTCTTCCATTGTGAGTGCTTTACCTACTCAGACATCTCCACAGCCTCAGACTTTCTATATTTTAATATATTTCACTTCTTTATTTTTTTTAATTTATGTCAACTTTTTTTCCAGAAGTTTATTTAAGTCTGTGTGGCAGATCAGTGACTTGTCATAGATATCAGGATGGCATTTAACTTAAAACATAACTGACAGGCTGTAGAGTTGAAGCCAAGTCATTTAACGCAGGCTGCTGTGGGAGCAGCCATTAAACTTGGAGCTCAAATGTGAAGACAGATACTTCTGTCTTTGTGAAACGTAGGTATTTCATTCTCAATTTTGTCTTGTGAATAGTGTTTATCTAATCTTGCCACTGTTTTGATTTCTGATCTGTGTATCTACTCACTTTTTTTAATTCCAGGTGTAGAGCATAGTGTCCTGAATTTGGTCTGTGTGCTCACAAAGAAACACACACACACACACACACACACACACACACACACACACACACACAGGCACACACACACTGAGGCACAGATTATGACCTGTCCCCAGTCATCACTTTAAAGAAGGCAACCGCCCATCTGTTGCAAAAAGATCATGTGATCCACTGTCTCAGCCACAAGGCCTTTAGGACCCAGAGCAGCTTATGAACTGAAGCCAGGCTCTTGCTCTGTAGCCTTACTTGATGGGGATAGTGTGGGCTTTGTCCTGGGTTTGGTCACTGTAGACTAACGAAGAAGCTGTCTATTGGCAGATCTCAGACCTGAGCTTCCTGTAAGGTTGTGATGTGTCACTGCAAGGTATGTCCTGCCCAACCCTGCTTCCATCCAGTTTTCTGCTAATAGAGGTCACATTGGGGTCACAGTTGACAGGTTTTCCTCAGCTTCTCTGTTCTCAACCCTGTTCTGGCTTCCCTAGCATTGTGCAGCTAACCTTGAGTCCCTCCTAACTCTGTTCTGATGGTGTCTATCTAGAGAACACCACTGAAGACAGCATGCCTCCTGCTCACCCTTGTAGATTTTCTGGACTTTTATAAGCATTGAGTCAGTATGGCCAGTGGCCCATATGAAGATTATTGTCTTTTGAGCATCTTAGACTATTCCTCTGAAGCCTCATCTTTGACTAGGCAGATTGGACTGAGATAATCACCAGCAACCCAGATCCACTGGTTCCTATATATTGCTTCTACAATCTTCCTGTCTATCTTTATTAGCTAATATTCTCATTCTTGTGACAAAATTTGTGCCAATAGCAATTTAAGGGAAGAAGAAATGCTGTTATTGACTCCTAATTCCCCATGGCAAAGAAGTCACAGCAGCAGGGGAAGCAGAGAGATTAATGCTGAAGCTTTCTCATTTTCTCCCTGTATTCAGTCCAGGATCCTAGGCAGTAGGATGGTGCTGACCACATTCAGGGTGGGACTTTCCACTTCAATTAACCCCATCTAGAAATGTTCTCATGGATTTTTCTCATGATCTTTCTATGGTGATTCCAAATACCATTAAATTGACAATCAAGATTAATCATCATTAATATCTCTAGGAATCTGGTCTGCAGTTCAAAGGTATTATTTTTTTCTACCCTGAGGTCCTGAATAATTTCTCTAAGCATCATACAGCCTAGCCTTCTGGTCATACTTTATATACCTAATGCACTCCTGAAACTCTTGGCAAGATAATCTAATTTAAATTAATGGCAGTTGATCACATTGTTACCTTTCCCCCTGCAACCCCAGTTCACTTTTGTCCACAGCCTTTCAAACACTACTCTGGCTTTGTTCCTTGAATTCAACTCTGAGGGCAGTCACAACTCAGGAAAAAAATACATTTTCTTCTAACCTGATCCTTGTAATGTGTCAATTTGATTTCATAATTAACTAACCAATTTTTTTTCTGTGTATACATTAGTATTTTGTTCAAATTGTAAAAGGTAGAAGATTTTTAAAGATATTTAATTTCTGTAATCAAATTTACACCACAAAGCATTTTGATTGGAGCTTGGATGCAGACAAAGCACATTCGGTGAAGACATTCTTCCCCAGCTTATTTTTTTTAAATCTTTCTTCTGATTATTCCCTGTAGGTAATGGATTTAAACATAAGAATAGTGAAGAAAACATACCTGCTCAAAAATGTGAATTTCAGTTTAACCTTATAAAATTTTAGACTATACTTCAAGTCAGTCTCTATACCTTGGTTTCCCCATGTGAAGAATTTGCAGATGGTTTTCTTGAATTTCAAACAAGACCAATATTTATTTAAGAACTTCAGAACATGAATGAAGAATTGACAACACTGTACAAGGTTTAGTTTGAGTCTCCACAAAACCAAGCTCTTTTCTGGACTCTGTAAGAAACAGTCAGCACAACCAGAATTCGGACAGAACTGAGATAGAAGCACATATCACTTTAGGAGGATTTGTAACTCTCAAGGATTTTCTATAGCAGTAATTTTTGCAAGTAAAAAAAATCCTAAACAGAAGTTAGTACTTTACAATACCACTTTAAAATCCAAAGGAAATATAAACAACAACAGCAACAAAACAACAAAAAAGAAAGAAAGGAAGGAAGGAAGAAAGGAAGGGAGGAAGGAAGGGAGGGAGGGAGGGAGGGAGGGAGGGAGGGAGGGAGAGAGAGAGAGAGAGAGAGAGAGAGAGAGAGAGAGAGAAAGAGAGAAAGAGAGAAAGAGAGAAAGAAAGAAAGAAAGAAAGAAAGAAAGAAAGAAAGAAAGAAAGAAAGAAAGAAAGAAAGAAAGAAAGAAAGAAAGAAAGAAAGATAATGAAGAAAAGCCAGAATTGCAGCAATATGGTGTCTTGCCTAAAAGTAAAGTGTGAAATATAGAAGAGTAAGACCACAGGGGCACTAACACGGGCATGCCATTTACTTTTCCAGCAGGGTGTCTGTGACTCATAGATAATTTATAGCTCTATTCAATTAGCAAGTTAGGCGCGAGAGTGCCAGCATCTGCCCATGCAGCTGAAAGCAGGAATCTCGATACTGGGTGTTATTGATGATTATGGGGAGAAAAACAGTAGCAAGGGAAAGAGATTTAGTTTTCTGCAGGGCTGAGAAGGGGAGGGGGAAGATGAATCACAGAGAGGAATCTTTGGAGATTCAAACATGGCAAATAAATCTGTGGTCTGGAGAGGGAAGCCGCAGGCACACAGATGCCAGGCTAGGAGGCACGACGTAAAATACGGGGCAGCAGACTTCCAGCTTTGGGGTAAATGTAGGTCTTTACAGAGGTGGGGACTGAGCATATGTTTTCTGTTCTACATTTATCCTCTAAAGTCTCCACAAGGTGGTTTTCTTGTTTGTATTAGACAGGTGCTTTTCATGAATGGACAGATGTTTTTCTCAATTGGGCTGGCTAAATCAGAGAGGAAATGAGAAGATACATTCTAACTAGATTTGTGAAAGGCATCTATACTTCACATTTGAACTTATTTTAGGATAAAATCACATGACATTTGCCTTTAAGACTCAGCATCACCTCTTTGCACTGATTCTTTGCCCACTATTCTAACGTGTCACTCTCGCGCTGGGCATCTTGGGTATGCAGTAGCCGCTTTCATGACAGGGTCTGAAAGTGCACATCCTTTTAAAATCCCATCCTCATCTGTTGTACTCCTTACAAACAGATGTTGGGAGGGAGACAGGCACATGAAAAGTTGTTCAAGCCAGCCCATCCATTTTCTTGGCATTATAGCTTTTCCATTAATTCACAAAATTATTAAATATTCAATATCTGCCTTATAAATTAGTAAGTAGAGGATATGTGAATTTTTATTTCATTTTACAGTCCCTGAGATAGCCATATGAGAGCAACTATTTTATTCATCATGCAAGGGGACAGTGCTTACATGTTCACATTTCAAGATCTAAGACCTTCATGCCATGCTTGAAAATGATGCTTTCACAGGGTATATATGCAGGGAAATGCTTCAAGTTAAAATTAAAGCTTGCCTCAAGTTAAAATTAAAGCTGTTAATTTTTGTCAGTGAGATATGAACAGGAGCATTTTCTATTCTTCTAAAACTTGGAAAAATTTTAACAGACAAATACTCATTTAAGCTCTGCAGTTTTTGCATAATTGCAAGGTTCACATTCTCTGAATCCCACCTGTTTTGTGAACTTCTGTTCACCTGTGGAACCCCTTTTCTCACTTCTTCCTGGAGTCAAGCATCTAGAAGCTGACCAGCCCCTGCCTGTAGAACTCACACTGCTTTTACTTTGCCTTCTGTAGCTTTTTCCTCCATGGAAACAAAGTTAAGGATGACAGTTTTTCAATGTGAGGTTGGGGAGTTAAAGAAAATACATTGTCAACCTTTAGAAAATGATGATTGTGTAACCCTACTATACTGTGAATATTATAAATGTACCATTACATTTTGATGACATGTAACATTCTTTCTTGTTGGAGAAGCTGTACCCCTATTGAAAGTTTAGCAAAAGAGGCTGGGCAGAGCTCATATGAGGGGGAAGGTTAGGGACTGAAAGATACCTTCCTGAAGGGGAAAATCTTTGCTGAAATGTGTGAGAAAGTTACCATGTCATTATTTAAAAAGTATTGTCTGGGCAGCAAATCACGAAAACATAACAAGATAAAAGTGGGTGTCCATAGGTCCAGTGACAGGTGTGGATGTATTCATGAGCACTGTGGGCCATGCTGACGACATAGCAATGAAACTAGAATTTCCGCTGTATTGTTCAAGGATTTATTTTTTGAGATAGGTCCTCATGTGTCCTGTGCTTGCTTTTCATTATGTATAGCTAAAGATGGCTTTGATCTGAACTCCCTGCCTTCCTCTCTCAGGAGCTGCAACTGCCGGTGTGCTCCATCCTCACACTGGTTATGTGGTGCTGGGAGCTGAACCAAGAGCATTGTACCTGCTAGGCGAGCCTTCTGTCTACCGCACTGCACTCCAATCTTCTGCTTAATGAAATTCAATTGTGAGTTTGTAAATTTCTAAATACGTGGAAATATTGCTACATATCTATGTCACTTAGAGTTTTCTCTTAAGCTCAGTGGTTTGGTTAATCATAGTGTCTGCACAGTTGGCACAGTAGAGGTAGTTTTTTTTTTTTTTTTAATTTGTTCTGGAGGCCTTCCTTTTGTAACTCCTCTTCCTTAACCAGGCTTTTGCATAGGTTCTTTCCTATGTTTACACTCACACCCTGTCTTCCCCCCTTTCCCTCCTCAACTGCCAGCCCTTTATTTTTACTTTAGTCTTTTACTGTTTTATCTCATTTTTATTATAGCTCAAAAATCAAAACTAAGTAAAAATATAAGAATCCATTCGACCTTTACAAGAGTGTTAATGATTCTCCCTTAAGGATTTCTAGTGTGAGTTTCCAGCCCACACCGCCCCTATTTGACCTTCTCAAACCTTTTATATAATAAGATGGGAATGGAAAGCAAGGAGACATGGTTATTCTGAGAATGGCCCAATGTAATTCTAGCATTTCCTTCTCTCTCTCTTTTTACTAACTAAGAAATGCATGAATGTCAACTCTGGTTCTTTCAAACCATGACACTTCTAAGAATAACTTTTGCCTTTGAGAAGTTCAAACAGCTGTCCCTTCTAGTAATGATAAATGGAAGTGCATCTATAACACAGCAAAGAGTGGTTGGTCCATATACCAAAGTAACAAGTTGTGTATAGTTACATATTAATTGCCAACTTCATTCGGCCTTCTGTCGTGGCTAATCTGAGACATCTTATAACGCATTTTCTTCTTTTCCATGGGTAGTCACTACCGATAGAAAAGTCTCCAACTGTTGAGATACAACAAGACTCCCCTATCTATTAAATGGATGCCTCATCAGTTGATAATAGATTGTTTTAGAATTGAAGTCTGACATAGTTATTCTGGTACCAAAACTGTACCTCACATGAAGAGAAATATTTTTGATACTTTTAACATTATTTAAAGTAAAATGACATGTTCTTATTTCAATGAGTCTAGATATATTCATATTCCATGGAAATCCTCTTTTTCTGTTTCTCACAAGTGAGATGACTCATTCCTTTGGAAACCTCTGTGATCATGTGTTTGAGTGAAGCCGCTTGTATACCTCGACACATGTGTGGAGGTTCAAGGAAAACCCTGGTGTTCTGTTGTCCTTTATCTTTCACTGGTTTGAGATAGGGCCTCTTTGCCACCCACTGCTGAATTTACCAGGTCCACTCCTACAATCTTTTCAAGTAATATCCATAGTCTCTGCTCCAATTTGTTGTCTATATTTCAGTTGAAACAGGTCTTTGCAGTGGAAAGGTTTTCATTATTTCTCAGAATGGAAAAGTTTTCATTAGGTTATTTCCTCAAAAAGCCTCGAGGGCTCTCCCTTTGTATTAGGACAGAGAGAATACATCTCTTTACATTCTGAAGTGGCCGCAGGCCCTGGTGTCTGCTTATGTTAGTGTCATCACACAGCATCTCCCTTGCTCAAGTGACGCCGCACTGTTTGCTACTTCTAGCCTGGTGCCATTTCTTCTCTAACTCGCATTCCCAGAATTCACCATCTAGTTCTTCTTCTACTGATGCCCCAGTGTACCTATTACATCCTTAAGATGACAACTAAAGCCATGCTTGTTCAGGGTAAACTTCTGTAAACTCCAACACAAGGTCAGATCTTGCTGCACATGGGACTTAATCTTCACTGACGTTGTCAGATCTTGAAAGCTTTCCTTTCACTGGGAATTTCCTTAATGTTTAAATTAAATTAAATTTAATGTTTAAATCTCCTACCAGGATCCTTGTTATCGGTGCTATTTTCTGTTCATTCTGTAAGATCTACCAATAATGTCAGGTTACCAGCTATCTAAAAATACCAGCTGTTGAATGAAAGAATTACCAAATAGACGAACCCTTTGAATTGCTACACTGCACTTCATTATTTGTTGCTCTGGTTTTTTTCTCTTTTATCCTGGGAATCAATTTGAGAAGACCTTCCATCCATTAATGAGGGAGAGTATCTCAAAGAGTTCCTTTTGGAGCAAATCAATTATTTATTGTAGGGAGATAGAGATGCTGGCAACTTGACTTGATCTGTCAATAACAAGTAAAATGTGTGTGACAGTAAAAGGTCCACTAAATATTATAAAATTATATAGGAAATATCTACTAATCTATGTAAGTGCTATACATTATAATGGTACATATGGATTCACATTAGTTAGCATATGTCTCTGTTATGGAAGGATAAAGATGAACAAACTTGTACATGTGACGTTGGCTTGGCTGGAGATGACAGTTTCAGCATGGTTTGATAGCTCTTTTTTTTTTTTTTTTTTTTATATTTTTTATTTTACAATACCATTCAGTTCTACATATCAGCCATGGGTTCCCCTATTCTCCCCCCTCCCACACCCTCCCCTTACCCCCAGCCCACCCTCCATTTGGCTATTTTTTTTTTCAATAATTGAGTAAAACTGAAATTGATTATATGCCACAGTCATCCTAGGGACCTCCATGCTATATATATAGCCTCTATGGTTCTATGGGTTGTGGTCTGATTGTTCATTTTATATCTAGAATCCACCAATGAGTGAGTACATACCATAACTGTCTTTCTGGGTTTGGGTTACCTCACTCAGGATGATTTTTTCTAGTTCCATCCATTTGCCTGCAAATTTCATGCTTTCATTGTTTTTCTCTGCTGAGTAGTACTCCATTGTGTATATGTACCACATTTTTTTCATCCATTCTTCCGTTGATGGGCATCTAGGTTGTTTCCAGGTTCTGGCTATTACAAATAGTGCTGCTATGAACATAGCTGAGCATGTATCTTTATGGTATGTATCAGCATTCTTTGGGTATATGCCCAAGAGTGGGATGGCTGGGTCTTGAGGTAGTTCGATTCCTAATTTTCTGAGAAACCGCCATACTGATTTCCACAGTGGTTGTACAAGTTTACATTCCCACCAACAGTGGAGGAGTGTTCCCTTTGCTCCACATCCTCTCCAACATTGGTTGTCATTGGTGTTTTTGATCTTGGCCATTCTAACAGGTGTAATAGCTCTTGTTCTTGACATTCTTGCAGGAAGTGCACTGAAATGACAAGGACAAGTACTTGGAGTCCAGGTTTGGTCTGGCCTCTGTATTAAGAACACTGCCTTTGGGAGAGTCCTGCTTCTTTTTGTGACTTTGAGGACTGAGCTACTAGATCTGTCATTTTCCTTCAGCTCTGTCATGTGATTTCTTTGGAGTAGGAGGACAGATCTATGGATGGAGTCTTCAAGTAAATGGCAGGGAACTGAGAAAATGAAGTGGAAGATGATTGGGTGGGCTTCTGCCAAACGTCGCAACATGATGGAGCTGGAAAAACTCACCTTTGATATGGCTTCATGTTTGATAATTGAAAACTTTGGCAGTTAGGGCAAATGATTCCACCCCATTTAAATGATTAGCTTTCTCTAGACTGTGTTAAAAATGGATTCCTGGATATTTATCATAGGTTATTTCTGGATTAATCAAACAATCTCTCTGGTAAATATAATGGATGAGAAGGTTAATGTCTACTAACAGGGACTTAAGCTCCTTGTCCATTGAGTTTCAGAAACTATGAAATACAAAGACCAGCCAGACAATTAAAAACCGATTAAAATTACTCAAGAATGAAATTAAGAATTGTTAGATATTTGAAATGAGAGCCCTGCTGACTGAATATAATCAAACTTTCAGTTTTTCAATAAAGTTAGCAAAACCAAAAATGAGTTTTTAATTTTTTAAAGGCATAAGTACCATGAAAATATAAACACCATTAAGAACAAAATTGAATGTGAATCTATTATAGATTTTGTACAATGTTTTGTTAGATGTATTTAATCAGTGTCCACACACATATTGTCCCTCCTTCCACCATGTGACTCCTGGGAATGAACTCAGTCAGGTTCAGTGGCAAGTGCTTTTACCCACAGACATTTCACTGGCCCCTATCTGTGATTCAATATTTTTAGTAGATGCAAAGATCTCCTCACAATTTTTAGTTCTTCATGCTTTAGAAATAGTAATTAAAATTTTTACACTAGAGAAATGAGTAGTCATTTCTAAGGTATATCTATTCATACTTGCTTTTAAACTTATTTTCACTGACCCAACAGCAAGAATGTTCCATATTTCATTGTCATTAAGAATGTAATGAAGCCAGGCTGTGGTGGCTCATGCCTTTAATTCCAGCACTCGGGAGACTAAGCCAGGTAGATCTCTGTGAGTTTGAGACCAGCTTGGTCTACAGAGTGAGATTCAGGACAGGAACCAAAACCACATGGAGAAACCCTGTCTTGAAAACCAAAAACGAAAGTAATAAAACCTGGAGTATGACTAAGCTTGTGACAATTGCTAGCACTGCCCGTTCTTTCCTGAAGATTTACACCCATGACAGTCTTACTCTGCTTCTTAAGAGAAAGCTCAATGCCTGGGATTATATCCAGGTATTTGACAGCTGCATATCTCACATAAAGGTTTGAAGTTAGGAGACAGTTCACAGAAATAATGAGGAGCTATGTATCCAATAGTCATCTTAAGACCATTTAGCTAGAGAGAGTCCTGTGGCAGCCAGAAACAGCAATTGAAGATGCAAAAATAAATGCAATAGGTAAGTATTATAAAACACAAAAATTTGCATGTTATTGGCCTTACAGGGCAAGAGATTCAACAGTGGTTGACAAGATCTAGATTAATATGATACCCAGTTCAAATGTATAGAATTGAAATTATAAAATGGATGAAAATCTGTGTGAATTATTACCATTCAATGTATTTAAGAAAATAACAAAAAAAATAAGACTGGGTTTTTAAATTAGTGAAAGAGAAGTATAGGTGGATGCAAAGTGAGACTAAGGTACTTTTCATGTGACTTTAAATACACGATTATGATACCAGCACTTCCAATGTCAGCTTTTGGTGATCTTTGAGTTTTTCCTTACCTCACATATGCTCAACATGTCTTTGTTCACAAAGAGAGCATAAAAAGTAAGCTTTCTAATTATGAAAACTTTGCATATCATCTATGTAGTGGTATTTGCTCTGCCCATGATCTTGGGCTATAGGTACTAAAGAAGGCAGTGCTTCCTGCCGTTGTAACTGACCTCTTATAAGGGAAGGGAGAGGGTTCACATGCCCCTTCTCCCTGCTCCTGCCTTCAAGGTGGATTCGATCCTGGTCAGATCAGAGGATGACTTCAACTGTCTACTCCATTCTGTATTCCTGAGTGTATTTCCTCAGTTTATATCTTAATAAATCTTGATACCTATTTAATAGACTCACATGGATTGATCTTAATACATACACTTACTCATAAATTTCAAAATATTGGGCTATGTTAGGACTATTGTTTTTCTATGCTGATAAGCAAACATGCAATGGCCATGTTTGTCCCCTTCCTTTAATTCCTCTCTCTTCATGAAAACTTTACTAATTACATTCATGAGAAAGGTTTCCTTTTTGTTACTGTTGTTGTTTTGAGACAGGCTTTGTCTGTGTCACCCTGGCTGTCCTGGAACTCATCTTGTAGACTAGGCTGGCCTTAAACTCAAAGATCCTCCTGCCTTTGCCTCCCGAGTGCTGGGATCGAAGGTGTGTACACCACTGCCTGGTAAGAAAGGTTTCATAAATGAAATAAAGGTGGAAACGAGTTGAATAATATGTAGCATAGCAATGCTTATGTGTAGTCAGAGTTTTTCTGTGCCTTGGCCTCTTCTCAAATAAACAACATGGAGAGTCAATATTAATTATAAATGCTCAGCCAATAGCTCAGACTTGTTACTTGCTAACTCTTACACTTAAATTAACCCATAATTTTTATATATGTCAGGCCACATGGCTTGGCACCTTCTCTCAGTACAATGTGCTCATCTTGCTCTGTCTATATCTGCCGGTGACTATCTGACTTCAGCCTTCTTCATTCCAGTATCCTCAGTTTGATTGTCCCACTTAACTTTATCCTGTCTTGCTATAGGTCAGTCAGCTTCTTTATTAATCAATGAGTGTAATACATATTCACAGTGTACAGAAAGATTATTCCACAGCACTTCTGCATTTTGGCACTGTGTTTTCCAAGTGCAACATAAGCCATGGGACAAGTGATTGAATGGACTTTAAGATATGAATTTTTAAAAGAACTTTAGAATCATCTGCTTTTCTACTTTAGTTGAAACTCCTACTACACTGACAAAAATAAACAGGAACTCACAAAGAGATGAAATTCATGTGAAATAAGGATTCCATCAGGTCTTGTACAGGGGTTGGTGAAGTTTGTTAAAATCAGCACCCTATAGCCAAAGACAAATGGCATCATATCCATGAGATAGACCTGGACTCAGAGACACCCCAAGTATTCCACATCACTGCTCTCAAAGGAAATCTCCCCAGGAGAGATGAAAGAGTATTAAGGACTCTGGTGTTACATATTTTGAAATTCTTCACTTGGAAAGCCTGAAGCTGGCTTCTGGGAACCTTTTGATTATATGGCTTCTCTGCCTGGATGTGTAGGTGATGATGATGATTGTCTCTCACAGTAAGGATTTGGGGGCAAAGGAGGCATTATAACTTCTTTTCTTGACTATTTGTTACATCTGAGAAACTTACACTTATTTTGAATTGTTCTTTCCTGTCCTGGCAGGAATACAAAAGTGGTTATTCCCTTGTGGATGATGAGAAAGGGGAGAGAGAGAGAGAGAGAGAGAGAGAGAGAGAGAGAGAGAGAGAGAGAGGAAGGGAGGGAGAGAGGTGGTGATTTCTTTTGCATTTGCTCAGTGTTCACTGGTTAAGTTGAAAACTACAACATTTCTGTTCTTAATTTGTATATTATTCTTGCAAACACATTCTATCTTCACTTGCTTGTGTCTTTGAGTAAAATAAACATTTAAACTCTGCAGCATAATAGAGCTATAGAAGAGAAATAGATGCCACCAACAAAGAACTGAATCTTTTGCAACTCTGCGACACTTCTTCTGTAGTCAAATCCCCAAGACATTTTTTTTTTTTTTTTTTTTTTTTTTTTTTTTTGGTTTTTTTCGAGACAGGGTTTCTCTGTGTAGCTTTGCGCCTTTCCTGGAGCTCACTTGGTAGCCCAGGCTGGCCTCGAACTCACAGAGATCCGCCTGCCTCTGCCTCCCGAGTGCTGGGATTAAAGGCGTGCGCCACCACGCCCGGCCCCCAAGACATTTTTTATTGCTTTATCTAAAATAAGATTTTTCTGGAGTTTGGTGCCATTCAAAGTCAATGAGCCATTCAGTTGTTTGACTTCATGGTCTTTTCTTAGCTTGTTTTCCAATGCAATTGCAGAGTACAGTAGACAAGGTAATTTGTAAAGAAGGGAGGCTGATTCAGCTGTTGCTTCTGGAGCAGAGAAGTTCAGTGATATATACAGAGGTGTCTGGAAATGACCGTGGTGCTGTGGAGCATGAGTGGCTGTGACAGGATAGAAAAGAGTGTGCAAGCAAGGCAGGTGGGTTCCCTAGCTCAGTAACTCAATCACAGAATAAGCACCGCCATCTGCAATGGGGACAAGAATCCTTACCAGAGGCTCTGTCCTCAAGACCATCCATCTGCTACCTCTTCTTGAGTCACCTCCCACACTGCCACATCAGAGATTCGAAACTGTAGCCAGATTGTATGGCTGTAGTAGTCACACTGAATTTCCTTTCATCTTTTAGGCCAAAATTTCATGTAGCCCAGACTAGCTCTGAATTAGACTTTTGATTCTCCCCTTCCACTTTCCAGAGTGCAGCCTGTTGAGAAGCAACACGGGAGATGAGAAATGGCTCAATGAATAAGAGCACTTACTTCTCTTCCAGAGGTCTGAGGTTTGCTTCCCAGCACCCACATAATCACAACTGCCTGTAACTACAGATCCATGGGATCCAACATCTTTTGAGCTCCATGGTCACCTGCACTCGAATGGCCTACACTCAGCACACACACACACACACACACACACACACACACACACACACACACACACACACACACACAAATACGATAATAAAAAAGTTTAAAAGAACCGTGATTTGATTAGGTAAATGTACTTCATCTTAATTTGAATGCTTCTAAGCAGCAACATAAGCTTCTACATGACCAATTTATAGTGTGTTGCTTTACAAGGGAAAGAAAGATTTTTGTCATGTCTTCATTCATAGCAAAATCCAATATAACAAATAAGGTGAAAAACAAAAGATAGACGCGCGCGTGCGTGTGTGTGTGCGTGTGTGTGTGTGTGTGTGTGTGTGTGTGTGTGTGTGTGTTTGTGTGTGTGTTGGGACTAGGAAAGTAACAGGTCTGCCTTTAAGTAAGAGTCCCATGTCCAATTCCTGAGAAAGGACCGTGAAGATTAAGGGCTCCTTCAGGGGACAAGGAGTGAGTGGATTGCTTCACATGCTTTTTAAGGCTTGTGCGGCTGTTTTCTGGGTTTCTGGATGACACACTTTGGGAAAGTGTATCTGGATCCTGGTCACACTTACATGCAGAAAACTTACCATGAATGCTCTTACTCTGTTAACTCAGTTTCCAGAGAAGAACTCGGGAGGACAAACAAGCAGACAGCAGACATGTTAACGAACTGGTTCATGGAATTCTCATCGCTCCTCTCCAGTGGACATTAGGAAGAGCTCCTCAGCTGCTCCTGAAGAAAACATTGGACTAAAGATGTGCTGTAAGGAGTGGTGTTTATAGTTTGAAGGCAAGAGAGAAATTTGTTAAAAGCCCATTCACACATGGGCCTCAGGAGAATGTCTCTTGAGAGCTTTGAGGAAGGTATTTTTATCACAACTTAAAATTCACTGATCTGAGGCATCATGCAGTTGTTAAGGTCAGTTTCTTTCCCCTCAGGCAATGAGCAATATTCTGTCTTTGTGTCAGAATTTGGTTTATCTCACCAGGTAGTTTTTGTGTGACTTAATTTTGTAATGTTGTAAAACATGCTACCTTTATCTCTCACATGAAAAACATCAGCTATTCCCAGCTTCTAAACAAAAAAACATTTTTTTTTTTTTAGGGTAGGACGTTTTCGAGACAGGGTTTCTCTGTATAGTTTTGGTTCCTGTCCTGGATCTTGCTCTGTAGCCCAGGCTGCCTTCAAACTCACCGAGATCTACCTGGCTCCGCCTCCTGAGTACTGGGATTAAATGCATTCGCCACCACCCAGCCTCAAAAACAAATTTTAACAGGTATAAATATATTCTATGAGGTTAGCTGGCATATATTTTGAGTTTAGTATTGTGAATTTAGTCTATTAACATATCCCAAAACTATATTTTCTACTAATATACACTTGAGTTTATAGATCTAAATTAAGTCACATTTTTTTGCTTCAGTGTTTGTATTTGAGGCCAGAATATACTTTTTCTGATCATTATATCACTATCTCCGTGGGCATGGCTATGCTATGGAAATAAACCAAATGTCAGAACTGAAAGTAGCTAACATATGTCAAGGTGTAGATGTAACTATGCTGTGGAAACAAAGACTAACTTCATGTAATAGATGGGATGCTCCTGCTCTGGCTGAGTTTGTGTGGTTGTTTTCTTCGTATTGGATATGAGGTCATCCAAAGACCCATGATTTATGTTGGTGACAATAGGGTCTAGCCCAGTTCCATGCTGCAGTTTCCTTTTCCTGTGTGGGGGGCCTCAGTTCAGGTGCAACTGGAAACTTGACTTCACTGTGGAAAAAGATTTCAGGGTGGACCAGTGTGAGCCCGAGTTAGAGTTTAGTAAATGATTCTCAGAAATGGGGTAATGGAAGCAGGTGTTTGGGGAAAGTGCAAGACATACCCAGAGTGGAAGTGTGGGTTTCTCAATAGACAGTCACACTCTATGGTATTTTTTTAACAGTCATATAAAAAGATTTTAGTCAGTTATGAAGCTTTTATCTTCAAAGGCTTGTTTAGGAATTTAAATGAGAAAATTGGTAGTGCCTGAGGTCACTTAGCAGGATTGGAGTGGATAAGATAAAACTCTAGGTCACAAGAGTTGTATGTGAGGTTGGAGTATTTACACTTTAAGTCAATTGAAAGTCTTGTTTGTGAAATTTCCTCAAGGAAAAAGTAAAGTCCATAGTAAGAAATAGGATCTTGCTTCAAGGTACTAGGCTTGGGTTTTAAAAATGGTCCAAGGACACTTTATTCTGTATGTATCTCAATATAAAAGAAATATCTATCATCTATCAATCACCTAGATTAACATACTGATGAAACCAGCCAGAAATAGAAAAGAATGAGGATGATTCCAAAATAAATAAATAAATAAATAAATACATACATACATACATACATACATACATACATAATACAAACACTCCCCAACACACAATGACAGGTCTGGAGTGCCTTTCATAATAAATTTTTGATAACTGAGTGTTTTCCTTTTAATTTTATCTTTGAGTGTTAAAACTGTTAAATAGTCAGTGTGTGCTGCTCTAAAATTATAACTGGAATTAGCTTACTTGATGCTGTTGGAGTGATGTGATAAAGAAATCAAATAAAGTTTCAAAATTCAGGTTTTAATAGCAAGAGCACTTGACACCATTAGGCTAACAATTGAGCGTGCTGCATCTTTTGGTGAATCGAAGCTGTGATGACTCATGGGACAGCTTTGTAGCCTGTGCTTTCATATCCTTGTTGATATCTTGTGTTAGTCAAGCATCTGTTGCCCACATGAAATGACACAACTATTTCCATACCTTCTTCTCCTCCTCGTGATTATTGTATTTATAAAGTTATGTGCATGGGAGACATTCTCCCTAAGACTTTATGGTATTTTCTCTGTCTGTCTTTCAATGGTGGATATCCGTGAGGCACTTTTTCAAGTTCATCTATGGAAAGACAGACACTCTCCATATACACATCTCCTCATCCCCCCCCCCATTTTTTTTCCTTGAGAAAATTGTCACAGTCAAAGCCAGGATTATTCTGGAATGCAATTGAGCAAATTAGTAGTGGTCAGGAACCAAAGATGCACTGTCACACAGCCTTGTGTTCTGAGATGGGCACCGTTAGATGTCCAGTTGCTCAAAGTCTATGTCACAGACAACAAACAGAGGGGTTGGCCCAAGTGGACTACCTCTATGCACATGATTTCTGAACTAATAAGATCTAAAATTTAAAAGAATATATATATATATATATATATATATATATATATATATATATATATATGTAGCTGAAGTTTTCTTTGGTCCTTCCCAGCCCCACGGATCCCATAGCCACTTATAAAATAACCACTTAGAAGCTTATATTAATTAAAACTGCTCACCTATTAGCTCAGGCCTACCACTGACTAGCTCTTACATTTAAATTCAGCCCATTTCTGTTAATCTATATGTTGTCACATGTTCAGTGGCTTTACCTATGTGCCATTACATGCTGCTCCCTGGACGGCAGGCTGGCATCTACTCACACAGCCTTCCACTTCCCAGAATTCTCCTTGTCTGTTTATCCCACCTATACTTCCTGCCTGGCTACTGGCCAATCAACCTTTATTTATCAACCACTCAGAACAACCCATATTCACAGCATACAGAACATCCCACATCACCTCCCCTTTTCTGTCTAATCACAAAGGAAGGTTTTAACTTTAACATAGTAAAACTACACATAATAGAACAGTTATTGAGCAAGAATTACAATTATAATATCTATTCTAATTGTATTTGACAAAATTAAAGAAAATATTCAATCTATCCTATATTTGTGAGTCTAAAGTTTCATATCTAATTTATCTTTTATCATAACTAAGCAAATTTGTAATCATAACTATATAGTCTTCAACTACATCAAAGACCTCATAAGGATATAGTATTACCTAAATAAACAGGAAAAGCATTGTAAGCAACTTCCAAAAATCTAGAATGACAGACAGCTGCCTGCCTGGACAGTCACCCAAAGTTCCTCTGCAATGTTGGGGCATCCATCTTCAGCCTATAGACCTAGAGTCTCTCAGTCACTTTTCTCTGTGTCCTGTACAATGTCTGGCAGTTTCCTCTGTGAAGAAGGAACCTGAAGAACCATTTTGCCTTGCAAAGTTCAGTGATTACCTTCCTATGGGTTCTGCATGTCCAGTTAATGCAACATTTTGTCAAGTAGTCCAGGCAAGAACAGTTCCTTGCCCAAATAGCTATTTTGGCCAAGAAGAAGATAAACTCTGCATCGAGTATCTTTGATGCCCATCATCCTCTCTGAAGTAAATCAGTCCTGCCAGGAGCAGATGTGTCTCATTGTCTAGGAAAGTCTAAGTTTTTAAAACAATTTAAATGCCATATTCTGTAGGTCTTTGAAGTGTTTGAAGATTACATACCTAATTGAAATATATCTCTGTATACCTAGAAAACTTAACTAACATGACTATAAATTTGATTATCATAGATGACTAATTATTAATCTATTTCTTAATTATACACTACAATTTTAAATGACCTGCATAAACATATCTTAAACAAGAATAGAAATATATATCTACAATATAACAAATTAACTTTAAATTTGTATCAATAAACTAAAATTCATAGCAATGTAAAACATTTTTAGACAAGTTGTTGCTCTTTAAAAGTAGGTTCATTAATCTACCCTTTCACCATATCATGTCTATATTCTACATTTCTATACCATATTCCCCTTTTTTTTTCTTTTAGAAGTAGATTAACTATGACCAATAACAATTTGTAACCAACAACCTAAACAAAGACAAATATCCATAATCCATTTTTTGGGGGGGATGTGGGTATAGTTTTCTAGGCTATTTCCTGCTGATAAAGGTGCTGTTGTATTCTTATGGGCATTCCGAGAAAATTAAGAATTATGATCAAGTCCTGACTGAAATAGTCTGTGAGGCTGCATTGTCTGAGCCAGTTGCCTTGAAACCATTCTCAATGTTGGATCATTTGGACCATGGTGTCATCAGAGACCTTTCAGGGGGTCTTGGCTGGTCAAACCATATTAGCCTGGAAGTAATCCATAGGTTCTCATCTTCTGTGGAAACAAAAGCAGAACCTCTTTTCCAAAGCAATGTATCCTTAGACATAAATTTTGAAATCAAGATACCTTTAAATATACATATTGATTTAACTCAGTAGCTTTTACAATCAAATATCTTTCTGCAGTTAAAAATCCCAAAGACAAAACATTCCATATTCTATGTGTAATATCCATCTTTACATGGCTTATTTTTTATATTACTTTTACTTTCTCTTTAAAGACTTCATTTTTTAAAATTTTCTATTTCTTTAATATAACTGTCTATGTTCCTTTTTCTCTTTCTTTCAAGCCTACGTACATTTTTACACACAGTGTAAACCGTTTAGAGGTTTATTTCATCTGAATCTATTTTATTGTGAATCTATCACTTTAAACTTGAGCATTCTCTGCCCACCTCAGCTTCCCAACATGGCGGAACTATATTTACAGCCCGTTCTGGGAACCATGTTTCCACTGACTCTGGGAAGCAGTGGGTCTATGCTTCCATCCAGCAACATGTAGCCCAGAAACCTATCTATCTATCTATCTATCTATCTATCTATCTATCTATCTATCTATCTATCTATCTATCTATCTATCTATCTAATCTACCTATCTACCTGTCTGTACTAGCAAAAGCTAAATCTACCACACAGCGTAATGTGCGGCTTGGAGATGCCTCTGTGTATGGCGGTGGAAATCAGTCATGTTGCAGGTCAAGCTCACACACCATGAGCACGACATAGAACAAGGCTGCATGTTGCAGTGTCTCGCCAACCATATGAGACATGAAGCAGGAACCTATTTTTGGCTCCATTTTAGAATCTTTTTTTTTCCTTAAGTTTTTTCAGGTTTTAGGTGGAAACTGTTGCCACCATATCCGGGCGCCATTTGCAGCTGAAGTTTTCTCTGGTCCTGCCCAGCCCCATGGACTCTGCAGCCACTTATAAAATAATCACCCAGAAGCTTATATTAATTAAAACTGTTCAGCCATTAGCTCAGGCCTACCACTGACTAGCTCTTACATTTAAACTCAGCCCATTTCTGTTCATCTATGTGTTGCCACATATTCAGTGGCTATACCTGTGTGCCCTTATATGCTGCTCCCTGGATGGCAGGCCGGTGTCTACTTACGCAGCCTTCTATTTCCCAGAATTCTCCTTGTCTGTTTAATCCCACCTATACTTCCTGCCTGACTACTGGCCAATCGGCTTTTTATTTATCAACCAATCAGAGCAACACATATTCACAGCATACAGAACATTCCACAGCATGCACACACACATACAGCATGCACACACACACACGTGTGTGTGTGTGTGTGTGTGTGTGTGTGTGTGTGTGTGTGTGTGTGTGTGTGCATGCTGTATGTGCATGCTGTGGAATATATACATACATACACACACACACAGAAAGCACATAGGAGTTTTAAATCTCATATATATCCAATATACTGGGAATGACCATAATCTTTATATTTGTTTAACTATGGTTTTAATAACTTAAAACGAAATATGTAATGATTTTTAACTAAAGAAAAATAGATCTCCTAAAGGTGCAAACACTTCAAACTGTGAAGCAGCACAAAAGTACAAAAGAATTAGGGTTAAGGTTTCATTTGATTGTCCAGTGAGGTGTTTTTTTGTTTTTGTTTTTGTTTTTGTTTTTGTTTTTGTTTTTGTTTTTTTTTAATGTCAGTCTGTCTTTTTGTGGTGGCATACAGAAACAAGGAAGCATGAACTTGTAAAATTACTCTAATGTTCTCTCTTCAAAAGGAATAGGTGTATCTTATTCCAAAGCCAAACATAAGTGAGCATGGCCCAGGAACACAGATTTGGGTTACCTCAAATACTGTATCTCACAGTGACAACAATTTGAAGAAAATGTTATAGTTACAAAACAAAGACAGTCATAGATCAAAACACCTCTCAAATCCATTAGTGGAAACATTAATTCATATTAAACAAGTAAGGATCTGCTAAGAACTTCAGACACTAGAAGTTTGTTTGCACGTTCAAAAAGGATCTGCCTGTTATCAGGATGTTAGGTCATATGCACAAGAAAATGACTATTTATAGGGGGATCTCAAGACAATTTGACTCTGGATATGCAGCATTTTAACTATCCCACCTTTAGGAATGTTTAACATTCATGTAGCATTTTTTTTCTGGGAGTATTAGTTAACATGGAATGTAGCAATTAGGAATATAGCAATTGGATGAAAGATAACTTTAAGACAAAAGTAAATGTTACCGATGGTCTCTAAATCCCAGGAAAATTAATGAGTACATTAAAATCATTCAAAATGGCTATTTCAGAGGGGTAAGAGAATAAATAGCAAATGTTTGGTGCATTCTACCAAGACAGCATGCAGATTCTAAATGTAGCTAATTCTTCACATGTCAGTGTCTGTGGGAAAGAAAAAAATGACATTATTGGTCTTCAAGGTTTTACTGAAGAGACAAGAACAGCAGAGTTGGGGAAAGTGAACGTTAGAGCAGATCAAAGTTTCTACTTATATCATTTCAAGTAATCTATAAAAGCATGTTTAGAACATCATTTTGTAAGTGTAGAGGAAGGAATCCTGGCATTTTCATGAGCACATGACCAAATCTATGAGTTCATGTGCAACTGCTAAACAAGGAGACTGAAAGGAAGTGCATGATGTCACAGGATGGAGATCGGCAGGGAAGCTTTCCCCTCCCTCCTACTGCGATGTAGCTGTGACGAGGCGGCTGCAGAAGTGGACAGAAAAGCAGTTGTTGTGGTTAATATTCTCAGTAAAGTAGTTTCTTGAGGAAATAAAAAGAACATACAGTGGGGAGAGGACGGAGGCAGCGGGGGGCTCCGGGGAACCGTTAAATGTGGGTCCATCCATCACACTCGGCGTGTTCACTGGAAGCTTTGCAGGAAGAGCTCATTCATCTTGCAGGAGGTCTCATTTCTTTAAGGTTCATGGTGTCAATTACCTGGATGAGGCTTGATTTTTGCATAAGTCAGAAGGACACCTTTTGGGAATGTGAGAACAAGGGAACTATGGAATAAACAGTCCACATTTGCTATTTCTATTTGTTGGTCTTACTAGATAAGCTCGATAGGACAAATATTTGAACAGATAATTTGAGAATAAGTTCTAAATTTTTATAAACATCCATTTATCTCATTTTCCAATTCAAACACGTCATTGAAAATGATTGACAGGAGCATAAATCAATGCAGATGTGGATAAGGCTTGTCAGACTCTCAGCACTGGAAGCAATAGGAACCAAAGGGCAGAAAAAGGGGACAAATTCATTGATGTTTGTCTACAAAATGAGTCACTCTAGAGTAAGTGGTAATTATGAATCACTTTATACTGCTGAGAGCAAGAGCTACTTTCAAACAGTGTGTTCTAGTTGTGAGTAATCTCATGTACGGATCCCTGGACTGAGAAATTAACTGTAGATATTTAACCACTGAGAACAGCCTTGAGAAGGGAAGGTGCCTCTTACTTGATGATTTATATTCTGGGTGCATAATAGCACTTCATATAAGAGAAAAAGCCAGGGAAATAGGGAGAAAAGTATCTTCCTGAAGCTAGAACTGTGCAAACATAGGCATAAGTTCCTCATTTTTTTTGTTTGTTTGTTTTGTTTTGTTTTCCTGAATTTGTCTCTTTGAGAAGACTTCTCATCATCACCTCAATTTTGGCCCATCAGGTAGAAAATAAAATCAGTAAAGTGTGACGTTACATTGTAGAAATTATTTTTTTTCAGATAAGGAAAAAATACAAACCATACCATTAATCATTGCCTTTTTTTCTAAATATCTAGCATGCTTTCTGTAGCCATGCTTGCTAAGAATTCACCTTCAAAACATTTCATTATTATACTGTACTAAGGTTAGCAGGGGATGTCTGGTATTTTGCTTGTCTGGTAGTATTTTAAGAAAAAAACAGAAAGTTACACATAGCCATAAACACTGTGGATAAGTCTATTATAAATTCACCCATTTTGCTTTCATGAGATCTTGTGATCAGGTCTGAGTCTTTTGACCTTTGGAAATCTATTGCTTATCATCAGTGTGAAAATGATAAATCCAAATAGAATGAAATTGGGATACGTGGTTGAGACGATATGTGCTTAAGCTCTTCATAAAACAAAGAGTGTTGTCAAGTTGCAAGATCCTTATTACTATTTAGAGAGTTATGCTTCCATTAGTTTTATCTAGGAAATAGATATTAGCATGTGCCAACTCAAATAATTGTCAGAGCAAAGTCTTAATAGAAAGTAGTAGATTAAGCTGTCAAAATGTCATGCTTCTGTATTATCAAACAAAATATTTCAGTCCAGTCCTACTAATTACATATTTACAACAGAGAGACACTAAGGGTCTTCGTCCCATATAGTGGTATGTGTTAATGCCATTGTATACTTACAGCTTGACTGGAAAACTGTTTATATTTATCTATTTTTTAATGCCTGTGTATGTGCATGTGTGTGTGCATTTGTATGTCTGTATATGTATGTACGTGTGTGTGTGTGTGTGTGTGTGTGTGTGTGTGTGTGTGCAGGTCAGAAGAAGACATTGGGTATCCTGCTCTGCTTTATTGTCTCTCAGGATCTCTCATGGATTGTGGAGCGAGGCTAAGCTAGCAAACCCTGGTGACCCCATTTGCTCTGGTGCCAGAGTTGCCGGCTGTGCACCACTACATCTAGCTCTTTACATGGGTACTGGGGGTTCCAACTCAGGTCTTCCTGCTTGGTTAGCATGTGCTTGTACCTGCTTAGCTGTCTCTCCTGCTCATATTTATCTCTTTCCACCCAAAATTCAATGGTTCCACACTAGCGTAAGACAGGCCAGCCAACAGTGTTTTGCCAAAGACAATGGGACACAGTAAGATCAGTTGAGAAACTAACATTTACTTCAACTTTGAAATAATCTGTCTTCTTGACAAGATAAGTTCTTTTACGGCATATTATGAAATTGAGGACACATCCAACCTGGAGGATACATCTGTAGTTTTTGAAAGAGTTTTCCCTTTCTAACTGTAGTCATTAAGATTTCTAAGACACCTAATTGTCATGTAAAAGCTTTAAGTTTGACTGTTCAGACAGTAATTGGTATTTACTACTTTTACCTTTTTGACATCAAAGAAGCTTCTTCATGCTTTATGTTTGTGTATCTAGCATAATTTTCATACTGGAGGTATAATCTAGTCAGCCTATTACTTTGGTGACAATGCAATTTGTTTCTAATTCATCATGCCTTGTGAATTTTTATGATAGAATGTGTGATTGGAAGATGTTTCCTTTGAAAGAAATAAGAGGGCTCACACTTTATTTGTATGCAATCTCTGCCTTTATGCTACAGATTTAACTTTCCCTGTCATTTACAAACTTTTTTAAGGCTGCTGACAACACTTAATAGAATGAGAATCCTTTCACAACAATCAAGACTGAAATGTCTTCCAATTTAATTGGAAATCATTCTGGTTCTGTTTTGCATAATAATAATAGCATAATATATCACTTTAACTGATAGGGAAGAAAACAGCCCCTTCCTGTGTGATGAGTCATAGTCATTTAGACCCTAAGTTGAATACCTGAATGTGGGTTTTCAGGCCAGGTTTAGCAGCTTAACCTTCAATGCAACTGTTTGTCTCATTAGGTAAATTGGTGGAGTGGTTTTTAAATTTAATAGTATCTCAGAAATAGACATAGGTGATGGCTATTATTTGTATAATTCTGTACTGATTCTCTGTATTTGATAGTACACAGTGTAACTTTGAACTTTTTACCAAGAGTTCAATATTCTAATTAAAGAGGTTTATTAGAGTTCTCCAAAGAAACAAAAAGTTGGCTATGTAAATTCAGACATACTCACAGAGATAAAGAGAGACTCATACATGGTCAGACTGGCAAGGGCAAAGTTTCCCAGATTCTCTGGCAAGCTGAAGGGTATATGCTGGCTGAATTTCCATTTCTGGTGAGTTAAGTCTTTCTCTTTATGGCATCAAGGGATTGGATAAGACCCACCTACAGGAAGGGAGGGAAGCTGCTTTATTAGAAACTACTGATTTAATATTGTTCTCATCTTTAAAAAACACATTCATAGAGCCATAGAATACTGGTGATTTCAGTGTTGAGGTTCAGAAGCCTGACTTAGCTCAGTAGCTGAGGATAAAATTAAACATCACAGGAGGCAGGACCTTACCTATCAGATAGGCCTTTTACCTTAACTTACCCAAAGTGATTTGAGTTAGATATTGTGTGTTACAAGTGCTGACAATAAAATAACACTCAGAACTGACTAGTTGGGGAATGCAGGGTGGGAAAGCAGACTTGGAGTTGGCTCTTGGGGCACAGGTGCATTCCATTTTAACAGCAAAGCTAAGTATATCCTAGGGAGAATAAATGTCAGCAATGAGGGTATTCTAATTGGTTTCCATTGATTCTCGAACCTGAACTACCTGGTGAGACTGGAGAGTCAAAGGGGGAGGACCTGCCAACCTGGAAGAAGAAAACAATTTGAATACGGTGGCAGGTGGCAAGACCAGATTCTTCCTCCTGTTAACATGAACTCCCCTCAACATCAGGAAGATGCTTTCCAGTTAATTCAATGGATATGGACCATTTAGTGACATGGATACTTTTGCCTTGATGGACAGTAGGGACACAGAACAAACGTAGTTTTTTTGTAGCCAGAGACACTATCACCTCATCTCAAAATTAGATATACATGAATTATGAACAATAACAGAGAGAAAATTTTAATTCCTAGTTAATTACTGGACTCATTAAAATATTAAAAGTCTATCATTTCAGGTGTTATGCTCTGTCTCAATCTTGAAGGAACAAGCAAAGGAAGAATTGGCATTCGTTAAGTCTACAAAGACACTGTAATAGCTATGACATGTACTGTATTAAATAGTGGACTAGCCCAGCAAATGTCAATCTCTTAAGCATGAATTTCATCATTGACTAAATGCTGGATGCCTCCATTATGCTCAGCAACTAACAGAAGGCAGCCATTGATACAGTCTCATGTTCACTTTCTGTACACATACATATGGAAGTATATTCTGTGGCATTTCCCTTTGCCACCTCCTTTACTAGTGAGAATTTGAAAGGTACCCTTCAAAGTACAAAAATATCTTCAAGCTAAAATGTTTTATCATGAGGTTGAATCTGATGAAAAAGTGTGAAGCCTGACATTGATTTAATACCCACTCGTGGCCTTGGGCATGCCAGTCTCCCAGCAATGTATTTTAGAAAGCCAAGTAGCTCATTTGTGATTCAGGGCCATTGGAAAGAAACAGTCTCAGACAAGCTAACAGCATTCAGAGAATGCAAAGATTCAGGAGTATGTGAGGGAAACACATCCTTCCCAAGGTCTTCCAGTGAGACAGATGTGTGTTCCCTGAAAACATGGCATGTGGGAAACTTCAACCTGCCTGTGAGAGTAACATGCAAAGAGGAAGCTTTAATTGCTCCCTGTGGTTTGCTGGTGCAGGGAACAGAGTGCAGAAGGGAGGGTTCAACTCATGCATTTGGAGGTCTCTCCCTTGACAGGCTTGTGTGCTCCTGCAGACATAGGGAGGAATTAACAGACCTCCTGCTTGCACCAGATCTATGAGGAACATGGAACCCACTGCACTGCAAAAATCGGGACATGGGACTTCTGTCCCAGTATCATATAATATGTGTACATAAAATGCATCGATGTCTTTCAAACTACTCTTTCTCTGTCTGGATCTTTTTCTAATCTGACAGTGGCTGTTGATGCCGCATACAACCTATCTGAAATAACATAATCTTAAATGTCTAAATCACCTCTAACTCTTTATCTCTCTGGTGGAACCACCACCAGTTTGTATCATTTACTTCCCTTCCCAGTCAGGATGGAGATTTTACTATGGATAATGAGGATGATAACAGTGCCATTCACCAGGTGCTTTAGAGTATAGTTTAAGTCATGTTTCCAATTCTCAGTAGGTCTGAATTTTCTGACAAGTTATTTAACATTGTAACTTTGAATGGACATAATTATTCTAAGGTTGCTTCTTATACAAAGAATGTCGAATGGTTTCTGGTCTAACTACTGTTATTGTGTTTCCATACCTTGTTAATTCCTTATGGGAGGCATTCGATGAATGAATGCTGAGTAATGACAGAAGAGCTGGTTTGTGACTGACTGGAAAAGACACTACCTAATTATGGCCACTGAGGTACTAGGCTGTCCCCCAAAAGTACAGGATCCAGGCATCTACTGTATACTGCTTATAGAAGATATACTACATGTAGAGGGTCAGAATTAAAATGTTAAAAGATGAAAATGTATTTTCTATGCAAAAAGAAATAAAACAAAAGCAGAGATAACTGAACTCTAAGTCACACAAAAATAAACTAAGTGAGCTATATCACAAGATAAAGTCATAGACTATTAATTACAACCCTAATTAATCAAAAGACATAGTAAGTTTACATGCATCCAATAATGGTATATACACAAGCAAATACTAATAGATTTTAGAAGACGGACACATTTTAATGCATATTAATACTATGTTACTTCAGTACCCTCTTTTGATAATAAACAGGTCATCTGTACAAAACTCAAAGAGCAAGCTTTGAACACTATTGTATGATATTTTGTTTGTGTTCTGACAAATAAAGCTTGCCTGGTGATCAGAGGGTGGAGCTAGTCACTAGTTAACCATAAAGGCTAGGCAGTAGTGGCATACACCTTTAAACCCAGCACTTGGGAGGAGGAAGCAAGATCAGGAGTTCAAGGCTACCCTGGGCTTTAGAAGACTGAACCATTCTAAAAGAGAAACAGAGCAGGGCAGTGGTGGAGCACACCTTTAATCTCAGTGCTAGGGAGGTGGAGACAGGAATATAAGGTGGGTGGAGACAGGATCTTCGCCCATTCAGTCTGAGAATTTGTAGAGATGGGATCCCACCCATTCAGTCCGAGACTTGTTAGAGGTAAGAAGTCTCTGGTGGCTGACTGCTCTGCTTCTCTGATCTTTCAGCTTTCACCCTAATATCTGACTCGAGGTTTTTATTTAATCAGACTTATTAGGATCACACTTCAACACACAAATTCATCTGGACAACAAATGAACCTAACAGACATGAGAAAGTACCATCAAGTATCTAGTATTACAGCTTGTATGAAAAATGACAATGTTCAGAATATCTAAAGAAATAAATTCTTATACAAATATTGTCCTAAGAGTGGGTTAGGAAGAAATAGAAACAAAACAAGGAACTAGTAATAAAACTTGAGACAAGTATTTTATTTAAAGTTTTAGGGTCTGTACTTATCAGACACTTGCTTGTAGTGTGTGTGTGTGTGTGTGTGTGTGTGTGTGTGTGTGTGTGTGTGTGTAAAAGAGAGAGAGAGAATCTCCCCTTCACTTCTTCCCTATTTTGTTTTGTTGCCATGGTAATGCCATCTTTGTGTAAAGATTTTAAAAGGGTTCGTTTTTTTTTTTTTTTTTTTTTTTTTTTTTTTTTTTTTTTTTTTTTTATGGAATCATTTGAGGGGTATTGGTGTGTTGCTGGGTCCTTAATGGCTCCCTCAGGGGAGGAGGAGGGAAGGAGCAGCATCAACAACACCGACACCGGGAGTCAGGTGAAAGGCAAGCAGCAGACTCATTTATTCAGTAACAGGGAAAGCCTTATGTACCCTCCTCCGAGCACCCAGGGTGCTTCCCAGTCTGATGACATTGTATTGTCTCCCCTCATTGGCTAGGCATGATCAGGGCCTCTAACAATGCCTGTTGCTAGGCACTCCGGCAGACTCAAGGTTAGCTCTTAAGGAAGTACCTTCCTTATGTGAATGCCTTGACAACTGATTTGAGCCTTATCTTCTTGCTTTGGTATTCTTTGAGTCTTATAGAATTTTGTAGTGAGTCCATTTGGACTCAGGTTTTTTTGGGAGATTTTTTTCATTATCGCTTCTATGTCATTGCTTATTAATAAGCTTGTTTGAATTATTTACTTCATTTGGTTTTAATTTTGATAGGTCATAAGCATCTAGATTTTGAGCTTAGTGTAATATACATTTTTAAAATGTCTTCCAGATTCTCTGAATTTTCCTTGTGTCTGTTAAATTCTACCTCTTTATCTCCACTTTTATAAATTTGGTGTTCTATATGTTTTTTAAAGTTAAGTTTGTGGAAGGCCTTGCCAATCCTGTTTGTTTATTCAAAGAGCCAACTCTTTGTTTTATTCTTTGGATTCTCTTGTCCATTTCATTAATTTCTGCACTGTTTTTTGTTATTTGTTTCCATCTACTGCTTTTGGATCCTATTTGTTCACATTCTTCCAGTGCTTAACATTCAGAAAAATGTTTGACCCTCTCTTTAATCAGTTTTGTTAGATCAAATCAGTAAGTTTTTGGTGTAAAATAAAATACACAAAATTAAATCTATTTCAGTGTACTAATGATAAATAATCTGAAAAACAAACCAAGAAAGAAATATCTTTATAATAACAGTTTAAATTCCAAATAATTAATAAATTTAAAAAATTTTGTATGTAGAAGACATACAACAAAAACTGTAAAAGATTGCTGAAGAGATCCAAAGACAGAAATAATGAGGAAGACTTGTGTTAACTGAGGGGAATAATGAATTGATCTGATTTCCATATCACACCAGTGGCCTATAGGTCCAGTACAACACTTGTCAAAATTGAATGGAAAATTTTAATACTAAGAGGAAACAAATTTCTTAAAATTCACATAGAATCATAAAAGGTACTGAACACCCAAAGGAAGTCTGAAAAAAGAACAAAGCTAGAAGCGTCATATACAGCAACTGACTTCAAAATACACTACAAAGTAATAGTGTCTAAAATACCATAAAACTGATATAGTAAGAGACACACAAACCAAGGTGGGAGGAGAGTCACTTTTTCTTGAGAACAAGGGCACTGATAGGTTGTGGTGACCCACAACCATGCACATATGGACAGTGTAACTAGAGTTTTCCTGCCTGACCCATAGTCAGGACAAATCTCTGTCACCCGTCAGTCCCACAGCCACTCAGACCCAACCAAGTAAACACAGAGATTTATATTGCTTATAAACTGTATGGCCGTGGCAGGTTTCTTACTAACTGTTCTTATATCTTAAATTAATCCATTTCTATAAATCTATACCTTGCCATGCGGCTTGTGGCTTACCGGCATCTTCACATGCTGCTTGTTATGGTGGCAGCTGGCAGTGTCTCCTTCTGCCTTCCTGTTCTTTCTTTTCTCCTCTCTGTTAGTCCCGCCTATACTTCCTGCCTAGCCACTGGCCAATCAGTGTTTTGTTTATTGACCAATCAGAGTAATTTGACATACAGACCATCCCACAGCAGGACAATGCTAATTGGACTTACTGACTTACATATTTAAAAAAATAAAGGACATGAAGTTGTTAGGGACATGTATGTAGGGTGGATATAATAAGATATACTGTATCTATGTGTGAAATCATCAAAGAATAACTAAAAAGAGAAAAACACTAATTCTTTCAGCCAACAAACATAGGCTAGCCCCTTCTTCTAAATGCTCCCTTGTCAATTACTTCAGTTCTCTTCCGTGAATGTCTAGGTGTATCTTTCTGAGTTCTAAACAGGATGGTTTCCTAATTTGAAATTAACAAGAAACAGGAATAGCTTTCATTGGTTTTGTACTGTAGCATATACAGATCTTTTGATCTAGTTTTCTTTCTTTTGTGGAGGCAGGGGGACTTATCTGTCAAATCCTCAAAACACAGCCAGAAATGCAATAGACAAAGGGGCTATATCAAACTGAAAAACCTCTACATATAAAAAGCACAATCAGGAAAATGGGCAGAGATAAAATATTTGCAGACTGTGTATGTCTCTCTCTCTCTCTCTCTCTCTCTCTCTCTCTCTCTCTCTCTCTGTATGCATATATTATGAAAGTTTAGTATCTATAATATATCAAGAAATCAATAGCCAAAATAAAAATTTAAACTAAATGGAGTTTCAGAAAAAAACCAAACCACCAACCAAACAACAAAACAACCCACAAAAGAGGAAAGGCGATACATAGTCAATGGAATAGTATTCGGCCATAAGGGGAGGTGGGGCCCAGGAAATGCCTCAGTAGACACAAATGAAAGTTGTAAAACCTGGATTTAATCAGCAGTGACTTCAGGAGAGCTGGGCATGGCAGCCCTTGACTGCAAACCCAGCATTGGGGAGTCTGGATAGATTCCATGAGCTGGCTGGTATGGCTGATGACAAACTGCAGGTACACACACAGACCCCTGACTCAAAAAGGTAGAGCAATATCAGAACACATCCAATGTCCTCCTCTGATCTCCTGATGTGTGTACTGGTCATGCACACACGAGCAGGAGAACTAGGCACCTCTTCATTACTTATTGTTTTAGCTTAATACTGACCTTACAAAGAAATCAGAATTAAAATAACCCATAACAGATAAAGACTGAATTAATGAACAACAACGGGACCCACAGAAATCTGAAACCCTACATTAATCTATTATAATTCAATAAATTTTATTAAGCATTCACAGACAGTTAATAATTCTTCACAAAACATGAAAAATAATAGACACAAGAATCTTCCTTATTTGTTTACAAAGCTGTCCTTACCTCATATCAAAGCAGCTAGACACATTCATAAGAAAGACAGAACTTCACACTAATATCGAAGTGGATAGAGACACATTTATTGGGAAACAGAACTCCATACTAATATCAAAGCAGACAGACACATTCATAGAGAAACAGAACTTCATACTAATATACACTTTAAATATAGATATGCAAAACTTGAACTAGTGAACTAAACTGAAGAGAGTAGCACATAAAAGTTATGTCCAATTATTCCTCATTGCAGAAACCAAATGTGGTTTGAACATAAAAACTGACCAATGTGTTATACTGTAATGAAAAGAAAATGCCACAGCAACCTCTCAAGAGATGAATAAAATCCTTCTAGAATTTCTAACAACTTTTCATGATGAAAGTCCTCAACATACTATGAATTCTACATACTGATTAAAGATATGTATTTTAAAATTCCCACGGGTAACATCATATGTGATGGTAATAACAGGGACTCCAAGGAAACCTACAACAGAGATAACTGAACACTCACCTGTGCTGCAGTGATAGTCACAATAGCAAAGCTATGAAATTAGCCTAACATCCATCAACAGATGCAAATGAAAGGAAAATGGGGTATATATAAACAATGTAGATGTATGCAATCATAGAGAAGAATGGCACTTGTCATTTCTTGGAAAAATGAATGCAACTGGAGACTTCACATTAAGAGAGCCAGATGCAGAAAGACATCTTTCATGTTTTCTCTCATTTAAGGACCCCAGAATTTGTTATTTGGTTACCCCAAACTATGTATTCACAGATAAATAAATAAATATATAAACACTGGGAGATTAAGAGAAAGTATGAGACTAGTGGGAGGGGGAAAAGGGAAGGCTCAAATTAAGTGTGGGATTCCACAGGGGGCCAAATGTACGCAAAATTCCTGATACACTTGAAAGAAATGATCTGTATGATTCCCAAGATTATGTACAACAAATATATACCAATAAAGCATTGTAGATATATGTAAATTTGGGATCTTAATCTATGTAGGACATTAATACTTCCTTAATAAGAAACAATATCACATATGCAGATAAAGTGTACATCTTTGCTAACAAAGACTACAACCAAACCCTCAATAAAGTAATTAAAGGAAAAAGAGGCTTAATATTTTCTAAGTTAGAAGGTAGTAGGAAATACCATGAGCTTTTCACAGACTGTGGAATAAATGTATTTTAAAAGTCTACATATATCAGTCAGAAATAATTAGCCTGGTTGTAAGGTCAAGAATCTTGCAAAGAACCTGTATTTGTAATTCCGAATGCAAGCTCAGGGATCCACAAATCATTACTATGTTCTATGATTCAAAAGAGCAGTGGTTCTCAACCTGTGAGTCAAGACTTTGGGAGCTGAATGACTCTTTCACAGGGGTTGCATATAAGAAATCCTGCATATCAGATATTTACATTATGATTTATAACAGTGGCATAATTACAGTTGTGAATTAACAATGAAACAATTTTATGGTTGGGGGTCACTACAACATGATGAACTATAATAAAGGTTCACAGCATTAAGAAGGTTGAGAATCACTGCAATAGAGGTTTTCACAGATCTCATGTAAGCAATAATGTTATGGTTTTTTTTTTTTTCAAAGGATCTGGGTTTGAATCATTAGTGGTAAATGTCTCACAAGTGAGAACCCATGAATCACTAAGACAGAAATATTCCTCTTCTCCTACCAGGGCACCATGCACACCCTGAAATGATGTATAATAAAATGTATAGAAGACAGCCAATCAGAGTCACTCACCTGAGCATAAACTGGCTGCTGTGGGATGTCTTTCTGTATGCTGTGAATATGTGTGGCTCCCATTGGATAATAAACAAAGCTGTTTTGGCCTATGGCAATAAAGCTTATAGCCAGGTGGGAAATCCAAGCAGAGAGACAGAGAGAAGAAGGGCAGAGTGGAGAGAGATGCTAGCCACCGCTAAAGGAGGAACAAGATGCCACGGCCATGTGGCAACATATAGATTAATAGGAATCGGTTGAGTTGTTATACTAGCTAGCTAAAATATGTAATTAATATAAGCCTCTGAGTGATTATTTTATAAGCATCTGCAGGTCCATGGGTGGGAGACATTCATCCAGACAGTGGGGCTGGGTTGGATGCAGAGAAACTTCCCTCTACAGCTGGCAACTTGTCATCTCCACACTGTTGACTCCCATTGACCAGCCTAAATCATTCTTAATTCCAGAGAACCAAGGAAGACTTCTGGTCAGCAGGACATTTCATGAACTTTCCAAATGTGTTGACAACAACAAACCTGTACTTGGACTGCAGTCATCCATCATCATACACCTATAAAAACAAAAAAGCACTCAAGAGGGGTAGTAACAAACTCCATAATTTGCATAATACATTATTTATAACTCACAACCCACAGTCACATCTGTACATCATATAAAGAAAGTGATTTTATGTGGTCTAGACACAAAGCTACTGTTTATGTGCAGATGTTGCTTGGTCAACAATGAGATTCTGCACAGGTCATCTATCATGAATTGAAAATATAAGTCAAATATAAATTTATCCCATGTCCCATATTGAACATTGACATGGTTTAGCAAAGCCTACTTGAAATGATGTCAGAGTGTCCTACAGTTGAGCACTTAACAGGTTATGTGCTATTTTCATAAAGCATTGAGTATCTCATGCATCTCATTGAATACATGTAAGCAGATCACACTGGTAACAGAGCATATTGTGGAGTGTTTTTTTCTTAACATTTAATACACTGTATTTTGATTACATTGTCCACTATTTCCCTTTCTTGCCCCCCAACTATTGCTAAATCCCTTTCTTTCAACCAATCTGGCTCCTAGTTTCATGTCTATTTTAGTCGGTATGGGTTTTTAATCTTTGTGCTTGTATTAAGGAATTTTCTCAAATAAAGTTCTTTCTTTCTAGATAATTTTAGCTTGTGTCAAGTTGACAAAAAACTAATCAGTATATAGAATATGATTAGTTTTACTTTTCAAGGGTAAAATTTAAAGAAAATTTGATCTATTGTAATTTAGATATTATATTTTCATATTCTGTTGTATTTCTCTATTGCATTGTTCTTTGAGTCCACATCATTTAATAACATATATATGCATTGACTAGAAAATTAAAAACACAACTATATCAACAGAAGTGTTACTTTTATGAGTTTGCAATCTTCTCCTACTCATTTCCCAACACTCACTGGACTTTGTAACAGTTGGCAAATCTTTGCAGGCCTCTTGTTATTTGTCAATAATATTTGCTGAAGACATCTGGAATTCTTCAGGTGACATTAATAATGACCACCATTATGCATTAAGAATCTGTTATCTTCCAGACTAGATGTCAATCATTCTACAGGCATTGTCTCTCATAACCCTTAACATCATGATGAAATTGTTATCACAGCCTTTGAATGTGTAAGAAAATACCAACAGTCTTCTAGTAAATTTAGAAACCTTATTCATTCTTTGAGGATTTTTTAAAACGTGTGTGCCTGCGTGTGTGTGTGTGTGTGTGTGTGTGTGTGTGTGTGTGTGTGTGTGTGTTTGCGTGTTGTTCTGATTATGAACATGGAGGTATCTGTACCACACAGTTCTGAGTGTTACCATGTAGTGAACTGTTATACACAGTTCTGATTGTGAACATCTAGGAAACTATACTACAGTTCTGATTGTGAACACAGAGTGAACTGTACCACACAGTTCTGATTGTGAACACTTAAGAAATTATACTACAGTTCTGATTGTGAACATGGAAGGACCTGTACTCCCCACTTCTCCTTGAAGGGGTTTTGCAGCTTACACCTGGGTTCTAACAATGAGCTGCTATGAGGAGTGGTGGTGCATGCTGGTTTTAAGCCTAGCTGTAAACTCCTCAGGGTAACATTTTAGATTCCATCCTGTTCTTCCACTACGACCTCCAGAGCCACGTTACTCCCACTAACTTTACCTTAAATACAAAGTGTCTGGATCATGGGATCTCATTTACAAAAGTGATGTTTGACCAATGTGAATTAAAAACTAATTGTGTCCTGTTGTTGAATGTTTGAACATATGTACTATTTTATACTGACTGCTAAAGCGTGACAGGTCTAGCTCCAGGCAAAAACTCAATGTGATATCTTTCTTGGTCAGCTATAGGTAACTGTCATCTTTACAATGATATGCTATCTGACTCCCAAGCCAGAGGGAAGCCTACTTTCACACACTGGATGTAGGGACAGGCTTGTACTCTCAGATTCTGGAAGGAATTTTAGGCTCTGCATCACAAACTCGCTAGCATGCTTTTGCTCTCCAGCTAAAGTGATCAATTTTCATTGCAATTGGTGAGAAGAAGGATTCACATAGACATAGACTTTGACAAATACATGTATAGCAATGTAGGAAGTCATTTGAAATATTCTTGTCACTTTGCATGCAAAATCCATTTGATAACCACATGCATAGGATGGGTAGAAACACTATGAACACACATTTGTTTTCACTGTAACGGCCAGGCTGTTTAATGTTTTCCCTAAAATGACATTTAGTGATGTGCTTGCCATGCGAGCATGAGGATTGCAGATTGATTCCTATCACCCAGACGGAAGTCGGCATGGTGGCATGTACCTGTGATCTCAGAGCTGGAGAAGACTCTTAGGGCTTTCTTACCAGGGAATCCAGCTTAATGGATGAGCTCTTGTAGAAGGGCCTTGATAAAAATAATAATAAGGTACAGAGCATTTGTAAAAGATGCCTGATACCAATCTCTGGCCTCTACACATGCATGTGTACATGTGCCCACACAAATCCACACACCCACACAAAAAGTACCTATTGTGTCTCCAAACAAGATGTGATTGTATGAGTCACCAAACCACTAGATATGTAATATTTCCAAATCTCAAAAGTTGTTTGAATGCTTAATACAATGGATTTATCTTTCAAAACACAAATCTACCTCATAGGCATTACACTTTGATTTATTGTTCCATGCTGTTCTCTGTACACAATACCATGTATTGTTCCATCTGTTTGGCATAGAAAAATACAAACTCTTCCATGTCTCCTGTTTTCATACAGATATCGAAAGGCAGTGTAACATATGCAAAAAAATCTACCTTCAGTTCACATGGGTTATGATGTTATGATGACTTAAAAATGAATAGATTGGGGAAATGAGTTTGCACTGATGTGCTGGTTAGACCTGGGCCTGGACAGCCAAAAAAAGCTTTTAGTCTTGTGAACCGCATCTAATGCTGAAATTGTGAGATCTCGGTGTGAGCCGCTTCCTCCCACTAACAATCTTCCCTGTGAGCAGTACCTCAAGGCCATAACTGCAAGACTAGTGAGCCAGAGAGAGTGAGAAAATAGTTATCCAATGTTGCATCAGTACACACTCTACTGCAACTTGGTTTTGCAGTTTTCACGAACCACCTCAAGGTACTGTCTGTTCTCGTGGCTGGGACTCACTTTAGGTGATTTTACTCAAGTAGTGACACGTATAGATGTGACTCACCTGATATCCACCAAGTATTGGCAGTCAACACTGGCCCTAGCCTTTTTGAATGAATGCTGAGGGACAAAATAAGCAGGAACTAGATAGCAAACATTTATGAGAAGTCATGCAGTACCTTTACACATATTCTATAAGCCGAAATAAATCTGTGATGGAAGGTAAAGGACATCCTGGCTAAAACTCCAGCAGATGGTTCTAGCCCTCTCTGTCAGGCCCAGTTACCTTTGAAGTAGATGTGGACACAGAATTTAGTATCCAGGGGGGTTTTAATGGGTTGTCTATACCTGTGAAGGGAACTTGAAGAAAGCAACGCTTACCAGAAACAAAAAGTCTAAACTGTGTAAGTCTGTTTCAGACCTTAGCTTATGGCCTTTTGGGGTTGTGAGCTAAGGTGGATCATCAGTTAGTCATATTAGATACAATGCCTAGATTTCCACACCACAAACCTGCTAAGACACTGAGTGTGCACCCACCTAGGAAACACTCGCTTTGGGGGTAAAACAGCATTTGTATTTGAGGCCAGTTCTTACTGTGGCTGACAGCTGAGGGCATCTGCCAGGGTACTCCTAGAATCCACTGCCTGTTCTTTCCTTAAAGCAGTATCTGCATGGCTTCTTGCTGTGTGTGTGTGTGTGTGTGTGTGTGTGTGTGTGTGTGTGTGTGTGCGTGTGTGTGTGAAATTCAGACACTTTCTCTGCTTTAATGCATTTCTCCACTTGCTATTGGGCAATGACATTTGTTGAACTTAGGCAAGCATAATTTCTTCTGGGAGAACCTTAACCAAGAAATAATTCCAACCAGTCCTGCTGTAGCCCATCCTGTGGTATAGCTGGTATGTTTTCCAGAAAGAGTAGCATGTATTTATTCTAAGTGTTACGGTGTTATATAGTCAGGTGTCAATTTACCACATAAATCTTGATTTAAGGTGCATTCTAATTCCTAGAGGTACCACTATAGCATCATCTTTAGCTTCCAAACTGCTTTGAGATTCTGTCCAGTGGGCTATCTTGTAGGACTAATGAATCCTGAGATTAAGACTGAATCCCTACACCTTCCTTTGGTTTAAATCATATTTATAATGCTCACAAATATAGGGTATGGTATTATGCCTGTAAGTCATTAAATAGCCTTGTTGATAGATATGTTAGATAAGCATAAAATAGAAGTTCCTACACGACAATATATTCCTGCAAGATTAGATTGTTGACCCTCATCCTGGTCAGATTCAGGTGTCAGTGTGACACAGCCAAGCATTACCTGTGTGGATCACAACTGGTGTGCTATATTGATCATATTGGCCTGTGGCCACATATATATTATCATTATTGATGACTGGTATGGAAGGGCTCAGCCCACTGTTGGCATTGTCATCCCTAGACAGGTGAGCTGGAGTTTCACAAGAAAGTCAAATGAGCCTGAAACAGAGAGGAGGTGAGTAAACTCCTCTAGTTTCTGCTTCAATTTCTCCTTGAATTCCTGCCTTGACTTCTCTCAGTGATGGATTGTGTCCTAGGAAGCCAAGTAAGTGTCTTTCTCCTGTTAAGTTGTTTTTGGATATGATGTTTACTACTGGAACAGAAAATAGCCTAGGGCAATCCTTCTCAAAAGAATTAAAATATAAAAGACAAAGAAAGACAAAGCAACTGGAGATTAAAAAATAATAGTGTCTTCTGTTAGTTCATGTAATTATAAAAGGATCTGAGTGAAACTGCAAAAAGCAAAAACAGTTCATTGTTTAATTATTATTAAATGATGCTAATTCCTTAGTGTTCTAATTGCACTGTAGCTCTGTTTACATTGAGGAAAACTAGGTGAATAATTTATGAGAAAATCTGCAGTCTTATCAAGCTTCTACACATCCAACATTAATACAAAAATAAAGCTAATATGTTTGGGGACCACTCTTTTCATTCGCTGCTGTAGGTGGGTTTTCTATATAGCAAAATTTGAGGCAAAGTTTAATGTTCAGTGTGTCTACTGTTAGTTACCATGGGATCAACACCTGTGGAGAGAGGAAGATGAAAAGGATGGAAGGAGAAATTAAACTGTAATGATAGATGTAAAATTAACCATGTCCATACCTATGCTTTTTTTCTGGAGAGCCAATGACAGTAGTTCACATTGAGCTTAACTACCTGAGCCATTATTCCCACACCCAATGTGCAACTGAATATATCCTATGTGGGGGAAGGGCATATCATTAATTTGACATTTCTGCAAGCTGAGGATTGCCCAATGTCAAGACTCCCAGCAGATGAGGTAAGAATGGGATTTCCTTCATTTAAATAAAGGAAGCTAATCTATACCTATGCCTGTAGTCTAGTCACACTGTAGGAAAGGAGGCGAAAGGAGGTGTGACATACTCTACACCCCCGCTCAGACTCCACAGCATTCAATATTTGGTTTCGTGGTGTTATATTGTAGTTTGGATCTGTGACTGAACCAGCCTGCTCTCCTACGCAGTACCAGTCTTTAGAACGCAGCAGACCTGAAAGTCAGTATATACTTGTTTTATTGGTTTCTTAGTATACATGATATGAAGAATCTAGAACAAAAAAATGTACAAGTATGAGTGACGTACTTACCTGTCCAGTGAGGCACTGTGGGGTTCTGTTCTTCTTTTCCCTGTAACTGCACAGGCAGAACATGCACATCCTGCATGGGACCACTGCACTTTTACAACAGCAAAGGCCGTCATTAGATTTGAATCAGGTATGGTACTCCAACCCTCTTGTTTCAGTACTAGGTTAATCTGAATGGAGGTTCTAGGTTTGATATTCTGTAGCACTGACAAAAGCACAGAGTTGCAGAATGAGAATGAGAATAAATAAACCTAGGGGCTAATCATTTTCTACTCTTTAATTCATTGTATAGGTTTTCTTTTATATTGGGGTTGTTATGTGTAAGATGGGAAGTGCTGACTTGAGTACACTTGCATCTTTATAGAAAATAAGCCTGGAGTGTGGGAAGGTTGATAGCAATTGTGATTTTTGTTTTAATTGACAACTGCAGGGATTTAGAATCACCATTAAAACAAAACTCAGGGCATATTTGTATGCATTTCTAGATTGGGTTAATTGAGTTGGAAAGGTCCACCTTAAATGTAGTTGGAAGTATCCCTATGGATTGAAGTCTCAGGCTGAATAATTATGAGAAGGTGATCTGAATCCCAGCATTCCTTTCTCTCCTGGCTTAGGAGATAACTACAGAGATGTAACCAGCGGCCTCAGATGCCTGCTGCCATTACTTACCCATCATGATGGACTGTATCCTGGAACTGTGAGCCAAAAGAAAAGCCAAAACCTAAACACCAGTCCTGCAGTTGTTTCAGTTTGGTACTTTACCACAGCAACTCGGAATGTAACAGATGCAGCTGAACACAGGGCAGTGGAGTCACCTACCATATGGAGGAGAGCTGATGGCATCTCAGATTCCAGCACTGGTCCTCACCGGGAAGTGATGCCACAAACAGTATGGAGGAGAGCTGATGGTATCTCAGATTCCAGCACTGGTCCTCACTGGGAAGTGATATCATCTACAGTATGGAAGAAGCTGATGGCATCTCAGATTCCAACAGTGGTCCTTTCCCAATAAAAGTCTAGTGTCAGTTAAGTCCCAATTCCCCATACTCAAGATTAGTGAATTTTCACAGAGTCTCCATGCTGGTCTACTTCATGTGGCTCAGCACTCCTCTGGCTTCTGCAGCCCCATGTTTTAGTGGACCCAGAGTCCAGTTTTCTGTCAGTAGACACCATTGCTAGCCTGGCTTCCACAAATGAATATTCCAGGAATATTCTTTTATACGGGGGTTCCAGGATTTTCCAGGGAATCAAACTATTCTTTGAAAGAATGCCTTTTAAGTTCCAAACCCCCAATTATCCAACCTGAAAGGTAAGTCCCTACGGACAGAGATTCTACATGGTTCTAAAAAATCCAGATTGATTGTGACCGGGAACCTGGCTAGTACATATAATACCAGGTTCTAAACAAGACCGTATGTTCCCACTTCAATATTCTTTCCAGAAGCTCTGTGATCTCAGCTTTCCAATGCTCTAATGTACATAGTGACAAAGTTCAATTTAGTAGAGTCCAGTGCCAGTAAATGCCCCTATATTCAAGGTACCAGACCTTGCTAGCTAAAGTAGACTCAGGGCAGCCCCTAAATCAGGCTCCTGGTCCATCCACTCACCTAGCCAGTCTTTGCAGATGTAGGCTCAAAACCCACTTGAAGAATTTTATGATTACTATGGATGTTTCTAAACACCTGACTTACAGATGATAGTGTCAGATTCAAACCTGGAGTGCCAGTCAAATGGGTCAATATCATCAGGTCCAGAATAAACTCTACAATAATTCAACACACTCAGTGTTCAGTGGAGATCATACTTTGTTGATATTGCCCTGTGCTTGTGACATACAGTGTGATCTTATCCTGTGATACTGGGCAGCAGCATTGACTCAGCTCTTTGTTAGTCATGGCACATCACCAGGCTAAAAATAATGCTCTTTAGTGAACTGAGATGTTAGTGCTTTCTATAAGAAGTATATAATCTATGTCTATATTCTTTACAAAGTGGATGTCCAGCACCATTCATAAAATATCTGTTCTTCTGTTAAATATCAATAGAAACACATATATACACATGGAAAGGGAATTTTCTGTTGACTTGATGAAAATCTAAAGTCCTAAATGTCTTAACTACTGACACTGACAATACTAAACCTTGCAGAGAAATAATTTACCAAACACTTCTTTTAGTCAAAACACTTCTATCACCCAACCCCTATTCAATCAACTATAAAGGTGGATAATAATTTTCATTGCTATGCCTAAAACAAATCACCAAGAGCTATAACAGGACGATCTGATTTCAGTTCCTACCCCTAATAAAGAAGAGTGTTTGTATTTAAAATTTCACCCCATATGGTTCTTTTTGTGTGTCTTTTCCAACAATCATTCTGCAGAGAATTCTATTTCTATGGCAACAATATAACCATCAAAAATAAGGTGAGAAACAGATACTCAACACTGAGACTACAGACAAGCATTTCTTTAAACCAGTGGTTCTCAGTCTTCAAATGCTGTAACCCTTTAGTACAGTTCTTCATATTGTGGTGACTCTTAACCAAAATAACTGTAATTTTGCCACTGTTATGAATTGTAATGTAAATATCTGTGTTTTCTGATGGTCATAAGTGACACCTATGAAAGGATTATTCAACCCCCAAAGGGGTTGCAACCTACAGGTGAGAAACACTACTCTAAACAAAGAGTTTGGTCTGCAGCCAGAACCAGGAAGAAAAAAGAGGAGAAGTATGTCAGAGAAATCTGACAGTAGCACAGTACTTAAGGATAGATCCTTGTGCCGGGCGGTGGTGGCGCACGCCTTTAATTCCAGCACTCGGGAGGCAGAGCCAGGTGGATCTCTGTGAGTTCGAGGCCAGCCTGGGCTACCAAGTGAGCTCCAGGAAAGGCGCAAAGCTACACAGAGAAACCCTGTCTCAAAAAACCAAAAAAAAAAAAGGATAGATCCTTATATGGATCCATAATATGGATAGATTCCCATGAGCAAAAATCAGCTGTTCTATAAACCAAGGAAGCCCTGAGAAAAAAGATGTAGATAGCTCATACAAAATATGACCATGTTGTGTAAAGATCATTAGCAAGTAGAGAGAATGCTAGCTGTAGAAAGGAGTAAATGATAAACTCAGTCACACCTGTGAAGGGTTAGTGTCCTCCAGAAGCATCTGTTGTGATTATAACGGAGCCCTAGAAAATCCCAAGATCTTCTTTTACATGGACACTTGAAACTATGTGTAGTTTCATCAGAGAAATGCAGCTCTGTCATTCTCTTTTGTGTTACTCTTTCTTAACAATTTAAGGAAACCCATTGTCACTGGCATGTATTGATTTTATAGACAGATTTCTCTTTCTTATACTAATATCCTTCTTTCCAGCACTGATAAACTCATCAAGAGTTTTTCACTACCAGAAAGGGGAGCCACATGCTGACTGGAATCCTGGTTTAAAACTCTTCATGTTGGGCAGTACAGGGCTCTCTGTCTTGACTAAACATCCACTTGTTGTCTAAACATTGTGTCTTAATTAGGGTTACTATTGCAGTGATAAAACAGCATGAGCCAAAACAACTTGGGGAGAAAAAGTTTAATTTGGTTTACACTTCCACCTGATATTCCATTACTGAAGGAAGTTAGAACAGGGACACAAACAGGGCAGGGACCTGGATGTACGAGCTGATGCAGAAGTGTGGAGGGGTGCTGCTTACTGACTTGCTCCACTTGGCTTGTTCAGCCTGCTTTTTCATTGAACCCAGGAATACAAGCTGAGGATACAACAATGGATTGGGTCCTCCCTCATGAATCACTAATTAAGAAAATGCCATACAGGCTTATCTACAGTCTGATCTCATAGTGACATTTTCTCAACTGAGGCTTCCTCCTCTCCAATGACTCTAGCTTGTGTCAAGTGAGCATAAAATTAGCCAGCACACTTTGTTATTAATAATATTTAAATCTTAGGTGATAAATAATTTGAATGAAGTTACAGAGGTGAGACACTTTGACCTATACTAACATCTATATACATGTTAGTTATTATCCATTTATTGTTACCCAGAACTATGTGACTGTTGTTAATTGTATTTTACCAAACTTATGTTCATCAAGAAGACCTAATGTTAGGACTTTCTCTACAAGAATATAAACTAGCTTTATTCTTGACTGTTTAAACAGCCCTAAGTTCCATATTCCAATAAGGGGAAACTGTCAGTTTCTACATTCAAATGGATAAAAAACTTATTTTCTACATTAGTTTGTTATTATGAATACACCATTTAAAATATTTATTTCTTATTGTTTTATGTGTATGAATGCTTTGCTTGCATATTTGTATGTATACATGTGTGTGCCTGATACTGACAAAGTAAGAAGAGGTCTTTGGATCTCCTGTACCTGGAGTAACTGAGTACTGTGGGCCCCCATGTGGGTGCTGGGAACCAAACCAGGTTCTCTGGAAGGGAAGCCTGTATTCTTAACTGCTGAGTCACTTCTCCAGCCCCAGTAAATATTACTTTGAAGGAAGAAAAGATTCTCTTCATCCTACTACAGCAGAATTATTTTGTGGTTCCTCTGCCTACAGGGTGTATACTCCAGGCACAAGCAAGGAGGAGCAGGCTGTTTGGTATCCATACTGATAAGTACATTTCCTCGGTTGTGATTTCCTTAAAACTGACATAGGACGCGATGGTGTGAGCCAATAAAGCAGTTCCCTATGATAAGTCTTGCATACATATCTTACCATGAACTATACTTTATATATGTATAAATACATATATTACGTGTATATGCACATATAAGCATATATGTATGTATGCATATTAAAAATCCTTTTGTTTCTGTCTCGCTGTGGAACCCATGATAATGAATTTTTTCAAATTAACTTGCCAAAAACTTTAAAATAAAGGAATTAACATTAATTTATTTAGCTATTTGGAAAGTAATATACTAAATAGTTTAATTTCATGTATATTTCAATACAAACTGTTACTATGATTTTATTAAATATTTATTAAAATGTTTCTTAAATGGATTTATTTTTATGTATGTGCATGTGTCTGCCTGCTCGTCTGTATGTGCACCATGTGTCTGCCTGGTGCCTGCAGAGACCAGAGGAGGGCATCAGACCCCAAACTCAGACCTTTGCAAAATCAGCAAGTGCTCTTAACCATTGAGCTATTTCCCCAGCCCTATAACTCATTCTTTATTTAAGTATAAATTAACTAAGATGTGCAACGTGCAAAAGAAGAAATACATTCAAATGGAGCTCAAGGAGGAGACAGACGCTGGCAAACAATTTTAAAAGCATAAGGTGAGAACCATCTACAGGCTCTTTCTGGAGAATAATTTTTGCTGTGGGATGTCTTTCTGTATGTTGTGAATATGTGTTACTCCCATTGGATAATAAATAAAGCTGCACTGGCCTATGACAGTGCAGGATGGAGCCAGGTGGGAAAATCCAAGAGAGGTAGTAAAAGGAGAAAGAAGAGTAAGGGAGACACCAGCCCGCTGCTGAAGGAGCAACAAGATGCCAGCAGACCAGTACCGCCACAGCCATGTGGCAACATATAGATTAATAGAAATGGGTTGAGTTAAGTTATAAGAGCCAGCTAACAAGAAGCCTGACCCATTTGTCATACAATTTGTAATTATGTTAAGCCTCTGAGTGATTAATTTATAAGTGGCTGCAGGACCATGTGATGCACAGGACCAGAGAAACATGGGGTTGTGGGGCTGGATGGGACCAGAGAAACTTCTGGCTACAAGTTTTAGGAAAGATTGTGATTTCAAAGATCCTTCTTTTGAGGAAGGGTGTTTGAACTGCCTTGAAAGATAAGTGTCCCCCGCAGATTGATGTCCAGCATCTTTCTAGGCAATGGGACACAGAGTGGTACTCTACATGTTCAGTTATTCTTGCCTGTCATTCAAAAATGCACTGGTGGTTAGCATAAATGGAAGGTGAATTGCAGATCTTGGGCCTCTCAAGCTCTGTTGGGATTCTTGGACATCTTCCTCCTGGGTGATAGGTGGCCAATGCAATGGTTTTAATCAATGGAGTGACAAGAACCATTTATTCCCCAGAACGATTGCTCTGTCAGAAGTATAAAAAATGGAATACGGTGACAAGGGAGACATGCTCACACTTTTCTTTATCATGCTGCAATTTTATTTATTTTCTTGTTTTCCCCAACAGTTTTGAAGAAAATAAAAGTGTTCAGATCCTAGAAATATTATGTTCAGAATAAAACAAAGCTTGTGTATAATTTCAATTGAAATAAATTTGTGTAAATGATACTTGTTAAAAAACATGTCCTGAACTATAAAAGTCTCAGATGAGGAACAGTGTATTCCTGTCTTCTCATATGGAATCAAAATCAAACAAACAAAAACCCACAATGTTAACAGGAACAAGAGTCAATGAGCAGACATAAGCTGTGGGGGGAAACACTGGATTAATGGGACAATATTGGCAGAAAAGAACAAATCTTTGTTTGCATATATGTGCCCACATACAGCTCCACTGGGGACCACAGTTCCTTCTGCACAGAAAGCAAGATTTTCCCTTTGGAAAACAGCTTCATAAGTATGAAATACTGTTTGGGGAATGGTAGGAAGGGTTGTTTTTATGCAGTCACTTTGTAGCTCCTGGACAATTCATGACACAGAAAATGGTGCATTAACTTCGAGTATGGAAAAGCACTGGTGTGAGAATAAGTTGGAAAACATCAGAATTTAGAATAAGACAAGAGCTTGAGATGCTTTAAAATAGTATGTCGTGTTATCTAGGCTAGGCTGTGATAGAATGCCCAGTGTCATAGATGCTCAACATTCATGTCCATGCTGTGAACTCCAGACAAAGTGCATTGGAGAAGCTGATTCCTCTTAACCTTGTTGCCAAGGGTACTTTAATGTTAAACCTGTTTGTGTTATATCTCATTAACTATTCAGATGCATAATGTGCAAAGAAAAACACACTATAGACACATTTAACTGGAAAATTTCTCTTCCATGCTCTTTGTTTAGGATTCTCCCTATTTACATGTGCTCTGCATTTACACTTGATTTTTGTTCAATTTAAAAGAAATTGTGTAGATCTGAATGTTGAACTTTAGGTCTGTGGGAGACCACAGAGTTTGTTTTTCTTTTAAGTATACTATCAATCAATGAAACATATTTCTTTTTAAATATTTTTATTTGGGTCATCTAAGAAAATATGTTGTCTGTGGATAAATTCTTTATATCTCCCCTCATGAGTATTCCAAGAGGAAATGCAAGATTGTTGCAATCTGTGTGTATATATTTAATGATATTAGTTCAACCTAATTAAATATTCTCATTTTCCTTTGGTACCTATTGTGTGTAGGTATGGGGGTGATAACATGTGAAGTAGACTATAGGAAGACAATAATAAAAAATACACAAATACACATAAGCATCTGCTCAAATTCAGCTACAGAAATACTCTTCCATTCTAGTTCTTGGTTCTCAAATATGTCTATTTCTTCTTTTAAGTTCAAATGAAGAGATGATATTGTGTAGCCATTCCCTTCACCTGAAGGAAGGCCAGGGCTTCATTATCTCAGAGTTACAAGACTCACAAGGCTCCTCTCCAAGGTTATACAAACCATAAAGCCTTGCTGCAAAAAGAGTTTTCTAAGCAGCTGCCTTCAGATTAGACAAGAAACTCCAAGGACACAGGTTGTGCAAGCTGCCATCAGCCTAGGGTGGGCTTAGTAGTGTCACAATTGTTTTTGATTCATCCATGCTTCAGTAAGTAACCCCAATAAACTCGTGGGCTCATATATTTGAATGCTTAATCATCAGTGAGTAGCACTACTCCAGAGAGATTGGGAGGTTTGGTATTGTTGGCATATGTGTGGCTTTGTTGGAGGAAGTGTGTCACTGGGGTTTGGCTTTGAGGTTTCAGAAGTCCAAGCCAGGCCCAGTGTCTCTCTCTTCCTGATGCTTGTGGAACTGGATATAGAATTCTGAGCTACTTTTCCAGCACCATGTCTGCCTGTACACTATCGTGTTCCCCACCATGGTGATAAGGGACTAAACTTCTGAAACTATAAGCAAGTCCTGAATTAAATGCTTTCTCTTATAAGAGTTGTCATGGTCATGAGGTCCATGGGCTCTCTTCAAAGCAAGAGAACATTGATTCAGACAGGTATATAAAAGAGTTAATGAAGCAATGCAAAGGTTTCCTCACAGAGCCACTTTGTTGGTCTGTAATATGTAGTTTTGTGTGTGTGTGTGTGTGTGTGTGTGTGTGTGTGTGTGTGTGTGTTTTAACAAATATGTGATGCACATCAGGTTTCTTAACCATATAGCCCAATGCTATTCTTAATTTAGAACATAATCCAATCAGTGACTTGCTTCCTCTGAGCTTACTAATCGCGGTGTTCCTCAGCCATTTGTATGCCTACATTCAATTTAAATGGATGTAGTACTCATCCTTTAAATGGGTTTAGCATCTGATTTGTAGTACTTTGTATTTGTTTAGCCGTACTCTTTGAAGAGGTCATAGCAAGTACATTCAGTGTACAGACTGCTAAAACTTGAAACTTTGAGTGAAGTGGCAGGTTGACCATGAGCTGTCACTACGCTTACACATGGTTCCGGTTTTCTTTCTATCACTATGCTCATCAAACAACTTTGGGAGGAAAGGGTTTATTTAACATTAATGCTTATGGTTCATCATGAAGGGAAGTAGGGCAAGAACTCAAGGCAGGATCATGAAAGCAGGAACTGAAGAAGAGGCTGTGGAGGAATACAGTTTCCTGGTTTGCTCTCCATGAACTAACCCTCAGCTTGGTACTTTTATATGACCCAAGACCTGGGCCTCTCACATCAATCATTAATCCTGTCTATCCTCTCTGTCCACAGGTGAACTTGGTGTTTTAAAGAGCACAACATAAAAAAAATGTTCATCACAGATGTCTGTACAGGAAATCTGATGGAGGCAGTTTCCTCAGTTGAGGTGGCCTCTCCTTGATGACTCTAGTTTGTGTGGAGTTGACAAAAACCTAATGAGTACACATATACTAGTTGTGTGTGTGTGTGTGTGTGTGTGTGTGTGTGTGTGTGTGTGTGTGTGTGTGTGTGTGTAGCATTGTACCAACAAGTGTGTATAGGTGCCATATGTGAGTGGGAACCAGAGGAGGATACCAGGTATTCTCCCATGTTACTGTCAGCCTTATTCCCTTGAGACAGGGTACCTCACTGAACTTGTAGCGGATTTAGCTGTCTAAACCAGGCTTTTTCTTTTGGGCCACCAACCAGATTCCAAATCATGACACAGAGACTTTTTATTAGTTTTAAATGCTTGGCCTAGCTTAGACACATTTCTGGCTGGCTCTTCTAATTTAAATTAACCTGTTTCTTTTTATCTACCTTTTACCTCAGGGCTTTTGACCTTTTCTTACTTTTTGCTGTCTCTATGTCTGGCTTTCTGACAGCTGTCTGACTTCTGGCCCTGGACATCTCCCTTGTTCTCTCCTCCTCCTCTTCTCTCATTACTTTTCCCCCTTCTTCTCATCTCTCTCCTATGTATTCTCTCTTCTTGGTAGCCCCACCTATCCCTCTTTTGTCTAGCTATTGGCCATTCAGCTTTTTATTAGATCAAGCAGGTGCCTTGGGCAAGCAAGGTGAAACAGATGCAATACATCTTTACATAATTAAACACACATCCTTACATCAGTAAGCAAATGCAGTATAAACAAAAGTAACACACCTTTACACAGTCAAAGTAATATTGTGCAGCATAAACAAATGTAACACATCTTTGCCTGCTGTGGGATGTTTTTCTGTATGCTGTGATTATATGTGGCTCTCATTGGACAATAAATAAAGCTGTTTCTGGCTTATGGCAAGAAAGCTTACATCCAGGCAGGAAATCCAAGCAGAGATACAGAGAGAAGAAGGGCAGAATTAAGAGAGAGACAAGAACCCGCCACCCAAGGAGCAACAATATGTCAGCAGATTAGTAATGCCAGGGCCACGTGGCAACATATAGATTTATAGAAATAGTTAATTTAAGATGAAAGAGCTAGTTAGCAAGAAGCTGAAGCCATAGGCTGTAGAGTTTGTAATTAATACAAGCCTCTGAGTGATTATTTTATAAGCAGCTGTGTAACTGTGGGGCTGGGTGGGACCAGAGAAACTTCTGGCTACATTTGCCTAGTTAATATTCTTCAGTTAATAGCCCCAGTGTTTTACTTACTTCCACCTGTCATAATACTAGAGTTGCAGATGTTTGTGACCATGCTTGGCTTTTTATGTGATTCTGGGGATTTGACTATGAGTTTTCATGCCTGGGACACAAGTACTCTTACCCACTGAGGCATCTTATAATCCTCTAATAGTTAGAAGCTATTGATGGCTATTAGGACTTGTGTACATGCTCCATTTTGACATACTGGTAAAAGCATTTTATTCTCTGTACATAAAGGAATAAAGAAATGAAAGAGTTTCTATAAGATGAAGGCTGCTTCAGAAGGATGACAAGAACCATAGCATCAAGGTAGACTGGTCTAGGAATTGGAGTGGCCTTATGTAACCTTAAGTGGCCACATTCCTTCTTTTCTGTCTACGATGGCGCCAATCCTTAATTATTTCATTACTCCATTGAGGACCCTGATGCTACTTCTAATTCCACAGTGGCCACAGCTCAAGAACTGAGGTTAAGGAGAATGTCTTTGTTCACTAGCCACAGAATTTATATTGGCTATGGACTTTCCTTTCAGCACACAAGGATAAACGGAAAATAAACTAGTTTCAGGGAAATAAATGCCCTGTAAGGCAAATGCTGAAAAAGAGAATCCAGAAGGAAAGACAGAAAGCCACCTACTCCTTATTCTGAGCACAGGAGAACCCTCTGCTTTCTGAAGAATTCTCAAGTGATATCTCAGTCCTACACTGTGACAAGCCAAAAACTATACTAGTATCTGCTTAGCTTCTAGTCTAGGTACCCCCAAAGCAAACTGTTATGTAATCTTTCTTTTCCTACACAAGAGGAACCAGATAAAGATAGTGAAGAAAACAGTGTTGGTTTTTGGTCTTCAGGTCCTAGAAGACAGCACACTGTGGTTAGATCCAAGCTCACTGACTTATAAATCCAGTCATCATAGGTGATTCTCAAGCCTCAGTTTCCCTTCTGTTAAAAGGATAGGGGTTGACTCTTGTATAAAATAATATTTATTGTGCCTGAAGAGATGGTTCATCGATTACAGGCACATGTTGCTCTTGCAGAGGATCTAATTCAGTTCCCATCACCTATATCAGGTGGCACACAATAGTCTTTAATCAATTCTAGCTTCAGGTGACCTGACATCCTCTTCTGGATTCTGTGGATACCTGTATATTGAGCGTGTGCACGCGCACGTGCACACACACACACACACACACACACACACACACACAAACTAAAAAACAATCTAAGATTCACTAAATTATTGAAGCATTATAAAATATTCCTACGTGGGTATTAAATAGTCCTAAAAGTATCAAAATGTGTCTTGTAAGGAACTATTAGTACAAAAAAAAGACCCTTGGCACTAACTCAGTGTACATACACTCTAGAGTATGGCTATATGTAACTGTTATACAAATTTTAAGAAATAAAAATTATAAGTTATTAAGTATTTAGAACATAACTGGTCTTTTGCAACGTTCCCAACAAGTAATCATACATTTAAAATTTATAATCCTACAAAAGAGACATGAAAACTAAGAGACTCCTCTCTGCATGATATTAGCTGAGAAGGTTGGGTCCCAGAAAAAATGATTAGATTTTCTCGTCATCAAAACAAACTAAAATTCATGTTTTTCACTTTAATTTTTAATTTATTTATTCATTTAATTTTGGTTTTTCAAGACGGAGTTTCTCTGTGTAGTTTTGGTGCCTGTCCTGGATCTCCCTCTGTAGACCAGGCTGGCCTCAAACTCACAGAGATCCGCCTGGCTCTGCCTCCTGAGTGCTGGGATTAAAGGTGTGCGCCACCACCTGGTTAAAAGTCATATTTTAAGAAAATTGAACTATGATAAGCAATGACAAAGCTTTTCTAAAGTGTTTTCATGAATGATGTCACCCTTATGTGCTAATTTAGGATTACTATTGCTCATAATTATAAACCTTGCTTGCTTTATTGCATACATCTATGTTGTAAGTATTCGTATCTTTAATCTAGGATAACATCACTTAGAGCAGGAAGATGTTTGCTTAGCAGATTCATGTAAAAAAAAAAAAAGGAAAGAAAGAAAGAAAAAATGTTCTTATGAACAGATGGAAAGAGTTACCTGATTCTTTGATCCTGGGTTTTTATTCAAGATCATGGTCAATTTTGCTCAGTGCTCAGTTTTTATGCAATTTATTCTGAAGTGTTTTTAATTTTTATTAGAATGGAACTGATTACTAACATATAGAAAAGGGACCTTCTTTTTAAAGTTAACTATATACTTAGTTTTTAAGTCAGCTCTTGAACTTCATAGTTCATCATTTTTTTTAGATTTATTTTATGTATATAAGTGCTGCATCTGTATGTACACCTGCATGTCAGAAAAGGACCCACCATGTGGTTGCTGGGAATTGAACTCAAGACCTCTGGAAGAGCACACAGTGCTCTTAACCACTGAGACATCTCTTCAGCTCCCACAGGGCATTAATTTTAATTATATCATTTATTTCATTTTGAAAAAATGTTGATACATCTCTATACTCACATTACACAGTTGTATATCACATGAAGCATGGAATTCTCACTATCACTATTTGCCTTCACTTCCCTCCATTTCTTTTAAGTAAATAATAATACTAAGAAATCAGTATTTTTCAGAATTTAGACACTGGGGGAAAACAAAAAGGATAAAATATAATCAGAATATCTAACAGATATAACTCAACAATCAGGACAAGTAACTAAAATTAGTAAAAATATATTGAATTGGATCTGTGCCTCTTCATAATGTGTGGCATGCCTATTTAAGTGACAAGAAATCTGGACTGCAGGGATGATTAATGAGTAGTGCCAATGTGTCCACCGCTGGTACGTGAGTGTTGCAGTGCGGAAGACAACGTGAGTCAACTTAGCTTTTAAGCCCGTGCTGCTGGTGCAGGAGCAAAAGGAAGGAGAAGAAAGAGCAACAGGGACGGGGCGGAAAGGACATGGCTACTTACTAAGGTTGTATTTGAGGGGGCTACCCCATGTCACGTCTGATAGTTGGATTCCATATCACATTGCCCCAAAAGACAACAGACAGCATCTGTAATAACAGCATTAACCTTTTTTTATGCTAGTAGTATTTAATAGAGAAAACAAAAGAATAAGCCCAATCCAATTTAAAATTGATTTTACATTAATTTGTGTGTGTGTGTGAGTGTGTGTGTGTGTGTGTGTGTGTGTGCATTTACTTATGCACTTGTGTATGTGTGAGCAAAGACACATGTAGAGAATGATCATTTATATCAAGGCAAAGAGAAGTTTATCACTGTATCATGTGTTGTAAGGACTCCTTAGGTCATCTGGAGTAAGCATCTCCAGTGGTGAGAAATTGGGTTGAGAGACTCTGTTCTTATATACAGAGAGAAAGTAGAGGAGACATCTGTTTACTTTCAGGTAGCCTCCCTTCTTCTCTAAGATTATCAGATACAGAAAACAACAGGATATTAAAAAAAACCAAAAAACAAAAAAACAACTTGCAAAGTGCTGTGACAGAAGTCTGTTAATGAAAAACAGTGTGCAAGTGAAGACACAAATATTTATTCAAAGTGAGTTCAGCTATTTTAAATGGTCTTTATTATTTCAAGGTGTTAAAGGAGCATCAGTAAATTAGTAAGAGCATCAACACTTACAGGTCCAGTAACCAGCCCAGTCTACTGCCTGCAGGCTGTAGGATTCACTCTGTGACATCCACCAGGATAGGTAGATATGGGGTCCTATATTAATTCATTGCTGCTAATTGGTGAAATTTAGACTTCAAAGAGTTTATACATAATGAATCAAATACTATCTACAGAAGAGCTGTGAGAAAACTATCAACTGAGGGCAACTTGACAGGAGCCTACAACCATCACAGCTTTCCCCTCGATATTGTGCCAAAGAAATATGTGCATGCTATGTTCTTCCCTGTCAATGCAATTAGTTATGCGCAATAAGATTCAGCTTATGCACATATAAAATTAATGCTTAACAATGTCTTTCCAATGCTGATTTCTATGTGTCTGAGTCTCAGGTTTAAGAGTAACAGCATTATTATTCCCATTTCATAGATTTAGAAGTATTCTTTCCTCAGACTGTGTGAACTTTTTCCTTTGAAAACTTCCTTCAGGTTTATTAATGTCTACATTTCTTGCCTTTCAAGGATTTCTTTGCAACTTCATTTAGAATTTCAATACTGAAACTTTAAAAAATTCTCATCCTGGGGTTAGAGAGATGGCTCAGCAGTTAAGAGCACTGGCTGCTCTTGGGAAGAATCCAGGTTTGATTTCCAGTACTCACAGGGCAGCTTGCAGTCAATGACTCTGGTTTCCAGGGGTCCAATGTCTTCTGGTCTCTGCAGGCACTCAGCATATATGTGACACGTATATATACAGGCAGGCAACACACCCATGCACATAAATAAGTATAGTTAGAAATGTTCCCCTCTTTCTTGCTATGCTTTCCATTTCAATGCCATGTATTTTTGTCTAACATAATTACATAGTTATCTTTCTTCCCTGTGGCCTGTTGTATCACTTGATGGTATAAAGACATTGAGCTTTTGTACAAAGATAGTAGTTACCACCATACTGAGATTGACGCTATTGATTTCTGGAGGGAATCAAACGTAACTGATTTCTGAGACAGAACTTAAGCCCTTACTCTATAATTACCCATTTAATTTGGGATATTAAATCATAGTTATTCTAAAAGAATTTAGAATTGTTGGAACTGTTTAAAAATAGTTAACACCAATCAAACTGGGCTTTTTAAATGTTAAGTTAATATGTCACATGTTTTAGTGTAAACCTTGCAAATTTTGGCTCTTAGAAATGAGGACTCTCTCTCTCTCTCTCTCTCTCTCTCTCTCTCTCTCTCTCTCTCTCTCTCTCTCTCTCTCTCTCTCTCGCCGGGCGGTGGTGGCGCACGCCTTTAATCCCAGCACTCGGGAGGCAGAGGCAGGAGGATCTCTGTGAGTTCGAGACCAGCCTGGACTACCAAGTGAGTCCCAGGAAAGGCACAAAGCTACACAGAGAAACCCTGTCTCGAAAAACCAAAAAAAAAAAAAAAAAAAAAAAAAAAAAAAAAAAAAAAAAAAAAAAAAGAAATGAGGACTCTCTAAAGTAGCATTGGCCCTTTCAAATTATTCTAGGTATTTATACTCTTAATTTGCTTCTTTTAAACTTTTTTACTTTATATATTATATGTACAATATAAGGCATGTATGAAATGTACAACAGGTATAACAATGAATACATGCATGTTCGAAGACAGGAAATGCCCACATAGTCACTGGTGAGGTGGATTTGGCCAGCTAACTCTGCTTAGTAGAGCATTTCTATCTTCTTGGAATGCCTGCTTATTCATAAAAAACACAAGGATGCTGGTTGCGATTATCTGAAGTTCCTCCATGTCTTTATCAATTACTCTCATAATTGGAGCGATACCTACCTACCTGTATTATGAATAGCACAATATGTAAGACTTCCAAATTCTAATAATGATTTCATTTCTAGAAGCCCTCATATATGAGCTCTGTCTGAATATGTATAGTTGACAACGATCCTTTCTTAATGTCTATAGGTAAAACTCAAATAAGCAAAGCTTTTGTAGCTCTGGTCTGTTTCTAGCTTCTGCCATTTCATCTGTTTAGAGTCGATACATAAAATTTGAGCCCATCTTCAGTCCCTGTGCTTTGAGGAAGTACTGCATTGCCTTCGGTGGCTCATCTGTTCCCATGCTTAGCTGATAGTGGAAACAGACAAGTTGTTGCTAAATCAGAATTGATAGTTGAGTAATGGAATTTTACTGAGTAGTGATAAGAGGAATGAGGAAGAAAATGCTGATACCATAAAGAGCTTGTAATAAACATTCTTGAAGAATAGCAGTGCTCCTGCCTCAGCACTTTGTTTTGTTAAGTAAATGCCTGCAGCAGCCATAACCCTACAGGTTGGCCTATGCCTCTTCATCTGTAGTCTCGAATTGCTCAGTGAGCCTCAAGTGTCCAGGGAATTGTCCACTTCTGATTTACTACTACAGGACCTTTTCAGGCAAATTGAATAAGAGAGCTTAAAGAGTAGTTAATATAATACAAGCAAATTTTTAAAAAGCCTTTATTATTGAGGAGAAATCTTTTTAATGTTCTTTGGTCAGACTGACTGTCTACAGTGATTGGCTTTGATGAAAAAGAACCTGGCTGGCTACTCTCTAAGGCAAGGAAGGGATGCTAGCAATTACATTATCTTGCTTAGATGTCAAGCAAACAAGCTAATAGCTTCTAATTTGGCTAACTGGTCGTCATTATGATGCCATTAGTAGCATCATACAATGAAAAAAAGAGTTTGCTTGAAAATTTTCCATGTGTATCTCAACACCTCATGCTAATGATTCAAGTTAGCTTCTTCCTTTACATGCTAGAAACCATAGAAAAACAATGTTTTAACTTAGGAAGAAAAGTAGATGATTTTCCTGGTCCTCTGGTTCTTACCATCATGTCATCCCATCTTCTACAATGTACACTGAGCCTCTGGTGCAGGGATGGAGTTATTCATGGATCAGCTGGGGCTAAGAAGCACCTGACCTCTTTTCCTCTGTGTGTTGATTAGTTGTGGTTTTCTATAAATGGTCTTTGTCTCTTATAAGGGGAAGTTTCTTTGATCAGGGGTGAGAAAAAAGAGTCAAAGAGGCTCCACGCATAAAGTTTCATCAACGTGGCTGCACAAATAATACTTGAGCAGTGATGACATCAGTGGAACTGAGGAAGGTTGAGAGTGGGAGAAACTGTCTTCCTTCCTCAATTGGTTATCTAGTCCCATGTGGCCAGCCCTGAAATCTAAGCATACAAGTGATACAAGTAACATGTGGGCTAAGCAGGTAATACTAATCAGGGACACATTTTCTAGTGAGAAACATTTTCTTTGACCTATTAACCTTTGTTTTTGAAGTAAAAGCCAAATGTTGAGTGTGATTTGAAAATAAAAATACATAATACTGTGTGTGTGTGTGTGTGTGTGTGTGTGTGTGTGTGTGTGTGTGTGTTAACAATTAAGGAAATTGGGGCCATGAATTTGTGAGAGAACCAGAAGATGCATGAGAAGCATTGGAGGGAGGAAAGGGAAGGGGAAATTATGTGATTATCGTATCAAGAAACAAAACACATTTTTAAAACAACTGATTTTATACTTTCTGTGACAAACCATTCATTCCCACAGTGAACACCACCACTTCCAGTCTAGCAAAGACTGAAATCAGTTTTGAATCCCAGAGCCAGTTAGAAGGGACACAGGAACCATCCTATGACTCTGCCTTGCTGATTAATGACCCTTGATAATATTTACAGACTCTCAGTCCTACCATTGTGTTTATTTGTATTCCATTCTCATTTTTAATGACAAGCAGAACACACTTAGTCTACTTGGGATGTCGCTGAAAGCTTCTGCTGGAAGGATGACTAGCAATCATTAGTTTCCTGAAGTTTCAAGCCCCAGAAATAGTCCAGGCAAAGCTGAGGACACACCTGTGGCCTTCCCTTCTCCCAGGACAAAAGTCAAGTCTGGTTGTGAACTGACTAACACAACAATGACTACTGCTAAATTAGAGAAGAATTCCTCTATTGAGTTTCTAACGAATCTGTTTTCAATGTCTAGTCAGGGACACATTTTCTAGTGAGAAACATTTTCTTTGACCTATTAACCTTTGTTTTTGAAGTAAAAGCCAAATGTTGAGTGTGATTTGAAAATAAAAACTATATCCCTGATCTTCTAAAGCCACTTTACCTCCATATATAGGCACATATTCGGACTACTGTATCCACAAGCAGAATTAACTAAATTTGTAAAATCAAGGACATACATTTTCTAAATTCTGCAGTGTTGTGACTGCCAACCTGAGTGCAGAAACTGAGCCTTCGGACATTTGCTTCATGTGAAAATTCAAGCACACGACTGAATAAAGAACCATCTATATAGTGCACTTTGATTATTCTTCAGTAATTAATTACTGGAAGGAAAGAAGGGAGGGAAAGAAGAAGGGAAGGAGGGAGGGAGAGGACAAGGGAGGGAGGGAGGAAGAAAGGGAAGAGGTAAGGAGAGAAAGAGGGAAGAAGTAAAATTTTAGAGATCATTGATTGTAAGATCCAGAAGACCATACACTTGCTGCAAGATAGTACCTCCTAGACACAACAGGAAGCTGCTCCCATGAAGTCTCAGCAATAGGGTTACCAACATGACCTGCATAATGATAATAATAGCAGACATGCCAATATGGGTGGGGACATTTCACAAGGTCCCATCCCTTGTGGAAAGGCTAAAGGCAATTAATGAATCAATTTCTCTAGGGATGAGCCCCTGGATAGATTATCCAATCTCAAGTGGTCAGCCCAAAACACATATGCATTCAAGTAGCACTTCATGTGCTCAGCAGGTAGTATTTAAAAGTTGTATATAAAATATGTGTAACAAAATAATTAAAGAAAAAGAGGTCATGAATTTAAGAGTGAGTCAGAGAAGTACAAGAGTTGGAGGAGGAAAAGACACAGTAGAAATAATGTAAACTTCGGCTTTCCTGTTTGAAATTATAAAAAATAAAAATTAAAAAAGTAAGACATCAACAACCAAAGATCACCCACCCATCAATCAACAAAACATCAAGAATGACATCTTGGAATGTCTAGGTAGCTATATCATGGCTGACTGTGCTTAATGAAACACAAAATAGGAGTTTTCAACTGAGATGAGGAGCCACAGGCTGAGCGTGTACTCAAGATTTGTAAAAAGCCTCAATGCTAAAAGTCAAAGTGAATTTGAATAGGATGAGAAGTTGAAGGAATGTATCATTAGTGAAATAAGGCTGATTGCCAAACTCATTAACTTATTTCTGTGGGAGTAAAGGGTCACTGCTCAACACAGTCTCAATCCCCTCGCTTCTATTGTTGCATTGATAAGCATTTATATTATTAATGCACTTAGCTACTCTCATATAGAGAACCTCATCAGATACAAGGAAAATAGTTTGCATAATACTCATATAAAAGTTGGTGTTTACCATGGTCATCTTAAGAGATTTTTACTGAAGACCAATATTTAATGACAGTCATTTTACATGAAAGGCATTTATAGGTAGCATCGAACTATCAAAGATACTTGGGGAAAAATAAAATAAAATCCAGTGAACACAAGGCTGTGAGTCACAGGCTTGTGTAGTTCAGAAATGAAATGTATATATGGGCTTAAGTATGTGTTAAGTTAATTTAGACACATAAATTTGAATAAAGAATCAAGGATATTGGACCAAACACTATTGACAAATAAGTTCTTTCAATTTATCTATAATATTCTCTGTTTTTTTTGCTAGCCAGACGTTAGCTCATGAGTTACTTCCTACTGTGTTGTATCAGAGTACAGATATTTTTATTTCATAGGTCCCTTTAGAATAGTAGGATTATTGCTTTCATTTTACATTACAGTTAATCTAAAAATATTTTCCTAGCATCTATATACATGTGCACATTAATACATATTGCATGTATAAATATATTAAAAATTTCATAAATGAGGATTATAGATTTTATATTTTTATTATTTTTCTCAACATATATGAACAGATCAAGTTATTCAGTTTGTTTCAGTACATACATGTCATTAAACTGAAACTTTATTAAAGGATGCATTTAGCAGTATTTAATGTTATGATTAATACTGACCTTTTGATATTAATTTATATTATAGAATATCTACTTGGGCCGGGCAGTGGTGGCTCATGCCTTTAATCCCAGCACTTGGGAGGCAGAGCCTGATGGATCTCTGAGATCGAGGCCAGCCTGGTCTACAGAGCTAGACAGGCACCAAAACTACACAGAGAATCCCTGCCTCAAAAAACAAAAACAAAACAAAACAAAACAAAGAATATCTGCTTGGGCTCTTTTAAGATATATTAACTTCTACCACATCTTACAATTTAGTTGATTTTTATTTTATCTTAACATTGAGTAAATTAAGATATTTATCTAGTAGTCTGTAGCATATAAATGTACTATTCAAGATGGTTTGGTGAACTCTGAGTGCTGTTTTATTTCTTCCTTTCCTACTTGGTGCATAGCTCAAACCTGCTTGTTTGCATTCTATCTCTGTCTCTCTTTTCTTCCTACCATCCCTCCTCTCCTCCCCAAATCTCCCTCAGTGCATGTATGTCAGTGATTATAAACAAACATTCTATACTTAAACACAATGCTTAAGTGTCTTGGAAACTTTCTAATATGCAATGGGATATATTTAGAATTTCATACGTAAGTGCCATGTTTACATCATTGCCACCCTCTCTTTTCCATTTGCAACTCTGACCATGTTATCCTCTCAAATCTACCCCTTTTCTTACACACACACACACACACACACACACACACACACACACACACACTGTTTTAAGGTTTTTATTGCTGTGAAGAGACAACATGAGCATGGCAGCCCTTATAAAGCAAGAGGGCGGCTTGCTTTTAATTCAGAGGTTTAGTCCATTATGATCATGGCAGGAAGCAAGACAGTATGCAGGCAGACATGGTACTGGAGGAGCTGAGAGTTCTTACATCTTGACCTGCAGGAAACAGGAAGTGGTCTGAGACACTGGGTGTGTCTTGAGCATATATGAGTCCTCAAAGCCCACCACACAGTGACACCCTTTGCCCAACAAGGCCATACTTGTTGCAGTAAAGCTACATCTCCTAATAGTGCCACTACAGATGAACTTATGAAGGAAATTACATTCAAAGCAGCACATACACTATGGAGTGTTTTTAGTGTTGTTCATATGGACATGTGTTAAGGCTAATGACTTTGAACTTCATAACCTACTAGGAATTTTGTTCCTGGGGAAAAATCAGCTGGTTGTACATAGCTCTTTAAATTATTAATGCCAAATATTTTAGTTTATATATGAAGAATATCTGAGGAACTAAATCTTAACAAAGACAAACTAATATTCCTTGTCTTTGGAATGTAAGGAGAAGCAATTCTTTGCACTTACATAACTGTGATAATCCCTTGGCATAAAAAAACAATTTTCTTGGAAAATAAATTCAAAGTGACAGAGTATATTTTCTGTTACAAAACGTCCATTTTCATAATAAGTCACTTTATAAGGTAAAATTGTTGAGCTTTCTCATTCATATCCATGTTTTTCATGAAGAGATACCTGGATCTGTATCATGTTTTCTGCATCAAAGTACCTGTTCTTTTTCCCATCTGTTCTCTCAGAGCCTATGTGCTTATTACATATAACAAGATCAGTCATATTAACAGATTTAAAGCAATGCATTATGATGGTTGAAGGAGGTGAAATACTTTTAAAAATAGCTATGGAAGGCAGTCCTTAAAACTCAGAAGATGAGGCCATGGCACCTAGGATTTCCTGTTTCTAGAATTTGCAGTGAGATAACCTGGGCTAAATCTGTTCTATTTCTGAAGGTTCATCCTTTGTCTTTAGTGATTTCAAGCAGCAACTTTGCTATCACATATTCAGGACACAAATTTAGAAGAAGAAAAGAAGCCCCCAAAAGCAAGATGTTGTGGAATATTAGTTGAAGATGTATTACATTTGGTTATGCTGTGGAATGTGTTGCAAAAGTGTGTTGCTTTCTTTTATGTTGCATTTGTTTACCTCTGTGAAGTAGTGCTACTCTGCCTGTCTAAAACACTTCATTGGTGTAATAAAGGGCTGAATGGCCAACAGCTAGGCAGGAGAAAGAATAGAAAGGGCTGGTAGGCAGAGAGAACAAATAGGAGTGGAAATATGGGAAGAAGAGATTGGGGAGCAAGAAAAGGAAAAGAAGAGGAGGACATCAGGGGCCAGCCATTCAGCTACACAGACAGCCACAGAGTAAGAAGAAAAGAAAGGTATATAGAATAGAGAAAGATAAAAGCCCAGAGGCAAGTGGTAGATGGATAATTTAAGTTAAGAAAAACTGGCAAGAAACAAGCCAAGCTAAGGCTAGGCATTCATAAGAAAGAATAAGCCTCTGTGTGATTATTGGTGAGCTCAGTGGTAGGCCCTCCAAAGAGCAAAAGAACCAAAAGTGTAAAAAACCACCAACAACGGCAAGAAACTTAGAACATTTGCCTAAATGCTGCATATATGAGGGACACAGGCATCATAGCTAGTGGCAGAATGTGGAATGTTGACCTCTATACTATAGGTACTTTCTGAACAACCAATTTTCCCTTCTCTCACACTTCCCCTATGCCCCAGATTAAAGCTGTCTCATAGACTCCTAGGATGCTCGAGGGAAAAGGAACTCAAGTGTTTGTAATATCATCAGTGTTCCTCTCAGAATGAAAAAAAAAAAAGCTATCCTCTCTGCAAACTTATTTTCATCAGGTGGCAAATAATATAACTTCAACCATCTTAACAAGCTTCATATACTCTTTATACCACGGCCCTCTTCCAAAACTGTCCATTGTCTGCTTTTCTTCACAGCAGAAAGCCTTGGTATGCCATCACTGTCCTCTGTAAGTAGACTTTTGAAGCCTTGGTCTGAGACCATCTCTCATGCCGTTCTAGTTGAACTTATCTTGATCTGGTCCTCAAAGATCTCAGTTTACAAAACTTGCAAGATATTTCTGATTCATTATCATACTCTCTATTGACCATGAATAATCTAGTTGATCTATATTCTTCCCCAACTTCTAGAGTATCTTAATATCCTTGTTTTCCTCCTTCCTAGCTCATTTTTCTTTTTCTTCTTGCTCATTAGTCTTCATCTTCCAATATGAAAGCATGGGACTACTCATGGTTTACAGTCTACTCTTCTTGGATTTCTTGGTTCTATTTTCATTTATTTTGCTGTGGCCTAATAGCCTGACAAGAACAAGTCAAAGGATAAAGGGGTTTATTTCCACTTACAACTCCAGTTTACAGGCCATCAACTGAAAGGAAGTCAGGGTAAAACTCAAACACCTAATTTCAAAACATCTATAGTCAATAGCAAAGAGAAAATTAATGCAACCTTCCCTGCTTGCACCCAGAGTTCTCATCTTTCATTCCTTTCAATAGCTCTTTCATAGAGAATGTCACTCATGGTGAGTTGGGTATTCTCTCATGAATTGTTAAGAAACAATATAATCTCCTGCAGAAATGCCCATGGGCCAAATTTATCTAATAAATCCTCATTAAGACTATACTTACAGGGTATTCTTGGCTGTCAAGCTAATAATTACAGATAACTAGCAAAGTGATTTCCTTTTGTCTCATGGACATTGACATGATTATGCCTTCTAGAAGTATATTAAGTCTGAAAGGGTCCCTTTTACATAAAATTCATATAAATAACTTTCTACTATATATATTGTCTTGGGGATCTAGAGAATTTTAGTTTTTCTTTCTTTAACTCCAAAGCTTTTTTTCAAAAAAAATCTAACATTTTATTATAAAATATAGCATTTTAATAAAAATCTAACATTTTATTAGAAAATGTTATATTGTTCCAGTTGTATAGGTTAAAAAAAAAAAGAAAACTCCTGAATGAAATATTCAATGGAAACTCAATGTTTTCATTGACTCACTCACTCCTTGCATCTGGTATAGGCCAACAGCACTTTCCCAAACTACTGTCATCTCCCACAAGGAAGGCGAGCTTTCTGCTTAGTGTTTTTCTTTCCATTTTGTACCCAAAGAATGTGTGAGCCAATGTTATTCCATTAAAAAACAAAATAAATTTCTCCAATACTTCATTTCACTAAAAGGGAATATAAGTCATTTAGTGCCACCCAAAGCATCTTCAAAACTGTCCCCCTGATGCTTCTGCTGCTCTGATGCTATCTCAGTTCATGGGCTCTTGACTCAAGTCACCAAAAAAACAAAAAACAAAAAACAAACAAACAAACAAAAAAAGCTGACATTTTACTGCCTGAGATATTCAGAACATTTACTTCTATTTATTTACTGACAGATATCTAGATCTCAGAGTAGTGCCTAGCATATATCAGCAACTGTTTATGAACCTAAAGAATTTGTGAATACTTGATTTAATAAGAAAAGTAAACACAATTTCACAGTGATCTCCTGCTTTAGTAAGGCCAAGTCATTTGCCCATAAAAGGAGAACATGAGCTGGGCGGTGGTGGCGCACGCCTTTAATCCCAGCACTCGGGAGGCAGAGGCAGGTGGATCTCTGTGAGTTCGAGGCCAGCTTGGACTACCAAGTGAGTCCCAGGAAATGCGCAAAGCTACACAAAGAAACCCTGTCTTGAAAAACCAAAAAAAAAAAGGAGAACATGATAAATCTCATGAGTCATAATGATCTCCAAAGTAAATGGTGAAAAATTACAACATAATTGACACAATAATCTAACAGGCAGTACAATTTTCATCTACAAATGAGACCTAAGAAGCTGTAGTGATTAGTATGTGATAAATTGAATAGTTATTATTACCACAGTTGCCTGGGTAGTTCAAGGAATACATTAGAAAATTCTGCACTACCAAAAGGCATTTGTTTATATTATCTACTTTATGTATATGTGCAGTCAATGTCATATATTTTTAGCTAAATATCATAACTTGTATGTTTTTTCAATCCTAGGAAAAAAGACTAAAATAGAGGCAATGTGTTCTTGTTTACTTAAGAATGACAGAGCAGGGCTATTCCTTATGGTCCATAGATAGGCATTGAAAATGTACTTCACAGAAAGGAAAATGCCAGTGGTCACATATCAGATTACTTTCCTGATTATTATTTTTTATTTCAACAGCTTCTGTTTATATCTTCTTACCTACTGATAAGCTCCATTATGTTTAATGAAAAATATACTTTCCCCTACTATTCCTTTCCATTAACCCGTGTAACAAACTCCTCAGATTATGTCTGTCCTTGTCTTCAGGCTGGCAGATAAACACTTTTGTATGGGATTAAAGAGAAGCACTCTCATATCTTTTCATTCTAAAGAACAGAAAGGTGGTGAAATAGCTACATGGGGCAATGTATGTCAGGCTCAACACATTTTTCCTTGATTGTAGTTGAGACAAGTAGTGAAGACAGCAGAGTGACTACAAGGATCTTCAGTATTCATGGATAGCTGCAAGATGACAAGCAAGCCAGAATGTTGTATCCCCATGCAGAATAACTTTGTAGGTCCACTCTCTACATCCCTATGTTTTATTTATGACACATAGGATAAATGTAAATCCCTTCTGGTTGTTTAATGAAGACCCCTTTTTGATGCATTTATCTAATTATTCTTTATCAATAGAAAATTGGAAGTCAGATATTGGGGTAAGTGTGGGAGGTCAGCTCCAACCTTTTAAAAGTGTTCCTATGAAGAGAAGAGAGGTATATGAAACTTTTAGATAGAAAGATAGTGAAAAGGAGAAAGACAGAAACTGGATTGCTTTGGGAGGACATGTTCAAAACCCACTGGTCCCTTCTGCCTCTTCAAAAGGTTTTTTTTTAATAACAATACCAAAGGTCAGGGCAAAAGAACTCCCCATTGGTTGATCAAATGACACCGCACAGAAAAACCAAGGGTAGATGCTTCCAAACACCTGTTAACCATGCTCATGGTGAAATCATCCCCTTATGTAGCCCTGCTGTTCTAAAGCAAGCTCAGATTCTCAGACCCTGAGTAAGTTCTCACTAGGAAACCTCTGTGGATCTCTACAGTTAAGAATCTGAATGATCAGAGAAGTGGTAGAGAAGCCACCAGTGACTTCATAACTCTTCCATTACTCTATCCAAAAGCATTGAGATCCTCTTTAAACCCTGTGTCTCTCTATCTGTCCTTAGTCCTCCAAAACCTCTATGGCAAATTTTGTTCAGCAAGTGGGTTTCTCTGCCCTCTGATTCAAAGCAAGCTTTACTGTCAGAATTTGATCAAAATATCACACATTTCCTCCTTTTTGTCTAAATAAAAAAGGAAGATTTCAACTCTAACCTAGTAAAACTATATATAAGAACAATTATCAGGTAAGAATTACATTCACAATGTCCAGTCCATTTGCATTTAGCAAATTCAGAAAAAATACTCCATTATCTATTCTATCTTGGTAATAGGTACAAATTTTTGTATCTAATTAACCTTTTATTCTAACTTGTATTACTAAACCAAAACAACCGTTTTTATCTCTCTCAACGTTTTACACTTTACATCTTTTTTGTGAATTTCTTTTCTGAAATTGTTAACAAGAAAAACTATAACTGTTTAGGCTTCAACTCAATCAGAGCCCTGAGAAGGATATAATATTACCCAAGTAAACAAGAAGTGCAGAGCAAGCAACCTCCAAAACTAAGAAATAAGAGAAACAGCTGGCTGCCTGGACAGTCACCAAAAGTTCCTTTGTAATGTCTAGGTCTATAGGCCAAAGATGAATGTCTGACAGTGTGAAGCAGCAATTTTGAAGGACTATCCCATCTTGTTTTGGCAAAGTTTGGCAGTCGCTTTATTTTGTGTCCTGTTTGTTCAATTTGGACAGCATAGTGTCAGCAGTTGAGGCGAGGGCAGCTTCTTGCCCAATGGCTAGCCTTGTGCTAGAAGGCCTGGTAGACCCAAATGAGATCTGATATGTGTTATACACAAGGGATGATTTCTATTTCTGATTATTTCCTGTAATTGAATAAACAACAAAGTTAATTCTGAATCTTCTGGAATAAGTTCAGTAGTTTCAGTATCTAAAACAACTGTTTCAGCATATTGAGAGTCAGTAACTATATTAAGAGGTTCTGGAAAATTTATATATATCATGAAAATAGCATATAATTCTAACTTTTAAGCAGAACCATAAGGCCATTGAGCAACTTTACTTAAATTTCCTGGCATCCTGAATTTCCTGATTTGTTTGCATCATCATAGATGTAGGGCTCCATTAATTGGTACTCCCTATACAATGTGAGGAAGGAGCCAATTAGTTATCTTTACAAACTAAAGTCTCTTGCTTTGGGGATATTAATTGGTAATCTCTCCCCAAAAAATTATTGCAAGCTCTTTGTCAATGTTAATTTTCTGTCCATAATGAGGAAACTTCAGCATGAGTAAAAGTACCACAGTTTTTTTTTCTGGTTCTATTCCTGCTAATTGACGAAGTCCTATTTTTTCTTACAGAATTAAATTGGAAACATTTTCTAAATAGGTCTTTAATTTTGTGTGGTAAAAATATCCATTCTAAGTTATCATCTTCTTTCTGCATTAGAATTCCTGTGTAGAAGGTCAAATAACAAGAATACAATCAGGCTCTGGATCCAAATGATGCACATGTGAATCCTGTAATTTCTACCAAAGACCATTCTATCTCAGCCTCAGATTATAATTTTTTTGGACTATTCAAGTCCTTATCACCTTGTAAGATTTGAAATAAATAACTGAGTTCTTGACTGTCAAACCAATTGTGGTCCTTACCAGTTAATATTACCCAGAAATTTTTGAAAATCATGAAGAGTTCATAATTGGTCTCTCCTGAATTTTACATTCTGCCATTGAATTTTTTGTGAATATATTGTATATCTTAGGTAATTAATAGAGTCTCCTCTCTGTATTTTTCAGGAGCAATTTGTAATCCTCAACAAGACAAAATTTTTTTTACTTCTTCAAACATTTTCTATAAGGTATCTGCATCTGAATCATCTAGTAAGACATCGTCAATATAATGGTTAATTATAGATTTAGGAAACTAATTACAAATTATTTCTAACAGCTGTTGTACAATATACTGACACAAGATAGGACTGTTTAACATTACCAGTGGAAGAATTTTCCACTGATATCTTTTAACAGGATGGGAATTATAAGTAGGCACTATGAAGGTAAATTTTTCTCTATCCTGTTCTTGCAAAGGTATAGTGAAAAAGCAGTCTTTAAATCAATCATTACAATAGACCATAGTTAGGTAATAGAGAAGGCAAGGGAAGTTCAGAGTGTAAAAAGTCCATTGGCTGAATCATCTTACTAATAACTCTTAGATCTCTTCCATTCTCTGTCTTCCAGATTTATTTTTAATGACAATTATGAAGAATTCCAAGGACTGGCAGATTCTTCATTATGCTGAGCATTTAGCTACTCTTGTACCAACTGTTCTAATGCCTGTAATTTTTCTGCTGTTAAAGACCATTGTTCCACCCAGACAGATTTGTCAGGTAACTGTGGGTACCTTTGAAAGGTCAACAGCTATTGTGCCCTCCTTATGTACAACCTGAATTGTTGGTGGCTGTTCTTTATAATATATTTTAATATTTTTATCAGAAATATACATTAATTTTTGGGTTGTTCTGAGATTGGAAGAATGTTAATTTGAGTATTCCATTGCTGTAACAAATCATGTCCCCATAAAGTATTGCTATGTTAGCCATATATGTCATTAATTTTCCTTTTCATGTTTCTAGCCCTACACATTAGAGCCATCTTTTGCTTTGTTTTATAATCCCTAAAATATGTTCCAATCCCTGAAATTTACCTCCTGAAGAGACCAATTTGTATGCCAATATTGGGGGCAAATATTGTTATATCTTCCCTTATGTCTACTAAACTTTCTATTTCAATGCCATTTATTTATGTTTTTAACTTTTAGTCTTATTTATAGAGGTTTGCCAAAATATTTGCTTTATGGTTTCTCCTGAAAATTTTGTTTTATCTTCTAAAGTTGTTCTGCTATTCAGAGCAGTATGGTTTTCTATAACAGGCATTAAGTCTTTTAATTGCTCTGTGGAAGAGTTTACCCAATAGCTATGAAGGATGATTGAACCAAATTTGACATGAGTGCCTGTGAGAGACCCCCTAAGGCATTTCCCAATAGCAAAGGGTTACCTTGCCTGTCCAATGTTGATCTGCATTCATTAGTCCATCAGCCTTTGCCATACCTTCTACATATTCCAGAAGGCTGAGGCCTTCTGTTTGAATTCTCTCTAGAAAAATCATTGTTCCTAGGAACACCTGGCCTACAATCTCCTTTTAAGATGATCTGGTTTACCACAACTAAAACATCTAACCTTGTGATTTTTCTTAAAATTTTTAGAAATCACTTCTCCTATCCAAGTATCATTGTAAGTGTGAGATCCAATATCAGCTGTATTTCTAATCCATTCATCTATGAGTGTTGATCTTGCCTTTAAAGGACTGATCATCCCTTTACATTCTGAATTAGCATTTTCAAAAGCCAAAGATTCAATTAACAATTGTCTAACCTTTGGATCTGATGTTATTCTATTTACAGCTGAAGTCAATCTTTGTAAAAATCAGGGAAGGATTCTTTTGGACCTTGTATAAATTTAGTAAATGGCTCAGTCCTCTTTCCTGATTCTTCAATCTTGTCCCAAGCATTCAAAGCTGCTGTATGGCAAAGGGCCAAGGTGTAATTATCAAGTGCAGTCTGTCTTTCCACATCAGCATGATGGCCCTCATTGAGGATTTGATCTTGGGAAATCTCATAACCTCTAGCTTTACCTCATTGTTCAATGACCCTAGCTTCATCTCTCCACCATGTTCTCCATTGTAACCGAGGACCAGCTTCCAATACTGCTGTAACTAAATCTTTCTACTCTTGTAGAATAATTCTGTTCCAAATGGCCTATAAGTTTAATATCTGCTTCACAGAAGATGAATGGATACCACATGAAAATATTGCTTCCTTAAATCTCTTCATATCTAATATTTCTATAGGATACTAGTTAACTTCTGAACAGCCTTGGGATGTCTATCATCTAGTGGTCATTCTTGAATGGTAATTGGATAAATTAAGGTTGGTTTTCTAATAGACTTGGGCCACTCCTCTTCAATTTCAAAATGCAATGTTGAATTAGCTTCTGCTCTAAACTCTTTTGTCTTTGTGTGAATGTTTTTCACTTTTAAGTCAATTTTTCCCATTTGGCACTGATATCAAACAACTTTTTGAGATAAAACATGAATTACCAAGATGATAATGATTATAATTGACATTATATCAGTCCCAGCTATGGTGATTTTATGTGGGAGACCACAGAGGTTTCCTAGTGAGATCTGAGCTTGTTTTACCCAGCAGGGCTGCATAAGGAGATGGATTGACCATATACATCATTACCAGGTGTTTGGAAGGGTCTGCACTTAGCTGTGCTAGGGGACGTCGTTTCTCCACCTTTTGGCATTCCTTTAAAAAATTCCCTTTAGAAGAGACAGAAGGGGCCAGTGGATAAGGATCCAGGCCCTCCCAAGGCTATCTTGTGTTTCTATCTGTCTTTCTTTCCCTCTATATTTCTATCTATATCTCTTATCCCTCACTCCTCAAGAGTGCTGTGGGGATAAAAAGTGGGAGCAGGTCCCCCACAATTATCCTGTCATTTAATTGTTCCATTTTCAAACCATTCATTGTGGAACTACACAGAGACCTAATTTCCTATATCATAATATTTCCAATTTTTAATCAGTGCACAAAATCTTCCAAAAGCTCTTATGTCATTGTGACATAATTAGCCATAGGGGTGGAAATTCTAAAATGAACAACTGTAGCCAGAAGTTTTCTCCAGTCGTGCAGAATCTCTCCCACCCACGCCACACAGCTGCTTGATCCCAAATAAACACACATAGGCTTATATTATTTTTAAACTATGGCAACACATATTCACAGCACACAGAAAGACATCCACAACAAACAGCATCAATTATTACTAGAAAAAATTTAAGTTCATATGTATATCAATTAAATATGATTATAAATATAAATATTATGATTATGATTATAAATATAAATATTATGATTATATTTATTAATATAATATTATGATTTATTAATGTAAATATTATTAATATTTACATTATTGATATTATTAATATAAATATAAATATTATGATTTATTAATGTAAATATTAATATAAATATTATATTACATTATATTATATATTAATATAAATATTATATTTATTAATATTATTAATAAATGTTATTATATTTATTAATATAAACATTATGATTTATTAATGTAAATATTAATATAAATATTATGACTTATAAATATTATGATTTATTAATATTACATTTATTTATATTTATTAATATTATATTTATTAATATAAATATTATGGTTATGATTATGATTATAAATATAAATATCAATTAAATATGATATGTATATCAATTAAATAAATTTTCATTCTTACATCAAATGAAGGTTTGATACATATAGTAAACTAATTAATAAAGCTGTAAGGGAAATATTGAGTAATTCACTCAATTACTACAAGCCAGTATCTTCAGACTTTTTATTTATAAGGATATAACAGTCAAAACTAAAACATGAGATTCTAACAATGTACAAAAGATGACAACACAGCCACATCCAAATGTATAAAAGCAAATACTAAAACATGTTTTAGTTATAGTAGCTGTGAGTAAGCAAATCATGCTTTTAATTACAGAAACAGATGTGTACTAAGTAGCACATAAATAGGACAAATGTGATGATAAGTGGCACCTGCCTTGAACACAAAATTATACTATAAATGTGTGTGTGTGTGTGTGTGTGCACACACACGTGTGCATATGTGATCAGTTTATAACAACTTCATAGCAAATAGAAGGGCCACCTATAATAAATAAGGGCCCTATTTCTATTTTATAGAATGCAATATAATTTAATAGCATAGAATATGTACAGAATAGAGTGAATGTTTTCATATTCTACATTTATCAGCATTTTAGGTACTGAAATTTTTACTGCACAATATAAAGTATTAACGTCAGTTTGGTAAACATATTATTATTATTATTTAGAGAGAAATGAAGACTGATTACGTCCATTGCAATTCTCACTGACATTAACCATCAATCAGGATATAAAACTAATGTTGATATTAGTGGGCTGAGCTGAAGAACAAATTAGTCTGTGATTCAGACTATCTTAGTGATAATTAATACAGGATTTAATAAGATGTGACTTCAAAATAAACAAGTTGCAATGTGAATGCTGTGAAAATTGTAGTATTGCTAGAAACAAGTTCATTATTTAAACCAGCTGTAGCCTGTTTCACCCTGCTGCAGCAGGCTGCTAGCTTCTGCAGAAGTCAGTGGTGACTGATTTATGTCAGATTGAGACACACATTTTCTCTTTTCTCAGGTTTTATCTTCTTCTTTTATTATCTTTGTTAAATGTACGTATTTCCTACTCACTTGACATAAACTGGAGCCATACCATTGAAATGATAACAGATTGGACTCAGCTTAATGACTTCTACCTTCAGTGAAGAAGAAAACAGGAAAAAAGAATTCCTCACAGTATCACCATGCATCATTCAGCTCAACTTTTCTCTTCTGGGTTATTTTTCTCATAATTACTTGAGATGTCCGAGATTTCTTTAAATGTATCAGAGTTTTACTTCTGGCCATTCTTGCACATTCAAAATGAAGTATAAACATATCACTATTGGTGAAATTATTAAGGCCACTCCACGTAGTTAAAAGGATATTTATTTAATGGCGTAACTTACAAATTAAGGGATAGGTAGGTCACAGGTTCTGGGGAAGGTGTATCACAGTCCAGCGATGTTCTCTGGAGCTCTGCTCGGTCCACCTCCACCGTTCAGGGTCCCGGAACAGAGAGCAGTGGCCCATCTAGATCTCAGGTCTCCAGGTGCCTCCCCTGGCCCTGAATCATAAGCATGACAGTTGCCAGAGTCTCAATGGCGGTTGGAACTACATATCACCTTAAAAATAGTAGGAAAAGCATAGCTGAGCCATGCCTTGAAGTCATACAGATCAGATCCCCACATGAGCTCTCACCCTGTTTGTCACTATCTTACTATGTCTGTGAAGCATAGAAACCTGGATTGACTCTAGCAAAAGGGCTAAAGACACAGAATGGGTTCAGATACATTCAGATTCAAATTGCTATTCCTCTAGGTAATTTTAATGAGGCCTATCACTCTCCCAGTCTCACCTGGCTCATTCTTGAAGCAACAATAATGAAGTATTTCCTGAATTACTATGTGAGAAGTACTCAGCAAGGTGCACAGTGTACATCAGCCTCCTGATAAATGGTAGTACAGGATGTTGATACTAGTCCAATTGGGTACTTTAGGAATTTTTTTTTTTGAGTGTGGGGAGTGGATTACAAGTGAGCACCAGTATGCCTGACTATACTTAAGAAAAATTTCTGTCACATTTTTTATTTGATCCTAAAACCTTCCTTATAATGCACATGATTGATATTAACATGAACATTCATCAGAAAAAGAAATCAAGGCGCACCGAGATTATAACTCAATGCATTGAATGTCCTTAACAACAAGATTGTCTCAATTACAATCCACTCAGGTTCTAACTACACATTCCTATTCTTCTATCTACTCAGCTAAGTATTTCACAGTAACTTTCAAACTGCAGAGGTGTCCTATGATGCCACCATAAAAGTTTCAGTTGGAAAGTTAATAGCATACTATGCCATCCACTACTGACAAGTCACTATAAACAAATATTTGTTGGATTTATCAGATCTTTATCTCAATTTCTGACTCCTGAATTTTGATTATACTGGAACAATTTAGGAAATTGCTTCACCAATAGCTATAATTTCATAGTTTTCCTTGTTATCAAATTCATAAAAGAAACTTACATAAGAGATATAAAATTTATAAGGTTAAAAACATAAAAGCTTAAGTTGTTTATCTAAGAAGATGTTTTAAGGTCTAAAGAGATAGTTTTAAGAATGTAATACAAGTTATGATAAAAAAAATGGTTTAGACATAAAACTTTAAATTCACCAAGATAAGATAGATAAGAATATTTTCTCCAAATACAAATGGAAAAAAATACTTGCTAATTTATAGTCTCAATTTAGAGGCTGTGTGAAATTCAAATGTAAGTATTTTGTAAGCAATTTTGACATTGATGCTGCAGAAACAACCCTAAAGCCTTATAAATGTGATGTGGGGGGATTTTGAAACCCATAAAGTGAAACAGGAAGGTATATTCCCACCTCATTATTTACACAGAATGGAATGTCCTTTGTACTAGAGGCACTCATGGAAACTGCTCAAACAGGAAATTTTAAAAATATACTCCAACTACAAGTTTCTTTCCTTCAATAAAGGAAAAATTCTTAAACTAGGCACACAAACTACATCCAACTAAAAAAATCCTTAAAATCCCCAAATATTTGAAAGACAGGGAAGAGACAATACATAGAAGAGAGAAAGCTGTTTAAAAAACATGTTGAACAATGAAGAAAAATTCAGAATATGTTAATAATTTCTACCTACCATAACTTTATAAAACATGCTAGATATATACTTTGTTGGAAATCTAGAACATATCAAATTAATAATCATTAAAATCCATCGATCCCAATAAAATCACAAAGAGATGTCAAGTGATACTTCATATATATCAGATATATAGAAATGAAAAACTGTAAAAGTAAACACGACAATGGAGACTTTATTCACACGTTTGAATATAGTACAAATTAGAGAGGGTTCAGCAATAAGTATGAAACTTGGACATGTGCATCCACTAAAGATGAGAACAGCTCAAAGAAGCTCTCAAGAAACATATGCAAAAATGTTAATGGAAAAGTTCTCTACAAGAGTCAAGAAGAGACTGAAAAGATTGATTAAATACAGCATTGCTGAATGCACTGGAGTATGTTCTCCTCAGAGGATTTCAAATAAAATTAACAATAGATTAAAGAATGCTACAAAGTCAAAATAGATAAATATCCAATGAAATATCTTAGTGAATTAAATAAACTAAAAAGGAATGCACCCAGTGGGTACTATTCCAATTATCAGCAAATTAAGTTACATTATTTGATTGTCTATTAATAATTGTTGGAGATAAATATATAGGAAAGAGAAAGTCCAAGTCAGGGATGTAGCTGGTGATAAACATGAGAAAGAGAATGGAAAAGCTGTATGTGTAGCCACACTGCTGTAATCAGGAAATAGTAGAGGTAGAAGGGTTCCTTTGAGTTCAAGGCCAGTGTCAACTACATAGTGAAGTCCAGGCTAGCCAAACCTACAGTGTGTCTCTCTGTCTCAAAAAGAAATAAATATTACACATATAAATACAAATTTAAAAAAATAAAGGGAAAAATCTAGGGGTTAGAAAAAAGTCATCCTATTTTTTTTGGTGTTTTCATTTAAATGACTTGTTCATTTTAGTTTAATCAATATTTTCAATGACTGTGTAGTCAGAATAAGAGCTGGCAGCTGGTTATGAAGAGATAAGTATTTAAAGAATATGAAATTGGACAAATGTAGAGAAGTGAAGAAAAGCAGAGAAGGGAGATAGTCTTTCCAGACAATATTTTTAATAAAAATGCAAATAATTATGTGTGTGAGGAAAGCCCCAATATGGCTAGAAAGAAATATTTCCCAATTCATTTCATTCAGTTTTTTATAATGTATTCAATTGCTGTGACTTCTACATCCATGATTTGGTGACTTAGAGGCAGATAGTGGACAAACAGAAAAGGAAACTCATTTGACAAACATTTTGCATGCAGAATTAATAGAGATTCTGGAGTGGCTTAATGAAAATTGTGGCCACGATGAACCTCAAGATTTTTCTCTGTACCTTCCAACAAATGGAGCCACAGAAAGGCTAGAATGACTGGAGAATCTGTAGATTATGTTGAGCAGGAGGGGACAGAGTGACTGTTGTAGCTTCAAAGATGGAGGTTATTGTTCATTTGTATATAGTCCTTAAGAGAAAGCAGTCTAGAGACATTCATCAGAGGATTGTGGACACGTTACTGAAAGTTGTAAGAATGGAATCAAATTATCCAGGGCAGGTATTTATAGTGTACCTCTAGAATGCACAGACTACATTCTGAAGAAATCTAATATTTAGAAGTAGGATTATGAAGCAAGACATGATGATGCATATGCAGAAACAGAAAACTACAAGAGGGCTATTATTCTTGGAAGACAAGAGTAGATTTGGAATTGGACATGTGGGAAAGCCAATATGGAGGCATGTGCCTGTAATCTTAGCACTCTGGAGGTGAAGGCAGAGGATCAGCATGGCAAAGTCATCCTTGACTATATCGTGAGTTAGAAGCCAGCTTGGGTTACATGAGAATCTGTCTCAACAGCAACAACAATAACTAAAACCACAAAACGAAAATAATGATCTACAAGAAGAGAGACTGTCAAGAGTAGATACAGCATTTCCTAGCTCGTCAGGATTTCTCAGGCATATATTATGTATGTATAAATATTTTTAAGTTTTTAATTCGCTTTGTAATTGTACATAACCAGGACAGGGAGGAGCCAGAAACCAGAATTTGAAAAATGGAAATCTATAATAAAAGATTATAAATTCTAGAACTATCTTGGTACAAGCACTTGACATCCTTCTACTGGTAGACAGAGGAGGAAGGATCAGAAGTTCACAGTGACCCTCATATATACCTCAGGCCAGTCTGTGCTATGGGAGAGAGGGGGGAAGGTGGGAGGAAACAGAGACAGAGAGAAAGATAGGAGACAGAGGACAGGAAATTCTATATAGTAAAGTATTTTAACTCTGATAAATTCAAGAAAAACCTTGGTAGAGCTTAGCCTCTAGACATTAGAAACACAAATTACTTTCTGAATAGAAAACAAGGATTTGTTGACCCCATGACTTACAAGGGGCTAGCCTGTTGACATTCTGATTTTCTCACCACTTTTAAAGACTTTGCCAGTAGACACAGGAGTGAGTTCCCCATTATAAAATAGGAATTGCAGTAGTGGTTTCTTGGTTGAAAGAAATATTTTACTTGGCTATCAAGAGATTCATAGTATTTTAGGTTATATAAAATCCTTAGATTGCTCTTGTCAAATTCTGATTGAAAGTGGATTAACATGTATGAATGATTCACAGCTACCTACCAGAGAAATTGAGGGCAGGAGCATGGAGTATTCTAGCCCACATAAATAAGTGGAAAGCAAAGCTTTATAAGAGATACCAGTGACATAAAACCTGTTCCACGTTGTTTTAAAACCTATCCACTTATTTTCTCTTAGGTATCACTCTTTAAATTTATGTAAGACATGGATAATGTGACTGGAGGAGCATCTGCTTTCCAGCTATCTAGGAAATGCATCAGTGATGTTTCTATCACCTTGGAAATTGTTAGTGTCATTCCACTGAGTAAAAAGATGCTATGTGGATTTGATGAACTTCCCTTGGTGTTTTGTACTGTAAGCATAGATCATTTGGGAATAGTGAATCTTGTCTTTATCTCTATGTCAGGATAACTGAGCATTCATTACTTAATGTTTTGGTTTTCTTTCTGTATTTGTTCACTGCTGTGGGATGTTCTGTATGTCCCATGGGAGCCTGTTCTTGGGTTCCTCGTGGCTTTACCCAGCAGGTCCGCATAGAGGATGATTAGGACCATGGGCCTGAGTGCAGGTGTCTGACATGGTCTGCACTTGGCTGTGCTGGGGGATGGTCTGTATGGCAAATGTGTTGCTCTGGTTGGTCAATAAATAAAACCTGATTGGCCATGGCTAGGCAGGAAGTATAGGCAGGACTAAGAGAGAGAAGAAAAGAAAGAAAAGGAAGACAGAAGGAGTCACTGCCTGGAGCCACCGCCAAGACAAGCAGCATGTGAAAATGCTGGTAAGCCACGAGCGACATGGCAAGGTATAGATTTGTAGAAATGGATTAATTTAAGCTATAAGAGCAGTTAGTAAGAAGCCTGTCATGGCCATACAGTTTGAAGCAATATACTTGGTTGGGTCTGAGCGGCTGTGGGACTGGTGGGAGACAAAGATTTGTCCTGATTGTGGGCAAGGCAGGAAAACTCCAGCTACAGTTCACAGATAAATACAACAGTAATATACCAGGTGCTTGTTGCAAACAGAACTAAAAATATCAGGCTTTCCCATGGGATTTCGTCTGTTGGCTGATGTGGTCCTGATGTGAATGTCCAAAGCATCTCTTTCAACTACCCAATAGATGGTGCTTTCAACCAGAGATCAGCATTCCAGTCTCTGCTTCTTTTCTCTGGCCTCTTGGTAGTAACTGTCTTCAAACTAACATTTGAACACAAGTCATTGACAAAAGTGATTGTGTTTTCATGGAGAATCTTAAACTGCTTCATTAATCACAGAATATCAGGTGAAGAATCGTTACAAAAACAACAATTGACCAAACAGTAAGTACAGTAAATGTGTAATCCTTCCCTTGTTTCTCTGTCTTCCTTTTCTGCCTTTATGTCTTTTTGTAAGAAATACACTGTTATGGTTATGGAGCCATTTCCTCAGAACTGAAACATTCTTCCCTGGATGAAGGCCCTTCAGACACAGGAAGTAAATGGTAAATATTGGAACTCATGAGATTCACCAAGTTGCCTCCCCTGTAAGGTTACACAAGTAGTTGCAGCTTCTGGAGCAGAGAGATGGTGGGGTCTGCAGGCTGTCTTTGATTCCCCTAGGAGCTCTAGGACACACCTTCAGTGCAATCTCCCCCATTACAGGGTGACCTTGAGGTCTGGGAATTACCAACCCTCTTGTAAGTAATACCAGTAAACACGTAAGTTCAGTTAGATATACCTTTATTGAGTGATGTTCTTGGCCCATTGCCTGTTCTGTATCTGGAGTTTACTTACTTTTGTCCATTTTTCCCCAAGAAAAGCCACACAGCATCTACTAGTGGATATGATTGGTCCTTTCTTAGAATAAATTTTCTAAGAACCTTTTACCTGATCCTGAAAATTTGCAAATTTTCTTTACAAATACAGATGTTCAACATTATATCAAAAGGAAAATAATATTTTAGGTGCCAACTTAGTATTGTGGTCTGAATGAGAATGTCTCCTGTAGGCTCAGCTACTTGAACATTTTCCCCAGTTGGTAGCTCTGTTTGGGGTGATTAGGAGACACAGTCTTGCTGAAGGAAGTATGTCACTGTGAGCAGACTTTGTGTGTGTATAGCTTCACCCCACATCCAGTTATTTCTCTATGCCTTGTGTTTGGGTTCAGGAGGTAAGCATTCATTTTCTTGTTATTGCCAACATGTCTGTCACTTGCTGCCATGCTTTCCTGCCATGATGGACTCTTATGCTTCTGTAACCACAAAGCCAAATAAACATTTTCTTGAATAAATTGCCCTGATGATAGCATTTTATCACAGCAACAGCAAAGTACATAATTTTCTTAGTGTATGATTTTGATCAATACATAAGTTGCACTTGTTGGGAGACAAAAATTCACCTTTGTAGGGAGTCTAATCCCCATTTTTAACATTTACCACAGGAGGTGTAGTAAGGGTAAACATTGGCCCAATGAATGTATATCAACAAGGGACAGACAAGGTAATCCTTTGCCTCTGCCCTTGGGAAACTCCCAGAGGACCATCATGCAGGCCCTCACAGCAAATTCAGTTCTGATCTTTCCTGCCATCATAGAATAAACCCCTTCTCAGAGCAATTAAATAACCAAATGCCTGTTGAAATAAATCACGCTGCTCGGGGTGATAGAATAGTTGTGATAGGGAGAATAAGAAATTCAGAGAAACAGTTAAGTGAATTTTTTTTGGCAAACTTCTATAAAAGACCAACATTAACAATAAGAATAAATGATGTTCTCTTGGAAGGTTTATTAGACATAGGTGTGGATGTTACAATAATTGCACCAGAATTTTGGTACCCAAATTGGCCTCTTCAGGAGGTAAATGTTCAGTTATTAGGGATTGGAACATTATCTCAAGTGGAACAGAGTGCAAGATGATTCAAATATATAGGACCAGAAGGACAGAGAGGAAAATTAAAGCTATATGTGCCTAATAAAGCCATGAATTTATGGGGCCATGATCTATTACATCAATGGAATACTCAGATGAAAACTCTTCCAACCTCAGAAACAAACCATAAACTAACACATGTTTCTGAGAGAAATATTAGGAGGTATTATTATAAAGAGTAGTCACTGACCATCCAGATTGTACAAGAACAGGGCACAACAACTGATGATCTTTCAAAGACACCAACAGCTCTACCTTTAAAATGGTTAAGAGGCAAGCCTGTATGGGTTCAGCAACGGCCTTTAACAACAGAGAAACTCCAGGCTTTAGACGAGCCCGTTAAATGCTCAGCATATTGAAGAATCAACCAGCCCTTTGAATTCTCCTGTATTTGTTATTAAAAAGAAATCTGGTAAATGGAGGATGGTAACAGACCTTAGAGCAATTCGCAAAGTAATTCAGCCAATGGGCTCTCTACAATCCAGAATTCCTTTGCCTAATCTGTTACCTAAAGGATGGCCTCTTATAGTTATCAATTTGTAAGACTGTTTCTTTTCAATATCCTTATAAGAAAAAGACAGAGAAAGATTTGCCTTCATAGTACCTACTTATAATAATTCTCAATCAGTTAAGAGATATAAATGGAGGGTTCTCCCATAGGGAATGTTGAATAGCCCAACCTTGTGCCAATATTTTGTACAACAGCCATTGGAAGTGATATATAAAAATTTTCCTAAATCTATAATTTATCATTACATGGATGATATTTTACTAGCTAACTCAAATGCAGATAATTTAGAAAGAATGTTTGAAGAAGTAAAGAAAATTTTGCCTTGTTGGGGATTACAAACTGCTCCTGAAAAGATACAAAGAGGAGATTCTATTAATTATTTAGGGTACAAAATAGGTCTACAAAAATTAGATCCCAAAAGGTGCAAATTAGGAGAGATCAATTATGGACTCTTAATACTTTCAAAGACATTTCCCATATATGAACTGTTCTTGAGGTGAAAAATGATGAACTGCATACTTTGTTCAAAACCTTAGAAGGTGACAAGGATTTAAATAGTCCAAGAGAATTATTAGCTGAAGCTGAGAGAGAATTGACCTTGGTGGAAAAGAAAGTACAGGAAGGACATATGGATGGTGTGGTTCCAAAGCTCGATGGCATTTTGATTATTTTACCCTCTAAGCATTCTCCTACAGTAACTTTAATGCAGAGGGAAGATATTGCATTGGAATGGATATTTCTACCATATAAACAGAGTAAAAATTAAAAATTTATGTGGAAAAGATCTCTGATTTGATTTTAAAGGAAAATTGAGGTTTCATCAATTAGCAGGAATAGACCCAGCAGAAATTGTAGTACCTTTAACTAAGGATGAAATTGACAAATTATGGGCAGAAAATGAACCTTGGCAAAGAGAGTGTAGTAAATTTTTGGGATAGATTAACAGTAAATATTCCAAAAGTGATAGAATTCAACTTATAAAGAGAGCTGATTGGATTCTGCCTCAAATTGTTCAGGAAACACCCATATCTAGAGACTGTACATTTTATACAGATGCAAACAAACAAGGAAAGACAGGTTACAAATCAGAAAATTTAAATAAAGTGGTTCAAAGTCCTTATAATTCAGTTCAAAAATCAGAATTGTATGCTATTCTGTTGGTATTAATGGATTTTTCTGAACCTTTCAACATACTTACTGACTTTTAGTATGCTGAAAGGGTAGTTTTATGTATTGAAACTTCAGAATTTATCCTTGATGATTCAGAATTAACTTTGTTGTTTATTCTGTTACAAGATATAATCAGGAATAGGAAGCATCCCTTATATATAACTCATATCTGATCCCATACATGTCTGTCAGGCCCTCTAGCACAAGGCAATGATGAGATTGATAAACTATTGATAGTAAATGTACTAGAGGTTTAAGAATTTCATAAAATACATCATGTCAATAGTAAAGCTTTGAAAAAACATTTTTTCATAACCTGGCAACAAGCCAAAGAAATTATAAGGAATTGTCCTACTTGCTCCTTTTACAATCAGACTCCATTACCAGCAGGATGTAACCCAAAGGGTACTCAGAGGAATGAAATCTGTCAGATGGATGTATTTCACTTTGCAGAATTTGGAAAACTGAAATATGTACACCATACCATTGATAATTATTCAGGATTTCAATGGGCAACTGCTTTGGGTACTAAAAGAGCCAATTCTGTAATCACCATTTGCTAGAAGTTATGGCCATCATGGGTATACCTACACAAATCAAAACTGACAATGCTCCATCATATGTCTATGTTAAAATGAAACAATTTTTTGCTTATTAAAATGTGAAGCATGTTACAGGTATACCACATAATCCTACAGGCCAAGCAGTTATAGAAAGATCAAATTGAACTCTAAAAGATATGCTAAATAAAAAGAAAAGGTAACAAACCCCCCCAGAAGTAGATTACATAGTACTCTATTAACTTTGAATTTTCTCAGTGCTAATGAGAAAGGAACAACAGCTGCAGAGAGACATTGGATAATAGAAAAAACTACAGAATTAAATCAGCCTATATACTTTTAAAAGGTGCTGATCTTGGAATGGAAACCAGGATATGTGTAATGTTGGGGACAAGGTTTTGCTTTTGTTTCTACAAGAGAAGATAAGCTATGAATACCATCAAAATTGATAAAGTTTCAATTTGAACAAGAGAGACCTCTTAATTAGAAGAGGTGATAGTTCATCAACCAGCATGAACATCCAATTTAATCTAATTTTTGCTACTAACAAATGCTTTTCATTTAATCAGATATAACTTGCCAAAAGGGAACCTCCCCAAAGTTAGTCTTGGGGAGGGTTTTTGTTTTTGTCTTTCAGGAGAATGAAGGCTAAGGAATATGAAGAACACTGAACAAATGAGACATCTGAAGAAAAAGGACAAATCATTTAGAAAAAATATCCCAAGAAAAAGAGTAAATTGATCTATTGGTATATCACATATAAAATTTCATAATTCTTCCTAAATGTTTGTTTCTGCTCTTCTCTACAGACACTTCACACAAATCGTCTTTATGTAGTCCCAGTTCAATTAAAAATTAAAACTGGTTTTGGAGTTGAAGAATGGCTCTCTCCTTCTCTAAACACAGCATGTTGTTAAAAGGAAAATGCAAAATCTCTGTATCATGTCATAAGGAAGATCCATCTGATATGGGACAGAATAAAACCAAAAGATTAAGGGACTATTCTATTGCCACTAATCTCAATTCTTGGTTCTATTTTGATCCTTAAAACTTTTCTTAAGGGGACCCCCCGGGAACGCCGCGCCAATTTAGGGCGCTGCGGGACCCGCTACCCGGGACGCCCGTCCCTCCCCGGGCCTCTGCTCGCTTGCCCGCCCGCGAGTCCGTTCCCCTCGTCGGCCTCTCGGATCGGGGACGTAGGGCGAGCTGAGAGTAGGCCCGGGGAGGGTGGTGACCACCGCGGAGGAGCTGTGGCTGTCAAGATGATAGAGGTACTGACAACTGACTCTCAGAAACTGCTACACCAGCTGAACACCCTGTTGGAACAGGAGTCTAGATGTCAGCCAAAGGTCTGCGGCTTGAAACTAATTGAGTCGGCACATGATAATGGCCTTAGAATGACTGCAAGACTCAGGGACTTTGAAGTGAAAGACCTACTCAGTCTAACCCAGTTCTTTGGCTTCGACACGGAGACATTTTCCCTAGCTGTGAATTTACTGGACAGATTCTTGTCTAAAATGAAGGTACAGGCGAAGCATCTTGGGTGTGTTGGACTGAGCTGCTTTTATTTGGCTGTCAAATCGATAGAAGAGGAAAGGAATGTCCCATTGGCTACTGATTTGATCCGAATAAGTCAGTATAGGTTCACGGTTTCTGACTTGATGAGAATGGAAAAGATTGTGTTGGAGAAAGTATGTTGGAAAGTCAAAGCTACTACTGCCTTTCAATTTCTGCAACTCTATTACTCACTCATTCAAGAGAACCTGCCATTTGAAAGGAGGAACGATCTTAATTTTGAAAGACTAGAAGCCCAACTTAAGGCATGCCACTGCAGGATCATATTTTCTAAGGCAAAGCCTTCTGTGCTGGCATTGTCTATCATTGCTTTGGAGATCCAAGCACTAAAGTATGTAGAGTTAACAGAAGGAATCGAATGTATTCAGAAACATTCCAAGATAAATGGCCGAGATTTGACCTTTTGGCAAGAGCTTGTATCCAAGTGTTTAACTGAGTATTCATCAAACAAGTGTTCCAAGCCAAACGTTCAGAAGTTGAAGTGGATCGTGTCTGGACGCACTGCCCGGCAACTGTGGCACAGTTACTACAGAATAACTCACCTCCCAACAATCCCGGAAACAGCTTCTTAGCTGGCAAATCTGGTTGTTATCCTCTCTATACAGAAAATTTTCCAGAGTGATAATTTTCTTCTACAACTGAAGAACTGAAATACTATCTTCAATATAAACAATATGGGATTAAAATAGTAAAGGGAAAAATGACTGTTGATCTAGTTAGTGAATATTGGAAGGCATTTACCATGTACAATGCACAGCAGTCTCAAGAGAAAGGACTTAGCAAACCTCTATATGTTAACACTTTCGTCAAATTATTAGCTTAGGAAAGAGAATCCTCCAAACCTGAATTTATAAAAGTAGTTAATGAAATAATATTTTTTAAATTACATATCACCTCACTGTAAGTTATTTAAAGTTACTTAAACCCAAGCAGAAGGATGAAACAAAAAGTTTGACCCACATATGAACAAATTCAAGTCCTTTTGTTGATTAAGAAAACATAGTATGCACTTGGGTGATGTACTTACAAAGTGATATAGGGCAGAGAGTCTCCACATTAGGTTTCTGGAAATTGCTGAGGTGTCTCAATTCTATATTTAGTATTTTATCTCTAAGCAGTTGGTCCATTACAGGTAATTATATGCTTAAAAAATATAAACTTAGTCCCCGATACATATACATTTTTGCCATCTAAATTTCTTAATCATAGCAAAGATTTATCTTTTTTATGATTAAAGCTAAATGTTGCCAGGCGTTGTGGTGCACACCTTTAATCCCAGCACTCAGGAGGCAGGGGTAGGTGGAAGGTGGATCTCCGTGAGTTTGAGGCCAGCATGATCTACACAGTGAGTTCCAGGACAACTAGAGACCTATATAATAGAGAGACCCTGTCTCAAAAAACACCAAAAAAGAAAAAAAAAAGTAAATGTTGCTGGAAAGATGGTTCAGCAGGTAACGGTGCTTGCCCCCAAGCCTAACAACCTGACTTCATTCCCTAGGATGCACATGATGGAAGGAGAGAGCAAATTTCCATCAGTTCTTCTCTGACATATGCACATGCTCCCCCCTCCCCCTGCAATCGCAACACAATACACATATGATCATGCATTTTAGATAACATCAGTTCACCTTTAGTAGCTCCAAGTACGTAGGCAGATTTCTGTTAAATTGGGTTTGTTGTTTGCTTAGGCAGTAGGATTGCGGTAGCAACAACAACAACAACAAAAACATTTTCCTGAAGTCTATCTCTGCCACTCTGACCATGAGTATCCTATGGTACAGAATTTAAGCTATGAAACCTCAGCACATCAGCACGTTAGCAGAATGGTCTCAGTGTTGGGAAAACTGAATCCAGGTTTGGTAGAGCTATGCTTAGATTTGAATTCACCTATGAAACATTCAAATCAAGGCTAAAGATATAAATGTGAAGTAAAACTGTGAACCTTCATTTTAACATTGATCTAACTTCCTAGGTTGGATCAATATATACTTAGGTGGTATTGAAAATGGTAAACTACTTAATTTAAATCTCAAAATTTAAATTACGAGGTTTACATCAAAACCAACATTTCACAAATGCACTTTTAAGGTATTATAAAGGGTTAATTTAAGCAGTAAATGGTTTCTTGGCACCCATAACCAAGTAATAGCTAATTTAGAGGTGGGATTTTTATTGCTATATGAGAATTACATTTAAACTTGTGGGTGTTTTATATAAAGCAGATCTCACAAGTTTTGAAAATTTAATATTTCTTTTAGAGAATAGGTTGTTTGTATCCATGATAAAAGAATAATTCTAGAGAATTGCTGCTTCAATCTAGTCCCATTTGAAAAAATTTGTTTCTACTGTATTAATAACTGGATGAATGATCACTCTGAAAATGTATTTATTGCACTGAAATTAGTTCAGTCTTGATAAAGCACTCCAGAAGTTGTTTTTTTTAACCACAGACAGTTTTTATAAAACTGCCTCTGCTTCTAATGTATTTTGTTTTAAAAGAAAGAGTAATTTGCAAAACTTCTACTGTGTCTTAAGGGTAGTAAGGAGGCACTCCATAAGACTGCCGAAGTTGTGCTCAGATTCTCAGTGCTGGCCTTGATTGTATCATCTCCACTGTTAAACTGTAGGCTGCTCCTCAGTGCACTGTGCAGCCTGAGTCCACCCAGAGTGGCTGTAACCGTTTTGACATGTAATGGATAATGACTACTGAAAAATAAACCAAAGAACAGGAGTATTTCATCGTTAACCTTTGTGAACCATGTTTCATGGATAACTTTTCAGTTCTTTCTGAAGGCTGATGTTCCTCCATTTGAAAAACAATGTTGATTTTGAGTGGACTGAAGTAAACTAACCAACTACCATTATGTTTTGACTAAGGAATATACCTTTCAATAAAGTTGTTGAAATGCAAAAAAAAAAAAAACTTTTCTTAAGGTATGAATTTTATATCATTTCATAAAATTAATATATATTTTTTTAACTTTTGTTATAATATTATTGGTCATATAGAGTACTAACTAAATCTAGAAAAAAGGCTTCATTTAGTTGCCTATACATGTTTTTGTGTTGGAGTCTATATCAGTTTTCTTCAGGGAATCATTACCAGGCCTAACATCGAATTTGAAGTTTCCAGTAAGATGATGCGGCCCCACATGGACAATAACAATAATACCACTAAGCTGAAAAACATCACCAAAAGATCAGCTTTGGACTACAAACTGCTCAGGACAATTTCGAGATGGCTAGATGAGATGATCCAGCCTTGCAGACTATTTCAGCTATGACTTGAGATAAGCCCTGCACTTTTGCATTATGCAGAGACTAGACAACAAATGATACAGCTACCACTCTGGAACTTGACAATTAACCCAAAATATTTCTTTTCAGGATCCTCTAAAGATGCCTTCACACACAAACAGTAGGAAGTAATTTTAAGAACATGCCACCTATATTCCCAAGAGGTAGGTGGGTGAATTTTGGTCTTTCAGTGTGTTTCAGGTTTGGAATAGTTGTCATTGTTTAGGAGGGTTGTTTACAAGTTGTTATTGTTAACGGCAGGAAAAAGGGTAAATAAAGGAGATTAGATGTAAGGTTCTTGTTTGAAAAAAAGGAAAAGAGGGGGTATCAATAGGAGGTAGATTATTTAATCTACTCTGAATAAAGGAGGTATAGAAATGATGGAATAAAGTGTAGATCATTTATTCTACTCTGAAAAAAAGAGAATATAGATATGATATAGATAAAAAGATAGATTATTAAATCTACTTTTAAAAGACAACCGCTAGTTTTAAATACTTTACGTTGGATTGGATTTTTATATATTGTATACAAATTATATATATTGAGATTGATATTGTGAGAAAATGCTGTACATATATTTCTAATCTTGTTCAGGATATTGTACCTATACAGTTCATTTAACAATGCAATGCAAATTGCTATTCCTTGAGTGTTATTATTACCAACTATTAGGATATAAAGAAATGAAAGTTAGTAGACATTACAATAGAACTTGTAGTCATATTAGGTATATTTTCAAGGTCAAGCAGAGATATATTTTAGATAGACAGGCCATTTTCAAACCCTTCAGAAAACTACAGAATATGGCATTTAAAATGTTTCAGTAACATAGATTTTTCTTTTTTATGACTATGAGATATGTCTGCTCCTGGAAGCACCAATCTACTTCAGAAAAGATATGGGCATTGAAGAAACTGCATAAAGAGTTAACTTCCACTATAGCAAAAGTTAGCCACTGGGCAACAAAGTGTCTTTGCTTCGACTGCTGACAATATGCTATCCAAAATGGACAAACAGGACACAAAACAAAGGACTACCGATCGATCCTTGCCAAGACAAGTGTGACTGCAGCTTTGGCAACAGGTGTCCTCTGAGGCCAGGACAATATGGCACCATCGCTCAAGTGGCTTTCCAATTCAGAAAAGGCAGTGTCTCTTTCTTCGAAGGCAGCTAAACAGGCAGTGTACTGATGGCTTCTGATGTGCAGTGGAACAGTAGCTGAAGCAGTTATTCTTGAAGGAGTAACTAGGCTGACGAAGTCTAACCTCTCAATGGTAGACTGACATTTAATAAAAGAGATGAAGCCACCCTCAAGCCAAGAAGGATAAACAGTTGAATTTAAAAAGCATCAACAAGAGACACACCTTTAATCCCAGTACCAACCATAGAGACCTGGAGGTCTATACAGACAGGCAGTGACAAGGAAGTGAGGTAGCTGGGCTGAGATAGCCAATGAGAGGGCAGAACGGCAAAGCAATAAAGATGAGGATAAGACAGGAAGTACATTGCATTTGGAAGCTGCAGAGTTGGTGAGGTAAGGTTGGCTGGTGGCTTTCCCTATTTCCCTGATCTCTCTAAGGTTTTCACCCCTTTATTTGGCTCCAGGTTTTTTATTAATAAGATCATTTAGAAATTCATCTACAGACTGTTATGCATCTGTAACCATAAATCCAAATAAACATTTTCTTGTATAAATTGCCCAATGATGGCATTTTATCACAGCAACAGCAAAGTACATAATATTCTTAGTGTATGATTTTGATCAATACATAAGTTACACTTGTTGGGAGACAAAAATATACCTTTTTAGGGAGTCCAATCTCCATTTCTAGCATTTACCACCTATTAAAAAGTTCTAAGTGTTTCAGAAACAGGAGGAAGAACCTGGATGGTGTCTGTGCTCAGAAAAGGACAGCCCAGAGCAGAACTTCACAATGCTGATGACCTTGAACCTAAGTAATCAGAAGGACCTTGGAAACTGTTTTCTGCTATCAACACTTCCTTCTGCAAGGTAGGCTGTGAAGGGGGAGTTTATTTTTTCCCAGATTCTCCCATAGAACTTTGACTCCTGTCCCCAAAGCAAGTCACAAACTGCAGAAGTATTCATGAGACTTTGCTCCACATTCCTGTGTTAGAGCTAGCAGTGAAGAAGAAACCTTTGCCCGCCATCATTTGATAGTAGATTCTAAAAACCTCTTTCCAGAAGGCTTGCTTTATTCCAGAAAATAAGTGGAGCTCTCTAGTGAGGTCAATTTGAACTGTGAGGGTGGACTATTTTCCTCTATTGGCATTAGATTACCCTCTTTATCCAACCTGGTGATCATTTACCCTCAAACCCAAGCATAAAAATGGACACTTCCCTATGAGTCTTTGGGTTTTTATTTTTGAAGGATCTTTTCCCATACTTCATAAAGTATTGATTAAAATTTTGTCATGCTGTTTGTCCTGTTAAATTATCATTTTTTGGTAAGAACTTAATGACTAGTAAAGAAATGTCTGCAGTGCCCCTTTGCCCTACAGCAGCTTTAAATTGTCTTGACCTGTGAAATATAATATCTAGATTAGATTAGAAAAATTAGAGTGAGAGAACAAAATGTTTGCATTTGTAGTTGAGTGCTAGGTTATTCCTTACCTAATGCCTGTACCTTCTCATCTGTGCCCTTAGATCCAGATTCTGAATCTATGACCACAGAATTCATTTTGATAGATGGAGACAAATTCCCAGCTAATTTTAAGAAGAGCATACTGTACTTCCATCAACAGTATTTTTAAGGAATACTTGCAGGTGGTTAGATTTATGATATGCTAATGGAATGACAGTCATGCCCACTTTTCATGACAATGATCTGAAATGGAATTTCTCAAAATTTACTCAAGTGGAGAGAATGCTTCTTCCCTGAATCTCAAAGTTATCAATTTAGATATGTGGAAATATTTTATAAAATGAGTAGCATATATATGAGTTGAGTATTATTAACTTACAACTATATATTTTATTAAAAGTGGGAGCATTGCATATTAAATGGCATTTTTTTACTTGAAAACTTACGTGAATTTCTGAATAAAGTAGTCTTGAGAGATATACCTGTTTAATTCTGCCTTCTTCCATCTCTGTTTCTTTATCCTTGATGTTTAGATTTTCCTGTGCTCTTACATGAACCCCAGGTGAAGCAGATACACACCCTATTGCAAAATTATGAGGCATTAAGGATGTAAATTAATAGAAATCACTATATGTTATAAAATACTGATGAGTAATACTTACATATGGGATCCACTTGCCTCCAAATTTTGGATTTATTAAATATTAAGTGTTTCATCTAGTACAAGTGAGGTAAGCACAAAACAAAAAGAAATAAGACAAAGAAACAAAACAAAGCTGAATACTCTGTTTCCTTATTATCTTGATATTGTGGGAGTGTGTTGAATGACACTCTAAGTGATAGCAGTCTTCATCCCTATGTGGATAAGACAATTCATAAAATAAACAAGGAAATGTCAGGCCATGAAGACATATTAGTTAACGTTTACTTTGAAGAGACTAGATGATATTTCTGGATAATTAGTCTTATAGCACTGAACCTTAGAACTGGTTGCAATTTCCTACCATTATATAAGCATGCGTTGGACAAAAGAGGGGGATGTGCGGCACTGCAAAGCTCCATTTTCTTTCTTCAGACTTCTTCCTCAGGCTTAACTGCTTTCCTCAGTGAAATCTCACAGGGAGTATGTGGAATGGAAGAGATGTGCCTCACCCTGCAGCAATCTAAATATTTGTTCTGACAATCACAACAATCCCAAAGTCAACCAGAATAAAAATGTGAACAAGTTTAACAAAACAATGTCTGAAACTTGCTTCACCAGTTTGATTCTGAAATATGTCTAAAGAGATATTAATTAAATCATTCTGGACCCAGGGTTGAAAATGTGTTCCATTTTTATTTCTAATAAAAATTATGCTCAGCCATATCAGCACAAAGAGCCTATCAGGGATAGTGCAGTGAGTTAAAATTTAACATTATCTTTCTGAAATAAGATACCAAAATAAAGATATCCCATGGTTAAATATAATTCCCTATTACTAAATCCTCAGGTAAAATTGAAATTGAAAATAGTATCTCCTCCTAAATTAAATTGCTGTGACATTCAACTCCAAAAGAATTCACTCTAAAGTCAGAGTACCTTCACTTTGAGAGATTTCTGAAGTCATTTCCCCTTTGGTATGCTTTATTTTTTCTCCCTGAAGTACTACGAATGACTGAGTTTAGTGGGGTTCTACTCAACAAGTTTTCCTTCTACTGATTTTTAATGAGTTGAACATTTGGTTTTGAGATTCTAAAAATATTCCTTTAGTACAAAATTTCTACTTAATTTGTAAGGGCTTTTTGCCTGTGCACTCTAAGTCAATACTACTTCAACATAACTATTTCTAATAAAGGCTGTTATTATCATCTACACAAATTTCTAAAGTGAATATATTTTCCCTGATTGATTTGTGTTCAGTATATTTACCAATCAATTGTTGTGATGCCAACTTCCCAAATTTTAGTCCAGAATTAATTTTTGTGGCTCAATTTAGTCCTTACATTAACTTCACCTATTTCTCAACATCTTTCTTTTAAAATTTTTTTATCATAATATATTTCATTGCAAAACATTCCTCGTGAAAGAGGAATTGAAATGTTCTTCTTCTTTTTTTTTTTACAATACCATTCAGTTCTATATGCCCCCCTTCCCCCCAGCCCACCCCCCATTCCCACCTCCTCCAGGGTAAAGCCTCCCCTGAGGACTGAGATCAGCCTGGTAGACTCAGTCCAGGCAGGTCCAGTCCCCTCCTCCCAGACTGAGCCAAGCGTCCCTGCATAAGCCCCAGGTTTCAAAGAGCCAACCCATGCAATGAGCACAGGACCTGGTAGCACTTCCTAGATGCCTCCCAAGCATATCAAGCCAATCAACTGTCTCACCCATTCAGAGGGCCTGATCCAGTGGGGGCTCCTCAGCTTTTGATTCATAGTTCATGTGTTTCCATTCGTTTGGCTATTTGTCTCTGTGCTTTATCCAACCTTGGTTTCAACAATTCTCGCTCATACAAACCCTCCTCTTTCTCGCGAATTAGACTCCTGGACCTCCACCCGGGGCCTAGCCGTGGATCTCTGCATCCAGATTCCTCAGTCCTTGGGTGGGGTTTCTGGCACAACTATTAGGGTGTTTGGCCATCCCATCACCAGAGTAGGTCAGTTCCGGCTGTCTCTTGACCATTGCCAGCAGTCTATTGTGGAGGTATCTTTGTAGATTTCTGTGGGCCTCTCTAGCACTTTGTTTCTTCCTTTTCTCATGTGGTCTTCATTTACCATGGTATCCTATCCTTGTTCTCACTCTCTGTTCTTGATCCAGCTGGGATCTCCTGCTCTCTTTCCCTTGACCCTCGCCCTTCATTACTCCCACTCATGTCCAGGTGTTCATGTAGACCTCAATCATTTCTCCATCATCGGGTGATCCCCGTGTCTTTCCTGGGGTCCTGTTTTCCAGGTAGCCTCACTAGTGATGTGAGTAGCAGTCTAGTCATCCTTGTTCCACATCTAGTATCCTCCTATGAGTGAGTACATACCATATTTGTCTTTCTGAGTCTGGGTGACCTCACTCAGGATGATTTTTTCTAGATCCATCCATTTGCCTGCAAACCTCATGATGTCATTGTTTTTCTCTGCTGAGTAGTATTCCATTGTGTATATGTGCCATATTTTATTTATCCATTCTGCAGTTGAACGGCATCTAGGTTGTTTCCAGGTTTTAGCTATTACAAACAATGCTGATATGAACATAGCTGAGAAATGGGCAATAGAACTAAACAGAGAATTCTCAACAGAGGAAACTCAAGTGGCTGAAAGACATTTAAGGAATTTCTCAACATCCCTAATCATCAGGGAAATGCAAATCAAAACAACTCTGAGATACCGCCTTACACCTGTCAGAATGGCTAAGATCAAAAACACTGAAGATACCTTATGCTGGAGAGGATGTGGAACTAGGGGAACCCTCCTCCACTGCTGGTGGGAATGCAAGCTTGTACAACCACTTTGGAAATCAATATGGCGCTTTCTTAGAAAATTGGGAATCAATCTCCCCCAAGATCCAGCTATACCACTCTTGGGCATATACCCAAGGAATGCTCAATCATATTCCTCAGCATCTTAAGGCTCCTTTGTAGTTTGAGGTCTAGATTGCAGAGTCACCCTTTATAAGAGATTTTTTTCCCAAAATATCATTTCTCGTTTTCAATTATAAAACATCCTCTTCCTTTTGTCCACTCACCTGACCCATTTTCCCACAACATGTTGTGTTTTTCTTTCCATCATTATTTTTGCTCCTTAAACCCATCAACCCATTTGTGGCTCTCACCCATATGGTAGCTCAGCATCCAATGACATTTCATTATTCTGGAGCTCTTTCCATTAACCACTGAAGGTGGGCTCCCTTCTTCAGCACTGGGCCACAAACTGTGCTTAAATGTGATAAATAAAATGTTACTGTGCTTCTTGCCTTCAGGTTGTCAATCCAATGATCAGCTGTGCATAACTCCATAGTTACTCTTTTGTCTCTCTTGATTCCCCAAACCACATCAGTTTCAAATTGTCCTTAACATCTAAAATTATGCACTGGTCTAAGTCACTATTATCTTGTGTACTTTATTATATACTTATTGATCTTACACTTATTCTTGAATCTTTACTCAAAATGGTTATATTTGAAATAATTACAGATACATAGGAATTTGCTAAGAATATTTAGAAAGATCCCATAGAACATCACCTATTATTACCCAATCATTTTTTATCTGACACAAAAGTCTCAGGCTATCAAGGCCAGGAAACTGGAGTTGAATGTGTATTTGAATAATTTCACCACATGTACTAATATTGTTTACATCAGCAGGAGCTGAAATGCAAAATGTGGTCATTAAACCCCAGCTGATCATGTCACTTTTCCAAGCCCTGCAACAGTTTCTGCTCTCTCCACCTTTCCTCTTGTCTAACCCTTGTATTTTTCTTCTATTATCGATATACACCAGATGTCATTTTCTAATACATAACCTGTTGCTTTCACTGGAATATAAGCTCTGAGCTATCTGGTTGGTCACTGCATATTATAATTTGAAAGACTGCTTAGCTAAAATAACATAATAAATAATCAGTCTAGTAAATTCAGTTTCCTTAAAACCTGTAATTTATCTCAACAGCAACTTTGCCTTCCAACAATTTGTTTCCCCATTTGTGTGCAAATGATGTTCACAATATCAAATCCCGGTTTCTTGTCCCAGTACTAACCCCACTGCTTTTATAACACATGATCTATGCTTGCTACTCTGGGTTACCAACCATTCCCAGAGGTGTCTCATGACCTTTTCTGGACTATTATCGCCATGTGTTACTTTCTACTTGTGGCACTCACTCCCTCTCTGTTCATCTTTTAATATTTGTTATTAGAACTAGGTGTAAAAACACCAATTTATTCATATTGTAGCAGTCTATATCTCTAATGATAAGATGATTATGTATATGTAATAGGAGTCTGTGCCAAATCTTTAGTAATCCATCATAAATCAAAGAGCTCTATTTACTTAACTCAAGCAAAACTAGTTCAAAACATACAGTTAGATGCCTAACCCCAAAGATCTACAGCAGACACAGTCTCTCTGATAACTCTAACATTAAAAATCACTATGACCATCCCTGGAGTGCTGTCTTGTCTATTACAACCTACACCAGGAAACTGTGTAGAGTTTGCCTAAGAATGTTTTACCTATGAATGCTTGAGTCTAATTAACTTTGTATGGCTATATTTGACTTACATCTCCATTGACATTCAAATCCCTATCGTTAAGAAAAACTTAGAAATGTATCTATTAGTTTCCTAAATCTCATCTATAAATGAAAAAGTATGCAGAAGGAAATTGCAGTATAGATAACTCATTATATAACTCATTATTATAACTCAGTATAGATAAGCCCACTCTATTCCTTCACTTTCTTTGCTGTTTCTTTACTACCTATAAGTATTTTCTACTATTATCTGCCATTTTCTTCACATTTTTATATTCTCAGCACAAAACAGAGTGCCTCAGTTACAATATGTTCTTAAGAGATAACAGGGATGAAATATATCAGGATTTTCCTCTCATTTCTCAGAGCAAAATTTTATACGCAAACTCCATGGAATTAGAGATTAGCAATTAAAAGTCACTTTTGATCTCTGCCAGTGAATGGTTTCAAGCTACAACAGGAATCAGCCAGAAGGACACAGGCATCACTAAGCACCTGACCATGTCTCTCAAGTCTTTTTCCACAGATGAGATCTTGAAATCATAATGCCAATAAAGAATTAGTGGAGGGAAACTACCCATCTCCACTTTCAGAAGTCACATTGCTTTGCCTATTTGGCAGTGTGTCAAATTAATTCCCATGACCTAGTGCGTAACTCCATCTGCAAAGTTCTCCAAGAAGATTTCTCTTTGCACACATTGCACTCTTGAGTTTCTTCAACATACTGTCAAATGTTTTCAGTAATTTAGCAATTAGTAAAACTTGATGACGTTAATCTGCTCTTGTCAGGAAGCTGTTGGGTAGAGATTCCAAAGACAAACTCAAATTGACCAAAGCAAGAGAAAAATGATTGAAAAGGGAGAGATTTCTATGGGAGATATTACTGTACTGACAATTAATATTTCGATGGTATTTTCTTTTCTCCCTTTTATTTCTCCTTTCCATCCTATTAGGTTCAGTTTAGGCCTGATTTCCCTCCATAGAAGCCCTTTCATCCATTGGCATGATTAATGGAAGTAAATAGTCTCCTTTACATTAGTTCCAAAGGAATTGGAGAAATAATTCCCATTTATATTGCTCAGATCCCATGCTCTGTGGTTACCGAGTGTAACACTGATTGGTTATCTCTGGGATACAGAGGCTCCCCCAGTAGTCAGGAGCCATGAAGTAGAGTCAACCTTGTCTAAGTCCAGTGTAGTTATTTAATGCATTCGAGAAATGTTACTTCTCAATGGAAAGAATCAAGATTTCCTTTATCAGAATGAAGGCAAATGCAGAATAAGCAGCTAAATTAAGCAATTAATTATCTTCTATTTTTCACATGGAACAATTTTGTATTTATGCCTTGAGATCCTAGTTTTGGAGATAGCAGGAATTTGAAGTTCTAGTCCTCTGTCTCCCTATGATGCACTAAACACTGTCTTCTGTAGCTTTCTGGGGCTACACTGCATGTTTCAGTGTCTCCTGGAGCTGATGTGAACTAGAGTGACATCTCTTCTAGCTTCCTTTGCATCAGTCAAAGGGCACTCTAGAAAGTAAAGAGCATCTGAGATGGATAAGTCCTAGGTTTTCTTTGAGTTATTTTGAGCTGTGCAGAACTCAGCTCTGTACCTACTGGCTTTTATTCCTCCTGTTTTCTAGTAAATTCTTGCTCCCACATTCATAGAATTTAGATGAAGTAGATCATGACAGTATTCCAAGAAGTGAGTTATGAAACATAATTACAGATGCACACAATCTATCTGGTGAAATCCCTATAGTAGGTAAGGTGTTTGAATGAGAAATGTGCCCCATAGGCTCATGAATTGAACATTTGATTCCCCAGATGGTGGTGCTATTTGTGGCTTTATGAAGCTTTTAGCGGGTAGAACTTTGATGAATGATGTATGTCATTGATTAAGGCTTTTAAGAGTTTATACTACCACCCCACTTCCAGTGTGTTCTCTGTACAATATGTATGGGGTTGAACACACAATCTTCCTGTGCCTGCCTTTCTAATTGCTGCCATGGCTCTCCCACAAACTGTGGTCTCTCCTACCGCAACCAAGGGCCAAAATAAACTCTTTCTTCCATGGTTATGGTGTTTTCACAGCAACAAAAAGTAACTAATACAATGGGTAAGTGCATAGAATGGGATATGATGATACTTGTGCACGGATTTGGGGAGAAACAAGGATGGATGGAAAGGTTTCCCACTTTTGTACAATACTACACAAAGTTCTAGCAGGCAAGCTGGATGCCTTAGAACCAGAGGTGCTCATCTAAAAACTCATATTATGTAAGAATAAGACCAAACTAGTATGGTCCACTCGCTCTAGCCTGGGTCTAATCAAAGGAAAGGAAGGCACACACACACACACACACACACACACACACAGAGTCTCTGCAGAGATGAGACAGTTCTTTAGTTCTTTAGCTTGAATTGTTTAAGGGCCCCCTGGCAGTGCGATCAGCATCTGTCCCTGGTGCATGAGAGGGCTTTTTGGAGCCCAGTGCCGATGGTGGGACACCTTACACAGCCTTGGTACACGGGGAGGGGCTTGGACCTTCCTCAACTGAATGTACCAGGCTCTGCTGACTCACAATGGGAGGCCTTGACTTGGAGGAGGTGGGAATGGAGGGTGGATTGGGGAGGAAGACTGGGGGGCGGTGGGGAGAGAGGAGAAGGGGATCTGTGGTTGGTATGTAAAATGAATAGAAAACTTCTTAATAATAAAAAATGAAGAAGAAAACATTGTGACATTGGCTCTAGTAATATGCAAAACACAGCTTTCTTTGTCTATGTTCCCCTTTTAAATTTCTCTTTAATATGAAGCAAAAAGCATGTGTTTCTGCCTCAAGGTAATAATGTCTCCTCTATTATGATGCCCCCTCTATTATCACGCATTGTTTTGTGTGTCCATCATCTATCCATATCTTTGTATGCATCATGGTGGTTGAGTAAACCTTTGTTTTATATACAGAATCTGATGTTTTATTAATAGCACTCATTTTTCAACAAAATGAGTTGAATACTTACTTCATTTCAAAAGAAAACACTGGGAAATAAGCAGTAATAATTCCAGAAATCATAACTTAACTATTGCCTGGATATATTTTTTAATTTTTATCCAATATTATGAGAGCTCATTGAAAATATACAGAAACAAGAAAGAACACTGAAGACAGAATGTTTATGTTCTAAATATAATCCCAAATGCTGTTGGTAAGTAGATTATTTCAAAAAGATTGTACTGATTTAATGGGTTTTATTCAAAATCAGTAGCTTAATGTTAATGCAATACCAGGATAAAAAACATGGCAATATTTATCAAATAAAAAGTAGAAACAGAAGATTTAAATCTGATTTGTGACAGAGACAAAGCATCGAATAGAAGATGGACTATTTGGGAGGGAAAGCAGGAAAGGAATTATTTCAATCTTTAGTAAAATCTGTCTAAAATGGTCAAGAGTGTACATACACTGGAAGTTGTTAATATCATATGAAAAAATATATTTCAGTAAAAGTAAAATAGAAAATTAAACATGTGCATGTACATGCATACAGTCAGAGTTTTTGGAGATTTTATTGTAGTGAGAATGAAATTAAGATACATATACTGAGTGTAGAAATCATGAAAATTTTTGCAAGAAGAAAAATTTCTGTACATTCAGTAGTCAAAAATAAAGCCAAGATTAAGCGTATCATGAGTCAAATTGTTTCTGGCAGCATTTGCCTTGCTGTACTGTGTGACTTGGTTCTGGACGCTCAGGGCAGGCACTGTATACTGCATATCCCATCACGTCGCACCACAGCAGGAACACACTCTAAACCAGTGCATTCTCAACTGCAGTTTTCCCTCATAGATATAATTTTCTGCCATTATTGAGGAACTTAATAGTTTGGTTATAAAAATAAAAGACAACTCCCTTTCTACTGTCACTCCTCTGCATGGAAAAATCACATTATTATACCTTTGGAGTGTTCTGGGTTAGACTAGTAGATTATGTAATTCTTGTTTGAGTTCCTGACTTGAGTTTTGCAAAATTTTGACTTGTGATTGATAGAGAATTATGAACAATTTCTGAAATGGCCCTAGACAGAATTTTTTCATCTTATATTACATATGTATATGAAGTGGCAATCTCAGCATTTACAAGTATAAATCAAAAATATCAATCAACTTCAAAAAGCATTGAAGATACTCTTTTCCACAGTAATAAATACTCAGCCAATATTTCTTTTTTTCAGTGAAAAGAACAACCACACCTCTCTCATTAGTATGCAAATTTGATTTCATTGTATTAATTTATAAAACCATACCTATACTGAAATGTTTTAAAGCAAAAACTGTTTGATTCATTGTAAGCGAAAATTTTATTTGCATTCATATTTTATGTATCCAATGTTATGTAAAATTTCAACAGGCAGAAAATGATTAAAACTAGAAAAGTCTAAGAAACCAAGATTTAGATGAACAAAATACAAAATTACAATATTTTAGAGGCTTCGAAAGAGAACTGACATTCCTAACACACAGCTCAGGAGAAAATGCACAATGCAAAGTCAAGAATTTGAATCTTTTCTAGTTTTTTCTAACCTTGAATTTAACTACCCATATTTATCTTTCAAGGTCAGTGATTAATTTACAAAAGCAAATACAAGTTTATTCATGCTTTCTATTCCAAATTATTTTGTAAATAATCATATTAAAATGCTTTCTCTTTTATCCTGGGATGGGGAAATTCTTTCAAGATAACTCATCTGTTTATTCAGGTTGAATTTTACCATTTAGAATCTGTGAATGGTTACTGCATTATGCTCTGCCCTCTGTCCTTCACTCTCAAGCCCTCTTTAATGTCAGTAGAGGAGTGGCATCCCGCTACATGTTTGTCTAAAGCTCTCACTCCTCTTTCAATGAATTCGCTAGATATGACTTAGTTCAACAGATGCAATTTCTCAAACACACGGTATGTGGTTGGAATTTGCAGGCTTTCTATATCAGGAGTGGACACCCTGTTATCTCATCACTACACAAACTCTCCCTTATTGACTTGACTTTTATCATAGCTTTAGCACTTATGAAGAGCCATTAACAAAAATAGCCCTATGAAAATATATTACACATTTTCTCTATAAATGTGCTGAAAAGCACTATCTACTTGCTAGTTCAAATGTCCTATATTTCATTCCATGAGAAAAATGTTAGAAAGTAAGAGATTACTTTATATCCACTGAAAAATATATGTTTTCTATTGTCAAAAAGTAGCATTTATATGTATTTAATATTTTGCTAAGATTTTCACTTGATTTTAATCTGTGTAATTAAATGATATTAAAGATTTGATCATAGAATATTTTATCCTTTAAGTTCTGTATTTTATCAATATACAGTTTGGGGTTGGGAATATAAAATGGACTATCTGATATTATCAATCAATAGATGAATAAAATACTAAGGTAGGTAAATAGATGGTATCACTTTAAGAGATGACATTTGGTAAAGATCTTTTCCCATTCTGTAGGCTGTTGTTTTGTCTTATTGACCATGTCCTTTGCCTTACAGAGGCTTCTCAGTTTCAGAAGGTCCCATTTATTAATTGTTGCTCTCAGTGTCTGTGCTACTGGTGTTATATTTAGGAAGTAGTCTCCTGTGCCAATGTGTTCAAGATTACTTCCTACTTTCTCTTCTATGAGGTTCAGTGTCACTGGATTTATGTTGAGTTCTTTGATTCATTTGGACTTGAGTTTTGTGCATGGCAATAGATATGGATCTACTTGCACTATAGGTCTATATCCAGATATGCCAGCATCATTTGTTGAAGATGCTTTCTTTGTTTCATTTTACAATTTTGGCTTCTCTGTCAAAAGTCAGGTATTCATAGGTGTATGGATTAATGTCAGGGTCTTCAATCTATTTTATTGTTCCATGTGTCTGATTTTATGCCAATTCCAAGCTGTTTTTGTTACTATAGCTCTGTAGTAGAGCTTAAAGTCAGGAATGGTGATGCCTCTGGAAGCTTCTTTATTGTACAGGATTGTTTTGGTTATGGTGGGTTTTTTGCTTTTCCATATGAAGTTGAGTATTGTTCTTTCCACGTCTGTGAAGAACTGTTGACTCCCCAAGAGTGGCCTTACACACTATGAGGAGTGGATGGGGGGTGGGATGGGAAGAGGTAGGGGTTAGCAGGAACAGAGGAGGGAGGGGGACTGTGGTTGGTATGTAAAGTGAAAAAAATTGAATAAATAATTTTTTTAAAAAGTTAGCAAAGCCTGCTGGTTGTAATGCCAGCACTGTGAGACTTCAGCATGATCTGTGTAGTGAGACCTTGCCCTATCAACCATGAAAGAGCACAATACACAACCAGGAAGCTTCCATTTGCACCTCATTGGCAATCTGCGAGAGTTCTATTGGTTACATGTCTTTATTAGGACTTTGGGACATTTCTGTTATTCATTTTAATGATTAGAGTTTCTATATGCTCTTGAAAAGGACGAGATGGCATTTAAAGGTTTATGCTTGAGTGTAGACATTGAATATGGAGGAAGGGCAATGCATCTGACCATCTTCTCTTTGACCCCAGGGGTCACGTGTTTTCCCATTTGTCTCCAGCTGGCAGTGCTGCTGTGAAAGGCTGTAGAGTTGTTGGAAGGTGGATCCTGGTTGGAGAAATTGGGTCACTAGAGAATGGACCTGGAGCTTTTGAATCAAGCTTGACTTCCTGTCATGGCTACTTCCTAGTCCTGCCTGGTGTGAGGGAGTGTTGTCATGCTTGGACCACCATGGTATGGGCAGCTAATCTGCACTAATATCTAAACAGAAACAATTTGCACATTCATTTAATGTCTTCTCCATTTGTGTGGACAGCACAAATAATGGTCCAGAAAACAAACAAACAAACAAACAAAAATCCACAAAGAGTTGCTTCAGGTGTGACACAATAATATCTGAAACTTAAAGAGTTTTAAGAGAGCATGAATTTACTGAGGGTCAGAGCAACATATGTTTCGATTTTGGTTATCCCAGTTCTGGATCTATGTTCAAGCAGAGCATAACAAAGGTAGAAGTGTGAGGAGGACTACACAATACCACACCGAAAACTTAGAATGGGGAAGGATGTTCAAATGCATGGCAAGATTGACTTCATTTCTCTGAAATGCTCCATCGAAACTTCCTAGTGTCTCCCCAGAATAGCATCACCGACTGGGAGATAAGCAAGTGATACAGTAGCCTGTGGGCATTTCATACTCAAATTGGAGCATCTTGCACCTGTTACTACAACCAGAGGTCATAACCATCTCATGATCCAAACGTTAGCATACCAAATACCTGTCCTGCATCTATTTCTAGCCAGCAGGTTATACAGGAGGGGAAACAAAGGCAGGCAAGCCTTTCAAAATTTCACCTTTCTCATCTGCTCAGGGGTCAGTCTCCTTTTGGAGATTTGCACAGGTGCTTTTCTCCTTATCCTCTGCCCTCTGTAACTGGAGGATGGTTTGAGAACATTAATTTCTATGACAAAAGACTGAAGTTTAATTTTTAGCAGAGACCCTGAGAGTATGTTCATACAGACCCCTCCCTACAGAATGAAGTACCCATGTGCCCATGTGTCCTGGTCCTGCCATTGTGCTTTGGTCTCTGTAAGACACAATGGCATGGTGAAAACCTTTTTTAACAAATGGGGATTAGGAGCAATGGAATGGGGAACAGTGGCAATGCAAGACCTAAGCTGATCAGGGAAAACATTCTGTCTCCTTCACATCCAGTATTGAAGGTGTGGCCTATGTTTCATTAAGTTCCATCAATAGACTCGCCACTCACAGCACGTACTATCTCTCACACTCTTCTCATCGCCTGTGGCTTTCCTCAACAGACATTCCACATCCATAACATCTCCAGCACTCGAATTTATCCACCATAGCTTAAGGCTTCATCCTTACAGATTTAGGAAACCACTCTATCAAGGACTTCTTACACAGATCCAGATCCTAACATACAGTGCCTGGTCTCCCAGCTCTCCCTTTGAGATTTGAATAGAACCCTCTTGATACCACACCTCTTGCACTTGGCATGTCTGACAAAACATCACATGACTATAACAAAATCTGCCAGTAGATTGAACAGGGGCATTTCCCCTTTGTGGCTAAAGAAGACTCTAAGCACTTGGTCAGTTGAGCACGGTGGAAGTAAATCTCAGAAACACTTCCTTGTGGGAGTAGAACATACTGGAGGCTCTGTATTCCCAGATGAAAGTTATTCCAATAAGTCCACTCTTCCATGCCCTCCAGCTTGTGGTGTGTCTCATATATTCAGTTCCTAAGATGGCACCATTCCAATTGTCCCCATGGAAAGTGATTGGTTTATATGTTATAATCTCCTCAAAAACTCTTAACTCCAACTTTAACCCTGTTCCTTTATGGCCAAAGTGCACATTTTCTAAATTTTTTTGCTACAAATTCTCACTGTGAATCTATCAAAAAGCATCCAGCAATACCCATGTCACGGATGAATTGCTGAGCTGTTTCAAAAACTACTCAGCCTGATTAATTTGTCCATTGCTTTAAAATGTAGCTTCCCTTACCATTTCAGAATACAAAGTATAGACAATTTCTTTGTCACAGTAGTGAGATTGGGGCTGATTTCCAAGGAGTTCTGGTTCTGAGACTGCATGGGACCATTCTTTATCTTACATTCTGGTTGGTGTTTTGCTCTGCTGAACTCATATCAGAAACACCCACTGAGTTCTGTTTCAACACCCTTGGCTTGCATTTCTGTTTGTTTCAACACTTCTAAATTATTCTATCAAATAAGTTCCAAAGGCTTTAAAAAGCATAAGGTTTAGTCACAGGAAAACAGCACTTCACCAGCACCAACCTTTTATGCCACTCAGGCTCTGTATTACAGTGACAAAATACTTGATATGTTGGGGGTGTTAATTTGGCTCAATTTCAGAGACATCATCCTTGTGTTCTGAGTGTGTGGTATGAAGGATCATGAAGACAAGGGCATGTGTTGTTTTTGTTTTTTACTCTTTACTCTTTTGGGGGGTCTGCCACCCAAATAAATCACACACAGATACTTATTCTTTCTTATAAAGGCCTGACCTTAGCTTGGCTTTCTTCATGACAGCTTTTCTTAACTTAAATTATCCCATCTACCTTTTGCCTCTGTGCTTTTACCTTTCTCTATCTCTGTATTTCTTTTCTTTCCTTCTTATTCCATTTCTGGCTGTGTGGCTGGGTTCCTGGCCCCTTCTTTTCTCTCTCCTTAATATCTCCTCCCAGATTTCTTCTTCTATTTATTTTCTCTGCCTGCCAGTCTCACCTATCCTTTCTCCTCCCTCACTGTTGTCCATTCAGCTCTTTATTAGACCAATTAGGTGCTTTAGACAGGCACAGTAACACAGCTTCACAGAGTTAAATGCAACATAAAAGAATGCAACACATCTTTGCATCATTAAACAAATGTTCTGCAGTATAAATGAATGTAACACACCTTAAAATAATATTCCACAACAGGCATGTAGAAGAAGTTTTCTCCTTGCAGCATACAGGAAATAGTACAAATAGTACACTCGGACTTAGACACTTCCTTTAAGTAGGCCACACTCCTAATATTTCTAGAACATTTCTAAATAGTATCATCAGCTGAAAATCAAGCTATCTAACCACATCTCTATATATGAAGATAGATATTTATATAGTTAGATAATATATAGATAAATCAGCCAATAGATTGATAGATAGATAGATGATAGATAGATAGATAGATAGATAGATAGATAGATAGATAGATAGATAGACACACATACTTTATGACCTTGTTTTACCTTTATGATTAACTTAATAGCAGTACTTGTTGGATACTGCCCCTTACTCTAGTTTTAGTCATTTGGTACTATGTACAGGAAACAGCAAATTAGCATATAGCAATGAAACTCTGAACTAATTCCCTAATTTCTTTTGCAGTTATTCAGTGTTGCACTCATGTTAGGACCCCAAAAATAGTGTTTGTTTTTAAAAAAAATTCATCATCTGAAAAACATCTGTTAGTTTGAATGAGAATGGCTCCCAGAGGCACATGTATTTGAAGACTTTGTCCCCAGTTGGTGTAGCTGTTGGGGACAGTTAAGGAGATGTGGGCTTGTTTGAGGAGGTGAATTATTGGGGATGGGCTTTGAGGGTTCAAAAGACAACTCAGTTCCCTGTTACAGCTGGTAAACACTTTCAGCCAAGTAACTGGATACAAGATAAACTCACAAAAATCAGTTGACTAGACTTTTGTTTAAAATGAAAAATTTAAACCACCCTTACAGGAACCAGCAGCCATAAGAAAACACATTGATGTGAAGACAGTGCATCTCACAGTTTTCTCCATCACACAGATTATACATCAGAGCACCCATACTCAGGACATCATGAGGGTTTGTCATATGTATAGTTATTTTTACTCTGCTGATGTCACAGATAATGGAGAGTAAGATGTAAGGCAGAACACAGAGTAACTGTGCAAACCCAGAAACCTGCCTCAGTTTTTACTGTCAGGACAGCAATGTTTAAAAGAATCATTAAGATAGTTTCAAATATAACACAGAGAAATATCACAAATAAATATTATAGAAAAATCCATCGTGTCTGAAGAAGATAATTAACAGCCATGAGCAAATGAAAAGAAATCCCAATCATCTACTGCAGAACACACATTCATTTCAATTGATTTAAATGTCAACAAATCTCAGATGATTAAGTTAAGAATCTGTTATTTTATAACAATCCAATTAAGAAGAAAGTCCATAATTAAATGTGCTTGATAAATTGCAACTGAAATACATGATGTAAACAATTCTTTATAAACCAGGAGAAAAGGCTATATTATTCTGTTAAAATACACATATATAGTATCAACAAATATAGTAGTTTATATGATAATAAAAGCCTCATTTTAAGAATAACAATAACAGCCGGGCGGTGGTGGCGCACGCCTTTAATCCCAGCACTCGGGAGGCAGAGCCAGGTGGATCTCTGTGAGTTCGAGGCCAGCCTGGGCTACCAAGTGAGCTCCAAGGAAAGGCGCAAAGCTACGCAGAGAAACCCTGTCTCGAAAAACCAAAAAAAAAAAAAAAAAAGAATAACAATAAATCAGAATTATTTGTCTTCACTAATTCTATTTAACACTATACAGGAGTCTTTAGCCAAGAAAGGAAGAAAAAATGAAACATAAGATTTATGAGGGAAATTTATTTATATTAATCATAAAAATTATCTGGCACAGAAAAATTGCAATTGTCAACTGATAAGTTATAACAATTCATTTATTTTGTTCCAAATTATATGGATAAATAGTCAATTGCTATAGACATTATTGCTGCCTGGGGGACCAGCCTCCAGCAGCACAGGGCTCGAAAGGAATTCATGGCATCAGCGAGTACTAATATTTTTCTGTCTGAGGGGGTTAGGGAAAAAGACACACACACTCTCTTGATGATTTCCTTCTTTATTCTTTTGTGTTATTCTCAATACCGTATACTTTTTTTTCCCTACAGCTTATATACCTCAACAAAATCTTTCAGGCAATATAGGAATTACAATGTGGTTTCATTCCATTTTTCAAGTGAATGATTATTATGAATACAGGTAAAAACATGATTTTCATCTCACTTACATGATTAAAAACAAAGTCACTTCAATAACCCATATACATTTACATCTAAGTAACTTGTTACAGATTGATTAACAGAAGTTGAGCAAACAAGGAACATTTTTTTTTTCCTCAGCCAACTCTTTTGTTGGCAGGCTACATTTTGTGGATACAAAGAAAGAATCAATCATCGTATTAATCATATTGAAGGGTAATCTTATAAGGAATCTTAAAGAGATCACAAACCTAAACTACCATACATAAAAACAATCAATTAGCTGTACTTTGAATCTTTAGGGCACATGCTTATTCATCAATAGTTTCTTATTTCAGGAGATTGAGGGCAGGAGTAGGTACAAGGAATTAATCATCATCTTTGGTTATCAACCAACCCTAGCAAGGAAAGTATGTCAGCCAGTAATAATTGGGCTGTTTTGTATTTTTGATCCTAACCTAATGAATCTATAACTCAGTTATGTGTCCTTGTGAACTTTAAATTGTTTTCTGGGATAATTCATCTTAAAACTATTATCAAAGCATCTGATCTCTCCTGAAGTTATTTTAAGGCTTTATTTCAGCTAATGATGCACACCAAAACCTATGACTGCATCTTTCAGCATTGAGTGAATTAGAGCCAGCCTGACTCCTAGGGACTCAATTGTTTTCCTTAATTATTAACCTGAACTGTGATTTATGTGGCTCCTTAGGTCAAACTCATAGGCCCTAGCTGTATATCATTTCCTTGTACTTATTTTTATTCATCAAATCTCTGTATAACCTAAAGTTATTATCAATTAGACAGTGTAGCTTAGCGAGGAAGCATCTTCGTAACAATCTACAGGTAAAAATGCCCAGTAGAATAGGATGTTTCTTTTTGATCCTATGAGAACACACTACATTACAGGCAGTGCATATCTCCCCACACCCAATCACACTATGCCAGCTACCAGAGAAAGATAGCAGCAACAAAAATATAAAGGCACAGCAAGAGGCAAAGAAATTCTGGGGTCTGTAGTCTTGGGGCCTTTCCTGTCTAAGACTGACCCATCAGAGAGTTTCCTCCTGGTGGGCTGAAACCTTGAGCTTCAATTGCCACCTGCTGCTCCTCTGACATGGTCACCAGCATGAAATAATTAACAAATGTTCTAGCCAGGCTCAGTGTCTCTCTCTTCCTGCTGCTTGCGTATCTGAATGTAGAACTCTCAGCTCTTTTTTCAGCACCATGTCTGCCTGCCTACCACCATGCTTCCCACCATGCTCATGATGGACTAAGCCTTTGAACTGTAAGCAAGTAGCACTTAAATGTTTTCCTTTATAAGAGCTGTCATCGGGCCCATCTTGTGAGACTCAGCACAGGTGGCTGAAAAGCACCCATGGTCCAGCCTGGGTCATTACAGTCCTTGCAGTGCCAGGTTGGTAGGTGCCATCATGATGAGCAAATATATGGTAGAGAAATGGGAGAAAAGTGGAATTGTTCATGTGCTGTGGAAAGAGGAAGAGCTGAAGAAGTGAAGGCAGTGAGGAACAGGCAGACATGAGAGGCCTGCTTGCCACCTGGGGCCAGGATGACAACCAGGCCCAGAGTGCTGCTCAGGGCCATGTCTGGGTATGTGACCCTATAGCAGCTAGGTCTATATTGATGTCCATGGCTTCAGTAACCACTGAAGGCCATGTAGATGCCCAGGGTCTGGTCAGCTACCTGAACCCATGCTGGTATCTGAGGGCCATGCTGCCACTGGGGCTATGCTGATCTGAGTGGCCTGTGCTGCCACCAGGGGCCATGGTGACATTTGGGCCAAGGCTGTGGCATAGAGCCAATGTCTGGATCCATAGCCCTTCTTCATGCAGGGTCTGTGTAGATGCCCATGGCTCTTGTTACTACCAAAGGCCATGAAAATACCCAAGTCTAGGCATGATCTGAGGCCAGGTGGGTATCTGAGGGTAATGCTGCAGCAGGAGCCATATATATCTCAGTGGCCTGAGCTGTTAAATGGGGCCATGTTGACACCTGAGCCATGCTGGCTGGTAAGGACCATGTCTAGGTCTATGGTCCTACCACAACAGGGATCTGTGTTGATGTCTGTGGCCCATGTTACCACCTGGTCCACCTGGTTTTTTGGAGTCTAGGCTGTGATTTGTAGCCATGCTAGTGTCTGAAGGCTATGCTGCCACTGGGGTCATGATGATTTGAATGGCCTGCACTGCCACCTGGGCCTATGATGACATCTGAGCTTAGGCTGCTGTGAAGGGCCATCTCTGGGCCCATGGTCCTACCATAGCAGAGGTCCATGTCAATGCCCATGGTCTGTGTTACCACAGGGAGGCCATAGAAACCATGAGTGTTGAAATCCAAAGTCTGTGCTGAGCCAGTCCCACCCTTCACTGGCCCTTGGATAGCTGGCTTTGTCCCCCACTGGACATTGCAGCAGGAGAGCTGGCCCTACCCCTTACCACAGGCTTGAAAGAGCTGGCCTAGATGGCATGAGCATTCTGCTTGCCTGGGGGTGGTGGTACCAGCTCAGTTCCCATCCAGACCCACATCCCGAGCCTTGGGTTGGCTCACCCTAACATCTACCCCATCTGTGACCCGGTGGAGTGTGTGAAGGGACTGGTCCTGCAGAACAATAACTATAGGATCTCCAAGACTTGCAGCAACAGCAGGATATATGAAAGGAATTTCAGTCAGGGTCCAGTGATGATGGTGTGCCAGAGGCCAGAGGCCGTGAACCAGACCAATGACTCATTGTAATGAACATTTGAGGGTGGAGCTAATTAGACAAAAGGGTATACTGCATGACACACTGCAGCTCCCAATGCACTAGGACAAATCAGGAAGTACTGAAGAGATGGAAAAGACAGAGGAACGAGGTGGTTTTTGTGTGTTTTGTTTTGTTCTTAATTAATTCTTTGGAGGGGGCTTCTTTGGGGGAGACTATTCAGGGGTAGAGATGGATATGGAGGTGAGTGGGACTGGGATGCGTGATGTGAAATTCCCAAAAAATTAATCAAGTATTACATTATACATAAAAAGAAATAATTACTTTTCTATATACCCAAAAGAAGAGAAAATAAATATGAAATTATAAAATGTTTTACTTATAATAATATCACAATGTTAAAACCTTCACAAGAACACAGGTATCTTGTATTGAGCTTGCAACATCTCTTTATCCTCAGGGAACCTGAATGTTTGAGCAGAAACTTTTAAACATTAATAAAATATATGATGACAAAGCTAGTGTTTTATACATATAATATTCCATGTAAGAGTGAAACTCATAAGAAAGCATCTATTAATCTCCATTGTTCATGGATATATGAATTGCTAGGTTTCAGCTGGATTACCCAGTCACACATCCTGTTTTTAATTTTAACATAATCCATGAATGTAACAAATTTAGCCAAGTAATTTAATTCTATATTTGAACATAATTTAACACAATTAAAACCACACACTAAAAGGCTGGGGCCAAGGGATAAAACTTTTAGAAGGGTCCAGAAATGTAAAAATATAAAACTATAAGCTTAAGAGATAAAAACTGACAATCATCAGCTCTATGATGATATTTCATTTGTACTGAAATGTGATTTTATCTGTATGTTAATAAATAAAGTTGCCTGGGGGTCAGAGCTAACAGCAAGCCATAGCAGAAGCCAAGTGGTGGTAGCACACACCTTTAATCCAGATCACATGACAGACAGATCTCTGTGTGTTCAAGAATACAGCCAGCATGGAGACACACGCCTTTAATCTCAATACCAACTATAGAAGCCCTGGAGGTCTGTACAGACAGGCAGTGATGAGGAGGTCATGTGGTTGTGTTTACAACCAATGAGAAGGCAGAACAGAAAGTCAATAAAAAGACATACACAGGAAGTAGGTCTCTTGCTGAGGGGAAGGACAGCAGCAGGAGTGAAGGGTAAGAAAGGCGATTTTACGTTTTAGTTCTTAGCTATTGCTCTGACCTCTTGGGCTTTTAACTCTGCATTTGGCTCTGTGTTTCTTATTTAATAAGACTATTCCACTTACACAGCTCTAAAGGTTTACTACTAACAATGGCTTTACAGCCAGCTCTTCTGTCAACAGCCGGGGGAGTAACTTTTAACCCCCTTGCCCCTTATAGCCAACAACTGCCTGGACCAATGTTAACTTTTAATAGTTGTTATACTCAACTCCTAGCATGCACCCCATGCCTGACACTATAAAAGGGGGCCAGTACCTGCCTCCATTGCCACAGCCCCAGAATTCCAACATTGGCTGTGGTCTCAGCTGATAAGCTTTTGTGCCCTGTGATGTTTTATTATTTTTTAAATTTTTAATATTTTTATTTTTATGGAATAAAATTTACTTCTGGTTTAATAGACTTTGGTGGTTTGTCCCCCATTATTGCATGACCCCAGACCCAACATTTTCAATTTATCCTTTAATAAATACCTTTAATTCTGACACTTCAGAGGGAGAAGCCCATGAACTTCTATGAGTGTGAGGCCAGTCTGGTTTATACAGGAGATTCTAGGCCAGCCAGGGCTACATCATGAGATATGACAGAGAATTTGCTGAACACTGGATTAAAAAAAAAATCAAGTCACAGAAAGATAAAACGTTAGACAGATTAGGTCCTGAGACACCTCAGAAATTACATAAGAAAAAATTAAATGGGCTGTTTGTGTTATACTAAAGGAAAGTATTACTCAAAATAGGAGGAATATATAACTTTATGTAGAAAATAAACACTCAAAGAGTAGATTTAAGTCCAATAATTGATAAGTGCATTTAATTAGAATCATAACAGTCTACCACTGAAAAGACAGAGTCAACAACCACTGTCTCTACAAGTAAGATACATTAAGAACAAATTGATGATGGCACAATAGTGGGAAAATATAATTCATACAAAATTAATAAAGAAAAGACATAAGTAACTAGAATTATTACTAGAGGAGCAAGTGAGACAGTTGAAGATACTGTGACTATGTGTGTAGGGGAGTACACAAAAACAAAGTCTGGAAGCTCGAGACTAAGCAAAGGAGAGATAAAATCCCAACAGTACATTGCGGAGCGCAGGTTTCTAAACAGGAAGGCTGACAGGGTTTAGAAGACTTCATCAATAATGTGCACAAAGTCAACCATTCCCATGCAACTGCCTCGTCTTTGCAGACATTTTCCCTCTGGAACATGGAGCACTCAAGTTGGCTGTGTGCTGCTCTGTGGGATCACAGCTTCCTTCTGCATTCCCCCTCCAGCCACTGCTCTAGGGCCAGTAAACAAGCCTCTGATGTTCCTAGCAGGCCTCAGGCCTTGGGACTCCCCAAAGCCCTCTCTAGCCCTTTGCCACTTCCCATTGCTCCCTTTGGCAGAACAAGGTCCCTTGCTGATGCCTTGTCAGTTCTTCCCCTCAGGACTCCTCAGAGCCCTGGCTGCTGCCATCCAGGTGTGCTCCAGCTGTCCTGCCAAGAGCCACAGATACCTTAGTAACAATCCCATATGAGAGCAACATAGACAAAACTAAGGGCTAAGAACTACAAAACAAGTGTAAATCTGTTCAGAAGGTTCAAAACTTCACAGAAGACATGAATCAGCATCTCAATGGACTTACAGAGGATGGGAATGTTTGACGTCAAAGACACAAAGAAGAAACTGAATGCCATAAGGACAATGCAGGTTATCAAAACAGATTTCAACAGCATTAGAAATACTAGAGAACACTCAAAATAAAATGAAGGTAGAAAGTTTAAAATGAAGTTAAATAAAAAAAAAAATCAGAGCCCAACATGATGGTGCAGACCTTTAATTCCATCACTGAGGAGGCAGACATAGGTAGATCTCTGTGAGTTCAAAGCCAGCCTGTTCTACAAAGTGAGCTCCCAGACAGCTGGGGCTGTTAAACAGAGAAACTGTCTCGAAAAAACAAAAGCAAGTAAATAAAAAATAAATAAAATCAATGTAAAGCTTCACCGACAGAATGGATTAGAGAGAAGAAAGAAGTCAGGGTCTGAAGAAAAACAATAGAGGTTAATACTCAATGACACCCCAGAGGATCAAGGCCACTGAAGGTGTTATACAGTGATGCTAAATGAAGCCTGGAGAGAAGGCTCGCTAAAATTCAACTTCAACTTTGAGAAATTGCAGGTGTGAGACACCAAATTCATACGGCTGCTAAGTGAACACAGGTCAGCCTGCATGGGGACAGGCTGCTGATGCTCCCCATGAGGGCCTTGACTGCTCATGCCTCCACATAGTTTCACTGAGAATATAGAACCCACGGGGACTCAAAGGGGCGTAGGACGCTAGTCTTCCCTAATATTTTGGAGATAGTTATTCAGGCTGGTCACCTTTTTTCTTGCTTAATTTTCCCTTCTGAAATGGGACTATTTTTTCCCTGTCTGTACTCATTGGATTTTGGAAACACTTAGTTTACTATCTCACAGTGTCATGGAAAAAAAAAATTGCCCAGGGATGCACTATGCCTTGAGTCTCTCTCATATCTAATTTAGGTAACACTGTAAAATTTGAGCTTTTGAGTTTGTAAACTAATGAGTTAAGGCTTTAAAGTTATTGACATATAATCAATATTTTGTATGTGAAAATGGTTTACATTCAGGAGTACAACAATTTAATGCTAGCGTAGAAATGTGTATCCCAAAACCTCAGGTGTTGAAAACGTAGTACCCAATTCCCCATTGCCATTAAGATCCAGGTGAGCTGCCATCATCAGTAGACTATAAACACAGGAAAAAGGTGAATTTTGCCCCCACTCCCTATTGTGTGGCATGCTGCTTTTACTTTTTGCCTCCTGCAGCAGAAAGTCCCTGTAGGGTACAGGTCCATGCACCTTAGACATCCTTGTTCACAGGACTGTGAGAAATCACTGTCTATAAATGTCCTGGTCTCCAGTTCAGGTACACAGCACCACACAATGATGTCATACACATGTACAATCTAAAACACTACACTGGTGCAAAGACAAGTTAGAACACAGGCCTCCAGGGACCTGTGGTGGGGAGGAAGAGTGCAGTCAACAGTCTAAAATTCACAATAGCTCAGCTTCCAGACGTTTCCGAGATCTAATGATGGCCTGACGACTATGAGTACTAACAATACATTGGGCTCCTGAAAGTGAAACGGCAGGTATGAAATGTTACCGTCCTCACCAAACTGGAAGTGTGTAATGTAATGGTTGTGCAGTGACCTTCATTTAGTCAGTCCCCTGAATTCAAATATCAAACATCATGTGATGTACCATGGATAATTTTCTCAATTAAAAGTCAATAAATTTACATCGATTAAAATCATTTAAAGTGTGTTTTCAAAACACCATAGAACTAAGTTATGAAACAACAACCACAGAAGTGTCAAAATAAATATAAGCTAAGTGAATCTAAATAACACTTGAGCAAGTGAAATTCAAAGTGAAAAAAATTTAAAAACTCTCACACACATATATTTATATACATATGTGTGTTCATATTCTGTACTGTATAAACTAGGGCTATTAATATTCAGAACATGTTTGCTAACTAAACTGCCAGCACACTGTAAGGACTTGTTTAGTGACATAAAACTGTATTTACAAGAAAGTCCTACTTTCTGTTTCTCCTGATAGTTTTTCCTTTTCAATATAATTCATTTCCAACTAGAGCCCTTCATGTTGTAGGTATGAAAAAAAAAAGGAGTCTGTCCATTAAGCCTACTTGAAAAATTAGATGAGAATTATGCATAAGAATTAGCAAGAACAGATACAATTTCAAACTAAGAGATCCTCAAAGTTAGGGACTGGGGTAGAGCTCACCTGATAGAATGCTTTCTCAGTATAAAGAAAGCCCCAGGATCAATTCTTAGTATGTCATGAGACCAGGCATGTTGGAGCACACCCCAGCACTCAGTAGGTACAAAGGTGGAGAATCAGAAGTTCAAGACTATCACAACATAAACTCAAAAAACCAAAACAAACAAACTCCTCAATGACTAGTTTAGTATATTTTGTCCCTTTTATTTCACCTTTTTTTTTTTTTTTTTTTTTTTTTGGTTTTTCGAGACAGGGTTTCTCTGTGTAGCTTTACGCCTTTTCCTGGAACTCACTTGGTAGTCCAGGCTGGCCTCGAACTCACAGAGATCCGCCTGGCTCTGACTTCCGAGTGCTGGAATTAAAGGTGTGAGCCACCACCGCCCAGCTTATTTTACCATTTTTAAAGAATGAATACCTTTGTGTACTAATGACAGTAAGTCTCAGTTAAATCAGTTTATATATTATCTTTTACATTTAAGATTTATTTTATTTTAAAATTATTTCTGAAGTTAATACATTGGATATCATGAGCTATCTACAGAAACCATAATATCTATGGATTTCATTCTTAAAAATAGGTGTTGCTAAGCCATGCGGTAGTGACATATGCCTTTAATCCCAGCACTCAGGAGGCAGATTTAAATGAATCTCTGTGAGTTCAAGGCCAGCCTGGGCTACAGAGTGAGTTCCAGGAAAAGTACCAAAGATACACAGAGAAACCCTGTCTCAACCCCCCGCACCCCCCCAAAAAAAACATGTTTTGTTAACTTCAGCCCTATTCAGTATGCCATCAAAGACCAATAGAAACATCATGCCATATGTGAGAAAAAATGAGAAGAAAATTATCATTTAAATATTAGTAGTGCTCAAAATTCCTATATAGGACAAGAATGTGAATTTTTACTCTCTTCCTTTCATGTAAATCTACTTTGCACGTGTGGTACTGTAATGTTTTTATGGAAGATAAGTGTGCAATCTAACTTTAAATGCTTTCTTTCTTAAAATAAATAAGGATTCATGCTGAGACTCTGCAGTCCCCTTGACAATAACGCACTTAAACAAGCTTAAATCCTAACTTCAGTATGAAATATATGCAGTGTTTATGGAAATTCACTAAGTGATTCTTGGCAGTAGATGCTAAACTTTGTAAATATCTACAAAGTAGTTTTCCAATGGTGTAGCCCATCTCTCTAACTCTTTTGAGAAGCAGACGAGTAAGCAATGGGCTATCAATATTACTGATATTTGGATTTTCGGCACATTTCCTGTAAGCCAGTGTGAACGTGAATCCAAAACAGTTTTAAATACCAGCCAAGTAGAGCCAGATATCTTAATGAATAATTAAAAACTCAAATTAAGAAAAACAAGAAAAAATCGACACACTTGGGAGGCTGAAGTGGGAGGATCTTCAGTCCCATCAATCCTGGGCTATAGAATGACTCTTGTTTTCAAAGCACAGAACATAAAATACAAACTATACAATGCCTAGGACAAGCCTGTCTTATTGGAAGTTGCCAAAACAGTTCATTGGTTCAGGCACAGACCCCATATACATTTGTACAAGTGAATACATATTTTCTATATAGATGCAAAACCAGACCAGTTAGGAGGATTTTGTTAGTGGAGCTCTGTTTAAATATGTGTTCCCAGAGGTAACCCTAGTCTGTGAGTACCTGCAGGTCTCCCCTACCGCTGCACACAGCTGCTCTTTCCTCCTCTTGTTCCCATCTCTTCTCTCACAGTCAGCATTTACTAAGTATGAGAATATTTTTTAGTAGAGAGGATATGCTGATGTCTTCAGCAAATATCCTATATTAAGAGCTTGAATAATATAAGCAGCTTCATCTAACATGGCATATAATATACATACATTTCTCAGGCTTATTGTGAATACAATAAGGGATTTACATTTGTGGGATTCAAAGTGAATATCGCAAAACTTGCAAAAGTACCTAACTGAGGGAGATGGGTGATTTTCTTTGACCAAGATGTAGTTAGAATTTTCTTTGCGCTGACAACTAGCTCCCAAATTATGAATGCTTGGCCTTAGCTTAGGCTTGTCCCACTAGTTCTTTTAACTTAATTTAACCTGTTTCTATTCATCTGTGTTTTGCCTTTGCTACTTTTCTGCTTCCTCTATATCTGGCTGGCTGGCCCTTGGTGTCTCCCTGGCCTCTCTCTCTCTCCTTCTGTCTCCCTCTGACTCTGTTAAGCCTAGATTCCTTGTCCTACTTACTTTTTCTGCCTGGAAGTCATGCCTATACTTCCTCATTCACTATTGGAAATTCAGCTTTATATTAGACCAATCAGGTGCTTTAGGCAGGCAAGGTAAACAAATGCAATACATCTTTATATAGTTAAACCAATTTCCACAACACAAGATGCCTGTCCACAAAGTATAATTTGAAACTCTGTGAAAATATATTCAATATTGGCCCAAGGTGTGTTAGAAATTTTATAAACTGGAAAAAAATTATCCTTCATTGTAACATGTTTTAATTTGTCTAAATTGACCACCATGGGTCATTCAGTTAGAGATAAGAAATTGTAGCCATACCTTGAAATACAAAATAAATTGAAATAAAAAGAAATCATATAGTATGTAGATGTAAAGATTACATTTAAATGATGTTAAATTTCTAAGAGAAGACATTTTTCTAGTTAACAAAATGTTTATTTTATATTCTTATTATATTTCTGTGATATGTGCCTGTTAAGGAGTGTGAGGAATGAATAAATCTCCATTGAGCAATCAAGTGATTGAAGGAATGAATAAACATATGGATTGTTTTGCTAAATATCCTTTAAAATATAGATATTCTACTTATGAACAGTATAGTAGGAGCCTATCCAACTTGGTGCAGTGGAGACAGACAGCTTCCTTTCAGCCCTGTTTAAAAGCAGAGCAGAGAGAGCACCTGACAAACCAGAAGCAGCAAGGTACACAGGCCTGAGATGCTGTCTCATCAACAAGGCAGATGAAGCCAAACATGGAAACCTGTTTGCAAACTTCCCTGAGTAATAAGTAGCCTAGTGGCACCCCCACCACAGCACTGATGCCATATTTCTGGGCTCCTCTTACCCTCTGTGTCTTTGAATATATAGCTTGCTGTGAGAATTGATTGCTTTTCAAAATCAACATAGATTTTACAGGATAGTATACATTGCAGTATTTGCTTATTACATATTGAAAATTCAATTTTTTATAAATATTTTTATTTTATAGTTAATTTAATTTTACATATCAGCCATGATTCCCCCTCCTCCCTTCTCCCACCCCCAGCCTTCTACCCCAACACACCCCCCATTCCCACCTCCTCCAAGGCAAGGTCTCCCCTGGGGAGTCAGCCCAGCCTGGCAGCTTCAGCTGAGGCAGGTCCAGTCCCCTCCTCCCTGCATCAAGGCTGAACAAAGTGTCTCAGCATAGGCCCTAGGTTCCAAAAAGCCAGCTCATGCACCAAAGACAGGGCCCAGTCCCACCACCTGGGTACCTCCTAAACAGTTCAAGCTCATCAACTGTCTCACTTATCCAACTTCCCATCCAGTCAGGTGCATTTTATTTTCATAGTAGGTTTAACATAAAATTGATGTTAATATACTGTTCATACTTAAGAACTAAGACTTATATGTATACCTTCTCCATACCCCCATATACCTGCACAATATGGCCATATTTGTAGTCTCTGTAATAATTGATAAAGTATCTTTGATTCAGTGAAAGGCCTTGGTTTATGTTCTACCATTACTTTTGTGTCTCTCATATTTTCAAGGATGCCATTCCGCGTACTCTTTTCTGTTCTATACTGAATCCGTTCTTCCCATCAAACCTCATTCCGTCCTAAGGACATCAAGTAAGTCAGTAAATCTCATCAGCCTTTTCCAGTGGTTTTTTTTGTTTGTTTGTTTGTTGTTGTTGTTGTTCACTGTAGAAAAATTATCATTAAATGCTTTAGAATTCCACTGCATTAAAAAAATATGTTCTGTAGTTTGAACACCCCTCCCCCACCAAGCACCAACTGAGAAAAAGTAAGGCCCTGATCTCCTGTCTAGACAGCCCAGTTCTCTACCCCATAGGCCCTTCCTGCACTGATTGGGAAAAAGAGTGACCCCTGGAACTAAAACAACAACAACAACAAAAAATCAGGACAACCAAAACAATCCTGCACAATAAAGGATCTTCTGGAGGCATCATCATTCCTGACTTCAAGCTCTACTATAGAGCTATAGTAATAAAACCAGCTTGGTATTGGCATAAAAACAGACACGTTGATCAATGGAACCAAATCAAAGATCCTGACATTAATCCACACACATATGAATACCTGACTTTTGACAGAGAAGCCAAAATTGTAAAATGAAACAAAGAAAGCATCTTAAACAAATGGTACTGGCATAACTGGATGTCAACATGTAGAAGATTGCAAATAGATCCATATCTATGACATGTACACAACTCAAGTCCAAATGGATCAAAGACTTCAACATAAATCCAGTAACACTGAACCTCATAGAAGAGAAAGTAGCCTTGAATGCACTGGCACAGAAGACCACTTCCTAAATATAACAGCTGTAGCACAGACACTGAGAGCAACAATTAATAAATGGGACCTCCTGAAACTAAGAAGCTTCTGTAAGGTAAAGGACACCATCAATAAGACAAAACGGCAGCCTAAAGAATGGGAAAATATCTTTACCAATCCCACATCTGACAGAGAGTTAATCTTCAAAATACATAAAGAACTTAAGAAACTAGAAATAAAAATATCAAATAAGCAAATTAAAAAATGGGGTGCAGATCTAAAAAGAATTCTCAGCAAGAGAATATCAAATGGCTGAAAGATATTTAAGGAAGTGTTCAACATCCTTAGCCATCAGGGAAATGAAAATCAAAACGACTCTGAGATACCATCTTAAGGCTGTCAGAATGGCTAAGATCAAAAACACTAATGACAGCTAATGTTGGTGAGGATGTGGAGAAAGGGGAACACTCCTCCACTGCCAGTGGGAATGCAGTCTTGTACAGCTACTCCAGAAATCAATATGACAGTATCTTAGAAAATTGGGAACCAATTTACCTCAAGACCCAGCTATACCACTCTTGGGCATATATGCAAAATATGTTCAACCACACTGCAAGGACATAGGCTCAAGTACATTTATAGCAGCATTATTTGTAATAGCCAGAACCTAGATGCTGCTCAACTGAAGAACAGATAAAGAAAATATGGTACATTTACCCAATAGAGTATTACACAGCAGTAAAAAAACAATGTCATCCTTGTCAGCAAATTGATAGAACTAGAAAAAATCATCCTGGGTGAGGTAACCCAGACCAAGAAAGACAAACACAGTATGTACTCACTTATAAGTGAATATTAGACACAAAGCAAAGGATAATCAGGCTACAATCCACAACCCAGAGAAGCTAGGTAAAGAAGAAGACCCTAAGAGGGACATGCATGGATTACCTCAGGAAGGGGAAAGGGTTACAATCTCCTGGGTAAACTGTGAGCTGGGAGTAAAGGGAAGGGGATGAGGGGTGGGAACATGAAGGTTTGAGATGTCCGACTTGGGGGAGGGACAGAGAGGGAGAGCAATGAAAGAGATATCTTGACGGAGTGAACCATTAAGGGGTTAGTGAGAAATCTGGAGCTAGGAAAATCCCCAGGAACTCATGAGAATGTCCTCAGCCAAGACTCAGAGGTATGATGAAGGTGCTTAAACTAGCCTGCCCTTATATTCAGATTGTATCTACCCTAACTGTCATGGTAGAACCTACATCCAGTGACTGATGAAAGCAGATGCAGAGACCAAAAGCCAAGCAGTTGGCCAAGCTCCTGTAGTTCAATTCAAAAGAGCAAGGAGGGATTATAGGAGCAAGGAGGGAGGGTCAGGATTATGATGGGAAAAACCACAGAGAGAGCTGACACAAGCTAGTGGGAGCTCATGGACTCTGGACTGACAGCTGGGGAACCTTCATGGTACCACATTAGGCCCTCTAACATGGGTTACAGTTGCATGGCTTGATGTGTTTGCAAGTCCCCTGGCAATGGGACAAGGACATATCCTGAGTACAGAAACTGGATTTTTTAGAGCTCATTCCCTATGGTGTGATGCCTACTCAGCCATGATGCAACGGGGAGGGGCTTGATACTGCCTCAACCTGTTATATCAGCATATGTTAATTACCCCAGGGAGGCCTAATCCCCTATGAGAAGGGGATGGGGTTAGGAAAAGGGGAGGTGGGGGGAGTGGGAGAAGGGGAGAGAGGGGGAACAGGGTTGGTATGTAAAATGAAAAAATTAAATAATAAAATAAATTCTATAAAAAGGAATATATATGTATATACAAATGCATGTATGAATGCAATGACAATTGATGAAAAAGATCATGAATCTGAAGAAGAGCAGGGAGGAATGTATGGGAGGGCTTAGAGAGAGGAAAGGGAAGGGAAAGTGTAATTAAATTATAATCTCAAAAATAAAGAAAAAAGTTACAAAAAAAGGAAGAAAAGGCATTTTTTTCTACATTGAAAGGTTGAATATACAAATACCATAATTCACTTTTAACTAATGGCTAATGTTATGATGCTTTATAGTAGCTTAAGGAAAGAAAATAAAACTTTATTCTATTTGAGAAAACTAATTAAACGAAGAAGTAAGTGGTGTTTCTTGTGTGGGGAGGCTGAGAAGATGATCCATAGAGTGTGTGGACTGAGCTGTCACCGAGGGTGGATATTTGACACCAGAACCTGCTTCACACCTCAGGCAGGGCTGCCAATTCCTATCATGTTTTATTTTGAAAACACTTAGCCAGGAAAGCTCAACATGGCAGCCATGAGATTAGTATCCTGTCAGCTGTGGGATTATAGACAGCTTTGTGGTTCATTCAAGAAAGTTAATTGATAAAAAGTGTCATGGATGAATATGTATTTCTAGGGATGTTTGTCTTTATTCTGAGTGGGCCCTGTGAGTAGGAACCGATCAGTGTCAGAGCTGTCTCCAGTGTTTCACAGTCCCATTATCTTTCAGAGAAGATTAATGTATTAATCAGCTCTTGTTCACATGCTGAAGCCTGGGAGAAAACTGGTGGTTTGCGATGTGTGTTGTCAGTAGCAGATATGACCGTCTCCCCTTTATATGTCACCCTTCATAGAACAAGCAATGGAATCTTCCAGCTTTCCATCAAAAGACCTCTGGTGAGTCCTCAGGCTGAAGCTGCAATCGCTGATGATTTCATAAAGAAATTCACGTCTTCAGATAGTGAGTGACAAAGGTTCCCTTACAGGCCATGTGAAATTCTTCTTAATTTGGAAATTTTCCTTTGCAACCTCTGCATAGAACAACTAGACAGACCTTGTCAAAACTAAATTTAATCATCTCATCCTTTTAAAATGATTGTCCACTTCAACTCTAGGAGCTTTATCACAAAATTCAAGGCAGTATATAAATTGACTTTGGCCTTCTTAGCTGCACTCATCTGTCTCTCCTTCATTACACTTGAGAATTAAAACTTTGCAAAATGTCTACTGAAAGACCCTAACCCTTCAGGCTTACACCCCCAAGCCACAGGAAAATGAGGAACTAAAAATCTAGTTCTCAGGGCAAGCTGACTCAATCAGTACTCTATCACCCCTGCCACAATGTAACAATGTAAGGAGATTTCTATAAAGAGATGTTCTCAACTGTGACTGGGATAATTGCAAGTGTTCCAGGAATGACCACTGTAACCTTTGTGTAACTCTCATTCCCATCCTGATACCCCCCTTGAGGTTTCAGGAAGAATGTGCATGCGGACATGACTGTACCCACCCTGTGATCAGACCATGATCTTGTGAAATTAGACTCTAGACATAAATCAATTGAAATGAAAGTGTATGGGAATTGTAATCTTGTGGCTTTAGTGGGTTTTTCCTTTAAAAGTACCTATGTGGCTGCAGTAGGATGTGACTCTTGCTCTCAGGAAAGGAGTAGCCCGACTGTACAGCCATTTCAATAAACTTCTTGCTGTTTGCATCAACTGGATGGGAGTCTGGGTTCTTGGGGTGCCCACTCGAGAAGGTAGTACCCTGGGTCTGGGGTCTATCATCTACAATGTTGACAAGACAGCCAAGAATATTTTTACAGCCCCCCAGGGACACTAAAGAGTTTTTGATACCAGGAATTCCAGCACAGAAGCCTGGGACACAGACACATGCCTTAAGGACTCAGTATACATATCTCCATTCATCTATGAATAGTTTACACCACACTATTGAGACTTGGCAAATTGGAACACCATGGCTTGTCTTTCTGTTTTTCTGGTGTTCCAGGCTTCTTCTCTTGTTAACATAATCATAGATGCTGACTCTTATGCCTTAGATGCTAACATTCAAGGTCTGTACTGAGTTCTCTACTAAATCCCACCTCTGGTGGGATCTAAGCTTGATAGAAAATATGTCAGACTCTTAGTGTAAAAGCCCTAAGTCACTCTCAGCTAAATGCAGTGTCCTGCCTCATCCTGTTCCTAATAGTTCTGGCACCAAGTCCATCTTGTGTGTCCTGTTCTCCATTTGTCATCTTTCTTGTGTACAATCTAATGTGATGAAAGATGGGATATGCCTTGGTCTCTAGTAGAGTCTCAAAGTCTACTATAGTTTTTCATTTAAAAGGTATGCAGCCTTTGATGAATACCACTACAAGACTCTTTAAAATTATTTTCTTTAGATACTGTTTCCAGTCTTTTCTAATTAAAGAAGAATGCCAGAAGAATGCTGTAGCTGCTTCACCTAGTCATAATCTGTATGGTGGATTATCTGTCTGGACTAGGATGGATTATTTTGTTTTTTTTTTTTTTTTTTTTTTTTTTTTTTTTTTTTTTTTTTTTTTTTTTTTTTTTTTTTTACAATGCCATAGTATTAGGAATCAGAGAGATCTTACAAAAGAAATTCCAGGCAAATTGACTTTATCTGGGAAACAAATGCACCAATTCTCCTGAAAAAATTACTACCTTTTTTTGAAGTCCTCACACATGTGTCCAATGTTTTAAAAGATGTTGCCATTACAGATTTCAAGTTTCAAACTACCTAATTAAGCTACAAACAAAAAAGTCACACTTTCCAAATAGGTTTCTAATTCATGGTGGTTGTCACTCAATCTGCTTGTGTGTTGGTCCACATTCATCATGTTTGGCTGCAAGTAATACACTGACTGAAGGTTGGGTGTGTCTATCCCAGTCCCTAACATAACACTTCCCTCACAGGATCTTCATACACTAACTTATTAAATGACTGGACTGAAGTAGTGGATTGCAGCCTCATTCCACTTCTCTAAGATCTAGTCAGTTTTAAAGATGACTTAAGCATTTGTGCTAGCATTCATTGTGCATCATTGACAAGAAGCTTTCTACAATTATAGTCAAAATATTCAGGTATTCATCCTGATTTTATTCTATCTTCCACACAGGCAAAGAACCCAACACTCTCTAGCCCATCACTGCAAATGAACTCAGATTATCAGCCTTGTTGGCATGTTCCTTTATCTACTCAGCCATCTCCTAGGTTCAGTGGGTCAACTTGAAATGCAGCTGCTAATGTCCTTGAAGTGAGAGTTGGGGTAGCAAGAAATGAAAATCTATGAGTAAATGAAAGCAATATGGTACCAATGCAAATAATTAAATTTGTAAGTAAACCAGGCTCGCACTGCCCTTAGGACTGCTATCACCGGTGGGTATACTGTATTAGGTTCAATTTTGTTCAGATTTGATTCACAGCTTCATTTTCTAAGATATGATTTGTTTTCAAAATGATTCAAATAGGAGATTATTTCACCAAATCCTAACAGATTAAATAATTGTCAAATTATTTCCTAATTGAGAGTGTCAAACAATGTTAATGACAAATGCCTATAAGATATCTTCTTTAGTACCCCATTACTATACAGATATCTTGAATATTATATCTGGCCTTCACTGATAGAGAATTTGCTGGTGATGACATACTCTCCTTTGATATTGGTGTATTGCTATATTTATAATAATTAATTTGAATAAGATTAATATGCTGAATATGAATTTAGATTATACACTTACAGTATGATTGGACCTATTATTTAACCTTGACCATATCATATTCTTCAGCTGCACATGTATGCAATAACTATAACTCTATCTTTTATTCTGCTTAGCTGAGTTAATAAATTTATATTATTTATAGTTGTACCACTTGTTATTAGCCTTGAATTAGTGGTGGTAGCTGCCACATTAGTATTGCAGTTAGAGACTCACATACATCCCCTTATATAAACATCATCCTTCAAGTCAACCAGACCATCTTAGTTAGGATTTCTATTGCTGTGAGGAGACACCATGTACATGGCAACCCTTTATAAAGATCAGTCCATTATCATCATGGTGGGACATGGCAGCATGCCAGCAGACATGGTGCTGGAGAAGGAGCTGAGAGATCTACATCTTGATATGCAGAACAACTGTAAGCCATATGAGACACTGGGCATAACTTGAGCATATATGAGACCTCAAAGACCTCCTCCAGAGTGACACACTTGCTCTAATTATCACATTCCATTCCCTAACTCCCAAAAGTTTATAGCCATATCATAATGCAAAAAAAAAAAATGCATTCAGTTCAACTTCAATAGTCTCCATAGCCTGTAACAGTCTCAGTGTTATTTAAAAGTCTAAAGTTCATACTTTCTTCTGAGATTCATGCAATCTCTTAACTGTAATCCTGTTGCTGGAGGGCTTCTCTCCAGGTTCCACCAAGCCCCGCAGTCCCACAATCCACGTATAAAATAATCACTCAGATGCTTATATTACTTATAAACTGTATGGCCGTGGCAGACTCCTTGCTAACTGTTCTTATATCTTAAATTAACCCATTTCTATAGCTCTATGCCTTGCCACGTGGCTGGTGGCTTACTGGTGTCTTTACATGCTGCTTGTCTTGGTGGTGGCTGCAGTGTCTCTCCCTCCTTCTTCCTGTTTCCCCAATTCTCCTCTCTCCTTGTCCTGCCTATACTTCCTGCCTGGTCACTGGCCATCAGTGTTTTATTTATATAGAGCGATATCCACAGCACTTTCCTTTTTCTTCTTTTTTTAAAAAGGAAAGTTTTAACTTTAATATGGTAAAATTACATATAACAAAACAATTATCGAGCATGAATTACAATTACAATATTAAAGAAGATGTCCTGTCTATCTTATATTTGTGAGTTTAAGGTTTTATATCTAACTTATCTTTTATCATAACTGAGGAAATTACAACTATCTAGTCTTTAACCACATCAAAGACCTGAGAAGGAACATAATGGTACCTGAGAAATGGTAGATGGATGCAAGCAACTTTCGGGAATCTTGCAAGAGTAGACCAAAACAGCTGGCAGCCTGGACAGTCACCTAATGTTTCTCAGCATTGTTGGTGCATTCAAATTGGCTACAGGCCTAGAGTATATGACAGACCATTTTCATAAGCAGGAATTCTGAAAGACCATCTTACCCTGTCTTGGCAGATTACAGTGGTCGCTTTCCTTGTGTCACGCTTGTCCAGGAAGGACAGCATTGTATTCGTACTGTCAGCCGTCAAGGCAAGGGCAGTTCTTTGCCTAGTAGGCCATTTTGTGCCAAGAAGACAAACTTCCAAATGGAAATGTCTTAGAAGCCCAACATTCTCTCGGGATCAAATTGGTGCAGCCAGGAGCAATTGTGTCTCACGTCAACAGAATTCTAAGTTATTTAAATGCCATATTTTCTAGGTCTATGAAGTGTTTGAAGATTACCTATCTATGTGAAATATATCTATGTATACTTAGAAGACTTAACTAACATGGCTACAAATATGATTATCATAGATGACTAATTATTAATCTATTTTTTAATTATCCATTACAATTTTAAATGAGTTACATAAACATAATACCTCAAACAAGAATATATATATATATACAGTATAACAAAATTAACTTCAAGTTTGTACCAATTAACTAAAATTTATACCAATGTAAAACATTTTAAACATAAACTAAAATCTATACCAATGTAAAACATTTTAAGCAAGTTGTTCTTTAAAAGTAGGTTCATTAATCTACCCTTTTATCTTATCATCTCTATATCCTCCTATATATCTATATCATATCCCCTTTTCTTTTTTAGAAAGAGATCACATTTATAATCAACCTGTTTAAATAAAAATATTGTTTTTTCTCTGTCCCACACCAGAGGGCTCTTTTGATTTGGGACACAAGAATCTCTTAATCATTTTTTTAAAGCAATATGTCTGGGTTTAGAAGGGGAGTGAGCCAATTCCACCTCTAAAGCCAGCTTGGTATATTTGGGAATTTGGGCGTAGCATCTCTTACTACTTCCTGCTGGAGGGGGGAGCTGTATCTTATGGGGATGCAAAGAAAATTTTAGGCCTATGGGGAAGTCCATGAGGCTGTATTGTGTGAACCAGTTGCCTTGAAACCGCTCTGGATGTTGGATCATCTGGGCCATGGTGTCATCAGAGACCTTTCAGGGGGTCTTGGCTGGTGAAACCTGATGTATCTTAATCTGGAACAAATCCACAGCCTCTGGCTTTCTGTGGAAACAAAAGCAGAACCTCTTTTCCAAAGCAACATATCCTTAAATCCAAATTTTGAAGTTAAGGTACCTTTAAAATATACATATTGTTTTAATTCAACATCTTTTTCGATCAAATGTTTTTTTGCAGTTAAAAATCCCAAAGACAACACAATCCAGATTGTCTGTGTAATATTCATCTTTACGTGGCATTTTTATATTAATTTATCTTTTTTTGTCTCTTTAAAGCCTAGGTATTGTGAATCTATTGCTTTAAACTGCAGTATTCTAAGACTGAAACGGCGCTGTGGCTGCTGGCTCTGCCCATTTCAGCTTACCAACATGGCGTTTTCCGCTAGTTCTGTGAGTTATCAAGTCTCAGAAATAGTGGGTCTAAGCTTTTATCAAAGCAGCGTGTAGCCCAGAAACCTTTTTTTTTTTAATACTAGTAAAGACTAAATCTACCACACAGCGTAATGTGCCACTGGCAGACACCTCATTACCTCCATACTGCCAGTCAAACTCAAACTCTAGGAACCCGCCAGTAGTTCAAATCCATGTTTTGTGGTGTCTAGCTGCCCTTGTGAGACATGAAGCAGGAACCTGGTTTTGGCTGGACAATCACCTAATGTTTCTCAGCATTGTTGAGAAACTGTTTAGAATTGGTTATTAAATATTCTCAGGTTTAAGGTGGAAACTCGAGCCGTTGGGCGCCATTTGTTGCTGGAGGGCTTCTCTCCAGGTTCCACCAAGCCCCACAGACTCACAATCTACGTATAAAATAATCACTCAGATGCTTATATTACTTATAAACTGTATGGCCATGGCAGGCTTCTTGCTAACTGTTCTTATATCTTAAATTAACCCATTTCTATAAATCTATACCTTGCCACGTGACTGGTGGCTTACTGGTGTCTTTACATGTTGCTTGTCCTGGTGGTGGCTGCAGTGTGTCTCTCCCCTTCTTCCTGTTTCCCCAATTCTCCTCTCTCCTTGTCCTGCCTATACTTCCTGCCTGGTCACTGGCCATCAGTGTTTTATTTATATAGAGTGATATCCACAGCACAATCCCCTGTAAAATCAAAATAAAAAACAGATTACATACTTCCAACTTATGGCAAAAGGCATTCATTACTCTTGAAAAACATGGGGAAGGGAGCATAGTAAAGAAATAATCGAAGAAAGCAAGACCAAAAGCCAGCTGGGCAAACTCCAAACTCTGCATCTCTATGTTGATGTCAAAATGCTCTTCAGATCTCCAATTCCTTTCACTATTGTTAATTGCAACACATTTCTTCCTCTTGAGCTGTTTCCACTCCCTGTTAGAAGCTTTCCTTGGCAGGTACCCCATGGCTCTGGCATCTCCAACATTGGATTGGGGTCTCCAAGACAATCCAGGTTTCACCTTCATAACTGTATGCAATGGCCTCTTTAGCCCTCCATTCAGGGATACCCCTGACACATGTTTGAATCTATGAATTTCCTTAGCCTCTGAGGCAAACTCCATAACCCCTTTCTTATATGTTTGACTATAAAGCCAGAACCATGTGACCAAAGCTGCCAAGTTCTGCAGCTTTCTGAGACTGGAACATGGGTCTCTCATCCAATTAAATATCCACCAGCTTTCTGTTTCCAGTGGTTTCCTTCACCACCTAACCTTGGTTGTCCTGAAACTAGATTTCTAGACCAGGCTGGCCTCAAACTCAGAGATCCACCAGCCTCTGCCTTCCAAGTGCTGGGATTAAAGGCATGCACCACCACTCCATGCTTTAAGCTTTTCTTTAATTACTTTTTACAAGTAGAAAATTTAGCTTGGTGGGATATTGCCCTAAAGTCACCATTCCCTTTATTCCATTTCTTAATATGTTTACCTCCTTGAATACAGAACTTAGCTTTATTCTCTACCTGGTGCTCCTTTTCCCCTCAAATTTTACATTTTCTATTTTTCCTTGCTCAACTTACTACTTTTCATCATGAATCTTTATAAGCATGAACACTAGTACCCACACAACAGAGCCTATAGTAGGCTCTTTTGAGATTTCCTCTGCCAACAGAATTAATCTAAATCTCTTCACTTTAGCCACAGGAAGGCTCTTTGGAAAAGGACAAAAGGTAGCCACATTCTTCACCAAAATATCCCAAGCATGATCTCTAGACCACTTATTAATATTCTCCTCTGTAAACTCTTGAGATTGCTCCTCACAGTTCAAATAACTCTTAGCACCTCTATTTTCTATGGCCTTTCTAGTATGGCCCATTAAGCAGTGCTTAATGCATTCCACTGCTTTCCTAACTCAAATTCCTGTAGTCCAAATTCCTCCAAATAATCATGGTCTGGCATATCACAATAATACCCCAGTCCCTGGCTCCAACTTTTGTCTTAGGATTTCTATTGCTGTGAAAAGACACCATGACCATGGTGACTCTTCTAAAGGAAATTATTTAATTATGTGGCTCACTTACAGTTCAGAGTTTCAGCCCATTATATCATAGTGGGACATGGCAGCATGCAGGCAGATATGGTGGTAGAGAATAGTTAAGAGTTCTACATTTTGTGCAGGCAACAGGAAATGGTCTGAGATACTGGGCATGGCTTGAGCACATATAAGCCTTCAAAGCCTACCTCCACAGTGACATACTTCCTCCCACAAGGCTGTACCTAGTACAACAAAGCCACATTTTCTAATACTGCCACTCCTTTTGTGGGGCATATTCTCTTTCAAACCAACACATAGACCTAGCACTTGATTAAATTTATTTTATTTGTAATATAATTAGTCAATTTTAACAAGCTGTAAAGTGAATGCATTACCCTTCTCCTAAAACTTTTATGCATTTTTTCTCTTCAACCCAACCACATCTTTCCTTCTCTTTTTCTCCATTCTATATTATTTGCTATAACTATAAGGAAAGTAGGAGATATTTGATGAAGTTTTCCTTCTTAAATTTCCAAAAAATGATTTTAAATTCAATGAACTATGTGATTGTTCCTCCAAGTAATTCATTGGAGTTCTTCCTAGGGAGTATCATTATGGCATCCCAAAGCCTCTTTTATTCTTGTGATGCTTCCAAATTGTTTCACAGCTTTAAGCTTGGTTCTGCTAATGTGACTTCTATGTTACCAATATTCCTTTCTTGATTATTTTTTCCTGGGTCTTGCCTTGTTTATCTCCACTTTTTTATTCTCTTAATTTATTGGAGTTCTTCCTAGGGAGTATCATTCTGGAGTCCCGAAGCCTCTTTTATTCTGATGATGCTTCCAAATTGTTGCACAGCTTTAAGCTTGATTCTGCTAATGTGACTTCTATGTTACCAATATTCCTTTCTTGATTATTCTTTCCTGGGTCTTGCCTTGTTTATCTCTACTTTTTTATTCTCTTAATTTTATTGGAGTGTATAATCTATCAGATAAACTGGTTAGTAAATTTCCTTTTCCTTTTTTTTTAAATGTCCTTAAAATGGGTACACCAGGATCAAGAGAGTTTAGCATCAATATTCCTGCAGTGGCTGCCTCACTTCACTTCAGATTATTCTTGGGATGAAGTAAAAGGCCACTTTGCTTTATCACCATCATCCTCTGCATAAGCAGGGCTTGTGGCTTTTCTGTTCCATAGTAAGCTTCTGAAAACCCCTGGTCCCTTTGTATATTTCATGTTATATCGAAGCCCATTTGTAAGTGTTTTAGGTTATTTAATTTTTGTCATGTTGCCTCCTGTTATCCTCCATTGAACACATGCTTATTAAAAAAAGAAGAAGAAGAAAGAAATGTGAAAGCCAGACAGATGTAGCTATACACTTCCTTAAATCATTGTACTGGCTGTTTTTGTGGGTCAACTTGACACAAGCTATAGTCAGAGGAAGGCGTCTCAGCTGAGAAATTATTTGATGAGATCCATCTGTAAGGCATTTTCTCATTTAGTGATCAATGCGGGAGGGCCCAGCCCATGGTGGGTGGTCCTGGGTTCTATAAGAAAGCAGGCTGACCAACCCATGGGAAGCAAGCCAGTAAGCAGCCCCCTTCCATGGCCTCTGCATCAGCTCTTGCCTCCAGGATCCTGCCCTGTTTGAATTTCTGTTCTTATGTCCTTACTGATGAACAGCAATGCTGCAGTGTAAACTGAAGAAACCTTTTCCTCCCCAACTTGCTTTTTTGGTCATGGTGTTTCATCATAGCAATAGAAACCCTAAGACAAATCCCAACAACCAAGAAGCAAAGGCAGAATAAGTATGAATTTGAGGTCTAGATGACACAAGGAGACCTTGTCAACAAACTATTAATCAAGCAGCAGCAACAATACAAAAACATGCATGCACATGTTTATGTATAAATCAAGGTTTTATAGTTAGGCTCTCATTCTGTGGTACGGGCTAACCTGGAACTTGCTCTATAGATCAAGATGGCCCTAAATTTACTGAAATACTCTTGTCTCCACTTCTTAGTGATTAGATTATAAAAGTGAATGCCATATTTAGCTTGAATCAATTTTCCGATGGCATACTGAGCGAGTTGGATAGGTCCACAGGTGGGCTGCCCATCTGGGGTTCTGGGGGCTAGCATAGCCTCTGGTCCAGCAGTGAATCTCTACCTGAGTTTACTTATCTGTTTTTCTGACTGATGTGGCTTGTACCTGTTCTTCTGACTGGTGTGGTATGCTGCAGTATGGGCCATGTATACCATCATAGCCCTTTGCAATAGAACAAGCCAAGGGCATGAACATGCCTCCAGGATATCATGGGCCAAGGACACCAAGAGGGTCCATGTGGCAGCATGGATTAGGGACATGAATATGGCTTTAGGCAGTAGCACAAATCATAGATATATGCATGGCTTTCAGTGGTAACATGGGCCACAGACATCAACAGGTTCCCTGGATGCAGTACTCATGGATATCAACTTGGGTTCAAGTGGCAGCATAGACCACAGGCATCCACATGGTCTTTGGTAGAGTTCTGCCTCTCCACTGCACACACCTCTCTATTCCTCCATCTTTCCTACCTCTCCCTTGCATATTTGTTCATTATAGTAGCACTGGAAACTGCAGTGTGTCGCATAGTATTTATTTTTTCCCAAACAGCTTTACGTGCAAATCTTTATTGCAATGAGTTGCTGATCTGGTTCAAGGTTTCTGATTTCTGATGCACTATAAATACTGGACCATTGAAGGGACTTGTTTTGGATTTCCTGCTGTTGTCAGAGTCAAGGTGATCTTGTGGCTAGGCAAAGCATCTGGGGACAAGTTTTGTGGAAGCTCCAGGCTGCTGCATACTTCCCCAAACTTGATGTCACCTTCCCTGAGGCTTCTGAGGTCTACTTTTCTGTTTGTAGCCCTTAGGAAGTACCATTACTTATGGAATTCCCCACTAGTACCTGCCTGGTGGATATTTCTCCCAGGGTCCAGAAAAGATGCTTCCAGAAGCAGAGAATTAATCTGAGAGATATCAAATGAATCTATGCACATTGAGCTCTTTAGTCCATTCACTTTATTCTTCTAAGTCAGTTCTCTCTACACAGCTTTTTTTCTCCTCCTTACTTAGCTCTTCTCTTGCCTGATTCTCTGTACTTTCTTTTGCTGTTATCTCATTGTTCTAGCTTAGTTCTCTCTTTCTTCATCCCCCCACCCAGGAGATGAGGTTTCCAGTTTATATACCTATACAATCAACAATTCTCTGGCAAAGCAAGTCACAAGACTTGAATTCTATTAGGTCATAAAAAGAGGTGATAAGATCCACATAAAGAGCAGTGATTATCAGCTATCATATCCAATCCAAAAGGGGAGTGACTAAAGGAGGTAGGGTCAACTAAGGGCTGGAATCAGTAAAGAGATCTAAAGAATAAATTTATGTCTTCAGACTATATTCTCAGAAGTGGCTAGGAAAAATGTTAGGAGTCAACAATGTCAGTATAAGTCATGATTAAAATAAAACTGCCTTTTTTTCTACAGTGCCCATATCTGTTTCAGCATATCTCTGCTGTGCCATTTTCTGATAGGGTAGGGGAAGTGTACTCAGTAGCTAGGCAACCTGCATTAAAACAAGTAGCATTTGATTCATAAAGGTACTTTCCCTCTGAGTTAATAACTAAAGGGGGAATCTTCAAAACTAAAGATAACATTTGGGCCATGGGAAAAAGGAGGAATTAAGCTTAATTTGCACCAGAAACAAAGCTTTGTATCTATCATCCACCTTGCCTTGGTGGTTGTCTTGGTGGAAATATTTACCTTATCTCAGGAACTAGCTGATAGTCTAAATAGTTATGTATCTGCAGTCTGTCCTTGGAAGTTTGAGAATTATCTCAGATAAAATACTTTTGTCTGGAGATGGCTCTGGCAAGACATTTGCTAATAATGATAATTACAGAAAGGCAGACTTCTGAGTTTAATGCTAAAATGGAGAACAAAGGCCTGAAAAGGGGGTCTTGACTGTGTGAATGTTGTCAACACAGTTGGAGGATGCTATCCAAACACCATAATTGTATAGGGGAATTGTACCCAATGGATGATTAACCACACTATTAAAACTATTAAAAGTTCTTGGCAAAAGAATCAAATGGCAAAGCTAAAATTATACACAAGAGACTCACTGCAGGAAATAGCCAATATATTCAAAATCCAATATCACCAAGACTCCTTGAGTTTTGACTTCCCTCTGGAAAAGCTCTTGACTCTTCCAGGTAATAGCTTTTGCCACTGTCAGCTTCCTACTTCATATTTCTGTAGCATGCAGCAATTACCTCATGCTGTCTGTCTCCCATGTCTGTCTCCCAGCAATACAAGCAGCCTGAGCTGCAGCCAAAGCAGCTCCAAGCTGGGGGCCAGCCAAGCATCCGAGAACTGGCCCTGCTCAGTGATGATAGGACTGGCTCCTCCATGAGCTCCAGCAGCTTCATAGTGAAGTAGCTTTCAGGGTGGATAGACTCAAAGAGCTGGATCTGGGCCTGGAGGGCAGCAGCATTGCTCAGCCTGGGCTTTCAGCCACACACAAGGGGCTTCTGTTGCCTGAAGTTGAATAAGTTGAATTCTTAATTCATTAACAATTCTAAAAAGCCGGGAGTAATTTTATAATTATAGCATGCTCCTCATATAAACTCTTGTATTACATATAACCTCATATGAGCTTTACTCTTATATTAAGTAATCTAGCTCACAATAGTTTTTAGAAGGAGCAGGAATCATAGGGATATTTTGTATTCTGAAAGGCTTAAATAGCACAACACATTTTAAAAATGCTTGAGATTATAATTACATTTCCTCTGTCTTTTCCTCCTCCTAATCCTCCCAAATATCCTTCCCAATCTCCTTCAAATTTGTGGTTTCTTCATTCAGTAATTACTATTGCATGCATGCACATATGTGTGTGTATGCATATGTACATGTACACACATCTAAATATAACCTGTTTCCCATATCTAAGATTCATAGAACATTGCAAAAGTACAGGAAGAAAGATTGCAAAAGCCAGAGGATCAGATGTTTGTGAGATTGTGTCTTGTAGAATAGTCAGAAGCTACACCTGTAAAGTCTTACCAACATGACTGCCCAAATGAGAGCTGAACAAGGATGACACCAACAGACATGCCAAAGTGGACTGGGAAAATCCCACAAGGCTTTAAGCCTACACAAAGACCCATAGGCAAATGAGGAAAATTGGGAGTTGGAGCATATGCATTGGTTGTCCAGTGCCAAATGGTGATCCATGAAAACATACATACATTAACAACACATTTAAAATATTCTGCTGGCTTTTTAAGTGAAAATCAGTTATTTGATATGTAGAAATAATTTTTGTGTGTTTTCATGGGATGTGGTTAAACTGATATGCTGATTTATTCTTTTGAATGATGTTTCCTTTAGTGGTTCATGGTTTCCTGTCTTATCTTTAACGTAATTCTAATCTATAATAGTCAGTACTTCCATCCCTCTCAGTCTACATCCTTTTAAACTGTAATAATCATTCAGGAAGTTGTGCGTGTGTGTTTTGCAGTTTGAGGTATACTTAAGCAGTTGCCTAGATTATGGTCATGCAATTAAAATGTGTACTTGCTATACTGATAACAGGTACTGGGCATGGTGAGTTTAGAGCAGGACAGTGGATGAATGAGACTTTTGAGGAGGACATTATTCCATGCTCAAGCCCAATACTGGGAATTGTAAGATGAACCTGATTTTGGAGAGAAAGCTCCTGTCTATTCTTAGTTACTTGTAATGAGAACATTCACTTAGTTTCTAGATTATAATGTGCATAGCTGCTACTGCCAGCTCTTCAGTGTTACTCAGAAGAGACTCTCAGAATCAAGAAAACTCCAGATGCAGCATGGAAGCCAGTACCTTCAGGCAAATTCTTTTCCTAGGATGAAAATCTAACAGGTAAATGCACAAATGCTTCATCAGTGCAAATTCACAGGATCAGATCAAATAGAATCCATCCTTCAAACTGAGCTCTGTCTAGAGAGTGTTTGAAGTAATGTTAGCAGAATGATTAGCATCCTAGATTGACAACTGTTTGTTTTTTTAAATTTATTTATTAAATTTAATTTTACATATCAGCCATGGATTCCCTTGTTCTCCCCCTTCCTGTCCCCCGCCCCTGCCTTCCCCCAGCCCACCCCCCATTCCCATTTCGTCCAGGGTAAAGAATCCCCTGAGGATTGAGTTCAACCTGGTAGACTCAGTCCAGGCAGGTCCAGTCCCCTCCTCCCAGGCTGAGCCAAGTGTCCCTGCATAAGCCCCAGGTTGCAAACAGCCAGTTCAGGCCCTGAGGACAGGACCCAGTTCCACTGTCTGGATGCCTCCCAAGCAGATCAAGCTAATCAACTGTCTCACCTATTCAGTGGGGCTGATCCAATTGGGGGGGTCCTTGGCTATTGGTTCATAGTTCATGTGTTTCCTTTCATTTGGATATTTGTCCCTGTGCTTTTTCCAACCTTGGTCTCAACAATTCTTGCTCATACAAACCCTCCTCTTTTTTAATAATAATTTTCTAATGCTAGTATGTACTAATTTGTACACACTAATGTGTACAGTGACACAATTTGTACTGTGTTCAAATTTTTCCCAGAAAGCTTCATGTGCTATATAAAAGCTTGGCTTATACTGCAGTCATGTTGAGAGATGGAGGGACCCTTTGAAGGGTGTCTAGAAGGACATAAGTAGATAGATAATTAAGGGCATCTCTTCAGGAAAATATTAATGATGGAGTCTTGTTCTAGCTTCCTGGAGTATTAATAGTTACAAAAGAAAAGGCTAACTATACTGATTCTTCTTCTGGTATCTTTTCTCAACAGAGTGATCTGCATTCTTGCCCTTGGTATTTGGGAAGCCATCATCCTTAGGCCCTTACTGGAGAGGGATGGAAGGTGGAGATGAATGAGTCTCTTCCCATTACACATGACCCATCCTCAACTGTTCCATTTTTCTCTGAGAAGTAGACTGTCACTCCTAGTGAGTAAAAAAATTCTGATCAGTATATAATAAAATCAGAAAATAGTCAACACCTGTGTGATCATGTAAAATGAAATAGCACATGTAAGGTTTTCAAATTCCTTATATTCCCACGGTAGGTTTTGATTCTAACTTGTTTTCTATCTTGTGTTTGAGTAACACCACCTTCCCAATTTTTATTATACAATCCTTTCATTTATGTTTTCAGTAGTTAAAATTCATGTACTTAAATTATTGGCTGACAAATTTGGTATCTCATTTTATAATCACTCAGTAATGTATGATATTGCTATTTAAAAATCTGGACACATAAATTGAATTTTATGTTTCAATTTTTCCCTGCTTATTTATTAAATGGAATGAATATAATTCTAGTTATCAGCTAGTATGATGATTCTGAATTTTTTGTGAGGCATATAAAACCTTGATCTAGACCTACTACCCAGTGCTTTTGTGATGTGAGGTGGGGGAGTTGGGGCTTTAGGAAAAGAATCCTGACTCAAAAGAACCAAGAAAACAAAGCAGAACTCAAATAAAATGAATAAAAAATGTTAGGTAATTTATTCACATTTTTTTGAGATCTGGAAGTGGGGCAAGAGGAGGGGTCCATGAAAAAGAAAGAGAAGTGAGGCACATATCTCTAGATGTCTATTCAATCTTCAGAGGAAAATCCCATACAATATGTAATGCATTCCTTACACTAGTATAGGATGGCCATGTGATATAATGACTCATCTTGCTTTTGATATTTCTAAATGTACTCCTATGCCATCATATAACTAGCAATATCATCTAATTTATGCTCAAATGTGCCCCAGTTGTAATTAAATTTTAAATATTAATTTTCAGAAGTGTTTAAAAGTATTTGAATTTGTGCTTTGAAATTCTAGGAATTTTTTAGAATGATACTTAATATATAAAGTATACCCATGTGCAGGTGAGTAATGTGTCCATAGTAATAGAGCTTAATGAGGAAACTACTTTGAACTGTTCCCACTGTTTAAATATTGTCTGGCTGGAGTGAGTTTTGATATGCATTGTGATTGCTACTAGATTCAAAGACCACATTTCTTCCTTTCCTGGCATTACTTGAAATACTTAAAATACCTTATATTGAGGAAAAGTCTATATGTAAAATGAAGCTAATTTTGTAATGAACTTCCATGCAGCTAACATATCTCTCAATCTTTTTATCACTGGTCCAGCATTTCCCAGTTTGCTTATTCTTCTTGCCCTATCATGTCATTTATTCATGGGATCATTATAATAATAAAAAACCCTGCACTTGATGTAAATTTGTGTGTAAATAGCTGAATACTCATCACTCTATAACAATTTCATATACAAGTCAAATAATGAGACTATAAAATGAGATCTTAGTTGAATTTGCATAATTTCAATGTAAGAAATTTTCCTCTATAAAATATTCTCTTATACAAAAATTAGGTGCTTACCAAGCAACACTTGATCAAATGTTTATTCTTTAGTCTATCTAAAAAGCTAGAAGGCAAATATATATCCACATTATATTAAAGGTGAGGGAAACTACGGTGATTTTAATTTCAAATTTTTGTCCCTCCAATGTTTCCTACATCACCTTTGTAAATCAAGACTTGAAAAGGCACATTAATTCAGAAGACATGTTTTCCTTAAATAAACATTTCCAGGATGTCTTGTTGATAGCTACAATCTACAATATCTGGTTGTTTTTATAAAACCTTAAGCATATATTATCATATTTGATCTTTAACTTCCCTTTTTGAATTGAGTATTGTATCTTTATTTCATAAATGTAAATGCTAAGGCCAGAGATTCCACTTCCTGGATGTTAAATTCAGGAGCTCTACCCAGTAGCATAAATAAAGATGATAAAAATGTTTTTCAAAACTAATCTGTTTATAATTTCCTTAAGAGTACCCAGTAATTAGATATTTTATTTGTTTTTTACTCATTACATTTATGTATGAGTTTATGTACACAGTATTCACTTAGAAACCTTCAGAGTTCAGAAGAGGGCATAGGAGTCCCTAGAACTGGAGCTACAGGTGCTTTCAAGCTAAGATGTGGGTTATGAGAACCAATCTCAGGCCCCCTGCAAGAGCAGCAAGAGGTCTCAATTTATGAGCCAACTCTCCAATCCCCCAAAATCCAGCAATTAAGAAAATGATTACTGCATAAAATAAAATAAACTTTAGTAAAAGATCAAGTTTCTGTAGCATTGAGCTTTCACACATGCACTGATGACACTTCTCAAATCCACAGAGCCTGGATTCCTACTCAGTGGATGCTGCCAAAGAGACCATTCCCCTCTTCAAAGTTTTAAATCAAGCTCTGGATGTGACCCTAAGGGGTCAGCCAGTGTCAAACTCATCCCCTCCAAGCCGAAAAGGCTAAGGTCCTGACACAGCACGTGACAAGTGACACACCATCCTCAAGTTCCCAGCCTCTACACTGTGGGTTCTGGTGATTTGGGGGGTTCCACAACTAAAAGTGGGGAATATTAAAGGTTTAGTAACAGTAAATGGTTTCTGTACACAAAATGACCAAAATTAATTCAAAATCAAATAAGCATCAGATCTGGAGTGTATCTGGCCGTGCTGCTGGTATCGTACATGTAACTGCACTGTGCTCTCAGTAGGGACCATGCATCTGCATTGCAGTGTGCATGCTCTCATACCACATGGTGCCTGTGAACACCTTCTGAAAGTTTTCAGCTCAGATTCCAGGCTGCTGTTCGAACTGAACTGCAGTATTCTTACCATACAAACATTTGTCCTTTTACAGCAACATCATGGTTTACTTATATGACTCTCAGCATATATGTATTAAATTACTACATCTTTGGGCTCTATTGTATTAGAATGTTTAACTCTGAGATAGCTATTTAAGTTGTTGACTTCATTATAAAAATGTTATATAAATTTTGACCTGGTATTAAAAACAGAATTTTCAACAATTTCAAAATGGTCCTAAATATATTTCTACCATTTTATGTATGCATTTATATGAGATGACAACCTCAGCATTGATAATCAAAGTGAAAATACTAATCAAATATAAAAAATGATTTGGTCATTTACATAAAAAGACAGTCACACCCATTGTGTTAATATGGAAATTTGTTTTCATATTTAGTAAATGACAAAATTAAATGTATAACAAAGAACTCTTTACAAGTAAATTTCTTATAATAAGGAACAGTGGTGTGTAATCCCAGCAGGTGCAAAAGGATCAGAAATTTCAAGGGCATCCTCAGCTATGTTGTGAATTAGAGGCCAGCCTAGACTACGGAGATGCCATTTCAAAATAAATGAAAGAAGAGTGAAAAGAAAAGCAATGTCCTTATGGTTTCAAAAACAATTTATATATATATATATAAATATCATGCTTATTTACCTTGGATCATTAAAAAAGATCTTTGGTACATTGGTACATTTGATTGGAAAATTGTTTTCTAACCGTTTACCCTCGGGTAATGCCTATCTTTGGTGTTGAGGTGTGTTTCTTCATCTCAGAGATGCAAGGATGGTTCAACATATGAATAACTGTCAACATAATTCACCAGATAAACTGAAAGAAAAAAAAACATGATCATATCATTAGATGCTGAAAAAGCCTTTGACAAAAATCAACACTACTTCACGATAAAAGACTTGGAGAGATCTGAGATAGAAGGAACATTCCTAAACATAATAAAGGAAATATACAAGAAGCCAACAGCCAACATCAAATTAAGTGGAAATAAACTTAAAGCAATTCTACTAAAATCAGGGAAAAGGCAAGGCTGTATACTCTCTACATTTTTTTGTTTTGTTTTGTTTTTTTTTTTTTGTTTTTCGAGACAGGGTTTCTCTGTGTAGCTTTGAGCCTTTCCTAGAACTCGCTTTGGAGACCAGGCAGGCCTCAAACTCACAAAGATCCTCCTGGCTCTGCCTCCTGAGTGCTGGGATTAAAGGTGTGCGCCACCACTGCCCGGCTATTCTCTGCATTTTTATTCAAAATAGTACTTGAAGTTCTAACTAGAGCAATAAGACAACTAAATAATTTCAACAGGATACAAATTGGAAAGGAAGAAGACAAAGTATTACTATTTGCAGATGACATGATAGCATACATAAGCAACCAAAAAATATTCTACCAGGGAACTTCTACAGCTAATAAACACCTTCAATGAAGTGGTCTGATACAAAATAAACTTTAAAAAATTAAGTCAGGGGGCTGGTGAGCTATCTCAGTGGTTAAGAGCACTGGCTGTTCTTCCAAAGGACTTGGGTTCAATTCCCAGCACCCACCTGGCAGCTCACAACTATCTATAACTCCACTTTCAGGATATCCAACACCATCATATTGATATACATGCAGGGAAAAACACAAATACACATGAAATAAAAATAAATAATTAAGAAAATCACAAGCCTTCTTATACACAAATGATAAATGGTCTGAGAAAGAAATTAGGGAAACACTATTCACACAATAGCCACAAATATTATAAAATATCTTGGTGTAATTCTAACCAAGCAAATGAAAGACCTGTGTGGCAAAACCTTCAAGTCATTGACAGAAAAAAACTGAAGAAGGTATCAGAAGATGGAAAGATCACCCATTCTCATGGATAGGTACAACTAACTTAGTAATGGTAGTCTTACCAAAATGAATATACATATTTAATACAATTCCCATCAAAATTCCAACACAATTCTTTTCAGAACTTGAATGAACAAAACTAAACTTCATATGGAAAAAAAACAGGATAGCTAAGACAATCCTGTACAATAAAAGAAATTCTAAAGGTATCAGCATCCCTGATTTTAACTCTACTACAGAGCTATAGTAATAAAAACCACGTGACATTGGCATAAAAATGGACAAGTTGATCAATGAAACTGAATTGAAGACCTAGACATAAATCCACATACCTATGGACACCTGATTTTTTTGATAATGAAGCCAGAAATATACAATGGACAAAAGAAAGCATCTGTAACAAATGGTGTTGGCATAACTGGGTGTCTACATGTAGAAGATTGCAAATAGATCCATATCTATCACCAAGCATAAAACTCAAGTCCAAATGGTCAAAGACCTCAACATAAAACCAGATACACTGAACCTGATAGAAGAGAAAGTGGGGAATAGCCTTAAACACACTGGCACAAGACAACTTCCTGAACAGAACACCAACAGCACAGGCACTAAGATCAATAATTAATAAATGGGACCCCCTGAAATTGAATATCTTCTGTAAGGTAAAGGATGCCATCAAAAGGACAAAGTGACAGCCTCAGAATTGGAAAAGATCTTCACCAACTCCACATTTGACAGACAGCTTTTCCAACTGTATATAACACCAAATATATACACAACTCAAGATGCTAGACATCATCAAACCAAATAATCCAATTAACAGAGAATTCTCAACAAAGGAATCTCAAATGGCTGCAAAACACTTGAAGAAATGTTCAACATCCTTATCCATCAGGAAAATGCAAATCAAAGCTGCTGGGTACCAGCCTGGTGGTTGACAGGTCCCAGAGAGGAGGTATGGAGTAAGTGAGTGAAGGATGAACCAGGAATGATGGTGGGGAGAATCTTGCTGCCTGAGAGACTAGCGGCCAGAGTGTTTCTTTATTTATACAGAATTTAGTAAGCAGGGAAAAATTCTTGTTGTTCTAAAACATGGATCATATCATTTTTGTTTTTGGACATGCATTTCATTTCCTCTTACATATCTTTTAATCATCCTTGATAAACCAGGACAGAACAAAGTTGTCTTTTATAATCATTTTCCATCAAGTTTAATCATCATTTATCTGTTAAAGCCATTTTTACTCATGAAACCCATAACCCAATTTTTAAGAATGTAGAGGCATATGACAGCCTGTTCTCAGACTAATAACTTTTGTGGCTACAAGGACACTAGACCAAAACAAAATCTTCGAGCCTGCCTGGGCAGATTGCTGTAGCTGAGGGTTTCCTGTGGCCTTACGGTCCCACAGCTGCTCAGACCCAAATGAACACACAAAGGCTTATATTAATTAAAACTGCATGACCATGGCTCAAGCCTTTTGCTAACTGGCTCTTATATCTTAAATTAACCCATAACTATTAATCTATGCATTGCCACATGTTCCGTGGCTTTACCTGCGTCCCATTATGTGTAGCTTCTTGGGCAGCTTGCTGGCGGCTCACTGGTGTCTCTCCCCACCTTCCTCTTGTCTCTCTCTTTTTGGATTTGCCGCCTGCCTCTAAGCTGTCTTGCCTATTTGTTTATTAACCAATCAGAGCTACACATATTCATAGCATACAGAAAGAAATCCACACCAGATTCCCATGTTCCAGTGTATTATTAACTCTTAACAGCCAGAGTACTCAAGAAGAATCCTCAGGCCAAAGCTGCTGCAGTTTTTATTCAAATTATGGCATAATACAATGTTCATATTTTATATATTTATAAAATATGTATGTCTAATACTGGCCTTCTGTTGTTCTTCAGTCATATGACACCACAGTGGCTCTGCATGTGCTAACTATTCTAAGAAGGGAGGTCCTGACTTCTCATTCTTTTACCATCTTCTTACATAATTCTTTTCTTATCAATATATGTCTCTGTGTTAGGCAGAGGAAACTTCAGCTAATCTAACTTCATTGTTGATTATGCCATGTAATTGCCTGATTAAATAGTGGGAAGAGGCTTGCAATCTGATCCATGGCCAACTTCTCTAGCCCACCAAATTTATTGACCTTTTAAAGTTTACTTTGTTTTGATTATCTTTTTCCTGCCTAAGTACAGGGACAGGTGTTTCAAGAATATCTCACAGCTTCATAAAGGGACCTCTGGCTTCTTTATGTGTGTCACAACCTCCAACGCATAAGAAAGACCTTCAAATAGATAAGTATAGCTGGAGGGGTGGTATGTTTAGTACTTTCCTGGAGAATTTTAGAGGCAGTACTCCTTGGAGAAAGCATAAAAGATTTATAAGAAATTCTCCATAAATCCAATATCCCCAAACTGTGCAAATATTAAAAGTCACCCAAGTAAGCCATAGGTGGATGGATGTCAAAATCAAAGGTGGCATGGTGACCATCATGCAGCTTAGCTTTTCTGAATCTTTGTCAAGAAGCTATGCTGGCCTTAGGACTTTTGTAGTTCCCATCAGGTATGGCTGTGCCACAAACCAACTCTGAGATTTCATCTTATACCTGTCAGAATGGCTAAGATCAAAACAAGTGATATCTCATGCTGGTAAGGATGTGGCACAAGGGGAACACTCCTCCATTGTTGGTGGGATTACAAACTTGTACAGCCACTTTGGAAGTCACTGAGAATCAATCTACCACAGACCCATACCTTGAGAGGAGCCCACCCCTGCCACTGCCTGGAGAGACAGGACCCAGGAGCTCAATAGCCCAGCGACCTAGGATAGAACCAAACATGACTGGCAAAAAAGAAAAAAAGTCAATGAAATGATTTCTAATAATAGTCTGCTATACTCATAGATTGTTGCATAGGGGCTCACAGAGACTGACCTGCCAACCAGAGAGTTTTTATAGGACTGACCCAGGCTCTCTGCACTTATATTACAGTGTGTAGCTTGGTTTTCTTGTGGGACTCCTAACAGTGGAATCAGGGGCTGTCTCTGACTCTGGTACCTGATTTTGGGACCCTTTGCTCCTATTTGGTTTCCTTGTCCAGCCTTTATAGGTGAGGGGGTGCCTAGTCTTACTGCAACTTGATATGCCATGACTGACTTATATAAATGGAAGGCCTGTACTTTTCTAAAGAGAAAGGAGTGGGATCATGGTTGGGAGGGAGTGGGAGGACAGGAGAGAGGGGAAACTGTGATCTGGCTAGCAAAAAATTAATTAATAAAAAATCCAAAAGATCAAGAAAGTACATTTTGAAATAAAATTTAAGCACAGCCCAGAGTCCTAAGAAAAAACCAAACATGCCTGGCAAAAAAAGAAAAAAAAAAGATTCCTAATGATATTCTGCTATACTCATAGATTGTTGCCTAGCCCAATTGTCATCAGAGGCTTCACCTAACAACTGATGGAAACAGATGCATAGACCCACAGCCAAACATTAGATACACCTTGGGAAATCCTGTGGAAGAGGAGGAGGAAGGATTATAAGAGCCAGAGGGCCAAGGAAACGAAGGAGAAAACACAGAGAGTCAACCTACCTGGGATCATGAGGGCTCCCAGAGACTGAACTTCCAACCAGAGAACTTGAATGGGACTAACCTGGGCCTTTTGCAAGTGTGTTGCAGTTGTGTGGCTTGATCTCCTTGTGGGACTCTTGGCAGAGGGAGCAGGGACAGTCTCTGACTCAGCTACCTGCTCTTGGTTCCCTTTTCTCCTGCTGGGTTGCCTCACCCAGCCTTAATAGGAGAGAAGATGCCTAATCTTGCTGCAACTTGATATGCCATGGCTGGCTGATATAAACTGAAGGCCTGCACTTTTCTGAAGGGAAGGGAGAGGGAGCAGGTGGGTGGAGAGGGGAGACTGGGAGGAGCAAAAGGAGTGAGGGGAAAATGTGATCAGGTGGGGGAAAATGATTAATGATTAAAAAAGAAATAAAAAATTTGGCAAGAAGTAGTCCTGAGTGTAAAATCTTTAAAAAGCGTTAGTGTAGCCCACACGTCCAATACTATCCCTGGCAAGATGAGATTGGGGGATCATTGGTGACCTCACTCTGGCTCCCTCATGGAGCAGAGCTTTATGGAGAACAAGAACATCACAGCTCACCCATTGGCCTGCACCTACAGTACTGTCAAAGGGATTTGTAGAAAGAAAACGAAGGAAGAAGTGGACAGAGACACAAAACACATCCTCCTTTGAAGCATGGAAAATGCGCATCGCAGGAGTTACAGAAAGAAAGACTTAAGAGAAAGGAGAAAACAAACAGAAACTCAGGGGCAATAAATCACTGAAAAATTCTCAAATTTTCTGAGGAATATTAACTTATATATCCAAGAAGTTATAAGGCTTTCGAGCAGAATAGATCACATACCTTGTAACAAAAATTCTGAAAGCAATAGAGAGGAAAGAATTGATCACACAGAGGAAAACAAATGACATCATCAACTGATTTTGTGTCCTGCGTAGCAGAGACCAGAGGCAGCTGGGCACCACCAAGTGGCATGAATTAAAGGTCCACAGTGCATATTTGACTTGATGCAATGGTACTGTGAACCTGAGAAATGGGAGTTAAAGCTAGACCCTGCATTACACTCCTCTAAGCCTAGAATTTAGGAATGGAAGCAAGAGAATCCAGAATTCAAGGCCAGTCCTGATAGTATCAGACACTGGTTCAAAGACCGAAACAAAAACAGAAAACAATGAGAGAGGTCCATGGATAAGAAGACTTACTAAGTTCAAGGACCTGAAGGGGAATCCCCAGGTCCCTTGAGGAAAGCTGGCAGGACTGTGCACCTGTAACTGTAGCCCTGGGGAGGGGATAGGGGAGTCTGTAAGAGACAGATCCAGACAACTTGCCTGATTGTCCATCCTCATATGTGAGCCTAGGTTTAGTAGGAGAGGGAGACACACATGATGTACTCCTCTCATCTTCATACACACACACACACACACACACACACACACACACACACACACACATGCACGCACGCGCGCGTGCACACACACACACACATGAACAGATTAACAAAAGCAGGGGATTGAACCTCAATTTCTCTTCTGAAGTTGGTCTCAGAACCTAACTGACATAAAATTTACCACAGTGCTATTTCAAACGCTGATTTCTGAACTACAACTGTGAAAACTCTAGATTCAGGGAAACATTAGGAATTTCCCTTTTAGTGGGCCCTGGAAGCAGCTGAAATGGTGGCTTTCAGATTCCAGGAAGCAGCATAAGGGGAGAGGAAGGAGCCAGCCCGAGCTAAGCTGTCACCCAGAGCCCGCACCAGCACCCTCCTCCTTAACTACTGCCTGCAAGTCAGCATCAAGACGCAGAGTCCCTGAACTTTCATGTAGATGTAACCAATCGTATTATTAAAATAAGAAACACAGAGCCAATGTAAAAGAGAAAGCCGAGAGGTCAGAGCTCAGAGATAAAATCTTACCTCCTGCAGTGCTCCTAGCTTCCCCGAGAGAGAGCTTCTTCCTGTTTGTCTCTGTTTAAATAGTCTTTCTGTTCTGCCTTCTCATTGGTTGTAACCCAACCACATGACTGCCTCATCACTGCCTGTAAGTACTGCCCTCCAGGTCTTAAAGGCATATGTCTCAAATACTGGCTGTATCCCTGAACACAAAGAAATCTACCTAGCTCTTCTAACCACCACGCTCTTGCTATGGCTCTAATAGCTCTGACCCCAGGGCAACTTTATTTATTAATATAAAATTAAAATCACATTTCAGTACAAATAAAATATCACCATATTTCCCCTTTTCTATTTTAATAAAAAGAAAAAAGGCAAAAGATTATAACTAACAAAAGAAAAACTATATACAAAAGTACAATAACTATATACAATATATACAAGTAACAAATACCTAAACGATGTCTAGTCCATTTGTATTTGACAAATCAGAGAAAATAATTCCCTTATCTATCCTATTTTAGTAAGTTCAAAATGTATCTAATTCACTTTCTATCCTAATTAATCTTCAACTATAACTAACTAATCTTCAACTCCCTCAGAGACCCAAGAAGGAAATAATATTAGCTAACAAAAATAAAAACAGGAAGTGCACAAAAGCAACTTCCAAAAATTTTGTGAGTTGACAGAAACAGCCAGCTGCCTGGACAGTCACCTGAGGTTTCTCCACAGTGTTGGGGCATCATCTTCAGCCTATAGGCTTAGCGTATCTGACAGACTCATTTGTGAAGCAGGTTGTACACAAGGTCAACAGTTCAACCTCACATTGGGTGAGAGCAGTCCATGTACCAGAAACACCTGAATTCCACTAGTGTCATGTCATGATTCAGGATTTTAAATTCTGGAAATTGTTGATGGTTTTTGAATTCAGCTGTCCATTCTTCTTGGCTGTGTATATATGGCTTCATCTAAGCATCCCCTTCTCCACATCCCTCTATTAAATGCCAGTCTACTATTGAGAGGCATGAGCTTTCAGTTGCTGTTCCATTGCACAACAGAAGCCATCGGCCCACTGCCTGTTCAGCTGCCTTCGAAGAAAAGGGCACTGTACCTTTTCCAGATTGTGAAGGCCACTTCAGGGATGGTGCCATATTGTCCTGGCCTCAGAAGATGCCATCTGATAAAGCCATAACCACACTTGTTTTGGCAAGAATCAGTAGTCCTTTGTTTCGTGTTCTGTCTGTCCATTTTGTCCTGTTGATTTGAGGATACTTTGTTGTCCAGTGGCTAACTTTTGCCACAATGAAAATTAACTCCATATGCAGTTTCTTCAATGCCCATATTTTCTCTGAAGTAGATTGGTACTGCCAGGAGCCGACATGTCTCAAAAAAGAAAAATTTCTAAGTTATTAAAACATTTTAAATGCCATATTCAATAGATCTCTGAAGGGTTTGAAGATGACCTGTCTAAAACATATCTGCTCAATTTTTAAAACGTATCTAATATGACTGCAATTTCTATTGTAATGTCTATAACTACTAACTTTCATTTCTTTATATCCTAATAGTTGGTAATAATGTAAAGTATTTAAAACTAGTAACTATCTTTTTCTTTTCTTTTCTTTTCTTTCTTTCTTTTTTTTTTAAACAAGAACCTTAAATCTAATCTCCTTTGCTTAGCCTTTTTCCTAACCCTTGACAACAACTTGTAACCAACCCCCCTAAACAATGAAAATTATCCCAGACCCAAAACCCATTAAAAGAACCAAAAAACCACCTGCCCCACACCACTTCTTTGGCAATGTGGGTGTCATATTCTTAAAATTGCTTCCTGCTGGGTATGGGCGAAGTTATCTTTATCCTGAAAGAAAATTTTTTAGGTTAATTGTCAAATTCTAGGAAAGATAACTATATCCTTCATTATTATCCAGTCTATGTATAAAGCCAAAGTTCAGGGTTTATCTCAAGTCCTTATTCAAGTAGTCTTTGAGACTGGATCATCTCAGCTAGTCATCTCAAAATTGCTCTGAGCACCTTGTAGTTCAAAGCTGATCTATAGATGATGTTTGTCAGTTCAGTGATATTATTATTGTCCACGTGGAATTGTTGTTGTTGTGTTTGTTGTTGTGGGGCCCCATCTTCTTCCTGGAGATTTCAGTTGATGTTAGGCCTGGCCATGATTTCCTGCAGAAAACTGATAAGAGACTCGAACACAAAGACATATATATGCAGCTAATTGAAGCCTTTTTTCTAGAATTAGTTAGTACTCTATATGACCATTCATATCTTAACAAAGTTTAAAATGTATATATATATTAATCTTGTAAATTTTGATATAAAATTTATACTTTAAGAAAAGTTTAAAGAATCAGAATAGAATCAAAGAGTTGAGATTAGTAATAGAATAGTCCCTTAATTAATTTGGCTTTTGTCCTGTCCCATAGCAGAAAATGGCTCTTTCTGGCATGATACAGGGAGTTTGCATTTTCCTTTTAACAACATGCTTGAGTTTAAAGAAGGAGAGAGCCATTCTCCAACTCCAAAGTCAGCTTTAAATTTTAATTGAACTGGGACTATTAGAAAACCAATAGTGTTAAATCTTTAGAGAAAAGCAGAAACAAACATTTAAGAAGACATAAAATTTTTTAGATAATATATAGCCATATGCCATATACTCCCATATACTCTGTTTCCTGGGATAGATGATTTGTCCCTTTTCTTCAGTTGTCTCATTTGTCTTGTGTCCTTCAGATTCCTTAACCTTCATTCTCCTAAAAGACAAAAACAAAAACCTTCCCCCAAGACTAATTTTGGGGATGTTCCTTTTTGGCAAGTTATTATCTGATTAAATGAAAAGACATGTGTTACAGGTACAAGTTAGTTTAAATTGGATGTTCATGCTGGTTGATGAACTATCACCTCCTCTAATTAAGAGGTTTTTCTTGTTCAAATCGAACCTTTATCAATTTTGATGGTATCCACAGCTTATCTTCTCCTGTAGAAACAAAAGCAAAACCTCGTCCCCAACGTAATACATACCCTGGCTTCCATTCAGAGGTCACCACATCCTTAAAGTATATAGGCTGATTTAATTCTGTAGTTTTTTCTATTACCCAATGTCTCTCTGCAGCTGTTGTTCATTTCTCATTGGCATTCAGAAAATTCAAAGTTAATAGAGCATTATGCAGTCTATTTCTGGGGGTTTTTGTTACTCCTTTCTGTTTATTTAGCATATCCTTTAGAGTTCTGTTTGATCTTTCTATAACTGCTTGACCTGTAGGATTATGTGGTATACCTGTAATATGCTTTATTTTGTAATAATCAAAAAACTGTTTCATTTTAACAGAGACATATGATGGAGCATTGTCAGTTTTGATTTGTGCAGGTATACCCATGATGGCCATAACTTCTAGCAAATGAGTGATTACAGAATCAGCTTTTTCAGAGCTCAAAGCAGTTGCCCATTGAAATCCTGAATAAGTATCAATGGTGTGGTGTACATATTTCAATTTTCCAAATTCTGCAAAGTGAAACACATCCATCTGCCAGATTTCATTCCTCTGAGTACCCTTTGGGTTACATCCTGCTGGTAATGGCGTTTGATTGTAGAAGGAACAAGTAGGACATTTCTTTACTATTTCTTTGGCTTGTTGCCAGGCTATGGAAAAATCTTTTTTTAAACCTTTACTATTGACATGATGTTTTTTATGAAATTCTGAGGCCTCCAGCACATTTCCTACCAATAATTTATCAATCTCATCATTGCCTTGTGCTAAAGGGCCTGGCAAACCAGTATGAGATCGGATGTGAGTTATATATAAAGGATGACTCCTTTTCCTGATTGTATCTTGTAATTGAATAAATAGTGAAGTTAATTCTGAAGCACCAGGGATAAATTCTGCAGTCTCAATATGTAATACCACTCTTTCAGCATACTGAGAGTCAGTTACTATGTTGAGAGGTTCTGAAAAATCCATTAATACCAACAGAATAGCATACAATTCTGATTTTTGCACTGAATTATAAGCACTTTGTACCACTTTACTTAAATTTTCTGATTTTTAACCTGCCTTTCCTTGTTTGTTGGTATCTGTATAAAATGTACGAACTCCAGATATGGGTTTTTCTCATACAATTCGAGGCAAGATCCAATCAGCTCTTTTTATAAGATCAATTCTATCACTTTTGGGATATTTGCTGTTAATTTCTCCCAAAAAATTACTGCAAGCTCTTTGCCAAGGTTCACTTTCTGTCCATAATTTTTCAATGTCCTCCTTAGTTAAAGGTACGACAATTTCTGCTGGGTCTATTCCTGTTAATTGACAAAGTCTCAATTTTCCTTTCCAAATCAAGTCAGAGATTTTTTTCCCCATAAGTTTTTAATTTTTTATTTGGTTTATTTGGTAAAAATATCCATTCCAATATAATATCTTCCCTCTGCATTAATATTCCAGTAGGGGAATGCCTAGAAGGTAAAATAACCAAAATGCAATCCAGCTTTGGATCAATACGATCCACGTGCCCTTCATGTACTTTCTTTTCTACCAAGGCCAATTCTTTCTCAGCTTCAGGTGATAATTCTCTTGGACTATTTAAGTCCTTGTCACCTTCTAAGGTTTTGAACAAATTAGTCAGTTCATCATTTTTTACCCCAACAATAGTTCGTAGATGAGAAATACCTCCAAATAATCTTTGAAAGTCATTAAGAGTCTGTAGTCTATCTCTCCTAATTTGCACTTTTGGGGTCTAATTTTTTGTAGCTCTATTTTATATCCTAAATAATTAATAGAATCTCCTCTTTGTATCTTTTCAGGAGCAATTTGTAATCCCCAGCAAGGCAAAATTTTCTTTACTTCTTCAAACATTATTTCTAAAGTATCTGCATTTGAGTCAGCAGTAAAATATCATCCATATAATGATAAATTATAGATTTAGGAAATTTTTTACGTATCACTTCCAATGGCTGTTGTACAAAATATTGGCACAGAGTTGGGCTATTTAACATTCCCTGTGGGAGGACTCTCCATTGAAATCTTTTAACTGGTTGAGAATTATTATAAGTAGGCACTGTGAAAGCAAATCTTTCTCTGTCTTTTTCTTGTAAGGGTATTGAAAAGAAACAGTCTTTTAAATCAATAACTATGAGAGGCCATCCTTTTGGTAACAGAGTAGGCAAAGGAATTCCAGATTGTAGAGAGCCCATCGGCTGAATTACTTTGTTAATTGCTCTAAGGTCTGTTACCATTCTCCATTTACCAGATTTCTTTTTAATAACAAATACAGGAGAATTCCAAGGGCTGGTTGACTGTTCAATATGCTGAGCATTTAGCTGTTCTTCTACCAGCTCTTCTAAAGCCTGGAGTTTCTCTGTTGTTAAAGGCCATTGCTGAACCCATACAGGCTTGTCTGTTAACCATTTTAAAGGTAGAGCTGTTGGTATTTTTGGAGGATTATCAGTTGTTGTGCCCTGTTCTTGTATAATATGGATGGCTAGTGACCACTCAAAATAATGCCTTCTAATATTTCTCTCAGAAACATGTGCTAGTTTATGATTTGTTTCTGAGATTGGAGGGATTTTAATCTGAGTATTCCATTGTTGCAACAAGTCTCGACCCCACAGGTTCATAGCTATGTTAGCGACATATGGTTTTAATTTTCCTCTCTGTCCTTCTGGACCTATACATTCCAGCCATCTTGCACTCTGTTTCACTCCAGATAATGTCCCAATTCCTAACAGTTGAACGTTTACCTCCTGAAGAGGCCAAGCTGGATGCCAAAATTCTGGTGCAATTATGGTAATGTCCGCACCTGTGTCTACCAGACCAGACAACAAAACACCATTTATTTTTATCGTTAATTTTGGTCTCTGTTCATTAATAGAAGTTTGCCAAAAATTTTTCTTTATGTTTTCTCCTGAATTTTCTATTCTCTCTGTTTCATCATCCTGACCAGCATGATTTATTCCAATAGTCATTTGGTTATTTAATCGCTCAGAGCAGGGATTTCCCCTAGAGCTGCAGGAAAGGTTTGAACTGGTTTTGCTATGGGGGCCTGCATGAGGCCCCTCCGGGAGTTTCCCGAAAACTGAGGCAAAGGATTACCCTGTCTGTCCTTTGTTGATCTACATTCATTGGTCCAGTGTTTTCCCTTACCGCACCTTCTGCATACTCCAGAAGGAAGGGGCATTCTGTTGCCATTGTTCCTTGAAGAAACATTGCTTCTAGGAATGACCTGTTTACAGTCCCTTTTAAAATGTCCTTGCTTTCCACACCCAAAACATCTAACACTCCTCAAACCTTTTGAAATTACTTCTCCTACCCACGTATCATCATGCTCATCAACCTCAACATTAATTGTTTCTCTAATCCAATCTTCCAAAGGTGCAGATCTTGCCTTTAACGGCCTGATTATTCTTTTACATGCTGCATTCGCATTCTCAAATGCCAAAGCTTCAATTATTGCCTTACTAGCTTCTGATCCTGAGACCATTCTGTTTACTGCTGAAGCCAGTCTTTCTAAAAAATCTGTGAAAGATTCTTTTGGGCCTTGCATAACCTTTGTGAATGACTCAGGTTTTTTTCCTGGTTCCTCAACTCTGTCCCATGCATTCAAGGCTGCCATTCGACATAAAATTACGGTTTGAACATCATATAAACATTGTGTTTGTATTGAAGCATATTGGCCTTCTCCAATAAGCTGATCCTGACAAACTTGTATTCCTTTATCCGTCCATTGTTTTTCTACGTTTCTGGCTTCATCCTTAAACCACGTTAGAAATTGAATTCTCTGGCTGGGTTCCAGAACAGCTTGTGCAAGGTCCCGCCAGTCCTGTGGTATAATCCTATTATATGTTGACCAAGAGTTTAACATTTGCTTTACATATGGGGAATGCATGCCATAAGATACTATTGCCTCCTTAAACCTTTTAAAATCCATCAGTTCAATTGGAGCCCAGATATTTTGTGTAGCCATTTGATCAGGCATCTGCTGTACGGTTACAGGATAAATTAAGGGTGACTGTGTGAAAACAGGCTTTCTTTCTGTAACCTTATGATCCAAACTTGAACCAATTTCACTGTTAAAATTAACAGGTTTTTCTAAAGCTGTTATCCTGGCACTTAAATCGACTATCTTTTTAAATAGTAAAATGAGAATAAGCATGGTGATAAACTGCATAATTCCCATAATACTAATCTTTTCATATAGTTGTTCCATTGTCAGACTGCCTAAAATTTCAAACAAAACCCAATTTTCTTCCAATGTACACAGGAAACCCATTTTTTTTAATGTGGAAAAAATTTGTCTTTTAAATAGTTTCCTTTATGACTTACCAAATCTGCGTAGAACAGTAGAAATCCGAGCGAATTTCAAAAGAGCCACCTAGTGTCCTAGGTGTGAATCCAGAGAGAGAGAGAGAGAGAGAGAGACAGAAACAGAGAGACAGAGAGAAAGCAAGAGAGAAAGCAAAAGCGAAAGCGAAAGCGAAAGTGAAAGCGAAAGCGAAAGCGAAGGCGTAGCCGGCTAAAGCTTAAAGCCAGCCACTTGTTCCCTCTTGAGCCGAGTCAAGGCTTGGCTTTACAGGCAGGGGCCCTGTTTAGCAGGGCAGGCCTGAGCTGTTTGTAGCACTGGCTTTAAGCAAGCAGCTCACAGTCCAGCCTGAGCCCAAGCAGACCTGGGCCGGGGCTAGGGAGCCGGCCCCAAGCAGTTTTTAATGGATTCTTGTCACGTTGGGCGCCAGATGTAGATGTAACCAATCATATTATTAAAATAAGAAACACAGAGCCAATGTAAAAGAGAAAGCCGAGAGGTCAGAGCTCAGAGATAAAATCTTACCTCCTGCAGTGCTCCTAGCTTCCCCGAGAGAGAGCTTCTTCCTGTTTGTCTCTGTTTAAATAGTCTTTCTGTTCTGCCTTCTCATTGGTTATAAACCCAACCACATGACTGCCTCATCACTGCCTGTAAGTACTGCCCTCCAGGTCTTAAAGGCATATGTCTCCAATACTGGCTGTATCCCTGAACACAAAAAAATCTACCTAGCTCTTCTAACCACCACGCTCTTGCTATGGCTCTAATAGCTCTGACCCCAGAGCAACTTTATTTATTAATATAAAATTAAAATCACATTTCAGTACAAATAAAATATCACCATACTTTCACTTGGATTTGAGTAAAAATTAAAAATTATGGTAGATGTAGTGTGTAAAACTTAAGCAAATTACTATACATCATAACTGCCAGATCAAGAAGGCCCAGTTCCCCACCCTCCAGCTCTGCCAGTCCCCTGTTCTGATGGTTCTTCCTCCATACATGTGCTTATTTTTATTTCAAGTTAAAATTTGTCATTAAGCTCTTATGTCTAGTCTCAGCATAAGAAAACATTAACTAATATTTCTCTCATTTGTTTATTGATTGATTTGCTTTGCTTTGTTAGCACGTTTCTTCTATGTAGCCCAGGCTTACCTGGGACATGCTATGTAAGCAAGCATGGCTTCAAACTCATGATTCTTTGGAGATGATCTCCTGAATGCTGGGATTATAGGCATGTGTCACCATGCCCAACAACAGCAAAACATTTTCAAAATGAGATGTGTGCTTAGATTATTAAAAGGAGGAGTATAGGTATGAAATTTAGTTGGAAGTACAGAGAATTTGGAATGATAATGCTTCTATGGAAATGGAAATGTCTTAGTACTTATAATAAATCTAATATTGACAAATCTCTCAGGCAATAAATGACAAGTTTTTGTATTGAATAATGAAATACCTTCCATAATTGTTCCTGTACTCAATGTGAACAGGATCTTTCTTTGGGTGTGCCTGCATGTGTCTGGATGTGAATGAGCATCACTCATGATCAAACACTGTCATAGACACTGTTGTCATTAAGACAATCTATCTTGCATCCCTAAGGATAGAAAAAGCAATCAAAATTCTCTGTCAAGAGAGGCTACCCACAATATAAAGTTTCTTCCATGGCAAAATCAGCAAGAACAGTACTGAGCATACAGCCTACTCTCAAGTCTGAGGAGCTAGCGCCTCAGGTTTATATCCTCAGCCCTGGCATAAACACCTTCTGCGATTCCTGCTACTTGCTTTTAAATGTGTGGGTATTTATGATGTGTGATGATAACAAAAATATAATGAATATTTATATTTATAATAAACATATAATAAATAAATATACACAATAATAAATAAAATATAATAAACAACCTGTTTTGCTATGTTGAGTAAGACTTTCATAGGAATGTTATGGTATATTTATTTACTTCTGCTTCTTTGAAAGAATCAAATACTGTGATTTGCAAAGGTGGGAAACTATGGTACAAGGAGCTATAAAAGGCATTCCATGGATTACTGCCAGGAGTCATCAGAGCTCTATATGACTAAAGTTGTATGAGACAGATTTTGCTAACAACCTGAAGTATCTTGGGAGGAGATGTATCATCAAAGAGACTATCAGGTCATCTTCCCAACTAACACCTTGACAGCAATATTTGGAAATACCATTTGGAGAGATTAGCTAGACCACATAACTTCTAACCCCAGAAAAAATGAAAAATAAATGTAGGGCAAGTTAAGCTGCTTCATTTGTTGTAACTTTATAGCAATAGAAAATTAATATATTTCATTTCTGTGGTTTATATTCTCTTTTCTACTTTAATTACATGATCACATGTATTTTGAAGACTGAACAAATTCTTCAGTACTTGAACTGTTTTTAAAAGGTTTTTCAAAATATCAGAAAAAAAGTTATACCGATGCATATACAAATATATCCATGCAGTTTTAATTCTTAAGTACTTAATTTAATATAATTCTTAATATTATCTGACATATGGAATATATTAGATCTCTCTGTCTCTGTCTCTGTCACACACACACACACACACACACACACACACACACACACACACACACCAGTATAAGCAGAAAGAATTTTACTTCTTTCATAGATAAGGAAGGCAAAGTTTAGAAGTTAAAAATAACCACATTAACATGACCTAGGAATTAAAAAAGTTGGTAACAAGATTCAAGAGTCAGCTCAGGTCACAACCCTATGCTCTCATCAAGGGGTGGATTTAAAGAACATGTTACACGTCATTAAAATTGTGACACTCTGCTTTGCCTATGCAACTCAGGAAAGAAATTTAAAAAGTGAAGGAAAAAAATTGGCGAGCAAATTCTTTGCAACCTCTCTCACTCCACCAAATGCACAGACTGATTTGATTGTCCAACAGGTAGCTGCTGTGGGTGTCGCTCTGTATGCTGTGAATGTGTTGCTCTGATTGGTTAATCAATAAAGTGCTGATTGGCCTGTAGCCAGGTAGGAAGTATAGGCAGGACAAGCTGAGAGGAGAATTCTGGGAAGAGTCAGGAGTCACCAGCCAGACACAGAGGAAGCAAGATGTGAAGGCAGAACTGAGAAAAGGTACCAAGCCACGTGGCTAAACATAAATAAGAATTATAGCTTAAGTGTAAGAGCTAGTCAGTGGTAGGCCTGAGCTAATGGTCAAGCAGTTTTAATTAATGTAAGTCTTTGTGTGTTTACTCGGGTCCAAGCAGCTACAGGACTGGTGGGTGAGAGAGATTTTTCCTGACTATGGGCCAGGTGGGACACAGGAGACCTTTAGCTACAGGTAGCATGTCAACTGAGTGAGGGACCTGTCAGGCCAGTGAAGCGCAGCACTGAGGCTTACGCCTCTGAACCCAGTCATCCACAGTGATGTCCTGTAGCTGGAGAGTTTCTCCCCAGCTCCCACTAAGCCCTGCCAGTCCCAGAGCCCATTTATAAAATAAACGCACCAACTCTTATATTATTTAAGCTGCTCAGCCATTAGCTCAGGCCTACCATTGTCTAGCTCTTACTCTTATACTAAGCCCATTTTTGTTAATCTATATGTCACCACGTGGTCCGTGGCTTTACCTGTTGCCTCTACATGATGCTCCCTGGATGGCAGCTGGTGTCTCCTTTCCCTGCCTTCCTGTCCTTTCTTTTCCCCTCTCTGTTAGTCCCACCTATTCATCGTGCCTGGCTACTGGCCAATCAGTGTTTTATTTATCAAGTTATCAAACAATCATCCACAGCAATGTTCCTATCAGCAACAATGCCTCATGTTCACCCTTATGAAGGTCCTTTCTCTACCATGTTATGTTCTGCATAGGTGATACATCCCTGGTACAGGGTGGCAAGGGCTGCCACACAGCCTCCTAGCAGATTATCTAAATTCTGGTTCATGCTATCACAATTTTACTCTTTATATTAATGGAAGCCTGTAACTTTATAAAAAGCAATGGAACGTAAATTCAAAATCAGTACCTTCTTACTTGCCTGCACTCCATTGTTGATCCATAAGGTGAATGCCACTTATTCTCCTAAGTCGTCTTTCTGTACTTAACTGTTTACTCTTCACAAAAAAAAGGCAGAAAAGAGTAGTAAGATTCAGAAATTTCAATTATATAATAAATGTATTTTATTCGTCTTCATTATTTTAGAGATACTTGAGTGGAAGTAAGTGCAGCTTTCATGTGACTTTTTCTCTCCCTAAGCTAAGGAAGCACAATGACATAGAAGGACTTCTGTGTGCTTTGTCATGGATCGCCTTCAGTGTTTGTGGTTTGTACATGGCCTTCTATATCCTCTCAGTAAGAAAGCCACTGTACGCCAAACAGAGGCTGCTATTCAGCGTGTTGGGTCAGCATGGGGCCGTTTTAAAGGATGTGCACACAATGTGTGGGCTTGTTATTATCCAGAAAAGGAGTCTAGTGCACAGGAGGTAACGGTAATTTTCTCACCATGTCTTTGCTGAAGTTACATGGCCGAAGAGAGGATAAAGGAAGACAAAATATCTCAAATAACAAGAGTTACTAAGGACTTTTTGAATGGCCTAGGCTTTATTTCTCTATCCATGGCTTGTGCCTAAAAGAAAGTACCAAGAGCATTGTTGTCCTAAAATAACATTTTTAAGATGTATTTTTTTTATTTTTAATTCCCCATCTGCATGTTTCTTTTTTCTTGTAAGTCCAGTTGTCCATGGAGGCCAGAAGAAAGTGTCGTGTCTAATAGAATTGGGTTGACAGGCTGATTTGAGCTACTAGTATATGTCCTGGCAACTCAAATCCTCTGCAAGACCATTCCAGGCCCTTAACTACTGAGCCATGTCTCTGGCCTTGGAGGTAATCATAAATCTGTTCAGCACTGGAGCCTGGTGACTAAGATTGGGATCTTGTCACTGCCCAGTCACTTGCAATCCTTTCATTTTTGAGCACCAAACAGCTGTTTCTTCTAAATGAGGAGAAGGTGCTGAAAACAGACTGTGTGGATGTTGGCGTTGATCTGTGAGAACTTTAAGTCCTTGTTCAGGGAGATAAGAGGGGAAAACAAGAGAAGAAATGGTAGAAGCACTTAAGATCATGAAATGCAGATGAGATAAATCACAAATAGCTTTTCCACAGGCTGCTGTGGGGGAAAAAGACACATGGGGAAGTCTGCCATTCCCAAGTGCTGTTCCCAGGTTGTTATCTCAGGTTTCTGCCTACAGCCTGAGGTGTTATGCCTTTCAGAAGTTTCAATAAATGTTTCACTGTGGTGGAGAAGACAAAAAAAATCAGTTTTAATTATGCAACCATTTCCAAGTACTGGACTAAATAACAATGATTATGAATCCCAGTCTGTGATCTTCCATTCAAAAAAGACTTGGCATTCACAGTTTTATGATTAGTTCTTTCATTTCCTTACTAGCAGTATTTACTGAAATCCTTTCAATCTGGGAGAAATCCAAAAAATATTACTACTTCCATTATATTCAGAGAAGGTATTTTCAGTTTCACCATGTACATGTGCAAATCATTCTTGAGGAAACAACTTGGGGCTGGAGAGATGGCTAGCTGTTCCAGAGGTCCTCAGTTCAATCCCCAGCACACACCTGGTGGCTAACAACCATTTATAGAACTTCACCTAGAACTATCACTTCACTGGCACAAACTCTATCCCTGACCCAGAAGCTATCTCCAATTGATAACCACATGCAAATGAAAATTTAGTTTTCTCTAAGGGAGTCTCACTGGAGAAACAAACCACTCATAGTGAATACCCAGCAATAGATGGCCAACACAAAATTGATTCAATGAAATCTCTGGAAGTTCCTTGTCTCATAATGTCATATCAAGGCTTTTTACCTTTCTTTCTTTTTCTTTTGATTTTTTTATTATATATTATTTCTAAATTTATTTATGTTATTTTTATTCATTTAACTTTTAGGTCCTGAATTTATATATTGTGGTTTCTGGTTTTGTTGGTTTATGGGATTCTTGAATGTGGCTAGTTTTTTCCCTCCTCTAAAGAGTCTTCCTGAGCCTAAAGTGAAGAGATTTGGATTAATTCCATTGGCATAGGAAATTTCAAAATAGCCTAGTGTAGACTTTGCCTGTGGTTATTTGTGTTAACTCTAATGAAGATATATAATGAAAAGAAGCAAGCTAAGAAAGGAAAAATAGAAAATGTATAATTTGAGAAGAAAGACAGTAAGTACCAGGAAGTAGAATGGAGCTAAGTCTTGTGTTCAAGGAGATAAACAGATTAAGAAATGAAATAAAGTGAGTGGTGGCAGCAGGAAAAGATGGTATAAGTTTCCAATCTGAGAAAAGGAATTCAAGAAAAGCTTAGAGCCCAGTGTGATGGACCATACCTTTAATCCCAGCATTTGGAAGGCAGATTGATGGATCTCTGAGTTTAAGGCTAGCCTTATCTACGGACCCAGTTTCAGGACGTCCAAGCTAAGGCAGTAAAGAAAATCATCAAAAACAGAAAGCTGGTTCAAATGTAATTGAATGAGGGAGCCATGTTCTAGCCCCAGCAAGCAGCAGAGTTTGGCGGCTTTAGCCACATGGTTCTTGCTTTAGAGTCAAGGATAGAAGATGCAGGTTACGAGATTTGCCTCAGAGACAAGGAAAGCCACTGAGGCTGGCCGGGCATGCGTCAGGGGTGTCCCTGGATGGAAGTCTAGAGAAGCCATTGCATGAAGCTATGAAGTTGAAGCCTGAATTGTCTTGAGGACCCCAAAGCAAAGTTGGAGATGCCAGAGTACCTGCCAAGGAAAGCTTCTAACGGAGTGGAGCCAACCCAAGAGAAAGAAGTATGTTGCAGTGAACAAAGCTGAAAGGAGTTTGAGTAAGATCTGAAGATCACTTTGACATCAGACATGCAGATGTAGTGTAGAGTTTGCTCAGCTGGTTTTTGGTCTTGCTTTGGTCTAGTATTTCCTCACTATGCTCCATTCTCTATATTTTGGAATGGCAATACATATCCTGTGCCATTATATGTTGGAAGTATGTGATCTGCTTTTTGATTTTGATTTTACAGGGGATGACAGTTAATAGAGTGCATGAATCTCAAAGAGACTTTGAACTTTAGACTTTTAAATACACTTGAGATATTTAAGACTATGGGGACTTTTGATGTCATACTGAATGCATCTTTTCATTATATGACGACAAGCCTATGGGGACCATGGAGTGGAACGTGGTAGTTTGAAAGAAAATGGACCCCATAGGGAGTGGCATTATTAGGAGGTGTGGCTTTGTTGGAATAGGTATGACCTTGTTGGAAGAAGTGTGTTACTGTGGGGGTGGGCTTTGAGGTCTCATATTTGCTCAAGCTATGCCCAGTGATTCAGCTCACCTATGTTGTCTGCATATCAAGATGTAAAACCCTTAGCTGCTTTTCAGCACAGTGTCTGCCTGCACACGACCATGCTTCCTGCCATGATGATTATGGACTAAACTACTGAAACTGTAAGCCACCCCAATTAAGTGTTTTCCTTTATAAGAGTTTCCATGGTCATGCTGTCTCTTAATAGCAATAGAAACTCTAGCTAAGACATCCATAATTGGGAATTTTAGATGAAGAATGAGTGGGTAAGTTAAAGAATATTGGGTAGCAAAGCAAAAATCCAGCCGATGTTCTGACACAGAGCAGGTGTTGTGGAGGTTTGCCCTTCACAGGCCCTTCACATCACAAGATGTTTTATCTTCACACTTTGTCCTAACAGAAGGGAAAGCAGGATGGTTAGGATGTTCAGTACAAAGCATTTGTTTAGATCTGTAATTTCTGAAGGCCTTTATACCCCCTCCCTAATCATGAGTTTTGGTAATATGTGCTTTTAAGAAGAAATAGAAGGTGTAAAAAAAAAGAAGAAGAAATAGAAGGTGTAGCCATTGGAAGTGAAAATTCCTCAGCATATTCTAGAGAAGATAAAAAAGAACTGCCTTCCTTCCCATCTTCTGTAGCACTTCCTTCTTCTGTAAACAAGACTGAAAATATGCTCAGTTAGTTTTATGACAAGGACCCCAGGAGCTGCAGTTCTGATAATGTCCCTGACCTGTCAGCAGCTCTGTTCTTGATGCAGGTTGATAGTGCCACAAATTGGATCCTGGTTTCTGGTTCCTTGGTACCGCTCCCCTGAAATGAACAGCAGTGACCGAAAGCTATACATAGCACATAACTAAATGTGAGAGACACCTGGATACTCCACAGTAGCCAACTAGACTAACTCACTCCCCATCCCTCACCCCAGTTCCTGCCACCTTTCTTTCCTTCTTGTGTTCTTTCCTTTATGTATCTGTGGCTGATGGCCTTGTGTTTGGAGGTGCAGCACTAATTTAACTCCCTACTTTTTGTCCCTGAGCGAGAATCCCTCTTTTCTCCTTCACCATCCCCATTCCTCACAGCCAGAATAACCTCTGCTCAAATTCAGAGGCCAGGAAGAGACTAGAGCTGCACATTGCTCATAGCACTGTGCTCTCAGAAGAGTGCATGACCCCTTCCCAACACAGTGTCACAGATCTGCTTGGTCTCAGCCCAAGCCATGTTCAGATGAGGCTATGGAATACATGCACTTGAATGCTTTCTCCTCAAGTTCTCCATGTGTCAACAAAGTGGCAGTGCCACTGAGGGCCACTGAGCATACGTCCCCATTTCAGCTTCTTTCATGAGCTCCAGTCCCAGAGGCAGCACGTTTGTATCTAAGAGCTGAGCAGTACAAAATCAGGACATATCCTCTGGTGTCCCTGGAGAAATAACTTGACTCCCTCTTTTGGATTGAAACCTTGGACTTTCTCCTATCTTTCTTTTTCCTTGCTTTGCTGTTTCAAGTCACTTATTCCTTTTCTCCCATCCCTCATCCTATTTCAACTGATACACTGATTCTATCCTAACTCAGGATTTACCTCACTTTTTGTAATTCAAACTTTGCCAGCAATGCTTAAGTAATATTTTGTGGTGTCCCTATTGCTGTGCAGTAAGTCCAATGTATTCCTTATATCAGATTAAGCAGGCAATACCATAGCTCCAGTGTGGCTTCTTTTAGTTTTAAGGATTATTTCACATGCATCCTATCTGTGGCATTCCAAATGGAACTTGAGAGACTGCTGTGAAACATACTTCACTTTTTAGGTTTCCTATCAATCATTCCAGATCCTTACAGGAAAGAAAGTATAAGCAGATCTGAGAGACACAATCATTTATTTATTTTTATGGCCAAGGTAACTTGTGGGTCCTGACACTCACTAACCAGGAAGCTTAATCTGTGTTGGGAATGGGTAAACTCACCCTATCAAAATTCCCCAGAGATTTTGGGCCTTGGTTCTAGGCAAACAAAGTAACTATAGAATTTAGCAGTGCATGCTATTGCTGAATCCAGTTCTATAGATTTTCTTCTGAACTGTTTGCCACCCATGGTTTATTTTGAGTAAATTAAGAAAAATGAAGAATACAAGGTCATGGGTAGAAAGGTCTACATAAAGGTGACAAAATTCAAAAGGCATCACCTTCCTCCATGATCACAAGGGGAGGAAACAGATATCAGGGTCATGTGAGTAAGTATGGATAAACTCCAAAGGCCCCGTCTTTCCTCATGGTCACTAATAGGAGAAGAGAAAAAGAGAATCATCAGAGAACACTATGATTGGGTGGGAATAAGAAGGAATCAGGAGATACCTTAACATTCCCTTTTAATTGTGTAGATGGAAAGTCCTTTCTTTGACCCTTAGACCTTAACAAAAATGCCTGGCATATTTCTGCATTGAACCTGGCCTAAACGTAAATAAAAGGATGAAGTAAAACTGACTCCGGAAAAAAATATCAACTATAGTATTATAGAAAGCTACAATCTGATCTTTTGTAGAAAGGGGGACTGTAATATATTAAGTTGTCAGGTTTCCAACTTCCACATTGCAAGCACATGCTGCTTGTGGATGGAGGCTTCCAAGCAGTCATCTGAAGTCTGGCCATGGAGGATCTGGCCCTCCTTGATCAGTACCAGCTGCCACATATCCATGGCCTTATAAAATTTAAAGTTATCAGAAAGTGGCCTTTCCAAAGCAAATGTTCTTTCTCTGGTAGGAGCAAGAGTGAGACAAGGCTGTTCGCTGCCTCTTGTCTTTAACCAGTGTACATAACCCTTAATACAGAGAAAAATGTCCTCAGCTATTGCAAGGGAAGCAGCATGGTCATCACACACTAAATCATCCCAACAGATGGCACAAACAGTAAATAGTGGAGTTTAATGGGTCAGGGACCACATCCCAAGGAACATCTGAGAACTGGTCCTTCAACAGGCTTTAATTGTTTTTAAAATTTTTGGCTAAATTTGGCCACCTACATATCTTAAACACCCAATAGAAAAGTACAGCCAATGATTTAAATGATTCTTACTGTTCATATAGTTCATGCAATCACACTCTCTAGACATTTGGACTCATCTATATAAGATGCAATATGAGTAACTATTTCTCTCTCATGATTTTCTTTTTGGTGAAAGAACTGTTGTCTAGATACTGGACCTCATGGCTTTGTCTCAACTTTGACACTACAGCCAAGAGCAAGGCATAGTGTTGTTTTAACCTCTAGCTCAAATGACAGTTAAATCTTCTCTTTCTCTTTACCTTCCCAAAGCCTACCTGGACAGGACTTTACACTGCCATTCTAGACAATGCAATCAAAATGCCTGAACACCTGAAAGCAGATCATGGGCTCATCACTCTTGAATCAAGACTTAGAGGACAAAGAAAATTAAAAAAAAAAAAATCAAACAAAACAAAAAAAATCAACCTAAAAAGCTAGATATGAACTGATGTGTGGTGGTATTATATTCTCCAAAATATTGTGCACTCTAATAAATTTATTTGGGGTCAGAGAACAGACAGCCACTAGATACAGAGGCCAGAAAATAGTAGCACTCACATCTTTAATCCTAGCATTCCAGAGGGAGAAATCCGTCTGGGATCTCTGTGAGTTCAAGGCCACATTGGAAAGGGCCAGGCATGGTGACACATGTCTTTAATCTCAGGGAGTGATGGTAGAAGGCAGAAAGATATAAAAGGCATGAGGACCAGGAACTAGAAGCATTTGGCTGGTTAAGCATTTGGCTGGTTAAGCTTTCAGGCTTTGGAGCAACACAGTTCAGCTGAGATTCATTCTGGATGAGGACTCAGAGGCTTCCATTCTGAGGAAACAGGACCAGCTGAGGAATTGGCAAGGTGAGGTATCTGTGGCTTGTTCTGCATCTGATCTACCAGCATTCACCCCAATACCTTGCTCAGGGTTGATTTTATTAATAAGAACTTTTAAGATTCTTGCTACATGGATGTCCTCCAGAGCCTACAGAGGGAATCTGATGACTTTGGTATGAGCATATTTAAATGTTCTTTGTTCTGGCTTCTCCTAGTTCTTGGCTAGAGTTTGTAATGTTAAGGTTTTGCAAAAAAAAAAAAAAGCCTGCTCCCAGAAGGATGGAATTATTTCCTCTGCCCAAAGGGTTCCGATTTCACCCCACCTTTCATCCTTCTCTTGCCTTTACCCTTTTCCCTGTATTTATTAAGACACCTGCCAAGGACTTCCTTGGAAATGGCTTTGGAATTGGTCTCTGGATTTTCATGGAAGAGGTGGGTTAATCCACTATAATCTCAGTAGTGATGACATGAATCTTTGGATTTTGTGACCCTGACCTCTAGCTTAGCTTTATTTTCTCTCCTTTATAGTATTCCCCACACAGAAGGTCCTGATGAAATAGAACACCATTACCTGGGTCTCTCTGATGACCCTCAGAGGCCTGAAAGGCAGCAAGAGTAGAGATACCAAGCCTTCTATACATTGATTTCAGCTCCTATCCTAAGTGATTTTAGGTCTCAACTTCTTTTGTCTTTGATTGAACCTTGATTTTTTTTTCATACAGTACATCCTGATCATGGTTCATCCCCCTCTATTCCTCCTAGTTCCTCTCTACCTCCTCTTGCATCTGAATCCATTCCCTTTCTGTTTCTCATTAGAAAACAAACAGGTTTCTAAGGGATAATAATGAAATAAAATAAAACAAAAACAAGTACATAAGAATAGGACAAACAAACAGAAGGAAAGGAGTCCAAGAAAAAGGAAACCTTGTTCAGTTTTCATGAATTTGTAAGCTTCCTGTTGTTTATATTGTTGTTGACCTCCAGTTTTAATTCATTATAGCCTGATGGGGCTAAAGGAGTTATTTTAATTTTCTTGAATCTATTGAGACTTGCTTTGTGTCTGAGTATGTAGTCAATTTTGGAGAAAGTTCCATGAACTTCTGTGCTTGGGTCAAATGTTCTGTAAATACATTAGGTTCATTTGATTTATGACATCAGGTAGCTCCAGAATTTTTCTGTTTAGTTTTTTTTGCCTGGATGACCTGTCTATTGGCAAGAGTAGGGAACTGAAGTCATCTACTATCAGTGTGGGGCATCAATAAATGATTTAAGTTGTCATGTTTCTTTTATGAACTTGGGTATCTTTGTGTTTGGTACATTGATAATAAGAATTGCAATAGCCTCTTGGTGGATTCTTCCTTTGATGAGTATGTAGTGTCCTTCCCTACCTCTTCAGATTAATTTTGGTTAAGGTTTATATTATCACATATTAAAATAGCTACACTGGTTGGCTCCTAAGATCCATTTGCTTGAAATCACTTTTTCCAACCTTTTACCCTGTTGTGATACCTATCCTTGAAGCTAGGGTGTGTTTCTTAGGTGCAGCAGAAGCATGGATCCTGTTTGTATATCCATTCTCTTAGTCTGTGTCTTTTTATTTTGGAATCAAGTCCACTGATATTGAGACATGGTTCATATTGCCCTCTCTGGTTCTTAGGAGAGTGGCAATGTGTTGCTTGGTTGAGTATTCTTCTGGCATACTGCCAGGTGTGGTCACTGAAGGGTTCCATGTAGAATGCCTTTCTAGTTATAGGGAGCTTATACTTAGGAATGGTGATGAGGGGTTAAGGAGGTCCACAGGAAGAAGGAAAGCAGAGTGTTCCACCATGGTATGCTTAGTTCCCTGGGAAGAAGGTTAGAGAATTCTCAGAGGACACAATAGGTAATCTTCTCCAGAGCTAGGGATGAGGCTGTGGGGTTGGATTTGGAAGAGAGGAGCGAAAGAGAAGATCTGAAGCTAGCCTACCTGTTTCTCAGGCCTACTTGGTAGGCTTGACTGGCAAGTTCCTAGGGAATTCCTGCTGGAGGTGGGGCCTGAGACAAATGGATAAGTGGGGAGTATGGCTGGAAGAGAAGGTCTGAGTGACCTGCTGGAAATGGGGGCTGAGGAGAGTGGACCCCAGCAGGTTGTCTGCTACAGAGCTGGCGATTAGACAGGTAGATTGGATTTGGAGAAGAGTGAGGAGAGTTGAAGTCCTGTAGTTAGTCTATCCGATCCCCTGGAAAGCTTGCTAGGTCAGTTTCCAGCAAACGTTTGCTGTAGTTGGGGTCCGGGACAATGGGAAGAGTTGGAGGAAGAGGAGTTGGGGGGGGGGGGTTGCTGCAGCAGGTGATATTTTATAGAGATGGGGATGGAACTGGGAAAATGGATTTGAACGGGAGTAGGGAGAGGAAAAGAATCTGAAGTTAATCTACCTGTTATAGGCCGCCAGATGTTATGGGTTGAACCGTCTGAGCACCTCTTGGGGGAGGGGGAGAGAAGATGCGGAGTCAAAGATAGAGATACCTGGAGTCAGGTGAGAAGCAAAAGGCAGACTCATTTCTAGTGGGTATGGGATGTGTCTAAATACCCCCTCCAAGCACCCTATTGGCTGTTGGCCATTTCCTTTGCTGTGTTGGCTTTTTCTCATTGGCCCCATCAATCTGAAGTTCGCAGGTCACCAGTCATCAAGTGCAACAGCAGACTCCAGGTTGTCCTAAGGGAAGTTGTTATTGTACATGCTTACACAGACTGCCAAGGCAGTCCCAGCCCAGCAGCCTGGCTGGCTCCTTTTCTCCCCACATCTACCTGCTTCCCTAGCTGTCTATTTCTCTGGCAACATCAGGAAGACAAAGATTATAATTACCACTCCTTAAAAGTTAAAACTCTGTGCAAATTTAGATATACCAGTGCTCATCTATCAGGAACAGTGAACTAAGTCACCAAGAGATTATTACTACCAGTCCTTGAAGCTTGATATGTGATCTTGACATCTAGATAGCTGTCAGGATCTGCTTTGACTCTATTCTTAGATATTAATTATACAAGTTCATCACAGAATGATGGAGACCTCAAAACACAAAATCATCTATATATCAATAACTTCTATTAATATTTAAGATAATATATGTATATAGCTACCTTAATATAAACTTCACATATAGCTAGCTACACAAAATAACTATTATTCTATAGACAGTTCCTAAATAATTCTCTTTAATACTTTTTCTGGTAAGCCCAAAAACTATAAATATATTGTTGTTCATTTCAGAAACTTGTAGAAAAATAATTTTGTATGAAAATCAAGCTATTTGGCTTTTGAACAGAAAGCAATGTACTACCACTGACTGCCCATATTAGGTACTTTTCTTTCTGCAACAGAATACCTGACAAAAACATATTAATGCAGAAAAGCCTTAATTTGGTTTGCAGTATTCTACAGTTCTTCATGGCATTGTGGCCAGCCTGGAAGGCATGTTGGTACAAGCATAATGCAGCTGGTCACATTTTATAGAGTCAGGAAATATAGTGAGACAAATGTCAGCACTCAGCTTCCTTTTCTTTTATAATCAGTCCACAACCTCAGGTCATGGGATGGTAGCACCCAGATTCAAGGTAGGTCTTCCCTCATGAATTAACCCAGTCTGGAAAACCCCCTACAGATAGATCTAGAGGCTTTTCTCATGGTTGAGTCTAGATCTTGTCAAGGCAGCAATCAGTACTAATGAATACAACTCCCAAGACTCTTAGGGACCTTTATTTCAACACCTCCACCTTGATATTCACATTACTCCATCTTTATCCTAATCAAGACAGATTAAAGACAAATTTTATATAAGAATGTAAATCTTATAAAATATTCTGACAGTTCATTCCACATTTTGAGACACTAATAAGATTATCATTTATTCTCCTTAAACATCACAAGTGTCATCCCCACTGTCTTAGAGATGGGCTGTGTTTCCAGGGAACTGGAATCTGACAGTATTATCATATTAGTTTTCTTTATGATGACACAGGCCTACAATTACAAAGACTTTGGTAGCTGATGTCAGAGGATTTGTGAGTTCAAAACTGTAACCTATAAAGGAAGTTCAAGGACATGCTAAAGGACATTATGGATGCTTGTCTCAAAATGAAAAGGTAAAAAAGAAATTCTAAAGGTATAGGTCTGTAGATGTAACCAAATGTCTTATTAAATAAGAAACACAGAACCAATGTAAAAGAGAAAGCCAAGAGGTCAGAGCTAAGAGCTAAAACCTTACCTTTCCTCCTGCGGTGGTCCTACCTCTCTGAAAGAGACCTGCTTCCTGTGTGTTTATCTTTAGATAGTCTATCTGTTCTGCCTTCTCATTGGTTGTAAACCCAAACACGTGACTGCCTCATCACTGCCTGTAAGTACAGCCCTCCAGGTCTTAAAGACTTGTGTCTCCAATGCTGGCTGTATCCCTGAACACACAGAGACTTACCTAGCTCTGTCTACCAAGTGCTGGGATTAAAGGCATGCGCCACCACTGTCACGATCTTGCTATGGCTCTAATAGCTCTGACCCTCGGGCAACTTTATTTATTAACATACAATTAAAATCACATTTCAGTAAAAAGAAAATACCACCATATTTCCCCTTTTCTATTTTAATAAAAAGAAAAAAATCAAAAGGTTATAAATAACAAAAGAAAAACTATATGCAAAAGTACAATAACTATATACAATATATACAAGTAATAAATACCTAAACAATGTCTAGTCCATTTGTATTTGACAAATCAGAGAAAATAATTCTATTATCTATCCTATTTTGGTAAGTCCAAAATGTATCTAATTCACTTTCTACCCTAATTAATCTTCAACTATAACTAACTAATATTCAAATATATCTAACTAACCTTCAACTATAACTAACTAATCTTGAACTCCCTCAGAGACCAAAGAAGGAAATAATATTAGCTAACAAAAATAAAAACAGGAAGTGCATGCAAGCAACTTCCAAAAAAATTGTGAGTTGACAGAAACAGCCAGCTGCCTGGACAGTCACATGAGGTTTCTCCGCAGTGTTGGGGCATCATCTTCAGCCTATAGGCTTAGCATATCTGAAAGACTCATTTGTGAAGTAGGATGTACACAAGGTCAACAGTTCAACCTCACATTGGGTGAGAGCAGTCCATGTACCAAAAATACCTGAATAAGTATCGATGGTGTGGTATACATATTTCAATTTTCCAAATTCTGCAAAGTGAAACACGTCCATCTGCCAGATTTCATTCCTCTGAGTACTCTTTGGGTTACATCCTGCTGGTAATGGTGTTTGATTGTAGAAGGAACAAGTAGGACATTTCTTTGGCTTGTTGCCAGGCTATGGAAAAATCCTTTTTTAAACCTTTACTATTAACGTGATGTTTTTTATGAAATTCTGAGGCCTCCAGCATATTTCCTATCAATAATTTATCAATCTCATCATTGCCATGTGCTAGAGGGCCTGGCAGACCAGTATGGGATCGAATGTGAGTTATATATAAAGGATGACTCCTTTTCCTGATTGTATCTTGTAATTGAATAAATAGTGAAGTTAATTCTGAAGCATCAGGGATAAATTCTGCAGTCTCAATATGTAATACCACTCTTTCAGCATACTGAGAGTCAGTTACTATGTTGAGAGGTTCTGAAAAATCCATTAATACCAACAGAATAGCATATAATTCTGATTTTTGAACTGAATTATAAGGACTTTGAACCACTTTACTTAAATTTCCTGATTTTTAACCTGCCTTTCCTTGTTTGTTGGCATCTGTATAAAATGTACGAACTCCAGATATGGGTTTTTCCCATACAATTCGAGGCAAGATCCAATCAGCTCTTTTTATAAGATCAATTCTATCACTTTTGGGATATTTGCTGTTAATTTCTCCCAAAAAATTACTGCAAGCTCTTTGCCAAGGTTCACTTTCTGTCCATAATTTTTCAATGTCCTCCTTAGTTAAAGGTACGACAATTTCTGCTGGGTCTATTCCTGTTAATTGACAAATCAGGTCAGAGATTTTTTCCATATATTTCCTTTCCAAATCAGGTCAGAGATTTTTTCCATATAAGTTTTTAATTTTTTATTTGGTTTATTTGGTAAAAATTTCCATTCCAATATAATATCTTCGCTCTGCATTAATATTCCAGTAGGAGAATGCCTAGAATGTAAAATAACCAAAATGCAATCCAGCTTTGGATCAATATGATCCATGTGCCCTTCATGTACTTTCTTTTCTACCAAGGCCAATTCTTTCTCAGGTTCAGGTGATAATTCTCTTGGACTATTTAAATCCTTGTCACCTTCTAAGGTTTTGAACAAATTATTCAGTTCATCCTTTTTACCCCAACAATAGTTCGTAGATGAGAAATATCTCCAAATAATCTTTGAAAGTCATTAAGAGCTTCTAGTCTATCTCTCCTAATTTGCACCTTTTGGGGTCTAATTTTTGTAGCTCTATTTTATATCCTAAATAATTAATAAATTCACCTCTTTGTATCTATTCAGGAGCAATTTGTAATCCCCAGCAAGGCAAAATTTTCTTTACTTCTTCAAACACTCGTTCTAAAGTATCTGTATTTGAGTCAGCTAGTAAAATATCATCCATATAATGATAAATTATAGATTTAGGAAATTTTTTACATATCACTTCCAATGGCGGTTGTACAAAATATTGGCACAAAGTTGGGCTATTCAACATTCCCTGTGGGAGGACCCTCCATTGAAATCTTTTAACTAGTTGAGAATTATTATAAGTAGGCACTGTGAAAGCAAATCTTTCTCTGTCTTTTTCTTGTAAGGGTATTGAAAAGAAACAGTCTTTTAAATCAATAACTATGAGAGGCCATCCTTTTGGTAACAGAGTAGGCAAAGGCATCCCAGATTGTAGAGAGCCCATTGGCTGAATTACTTTGTTAATTGCTCTAAGGTCTGTTACCATTCTCCATTTACCAGATTTCTTTTTAATAACAAATACAGGAGAATTCCAAGGGCTGGTTGATTCTTCAATATGCTGAGCATTTAACTGTTCTTCTGCCAGCTCTTCTAAAGCCTGGAGTTTCTCTGTTGTTAAAGGCCATTGCTGGACCCATACAGGCTTGTATGTTAACCATTTTAAAGATAGAGCTGTTGGTGTCTTTGGGAGATCATCAGTTGTTGTGCCCTGTTCTTGTATAATATGGATGGCTGGTAACCACTCAGAATAATGCCTTCTAATATTTCTCTCAGAAACATGTGCTAGTTTATGATTTGTTTCTGAGATTGGAGGGATGTTAATCTGAGTATTCCATTGTTGCAACAAGTCTCGACTCCACAGGTTCATAGCTATGTTAGCCACATATGGTTTTAATTTTCCTCTCTGTCCTTCTGGACCTATACATTCGAGCCATCTTGCACTCTGTTTCACCTGAGATAATGTCCCAATTCCTAACAGTTGAATATTTACCTGCTGAAGAGGCCAAATTGGATGCCAAAATTCTGGTGCAATTATGGTAACGTCCGCACCTGTATCTACCAGACCAGACAACAAAACACCATTTATTTTTATCGTTAATTTTGGTCTTTGTTCATTAATAGAAGTTTGCCAAAAATTTTTCTTTATTTTTTTTCCTGAATTTTCTATTCTCTCTGATTCATCATCCTGACCAGCATGATTTATTCCAATAGGCATTTGGTTATTTAATTGCTCTGAGCAGGGGTTTCCTCTATTGCTGCAGGAAAGGTTTGAACTGGATTTGCTATGGGGGCCTGCCTGAGGCCCCTCTGGGAGTTTCCCAAAGACTGAGGCAAAGGATTACCCTGTCTGTCCTTTGTTGACTACATTCTTTGGTCCAGTGTTTTCCCTTACCACACCTTCTGCATACTCCAGAAGGAAGGGGCATTCTGTTGCCATTGTTCCTTGAAGAAACATTGTTTCTAGGAATGACCTGTTTACAGTCCCTTTTCAAATGTCCTTGCTTTCCACATCCAAAACATCTAACATTCCTCAAACCTTTTGAAATCGCTTCTCCTACCCACATATCATCATGCTCATGAGACTCAACATTAACCGTGTCTCTAATCCAATCTTCCAAAGGTGCAGATCTTGCCTTTAATGGCCTGATTATCCTTTTGCATGCTGCATTCACATTCTCAAAGGCCAAAGATTCAATTATTATCTTAGTAGCTTCTGAATCCGAGACCATTCTCTTTATTGCTGAAACTAGTCTTTGTAAAAAATCTGTGAAAGATTCTTTTGGGCCATTCATAACCTTTGTAAATGACTCAGTTTTTCTTCCTGGTTCCTCAACTCTGTCCCATGCATTCAAGGCTGCCTTTCGACATAAAATTAGGGTTTGGACATCATATAAACATTGTGTTTGTACTGAAGCATATTGGCCTTCTCCAATAAGCTGATCCTGGCAGACTTGTATTCCTTTATCCCTCCATTGTTTTTCTATGTTTTTAGCCTCATCCTTAAACCAAGTTAGCCACTGAAGCCTTTGTGAGGGTTCCAGAACAGCTTGTGCCAGCTCCTGCCAGTCCTGTGGTACAACCCTATTATATGTTGACCAAGAGTTTAACATTTGCCTTACCTATGGGGAATGCATGCCATAAGATACTATTGCCTCCTTAAACCTTCATAAATCCAACATTTCAATTGGATCCCAAATATTTTGTGTAGTCATTTGATTAGGCAACTGCTGTATGGTTACAGGATAAATTAAGGGTGACTGTGTGAAAACAGGCTTTCTTTCTGTAACCTTATGATCCAAACTTAAAACAACTTCACTGTTAATTTCGTCTGTCTAATTTTTTACAGGTTTAACAAGTTTTTCTAAAGCTGTCATCCTGGCACTTAAATTGACTATTACTATTTTTAAATAGTAAAATGAGAATAAGCATAGTAATAAACTTCATAGTTCGATCTATATTAATCTTCTCATATAGTTGTTCCATTGTCAGACTGCCTAAAATTTCAAACAAAACCCATTTTTCTTCCAATGTACATATAAAACCCATTTTTTTAAATGTGGAAAAAATTCTCTTTTAATTAGTTTCCTTTAAAATATCTGATATGTTGTGACTTACCAAATCTGTGTAGAACAGTAGAAATCCGAGGGAATTTCAAAACAGCCGCTTAGTGTTCGAGGTGTGAATCCAGAGAGAGAGAGAGAGAGAGAGAGAGAGAGAGAGAGAGAGAGAGAGAGAGAGAGAGAGGGAGAGAGAACGCAAGAAAGCGTAGCTGGCTAAAGCTTAAATCCAGCCACTTGTTCTCTCTTGAGCTGAGTCAAGGCTTGGCTTTGGCTTCCTTAAGCTCCAACCACGTGCATTGGCTTTACAGGCAGGGGCCCTGTTCGGCAGGGCAGGCCTGAGTTGTTTGTAGCATGGACTTTAAGCAAGTAGCTCACAGTTAGTCCGGCCTGAGACTAAGTCGACCTGGGCCGGGCTAGGGAAACCGGACCTGCCGCCCTTGCAGGAAACCGGACCTGCCACCAAGCCCAGTGGTTTTTAATGGATTCTTGTCACATTGGGTGCCAAATGTAGATGTAACCAACTGTCTTATTAAGTAAGAATCACAGAACCAATGTAAAAGAGAAAGCCAAGAGGTCAGAGCTCAGAGCTAAAACCTTACCCTTCCTCCTGCGGTGGTCCTACCTCTCTGAAAGAGACCTACTTCCTGTGTGTTTGTCTTAAGATAGTCTTTCTGTTCTGCCTTCTTATTGGTTGTAAACCCATACACATGACTGCCTTGTCACTGCCTGTAAGTACAGCCCTCCAGGTCTTAAAGGCATGTGTCTCCAATGCTGGCTGTATCCCTGAACACACTGAGACTTACCTAGCTTTGTCTACCAAGTGCTGGGATTAAAGGCATGTGCCACCACTGCCACGATCTTGCTATGGCTCTAATAGCTCTGACCCCCAAGCAACTTTATTTATTAACATACAATTAAAATCATATTTCATTACAAATAAAATACCACCATATAGGTAGGTGGCAAAACACGCCTAGAATGTCAAAGGCCCTTGGTTCACTAAACACTGTGACAAGAAACAAACCCTGAAAGTCATATCTGGATTGTGTTTGTTTATGCCCTTCTACAATCTAAAACTTAGAATTTTGAAGAAGAGGCAGCATATGGTTATCTTACACACATTTTATACACACAGCTTCATTTTAAGAATGAAAAGACAAATGCATAGACACTGTGGAATTTCTTCTCTTTTTTTTTTAAACAGGGTTTCTCTGTGTAGCCCTGACTGTCTGGAACTCTCTCTGTAGACCAGGCTGGTCTTGAACTCACAGAGATCTGTCTGCCTCTGTATCCCAAGTGCTGAGATTAAAGGCATACACTACCACCACCTGGCAGCACTGTGGAATTTAAATGTCTTGGCTTGCATACCGGTTCAAGACTATCTAACTGCAATTTGAGGAAGCCTGTCCTTTGGTTCCTGGGATGTTGATCCTATGGAATGTCAGAGTTTGTGAAAGAGATTTTGAAAATTAGGCATTTTGATCATCATCAATGTAATCCACTCATTCTGTTTATATATTTTACATGGCTATTACAACTTTTGCAAATTTAATTACTTCACTCCAATATATGAATTTTTAGAGAAAGGAAAAAGTGGTCTTCATATTTATATAATATTTGGCATGGACTCAGCACAATTAAGTATTCAGTAACCATTTCAACTCAGGAGATGAATTCAGGGGAGGAAATACAAGGGTTGAATTATGGTGCATACTCTCTAATAAAGATGCACTCTGTATGCAAAGCTCCAAAGCCTATGACCTGTCAGTTTTCACTTACCAGAAGGAAAGTGTTGAAATATTTCTACAAGGGATGACAAAACAAACCGTAAAGTGTTTTGGTTATCACTGATGCTTTCAGGGTTGTTTACTCAGAAAGCACTTTTGACATTACAGCAAAATTGAGCAATTATCATTACAAAGGAGAAAGACACACTGCCTTGATATTACAAGTGATTGCTCTCCTCAAACTGTGTTCTGATAGTTAACTCTTAAATATGCAATGCAAATCAATTCAGAAGAAAAAATTTAATACAGAGGTTAAGAAAGATATTTTATTTATTTACTTTTAAAAACTGTTTTATTATTTAAAGCAATATATCAACATAAATAAAAATATTATGGATCAATTAGTCTTTATTGTAGAAATTATTGGCTGGCTTCTTTGGCTACAGAGCAGTCAGAAATCATTTCTAAGCAGCAAGCCTGTCAACTTCAGTGCCCAATTGAGAACATTTTATTTAAAATGGGTAACAGCAGGCTAATTGCCCTACCGAATACAGAAATTATTATGTCGTTGCAGAAATATTGTCAATGAATACTTATTGAGCATGAACATCCATAGTGTCATATAGAATAGAATTATAGATACTGCTCTCCCAATATCTATGACTTATTTTTTTCAGAAGTAGCTGTTATGCAAGTCTATGCAGATGTATAAACCTTATGGTTTAATGTTCAGATAGATTTGAGTGTATGTTATTAAGTAAACCATCTTCCCTTTCACAATTATGCCCAATGAGTCTATTTTCAAGTAGAAGCTTTATGAATCTTATTCATTTGTGTCTTTTTCAGAAGCTTTGAACTCTCTACTTGATTATCAAGTGTGGCATCTTAGATATGAAATAAATTCATACCATTGAAAGATTCAGAGATGAGAAATGTCTTGATGTTACTTTACTGTGAAATAATATTTTTCAATTTTACATTAAATTATTAGAAAAACAAAGTCATTTTTCCTCAATAATCTTTTTCAAGTCAGGTCTTATCGATTTTCAAAATTATTTTGCTAAATTTGTAAGGCTTATGTAGATGTGGAAAGTATGGTTAAAACTAAGTGGATAAGAGATACAGAGAAAATGGATTTCTACTCTGGATTAAAATAATGTAACTGTTTTTAAATTGAAAATGGAAAAGCTCATAATGTATAGCTTTACAGCAGACATTAGGAACATAGCTGTCTGATAGCACATTGTATCTAACACGTGGTAGAAGCTAATAGGTTAGGATTATATCATATTTACCTAGTTTTCATGTGTGTGATATATTTGTGTGCTGATGTTTGTGTATATCTGCATGGATGTGTGTACAGCTGCATGCCCACATGTGTGAAGACTAGAAGGCAATGTCACTCGCTACCTTCTTTTTGGACAGGGTCTGTCATGTAACTTGGCATTCACAGAGTCACTTAGACCTACTGGACATTGAGTTCAATTGATCTGCCTGTCTCTGACTCTCCAGGACTGAGATTAGAAGCATATTGCCCAGGTTCTGTTTTGGGTTGTTTGCTTAAGATTCATTTATATTTATTTGTATTGCTGAGTATTCTACTTGCCTATATGTATTCGTACCATGTGCATGCTTGTTGCCCTAGGAGGCCAGAATACGATATTGGATCACCTGGAACTGTTTGTGATTATTCCCTTGGGTGCTGGGAAATGAATGCAAGTCCTCTGCAAGAGCAGCAAGTGCTCTGAACCACTGAGCCATCTCCCCAGTCTCTACATGCCTAGTTTGTTTCTTTCTTTTGTTTTTGCGGTTGTTGTTATGAGAATGCTGATCATTCAACTTAGGTCTTCATGTTGAACGCTAAGTACATTTCAACTGAGCCATCTTCTCAGCTCTGAATATGTTTCTGTATTTATAAATCATCTCACCTAATCATGTGCAGGCATTATTCATTATATTAATGGAATGATTTCTAATCTCTAAGACTTGATTTTTCAAAACAAAGCAGATTGTACCAGGAACCCAAGTCTAAGCCATGGCATTTCCCAGCTTTTAAAGTATGAACGGCAGGGAACAGGGATGCAGCACAGTTCACAATCCTTTCCCGAATTCATGAGGATCCAGGGTTGATGCTTTTTACTGCAGGAACTGGACATAGTGATGCACACTGCAATCCTAGCCCTGGCAAGATGCGTACTTGAGGATCAGGAGGTCAAGGATAGCCTCAGCTACATAATGAGTTCAAGGCCAAGTTCAGCAACATTAGACTCTGTATAACAAACAGAAAACAATAAGTAAATAATAGAATCCTTATTTTTCGAGCAGTTTTATGATCATAGAAATATTAGGTAGGAAGTAGGGAGAATTCTTTGGTTCTCTTTAGCCCCACAGGTATTGTTCCCCTCTATCAGTGCCAGTCAGAGAGTCATGCCTTTGCTATAACTGATCTATCCAAATCAACCCATCACTATTGTTCAACACCTTTAGATTCAGCAGTTCTTTTCCTGGTCATGTGCATGCTGCTGGTTTTGAAGAATGTAAGAAAGAATGTATACTCTGCTATATGTCACAGTTGGTCCTCTTACTTTGTCAGCTCTTCCCTGTAGTCACATTCTACCCATTTGTATAGCCCTCTACTGTAGTCTATCAATTTGTCTTTAAAATCTGAACCTTCCAAATTGTCATATATAGACTTCTAAAACACACACAAGATCTACATAGGTTCAAACCAGCCAAAATCCAATTAATGAGAAACAGAAGTGGACACAGAAACACCCCTAATCAATAAATTAGTTTTCTCCAATGGAATGTCAGTTCTGGACTCCAGAGTAAGCCTGTACTAAACAGACTCCAGGGTATTGATGGACATTTTGTTTCATTTTGGTTTGTTTCTGTATTTTTGTTTGTTGTGATATTCTTCTTTTGCTGTTGTTGTTTTGAGAGGGAGAGAAAGAGAAGTCATGAACTTAGGTATAAGAGAGGATCTGGGTAAAGTCTGGAGAGGGGAAAGGATGCAATCAAAATATATTGCATGGAAAAAAACTTAAGTAGAAAAAAAGAAGACAGAAAGTAACCAGAAAGGATTTGCCTCAGGTTTATCTCATTGCATAAGCTATCTATTTTGAGATCTTGGATGGTGTATTTATTACTTTTCCATTGCTGTGATAAAAACACTATGACCAAGACAATTTGTAGAAGAGTTTATTTTGCTCTACTGTTCCAAATGTGTGAGTCTATCATAATGGGAAGGCACAGTAACAAGAGGTACACATGGCAGCAGAAGCTGAGAACTCATGTCCTAAAACACAGCATGAGGCAGAGAAAGTAAATTAAAACAAGGCAAGATTGTTTACTCTCAAACTCTGCCCCCAATGTCATATTTCCTCCACCAAGGTTGTAATAGCTAAGCTTCCTCATGCAATGCCACCCACTTGGAAGCAAGTGGTCAAATGGCACAGGCTATGGAGGACATTCCCACTCAAAACAGCACAGACAGATGGGTAGTATTGGAGGTAAGCTGCCATCCTGAATTCTTTTTTATGTACACCCACTCAGGAAAATTCCACAGAGACTGTGAATAAAATAACTTTTCATTTTACATACAAATGTAACTGATTATTTGTCTTGAATGTAAGATAGAACCAAATCTCAATTCCTCTGCATCTCACTGTTATGTTCAAAAGAGACAGTTTGAATTTTAATTCAGGACCATTTTTTGTGAGGTGTGATAGTCATTAAATGTGTGCCATTACAGTAATGCTTCTAATTGCCCTATGTAGCCCCTCTACTCAACCACCAAGGTGACACAGTACAGTTATTCACATGATGAAATTAGAATGGACAATTGTGAGTGAATCATAATGATGTATATGAATATATACACATGTATAGATACACTGTATTATTTGAAAAGTGTATTTTTATAGTTTGGTTTGTAGCTAGTGAATGAGTAGTACAGAGGTGATAGACATAGTAGGAAAAATATCTGTAACATATCAATCAAAATGTAAAAAGAATGGACATGAAAACAAGATAAGAACAATGAAGAAGTCCTTTCAAGGTCAGGACCTCCAAACTGCTGAACCCTTAAAAGCTACTTTATATTATGAGAATAAATTGAAATGCTTAGTGTAAAATTATTAATATTGTTCATTGAATGAAAATGTTCGTTTCACTTAGTGCTGTTGTTACTGTTTCATCTATTTACACAGTAAACATCATCAAGTGACTAGGGTGTTGGCAATATTTGACCCTTATTGGAGCATTGGATATGAGAGACATAGACACAGGACTATAAGCAACATTGAAACTGTCTAGGAGAAATCCAAGTATCTATGCAAAACAAAGATGGAAATCAGTCCTCAGACACATCCTAATCTTAAAAATATTTTTTAAAAAATGATCAAGGGTAGGTAGGATTAAGGTTGATGGACATTTAATCAGTGGAGTTCACTGATGTGATCAATACCAGATATAAAGTTATATTCTTGTTGGCAAATACTTTATACATGTTTGATGGTTCCATAAGATTGAAGTGAAGCCAAAATTTCTTATGCTGTGCAAAGGATTTGTTGGTCACATCACATGTCCATAATAATGTTGATGTAAAGATACTGCAATTCCCTCAATTATGAAAATGCTTTACACACAAAATCATGCATGTTATATAATACTTGATAATAAAACATTTTACTGATCCTTGTAAGTGCTATGCTATTTTTTATTACACTGCACTGTATGTGTGTGTGTGTGTGTGGTGTGTCTAAGAATAAAATAGCCCTAGTCAAGCTAAGGTTGTCCAGAAGAAGACACTATGACAGGATATGGCACAACCCCAATGACCATGAGCAGATATGGAAGACAGATAAACATGATTCTGATTCTCAGAGTCCTAGACTAATATCTATACTTGTTTCTCCATTCTTATCAAAAACAACTTAAAAGTAAGATGTCTATATAGAAAAAAAAGGTATAATAATAGAATAAATATATAAAGTATTTTGTTATGGCTGCACACTGTGTTTCTTTCAATCTAGGAATTACTAATTGGACTCAGCAGGCTAAAAAAGTATATCATGTTAGGAGGTAAGATGTGTGGTGAGCCAGGGTGGTGGTGGGTATAATCAAAATTAATTATATACATCTATGAAATCCTCAAAAGCAAAATTATTTTTAAAAACTATCTGAAGTAGAAAGGACTGCATATAGTTATATAAACAAAAATCTACTCTAGGCTAAAATCAAAACACTAAGAATAAAGTTAAAATTATTTTGAAGTAATTTTACAGTAATCTAAACATGCAATGTTGATGTTCTTCAGTGCATGGCAATGACACTGGCTCTACTTTTTAAATACCCCATCATTTGTTAACCCAGTACTACTTCCAGGCCACTTTCTGCTTCTTAAGCTGCATTTCAGAGTCACTGACCTAAACAGGGACACAATTTTTATCTTGTTATTTCATTGATGCCACACATCTTCTATATTTGCATGCATTTGCTTACACAGGTCCTATTGTGTTATTATTGTCAATACTACGCCTGACAGTAGTGTGTAGCTTAGGAAGGATAAACCAGACTGCAGTGGAGTGTTTGTGAAGCAATAATGTCACAAGTAAGTACATTTTCCCAGAATATATCCCAATGGTTAAATGGCACATGAGTTTATATATGCATTATATGGAATGATAGATATGCATTATATGGAATGCTCTTTTACATGTGTGATTTATCTTGGTATGTATGTTGTGGCCTAAGATCTAACATTTATGAGAGTATTTATATCTAATAATGATACAGAAATTATTATGTAATTGATACAAATGCCCATTGGGTAATGAATATTCACCTAAACAGAAAAAAATGTTATTGAATATGGACAAATAGGTTTGAGCACCATTTTTAAATAAATCCCCTCCTGCTAATCAGTTCAAAAGAAAGCATATTGGTGCTTTGATTGTCTCCAGTAATATAAAAGAACTTACACGTGTTACTTTGGAAGAGGGTCATTTCACAGACCCCATCTCTTGAATTAAGCTGCTACAAGAAACTACAGGCTGTGGACAGAGAAGTAAGCCCCATGGATGAACCCTTAATTGGTTATCCAATTCCAGGTGGTTGGCAATGAACTCAAGCACACATAAGCAACACTAAACAGATTCAGTAAACTGTATTTATATATTTATCTATTTAGACATATGTATAACAACAGCAGTTAAGGAAAAGAGGCCATGAATTTGAGAGGGAGCAAGGTAGTGGGGTAGGTGGCAGTGTTCAGTGAGAAGAAAATGTAAGAAAGAAATATGTAATGTTAATTTAATTGTAAAAATTATATTATATAAACAATGAAATTATAAACTGCTTAGGCAATTTTAATTTTGTTTGTGGCTGGTAGTAAGACCATTTCAAACAGAATTATTTACAAATTATGTTGATATTTAAAAGAGAACTATAAAGATGAGTGTGGTAGAATTCCTCTCTTATTCCAGTAAATTAGAAACCTAGGCAGGAGAATATGGGGTTTGAAGCCAGCCTAGAAAACAGAAGTATTGAGGCAAGACTGGGATATATATTGAGAGTGTGTCTCTAAGAAAAATGTGAGCCTAGACTCCCATACTCACTGAATTAACAAATGAGAAAAGTGAGCTGTGACCAGTTGCAAAGTCTTGCTACATTAACTTGGCATACAAATATGATGGATTAAATACTTGAAGGCTAAAATTCTTGTTCTAAAATGCTGCTATTATCACTTTATTTTCTCATTTTTAGTGTTCTAATTCTTGACATGCAGCAAAAATTGTTTCCCAGATTAATTAACTAAGAGGATAAACCAAAAGATTATTTCCTTAGAAACATTAAAAATGTGAAATTAAAGTGAGATATAATGTAATATAGATGTTGTTATTTAAGTCACATGATTAAAATAAAAAAGAAACAAGTGAAACTAAGAGAATGTTTAAGAAAGAAGCAGGACTGACATGACAATGTGAAGAACTTCTATGGCCATACCACTATGAATGCACCTGATCTCATTTGTTTAAATCTTCAAAAACTTGAGTTAGAGAATTGCAACAGTGACTCAACTGTAGAAGCTCCCAAAATTAAATATAATGGCTATAAGACCTGGAAAATCCCAAGACACAGTTCATATATTCACTACAGAAAGTAATACCACGGTAAGAAAGTACTCAGCCCTCAGACACAGAGGGTCTAGCACTATGTTTCATGATAATAATGGTGGACATAAGTTTCTTTGGGAGAAAGTCATCAATATTTCTAATGCATTAATGTGTTCATTGCTCTATTAGCATAGTATTTCAATTTTGTTTAATTATTTAGGCATGCAGTCAATGGTTACACTGGAAAGCATTAATAACATTGGTAATATAAAACACTCACTAAAATTATAGAGATGAAGTGTGGACTAGCTGCCAGATAGAAGACAATTGAAAGAATAAAACTTTAAAACTAAGGATTTACAAGGCTTCTTCTAGGTACCAGAAAAATTTCTAAATACTTTAGTCAGTAACTTACATGACTATGCTTCTATCTGTCTGTCTGTCTATTTGTCTATCTATCTATCTATCTATCTATCTATCTATCTATCTATCTATCTACCTATCTATCTATCTATCATCTATCTATCTGTATTGTCTATCCATGAATCCAAGGATAAGGAAACACAAGTTAGAAAATGTTCCACCAGCCAAAACAACATCAAAACTCACTTGTTTTAGTTTGAGAGGTTCCTAAAGACCAACCTGTTTTTACTGATTTAAGTTGAGAAGTGACTGGAAAATTCATAAGAGCACTGGGAGGCCACAGCACACATCTTCTCTTTCAGCAAAGACTTGCGGAGCACTTGCAGTATATTCACCACCAATTCGGGAATGGGCTGGAAAGCTTTGTGGGGGAGGGGAGATCAACAATGCGAACCTGAAGAAGACAAACATCTCTATCCTGGTGGGATGCTCTGTGGGAACTTGGCAGCTAAAAATGTGGAGAATAGTGCAGAGGATGGAGGCCTAGTTGTGAAGTTTCAAGGGAAGTTTCAAGACACTATCAGACCATTTGTTATTTTGATTTAAGATTCTGTTGTTCTGGTTAGTTGAAGCTGAAGACTCAGCTGTGATTAACAAGATGCCAGAACCACTAAAATGAAACCTTTGCATTTCTGGGACAATTGATGCTAGTAAGCTGGAGCTAATAAATTATTTGTGATTAAGAAGAGACCAGCATCACTGAGGTGATCTTCTGAGAAGTATTTCCTGAGAGCACAGAGAAGTTATGTTCCAGAGGCAGCTGAGAGGGCCAGGCAAACATCATGACAGCCTGCCCTAATAACTCAGTAAAAATTAGGCCTTAGTCCCTGCTTCTTGGAACTGAGCAGGCAGTTTATGAGGAAGCCACAAACAAAGGACAATCAATCTCCAATACCCCAACACCAAAGATGAGGAGGCCTGGTACTATATGTACGAGGCCTGAGCCACAACAGTTCAAAGTGATAACCAAAAAACGACAAAGCCTGGAACTTGTCCAGGCCTGCCCCAAAATGGAAAAGCTGTAGCCTGAACTAGTCCTTGACTATCCCTAGCCAATTAGAATTTTCTAATATCATTGCTACTTATTTAACCCAATCATATATGAAATGACCTAATTGCCCTAGGAACTCCCTTTGGCTGTGCTTAAAAGGAGCCTGCAAACTCATCTTGTGGTCATTTTGCCTTTATGTAGAATAGGTGGCCCTAGCATACTGGAATAATAAATGTTCTTGTTATTGCATGTGTGAATGGTGGTCTTTTGTGGGACTTCTTCAGCACCGTAACAATGGCCAAGGTTGTACCTCATGCTGGCATCCAGACTTGGTAATGTGTAAGTGTCAGGCAGGTGGTACTGGTTTTGACAGCATGAAGGGGTCATGAAGAGCAGCTAAGGCTTGGCACTGTGAGACACTAGGAGTTGCTATTGGTAAAAGTGCAGCCCAGTTGCAGTGGAAGACCCTAACTGTTTTGGAGATAACAGTACCATGGAATGATCACCAAGAACTGCAGCAGGAGTGGAGTGGAGCCAGCTGGAGCCTAAAAGATAAGCTCTATGTGCTGCAGGGTGTAGAGCCAGAGAAGTGACCCAAACCCTTTGAAGGAATTCAGAAGATTTTGAGTGGATCCCAGATATTGGACAGTTGAAATTTGGTTTTGATTTGGTTTGATTGTGATTGTGGTCTGATTTTTCCCTCAAGTAAGAAAGTATTTTGCTGGAGTCAACAGTTGAGAGACTTTTAATTTTAAAAGACTTTGGATTTTGAAAGAGATTGACTATTTTAAAGAGACTGAGATTTTAATGTGTTTGAATTTGTAAAGACTGTGGGACTTTTAAAGTTATTTATGTTTTTCATGTGAGATCTTGGTGATGAATAAGAAAGGAAGGGTTATGGCTAAATAGTGATGTGTTTATGTGTCAAGTTGACAAGGGGTCAGTTGTACTGAATGGCTGTGTGTGTCAACTTGACACATATGAGTCATCAGAGAGGAAGGAGCCTCAGTTGAGGAAATGCCTCATTGAGATCCAGCTGTAAGTTATTCTCTCAATTAGTGATCAATAAGGGAGGGCCTAGTCCACTGTGCATAGTGCCGTCCCTGGGCTGTTGTCATGGGTTCTATAAGAAAGCGTGCTGAGCAAGCCAGGGGAAGCAAGCCAGTAAGCAGCATCCATCTATGACCTCTACATCAGCTCCTGCATCCAGGATCCTGCACTGTTTGAATTCCTATCCTGACTTCCTTCAATGGTGAATAGAAATGTGGAAGTGTAAGCTAAATAAGCCCTTTCCTCCCAATTTGCTTTATGGTCATGGTGTGTCCTCGTAGCAATAGAAACCCTAAAATATAGGGATTTTATGGTTTGATACAAAATATTAGAGAAATATAAAAAGTCAGAGATTGGGTAAATCTATCAAGTAAGAAATCAAAGCATAGATGCTCCACTGAAAATCTACTAGTATTTGCAGAAAGAAAAGGACATGGATGCTAAACTTGAATTGCCTGAATAGAAAATCTGTTAGATCTGAAGAAAATAATTAATGGATAATTTGTGAATGACAGAATTAGTGAACATATTATACTTTCATGATCACTTTTATAGTTCTCTCACTAAAGTTGAAAATACTTTCCTTTTATAAGTTAACAAGAGTTCCACATAGTTATGGGGTGCACTATGGTGTCTTGAAGTGGGATAGTCAACCAAACTAACCAGTTTATCGTTTTACTGGCTTATCAGTAATCTGTAGCACGAATTATTAGAAGGTCTTATTAATAAAAACAAGCCTGGGGCCAGGTATTGGGGTGAACACTGAAAGATCAGAGAAACAGAACAAGCCACACCTAACTTCACCTCTGCCAACTTCTTTGCTGATCTTGTTTCCTCAAACTGGAAGCCTCTGAGTCCTCACCCAAATGGATCTCAGCTGAACCACTGCTCAAAAGCCTAAAAGCTTAAAAACGCTTTAGTTCCCGGTCCTCATACCTTATTAAATACCTTTCTGCTTCCTGCCATCACTTCCTGGGATTAAAGGTGTGTGTCACCATGCCTAGTTGTTTCCAGTGTGGCTTTGAACTAATAAAGATCCAGATGGATCTCTGGCTCCTGAATGCTAGGATTAAAGGCATGTGCTACCACTGCCTAAACCTATGTTTAATGTAGTGGCTGTTCTGTTCTCTGACCCCACATAAGTTTATTAGGTTGCACAATATATTGGGGGACAATATCACCACATAAATCCCCATCACATTGATAAAATAATTCATATTTTTCAGACATTATTCTCATCTCAGTCAGATTTCAAGGACATGAGTTATTCTCTACAGACTATAAAATAAAATTAAAACATAATAGTATAATCTTAAATGTAATTTTATATAACTATATATGCAATTCAAAATAATAAAACAGCATAATTTATTTTTAGTTCACAAGCCATTTGTACTATTGAATACAGCATAAAGTGGTTGGACCATCCCTCTCTCCTCATTGAAGGGTCAAGCAGCTCAGGCGTGGAGACTCACACCTGCACTCTCAGGCTATGTAAAGAGCTCTAGGCCAGCTTGGGTTACAATGTGAGACTCTTATCTAAAAATAAAACAACAACAGCAGCAACAACAACAAAACACCAACAAAAATTAGAAAAAAAATATAAAGAATTAAGAGTATTTGGAATGGGGTTTACTCAGTGGGGAGAATACACGGATTTAGTCACAGAAAAATGTATGTGTGTGTGTGTGTGTGTGTGTGTGTGTGTGTGTGTGTGTGTGTGAGAAAGAGAGAGAGAGGAGAGAGAGCACAAAAATACAGTTTGTTATGTAATAAAAGAAAATAATAATAATAAAGCCTTAACATTGTCAACATATTGTTTACATAAACTACAAAAACCATTCTTTACTCCATGCTGATGTCAATTTTAATCGGCTATTATCTGGTTCCTCCTTATTGACTTCTCTATACAATATTATTGAGCCAGGCAACAATGATTTCATTATTATTGAATTGTCCTTATTTTACCATAATTTTACTGAACAATTATTAAAATATTTATTTTACTTAAATGTATTTGTGCATGTGCTCATTCCTGCACAGGCCAGATGAAGGTGTCAGATGCCTGGAGCTGGCATTATAGGCAGTTCTGAGCTGTCCATCCTGGGTGCTGGAAACAGAGCCTGGGTCCTCTGCAGGAGCAGTAAGTATTCTTCATTGCTTCAGCCGTCTTGTCTGCCTCTTACCATTATTATTTGTAAGAAAATAGAAGCAGGACTTACTAAGTTAACTATTGGTTTCATGTGCTGGGAAGATCCAGGGTAGCCACAAGAATTCATTCACAAGTAAAACCTCCACAATAAAACCAAATATTGCTTTTTTAGAGTAATCAAAACAATTGACAAATTATAGGGAGTTGGACAATAACAACAAAAAAAGAAAACAATGTGAAGAACCAACAAATGAAAGACATCATTACATTATTTTCAAGAGAATAAATTGTAATGAAAGAAATTATTAACAACTCTATGCCCATGAATATAAAGTATTAAAGTGGAGAATGTCTTTGAAAGAAATTTCAGGAAAAATGTTCACAGAGAAGTGTAGACTCTTATAGGCTAATGTGTACAAAGTAACTATTTTAATATATATAATACTCCCAAATAAAGTAAGCCAGATAGACTCGCTGTTAACTCCTTGCAAATGTTTAATCACATATGCCAGTGTGCTAATACTCATTCCAAACCTTGGGATCACCAGGAAAACACTGTAACGTAATTGGTTGTTTTTACTGTTTGGCTCTTTGAGCTCTTTTGCCCTTTGCTCTTTGCGGGGCCTGCCACCTAGCTCCCAAATAAATACATGGAAGCTTATTCTTACTTAAAAATGCCTGCCTTAGCTTGGCTTGTTTCTTGCCAGCTTTTCTTAAATGATGTCATCTACCTTTTGGCTCCGGGCTTCTTTCCTTTCTTACTTCTGTAATCTTACTTTCACACTTACTCTGTGCCTGGCTGTGTGGCTGGCCTCTGATGACCTCCTCTCCTTGTTCTCTTGTTCTTTCATCTTTTTCTCCCAGATTTCTCCTTCTATTTATTATCTCTGCCTGCCAGCCCCACATATCCTTTCTCCTGTCACACTATTAGCTGTTCAGCTCTTCATTAGTTTATCAGGTGTTTTAGACAAGCAAAGTAACACAGCTTCACAGAGTTAAACAAATGTAACATAAAAGAATGCAACACATCTTTGCATCAAATTAATGTTTCATGGCATAAACAAATGTAACACACCTTAAAATAATATTCTGAAACACCCTAACTCATTCTGAAAGGCCAGGATTACCTCTGTTCTAGATGCATATTAAGGTGACAGATTTTTCTCAATTGTGCCATGATTGCCTAGCATGCAAAAGGTCCTGGAAAATCCATATAATGTATTGTTAGTTTGTAAAAGGAATGGGTGATGAAACCATCTAAGCAATGAGTGAGATTTAAAAATTCATACTGCTTAGGGAATCTAAACAGTCTGAGTAGCTATGTACTTGATGAATCAAAGCCGATGACCTGCTGGAAAGCCAAAACAATGGAAGCACTAAAATGGTTTCTTTACCCCAAAGACTCTAAGGAATGGAGAAGGGCTGAACATGTAAAGCATCAGGCATGTGTTTAGGGCAGTGGAGATGATCTGCATTCTATTGTAATGGGGCTGTATGACTGTAGGCTGACATTTCTCTCCTGCCTGCCTGTTCCCAAATACCTGGCAGCCACTTCCCAAACAATTGACTCAGAGGCTTAATATTACTTATAAATGCTTGGCCTGTAGCTCAGGCTTATTAACCAACTAGGTCTCACATTTGAATTAATCCATAATACTTATCTATGTTTAGTCAAATGTCTTGGTACCTTTTTTCAGTGTGACATTCTCATCTTGATTCATCTGTATCTAGCTGGTGACTCCTGACTCTTCTCTTCCTCTTTCCAACATTCTTAGTTTGATCACTCTACCTACACTTCCTGCCTGGCTACTGGACAATCAGGGTTTTATTAAATCAATTTGAGTGACAAATCTTTATAGAGTACAAGAGGATTGTTCTGCAGCACATGGCCATGGGGCAAGATCAAAGAGTTGCACTGTAGTCTAAAGGTTTTTCTGTGTCCTGCCCAATCCTCAGCCACTCAGACCCAAGTAAACACACAGAGGCTTAAATTAATTAAAACTGCTCAGCTGTTAGCTCAGGCTTAATGCTGACTAGCTCTTACACTTAAACTCAGCCCATTTCTGTTAATCAATATGTTGCCACATTTTCTGTGTCTTTACCTGTGTGCCATTACATGCTGCTTCCTAGATGACAGGCTGGCATCTCCTCACTCAGCCTTCCTCTTCCCAGAATTCTCCTTGTCTGCTTATCCCACCTATACTTCCTGCCTTGCTACTGGCCAATCAGCATTTTATTAAACCAGTGTGCAAAAGCATTATTCTACAGCACTGCACAGCAAAGGGGATGGTGTAGTTGGAATTTTCTTTGGACTGCCAACCAGCACCCAAATAAATACATAAAGATTTATTATTAATTATGAATGCTCAGACTTAGCTTAGGCTTGCTGCACTAGCTCTTTTAATTCAGTTTAACCTGTTTATTCTTCTACATTTTGTCTTGGGCTTTTTATTTTTCATTCTGTATGTCCTACTTTTCTGCTTCCTCCATGTCTGTCTGTCTGGCTTCTGACATCTCCTTTCGTCTCCTTTTTCTTTCTTCCATTTAGCCTAAATTCCTCCTCCTACTTACTCTCCCTGCCTGGAAGCCCTTCCTATACCTCTTCCCCCACTATTGGCCATTCAGATTTTTATTAGACCCATCAGGTGACTTAGGCAGGCAAGATAAAACAATGACACATCTTCACATAGTTAAACAACTATTCTGCACTATAAACAAATGCAGCACATCTTCACATAGTTAAACAAATGGAATACATTTAAATATTCTGCAACAGGATGGACTTGTTATTGAATTAAAACAAAAATATTTAGGTAGCTTGAGGACTCCAGAACTTACTATCTTAATAGTAGCAATAACAACAACAATGAAAAATCTGCTGTAACTAACCTAACTTTCTAAAGAGATATACAGACAAAAGCAATACTCACAGAAATGAAATAAAGTGAATGTGAAACCTAAACATAAAATTATAAACTAAAAGTTCCTAAAGTACAAAATAGCAGAAAATCAAGATGATACATTAAATACTTTTAGAAACAATTTGCCCAAAGAGCATCCAATGGGCATTCAAGATCTAGAAAAAGAGGGGATTGTAATCCCTATTTAACATAGAATGAAACCCTTATTGGTGTTAGAAAAAGAGGAAGTAGTCTTCATGTCTGATGCTTGATGTTTAGTGGGGATCGATGCCTGCTAAATGTTAAGTTTTCAGACTTTACTTGTCACCTTGCGTACTGTGCCATGCATTTTTGAAATGATTTAGTGAATTTTGGCTCTTCCTCAAAGAATCACATTTGCCATCCTCACCATCCTCACATCCTCACATCCTCACCATCCTCACATCTTCACCATCCTCACCATCCTCACCATCCTCACATCATCCCCATCCTCACATCCTCACATCCTCACATCCTCACCATCCTCACATCCTCACCATCCTCACCATCCTCACATCCTCACCATCCTCACATCCTCACCATCCTCACATCCTCACCATCCTCACCATCCTCACCATCCTCACCATCCTCACATCCTCACCATCCTCACATCCTCACCATCCTCACATCCTCACCATCCTCACCATCCTCACCATCCTTACCATAGTCTTCATCATCATTATTCCAGGCCTCAGACATGGGTTTCTTGTCCCATATGTTGTCTATGTTATTAAAATTGCATTCTGTACAAGTATACAAGTTTTAAATGATATTTGGTTATTTTTGCAGTTGAGAACATTCTTTCAATAGTGAGGGTTGCAGGGTGGGTCTCAAATTGACAGTCTGGCTTTCCAATTTGGGCTTATATAGAGTGACAGCACAAGACGAAAAACAAAGCATACTGACCACCAGCATGAAGATGTGTATTGTAAATATTTCATGTCAGCTTTGCTTTTAAAGTGTCTAGGATTTTATATGTCACATCTAATCTTTTCCAGAATAAGAACTATGGTGCATTATATTGACACTGAGTCAAAATGTGTCTTCCCTGGAGTTTCTGTCTGCCACTCTTTCATACTTAATTGAAAGTGATATAATGTCACATTCTTGACTGTTTGTTGTCAGCAAAACAAATAACACAATGTATTGTGGGAACACATTGAATTGAAGAGCAAGGGTTAGTGTCTTGATAACATCAGCCAGTATTGGCATAGAAATACATATTATCAGCTGATGTAGGAAAGTATTAATTGTGGCTGTGAACAAAAGCAGGGGAAATAATTTCTTTGTAGAAAACTTTAAGAGTATTTAAATTTTTCTTCATAGGAAATGTGGAGGTTGATCAGTAATCTCCATTAAATAAGAAAAAGCAATTTGTAATGCAAAATAATCATTATAAACAAATCTTGATTTTTTTCAAATATTTAACACAATACTTTATTAATCCTTTGATTATTTTCATGGCTAAATGCAATATATTTTGATCAGATTCTCTCCCTTTAGCCCCCTCTAACTCCTCCTTGGACCTTTCCCCCTATATCACCACCCTAAATTCATGGCCTTTGTTTTTTATAACCCAATAAATCCAGTCAATGTCACTCATACACATGTGTGGGGCCATCCCCTGGAGTATGGTCAATGTACCAGGGGCCACATCCTTGAAGAAACCAGAATCTCCTTTCTTTAGCAGCCATCAACTGTCAGTAGCTTCTCAGTCAGAGGTGAGCTGTGAGGTCCTCCATCTTCCAGGCTGTAACATTGAATAGCTTGATGTTGTGTGGGAATATAGATTCTTGATTTGACTCTAGAAATTATTTTTATTGACAATATGAAATTGACACGGCTGGATTCTTACAGTCAAAGAGCAGTGAAGGCTGAAAAATTAAATTATGTATATGTAGAGAGGTATATATGTATGTTCTCTTCACACCATAACAAGTTAATATGAGTTTTACACTAATTTCAATGCTATGTCACTCATACACATGTGTGGGGCCATCCCCTGGAGTATGGTCAATGTACCAAGGACCACATCCTTGAAGAAACCAGAATCTCCTTTCTTTAGCAGCCATCAACTGTCAGTAGCTTCTCAGTCAGAGGTGAGCCTGACTGAGGAGTATTTAAGTTTTATATATATGTAAAGGAGCATGTGAAAAAATAAAACTCTACAATATGATTATGAATCCTTGTAATGATTGACTGTAATCTTTGTTAGTTGGTTCTTTTTGTGTCTCCAAACTTGGTGCAATAATATCATGATGACAACTTACAGGTGACTTTTTCTTTTTGCCTTTGGAAAATTAAGTTTGTGTGTGTGTGTGTGTGTGTGTGTGTGTGTGTGTGTGTGTGTGTGTAGCAATCTTTATGTGATTTTCAAACTTGATGTAAGTACTCTCCATGGAATCCAGCTAGTTTAAAATGGTGACATTTCAAAATCACCCAGCTTTGTTTTTCTAGGTCTGAGTATTATCCTCCCAATAATAGAATTCTAGTGAGCTGGAACAATCTCCCACTGCTGATGTTTCAGCAGACACACTTTTCCCTAAAGCACAGTTGGAATTGCTTCTACCTGTCAAGTAAAGACGAAGAGATTATGTCTAAAGGTCTGTATTGTCTGTACATAGGCAGGAAGGCTTAAGACATCCTTCTGCTTCTACTTGGTAACTGAACTTCCACACAGTGGTTGGGAAAGTAGAAGTTGAGTAATAAGTTTGTTAGATATGAATTTAGCATGCTATGCTAATGGGGATTTTCACTCAATTATTTTTGGAGACTGAATGGACTGAATTGTCAATGGGGCAAGAGTCTGGCTCTAAGACAGAAGATATCAGAGGCCCAGGCTGCCATGTAAAGAGGTGTTATAGATGAAATGCTAGCATTCAATCTAGAACTAGACTAGTTTTATGTTTCCATTGCATTGAACAGGAAACATTTCTGTACCTGGTTATTCAAAATATAATTGTCTTATTCTAAAAAAAAAAAGTTCAGTGAGATTTGCTGTTTATTTTGTAATATATATGACATTAGCCTTCTGTCTATAATGTAATACTCATTGTACAAAGCATTGTGGATTAATAAGTTATCAATGGTGAAGAATACTGATTTTAGTGAATTTTATAACCAGTTAGTCATACTTGTGTTAACAAAAATAAAAAGCATGGTTTATGAGCACACATTGACTTGGTTTCTTGGGAATTGAAACAAGTTTGTACTGAAGGAATAATATTTAAAACAAGTACCAAACTAGGATTTTAGGAATATCAATATAAACGGGAAAGCAATACTTAATATAAGGACAGAGTAGTCAAAGAAAATGTTATGGTTAGGAAAGAAGAAAACAACGGGGGTTGATTGGAGTGCAGGATTCACAGATGAGGATGCTGCAGAACTGGGGGCATCAAGGTCAACACAGCCACATGGACTCCACAGTTGCATCAGTAAAATACTAACAGCACCTTTTTGAAATCAGACTCATATATATTTGAACTTTGCCTCTTTGCCTTATTAATTCTCTTATACTGGGAAACAGTCAAATTTTTTCATCCTTTGTAGGTTAAATAATCACAGACTGCTTGCAGAGCTGTTAGGAAGGTTACAAAGAATTTGAAAGAGTCTTTTTGAAGGAAAGGGTTTTATTAAGAGTTGATACCATGAACTATTAATAACTTTGAATGTCAAGGGACAATATTACCTCAGTCCTCTTCAGCAAACTGAACACCAGAGACACAGTTTGTAGCTCTTCTATTACTAAGAAACATTTAGTAGTGTGTTTTGTGTATTTGAAATTGCTTTTTCCATTCTCCTCTGCATAAACTCCATGTCCTCATTCTTCCTAGATCTGATGCTAATTGTTATTGTTCAAATTGCTCTGTTAAATCTTGACAGGGAGCATATTCCCACTTTTTGGAACACATGCAGGAAGGAAGAATGGAAAAATAATCCCAGAGGCTTCCAGAAGAACTGTGACTTTTGTAAAAAAAAAAAAAAAAAAAAAAAAAAAAAAAAAAATACCTTCTGATACAGCTGATATTCTGTGATTTATTGGGAAATGTAAGGTTTTGCTTCAAAATGCACACATGCAATGTACCACTAGAGGCCATGCGATAACTCTGCAAACAAATGACTGCATAACAATTAGAACCTTAATTTCAGGCAAAAGGTTGTAGTCCGAGCAAGCACAGAGGAATTTTTCAGTGATGGTTCCAAACTTGAATGAGTGGAAATGAAATGCAATGCTTTGTACTGTTTTCTCTGCTTAATGGCATGCATTGAATCCTCTGCATTCAATTGGTAAAAATAATGTACAAAAGCAGTTTCAAAATATTGAGTGAGGATATTGTTTTTCTAATGAGCTGTTGAGAGATTTTTTTGATTTTATTGTACATGAAAGTGGGTAATGAAACTATGCTCAGATTTCAACTACTGACAAGCCAGTTCATAATAAAGTTGTTGGGCAAAAGCCCAATCAAGTAAGAGGAAAAATCATATTTGTATAAAAAATTAATTTAATGTTTGAAATACTGTTAATCTATTTTATAAGTTTTAATGGACTATGAGTATATGTAAATACAATATATTTACGGAAAATGTGAGAATTTAAGTATGAGCTGTTAACACTGACTTTTGAGTCTTATAATATTAATCTGAAGGAGCAAAACACATACTTTAACCATGAAGATCATAACTCAGTGGCATCAATATGGATTCTCTTCTAAATGAAATGAAGAAACTTATTGAGAAGTACATTCATTAAATTTACTGTAGCAGGTAGAACAGAATTTAGTGACTGTCAGAGAAGTAGGAAGAAGGTCATTCACAGTCACTTTCTGTGGGATGTCTTTCTGAACGCTGTGAATATATGTTGCTACCATTGGTCAGTAAAGAAGCTGCTCTGGCCTATGGCAAGACAGGTCATAGCCAGGCAAGAAATCCAAGCAAAGATACAGGGAGAATTGAGACAGAGTCAAGAGAGATGCTGTTACCTGCCCAGAGGAGCAAGATATAATAGAATACAGATTAAACCACGAGACACATGGTGATACATAAATGGGTTAATTTGAGATGTAATAGCCAGCTAGGAATAAGCCTGAACAATAGATCAAACAGTTTGTAATTAATATTAAGCCTCTGAGTGATTATTATAAAAATGGATACTGCCCAGATAGGACCAGGTGGGACTGAGAAATATCTGACTACAATTGGTGCTCACACATGGTGGCAAGAGTTTCCACCTAAAACTTGAGAGAGCTTAAGAAGAGATTCTAGAACAGAGCCAAGAGCGGCTTCCTAGTTCATGTTGCTCAGTGCAGCTGCAGCACAGAGATGTGTACTACCACCACACACTATCCCTCCCCTCCCACCCCATGGAGGGCTTCAGTGGCGACATAGTGGACTCCTGCTGTCTCTTATAGGCCATGATTCAGAGAGACTTCTCTCAGCCACTGCTTGAAGGCTTGAGAGCACAGCCTTGGGCTTAAGAAAACAGTTGCAGGCTACTTAATTCTGATTCCCAGAGTTGGGGAGGTAAGTGTGACTTGTTGGTACCTCTGCTATGTTGGAAAGCCAAGTGGGGTGGAACCAGCAACCAGTTCTGCTGCTTCGGTCCTTTTCATGCTGTTTAACAGTTAAAAACTCTCCTGGTCAGAAAAGGATTAAAGATATACAATAAAACATATTCAGATGGACAGAAACTCTAAATGGGTTATAGTGTGTTTAAATATATCTAGGCTTAGGAGAGGGAAAAAAAGGATACAGAAAGTCCTTAAAAAAGAAATAGAGTAATAAAAAAGGCCACATAAAGATGGAAAATACACAGAGAGTCTGGATACTGTATATTATTGTGTTGTCTTTGGGATTTTTAACTGCAAAGAGACATTTGGTTATAGGAGCTACTAAGTTAAACCAACATATATATCTTAAAGGTATTTTGACTTCAAAATTTGGGTCTAAGGATATGTTGCTTTGGAAAAGAGGTTCTGCTTTTGTTTCCATAGAAGATGAGAAGCTGTGGATTCTTTCCAGATTAATATGGTTCCATCAAGGAAGACCCCCTGAGAGGTCTCCAGACAATCCAACATCCAGAACAGCTTCAAGGCAACTGACTGAGATGATGCAGTCTCACAGACTACTCCAGTCAGGACTTGACTATAATCCTAAATTTTCTCAGGATCCCCATAAAATTGCCATCAGCAGGAAGTAGTATAGAAAGCTACACCCAAATTCCCCAAATCCTGTTTATGAATGTTTGTTTTTATTTAAAGGAGGATATGATATAGAAATGATGAAAAAATGTATATTATTGAATCTACTTTATTCCAAAAAACAACTGTTAATCTCAAAATAATTTATATTAATATGGAATTTTGGTTTATTAATACAAATTTAAGGTCTATTTTGTTATACTGTATGCATATTTCTACTCTTGTTTAAGATATTATGTTTATGCAACTCATTACAATTATACTATATCATTAAGAAATATAAATTAATAGTCATCTATGATAATCAGACATAGTCATGTTAGGTAAGTTTTAGGTATAAAAAGATACATTTCAAGTAGATAGAATATCTTCAAACACTTCAAATATCTACATAATATGGCATTTAAAATGTTTTAAGAACTTAGACTTTTCTGGACAGTGAGACATGTCTGCTCCTGGCAGCACCTATTACTTCAAGGAGGATGATAGTGATCGAAGAAACGCCTTATGGAGTTTGCTTATAGTATAGAAAAGGCTAGCCATTTGGGCAAGAAACTGCTCTTGCCTGGACTGCTTTACAATATGCTATATAAATTGGACATGCAGGACCCATGGGAAAATGACCACTGAACTTTGCCAAAACAGGGCAAGATATTCCTTCAGTTTCCTGCTTCACAGAAGAAACTGCCAGATGTTCTGCAGGACACAGAGAAAAGCAACTGATGAACCTTGCCAAAATAGGCAAATAGTACTCCAAATTTCCTGCTTTACCAAAAATTACACTAAAGACTCTAGAGAATCTAGAAGATTGATGCCTCAATATTACAGAGGAACTTAGGGTGACTGTCCAGATAGCAAGTTGTCTCTGTCATTTCTAGAATTTTGGAACTTGCTTACAATGCACTTCCTGTTTACTTAGGTAATATATCCTTCTGGGGTCTTTAATAAAGTTGAAGACTAGATAGTCATAATTATAGTTTTCTTTAATCATGAGTAAAGATAAATTAGAGAAGAATGTTTTTTTTTTAGTTGAAGTTATAGGTATTTATTTGTGAGTTGCTCAACATGGTGCTGGGATCCAAACCCCAATTCTCATGATAGTTCAACAACTACAGTTATCCTCTGAGACATTTCTTCATCACCATTTGTAATTTTAGAGAAGAAATTTTAGTCTCACAAAAATAAGATAGATGATAGAATATTTTCTTTAATTTTACCAAATACAAAGACTAGATATTGTAACTGTAATTCTTGCTTGGTAACTGTTTTGTATATGTAATTTTACTATGTTAAAGTTAAAACTTTCCTTCTGGTTAAATAGAAAAGGGGAAGTACTGTGGGATGGTCTTTCTGTATGCTGTAAATATGTGTTGCTACCATTGGTTAATAAAGAAGCTGCTCTGGCCTATGGCAATACAGATTATAGCCAGGCAGGAAATCCAAGCAAAGATACAGGGAGAAGGAAGGTGGAGTCAGGGAAGATGCTATGACTAGCCAGAGGAGCAAGATGTAATAGAATATAGGTAAAGCTACCAGACACATGGAAGTACATAAATTAATAGAAATGAGTTAATTTGAGATGTAATAGCTAGCTAGAAATAAGCCTGAACCATAGACCAAACAGTTTGTAATTAATATTGAGTCTCTGAGTGATTATTATAAAAATGGCTGCTGCCCAGGTAGGACCAGGTGGGACAGAGAAATTTATAACTACAGATACTTGTGTTTGTGTGTATGTAATGGACACCTAAGGATTAGGTTTAAAAAATGGTTATTTTATATCCTCCTGTGTACATCTTTGAATATAGATGATTTTATAGTTACATCCAGTTTTCTTTCAGTTGGTGGCTGTGTCTCTGGGCAAGTTTTCATCTGTGCAGGTGGTGTATGTGTGTGTGTGTGTGTGTGTGTGTGTGTGTGTGTGTGTGTGTGTGTGTGTGTGTATATATGCTGTGTGAGTATGTGTATCTTAGTGTAGTGTGTGGTATGTGTGTATGTATAAAGGTGTACACTATAGTAAACATGTGGAGATGAGAAAACAAATTTAAATGTCTGTGCCTTATTTTTTTCAATTTCACACTCATTTGTTGTATTTCCCACATGTATGAGGAATTTACTCATCTTCCCACCTCTCTCCTCTTCCTCATCCCTCTCTCTTTCTCACTGTCTTTCTCTTTCATTTCTTCAGACAAGCCTCAGTCCTACTTCCATGTCATCATTTGCTTGTAATCCACCAAGGTTCATGAAAGTTGCTTGAACAAGTCTCATTTGCATCTGTGTGTGCCAGGCTTGTTGGCTGAGGCTTCCTGGGATTTCTCTCACTGTGCCTTCCTTATGCCTGAAGAAACTGTGGGGAATCTGCTGTTAACTTGGTTCTGGGACCTGAAGTCAGGTCTTAATGCTTCATTGCAAGCAGTTTAGCCACTGAGACATCTCTCCAGGAAGTTATTTTCTTTTGTCGCCCACAGCATTTCTGGGGTAGTCAGATGGCTCAATGGGTAATACCATTTGCTGAGGAAGCTTGATGTCCAGAGTTAAATCCTAAATCCTATGTAATTGTCAAAGGAAAGAACAGATTCCCAAAGTTGTCCTTTGACCCCCACACTCATTCCAACACATACACATCACACACTAATGAACAAATAATAAAATTAAGTTAATTACAGCATTGTGTTTTATTTTGGTGCCTAAGTAAATTAGGTGGACTTGGCAGAGATTTGTTTGTTTTGTTTTGTTTGTTTGTTTGTTGGTATTTCTTCAAAGCATTACATGGAAAAACTTGAAGTCTTTGGCTTGGCAGTAATGTCTCTCACTAACTAAACCTTGCTGAATACTTCCGTAAACATTTTGTGATTTATGAGGATTTTTGTAGGAAACAAGGTCTAATCATTTCCTCATATGGCCTCAAGTAGCTTGGCTGATTTGGGGCTGTTTCTTTCTCAAATGTCATACAGTTTAATTTTCCACATGCTTTGATGGTAACCAAGTAGAAGTAGCTGGGGGACCCTCTTCGACCCTCTTCATGTCCCTGGAGCCTCTCTGGATTCTCTGCTCCCTGCACTAACAGCACACCCTTCTTCCACAGCTCTTCCTCCATTACCTCTGCTAAATGACTTTCCTCATGCTTACGTTTAGGAATCTTGCTGTTCTAATTTTCTCAACTTAAAGGAGATTTCAATCCATGATATTATATAGTGATCTTTATATCTCTAAACAGAGTACCTTGAGAACCCACCTATGAAGCAACTGTACCTTCCTGGCATGAAACAAAAATTATATTTTTCAGGCCAGACTCCAGATCATGCAATCTAACTTACTTCATTGTTTCTTTGCAATGCATACTTTCTGTTTTCTAAATGCTGGCAATTTCTGTTATTTCCTTGGTCAAGTAAAACATATAAGCTTTGGCTTTCTATCAGCAATTCTTTGTACGACAAACCACTCTCAGTAATAGGTTCTACAATCCTGGAAGCCACAGGAATTCAGTTCCTAGGTCTCTTTTGAAACTACTAGATTTAGGTGTCTCTGACCTTGTAATTAATTTGTCTATAGAGAAATGAATAACATTAAGAAAACAATTGATGAAGTGATTCTTACAGGATAGAGTGCCTTGTGATTTTCAACCTTAACAGTTTTCTTCTCTATATTTCCTCTACTTAAGAATTACTTCTAAGAATAATTGCTAAGCTTTGCCTAATTCTGCAATTCAAGTCTGGTTGACTTTCTCACCTATGTTTCTTTTAATAGAAAAGTCTATATTTGAATCAAACATAGATTAATTTAGTTGTGTATTTCATTGTAAAACTAGTTTATTTGATCCAAGTGACTATAATAGGAATAATATGTTTTCACATTTATATAAATACACATATAAAGTTTTTATTCCTGATCCAGAGAAGGTAAGGAGAGAGTTCAACCATACAATATTGATGCTTCTGAATGCTTCAGTCAGATGATTATAGGTCCCTTGTGAGGGAGCTACACTCCATTACATATTAAAGCAAGATGTAACATACTTATGTGAATGCTATAACCTGTCATTGCTGCTGGAAGAACTGTCAGGTAACCACAACAAACATATTAAACTAATATTTCAGAGCCCAGGCCAGCTGAGGAGGCTCATGTAACTAAAGCACTAGCCATGTCCGGATAAAAGACTTAGGCAAGACAGATCACAGTTACTCAGTGTGACACTGGTACTCCCCACTCTATACGATGCTGAAAAGCCTTTATCTTGATGAGTTTCAAGTCGAAATCTCTAAGCACAACTCAGACTCATTACAGAACATGTGGGCTCAGATCTCTCTGCATAACCTGGCCAAATGCATGAAAATAAAGTTACTTTTTCTTTGTAGACAGTAGCAAAACAAGTGTTCCCCAGAAAGAAATGGGGAGACTGTAGGGTGACTCCCAACTTACATGGGAATAGTACCTTGACTGACCGATCTGTATATGGCATAACTTCTGAATTTGAGTATTTAAACTAGTTAGGAATGCAGACATTAAATACAGTGTCAAGGTGTACTATTGTGAGCTAACAAAACCACACTATGAAAAAGAGTTGTTCAAAAATGATGAACATCGTTTTTGACATCAAGAGAGGATTAGATGTGAAGGACTGTAGAACTTGGGTGACATGTTTGTAAGCAAGCCTAGAAGACAAAGATGCAGCCACACAAGATGCCAGATTGGGTCAATATGTAGGGCTTAAAACTGAAGAAGGGAAAACAGGAGAACCAGAGGCATGAAGATGGTGAAGCTGAAAGGAACTGTACCTCGAGATAGACTCAGTAGTTTGGTGTCCTTATGTTTTGGATTTTTTTTTTATTGTTGTTGTTGTTGTTCAGCTGGTATTGAATATGGGGTGGGGGAGGAAGGGTGCGGCACCATCATTAACATGATCTCAGCACAGAGGAAGAACACTGGGTCTGGACAGGAAGTATGTTAAATTAGACAATAAGCTAGTGTCGATTGGTACTAATGTACCCAGGAGACTGTCAGTAAAACCTCATTTTCCCCTCTAAGATAGCTGGCTATTTTGAGATAACACAATCACAAAGCTTTTGTAGAACCAACCAATGCCACCTATATAGTTTCCTAAAACTCAACCCAGAAGACAAGGATCTACTTTAAAAGTCACACACAAACTTCTTGCAAGTGTTCAAACTTCTTTCAAGGACATATTTCTAAGGGAAACTGCCTGTGGTTCCAGATAAACCACCTTAAAATGACCAGAGGCCCGAATATGGCATTTCAAGTACTTCTCTGAGATTCTGTTTATTTCAAGATGGTCATTTAGCACAGTGCAGCACAGCTCTACAGAACCTTTCTCTCACAGAAGAAATTTACATTCATAAAGGAACCTTTGCTTGTTAAAGGATCCGGATCTGGGAGAGGGATGCTCAGAAACCACTCAGCAGAGAGAGCTTCCCTGCAGGATGGGACCTTCCTTCATCAAACATTGCTCACTTGTCTTCCAGCCATTTGCTCTCACCATTTTGAGGAGCCCCGACCACCTTTCTCATTTGTACACTTCCAGGTGCTGTTTGAGTTCCAACTGCTTGGCTCTACTTTCAATCTTATACTTTTGGTTTTTTTGTGGGAGTCTTTAGTATACACACTAGAATTGGAATGTACTTTCTCTGTTGTTAGTTTTATGCCAGTGTCATTTGTAGTTCAAGCAAAGAACTTACAGGAGTAGAGAGAATCCATCTCCCCTGCCCAGCACTCCCAGCATATCGTGTTTCTATTGTAATGTTTTCTGATTACATGTTCTATATCATCATCATCATCATCATCATCATCATCATCATCATCAGAGAAACCCGGTCACTAAGAATTGAAGCTTCCTGGTTATCTGTTCTCAGCACTCATTGCTCACCAACACATACTATAGCCTTTTTATGAAACCTCTTTCTTCATTTTACAAATGATGGCATTTCCTTTGAAGCAAATTATTTTATATAATATGTAGCATTTATTTCTTTCATGTCTTTAAAATCACCTCCCAGAAAAACCTCCATTAATTTGTCCACACATTCTATTGTATCTAGTGTTTAATGTACATGGCTGAACAGTCAACAAGGTCTGTGGTGGTATTGTGTTCACCAAAATATTGTGTACCTTAATAAACTTATCTGGGGTCAGAGAACAGACAGCCACTAGATACAAAGGCTAGAAAATGGTGGCACTCACACCTTTAATCCTAGCATTCCAGAGATAGAAATCCCTCTGGATCTCTGTGAGTTCAAGGCCACATTGGAAATAGCCAAGCATGGTGACACGCCTTTAATCCCAGAAAGCCAGCCTTTAATCCCAGGGAGTGGTGGTAGAAAGTAGAAAGATATATAAGGCGTGAGGACCAGAAACTAGAGGCATTTTGGCTGGTTAAGTATTTTGGCTGGTTAAGCATTCAGGCTTTTGAGCAGTAATTCAGCTGAGGCCCATTCCGGATGAGGACTCAGAGGCCTCCAGTCTGAGGAGACAAGACCAGCTGAGGATCCGGCGAGGTGAGATAGCTGTGGCTTGTTGTGTCTCTCTGATCTACCAGCATGGACCCCAATAACTGGCCTCAGGTTTGATTATATTAATAAGAACCTTTAAGATTCATGCTACAAAGGTCCTTGAAAACTCTTGCTTAATTCTCTCATTTCCAAGACACCTCCATTTTGTAATGACTCTAAATGCTGACAGGAACATCAAGGGACTAATGACCCAAATTCGAAAGGCAGCTAGATCTCTGGTGTACTACTAACCCAGTGTTCACCATTTTATCCTTTCATGAAGAAAAAGCACCAGATACAAGGAAAACCTAGGAAAGGTGTGGCTTGTAGGATACACTGGTCCAGGAAAGGTATGGCTTGGATGTTACACTGGTCTAGGAAAGTTGTGGCTTGGAGGATACACTGGTCCAGGAAAGATGTGGCTTACTGGAGCCAAAGCTGCTAGAGCCATTCCTGGCAAGATCACTGGAAATGCCAGAGATGGATGGTGGAGCAGGACAATATGAAACTCCAGGGGCCACAGTTGCCATGGCTTCCTTGCAATTTTATGACTTTCACTTTCGGGAATCTTGCAGAGTTAGCAAACCCCACCCCCATTCCAATCAAATGCCATAGAGTTCTATTGGAGGGCCTAGCCAGGTGTGAGGTAAAACTACCATTTTGAACATATGTTCCCTAGATTCAAAACACTTGATTCCTGGGTAATAAGACTCTTTATTGCCTCACTCCCTCGGAGTGCAAGGTATTTATCCATCTAAAGGAACTTGAACATCTTTGCTCTGACAAATAGATGCAGTAAGAGAGGATTAGATACATGTGTGTCTGCCCAACCCTTGGATACAAGATCTCCACCATTTGCTTTAGTGATAAAATTCCATGAGCCTTATACTGGCTAATTTTGTGTCAGCCTGACACTTGGTGTGGTTATCTGAAAGCTGGGAACTTCAATTGAGAAAAATGTTCCATAATATCCAGCTGTAGGGCATAGTCTTAATTAGTGATTGATGGAAGAGGGCCCAGCCCCTTGTGGGTGGTGCCACTGTTGGGCTAGTGGTCCTGGCTTCTATAATAAAGTAGGCTGAGCAAACCTTGGAGAGCAGGCCAGTATGCAACATCCTTCCGTGGACACTGAATCAGCTCTTGCCTCCTATTTGAGTTCCTGCCCTGCTTGAGTTCCTGTGTTGGCTTTTCCCATTGTTGTGTGGAGGATTGTGGAAGGACTTTGGAGAATCTGAGAGTCACCTAAAGACTCCTTGGAGGATTTGCATATTTTTGAGTTAAGAATCTATGGTTCTGCTTAGCTGGGGCTGAAGAATCTGCTGCGACTATCAAGATAAAAACCACTAAAGTAAAACCTTCGCTCTGCTGGGATACTTGATGCTGGTCTGTTGGAGCTGAGAATTTAGGTGTGTTTAAGAAGAGATCAGAATCACTGAGATGAAATCCTCTGCGAAGTCTTTCCTCAGAGTTAGCTCACATATGTTGTTTTCCATAGGTGGCCAACACTGGATTTTGTGCTGACAGCCAAACTTGGTAATGTATAAAAGTCTCCCAGGTGATACTGGTATTAAAGGCATGACATAGTCATGAAGAACCGCTGAGGCCTGGCACTGTGGGAGGCCAAGAGAAGCCATTAGTGAAGGTGCAGACTCAGTAGCAGTTTGAGCTGCAGGATCCCAGGGAACGTGGAGAGACGTTGGAGCTTGGCATAATGGAAAGAGTCCAGTAGAAGCTATTGATGAAAGTGCAGCCTAGTTTCAGTAAAAAATGCCAGTACCATGGGATGCCCTTCAAGACCAGTAGTGGTGATGGAGTGAAGATAGCCTAAGCCTAAAAGACTAGCTGTGTGTGCTGCAAAACGCAAAGCCATGTAAGTGACCCCAGCCCTTTGCAAGAGACCAGAAAATTATAAATGAATCACAGACTTTAAACATTGAGTTGTTTACACTTGGTTTTGCTCTGTTCAGATTGTGACTGTACCCAAGTTCTTCCACTTGAAGTATGAAAGTGTTCAACATATTTTTGATTATACAGGATCCAATGGTTGAGAGACTTTGAACTTTTTAAAGTGATTTTGGATTTTAAAAGAGACTTTGGATTTTTAAAGAAAATGAATTAAAATTCAGTGTTTGTATAAGAGTGGGACATTTTGTTTATAAAATGTTTTATATTATGATATTGAAATTAATGTATAATCTTGAGAATGAACAAGGAAGGAAAGGTTGTGGCTTAACAGTGAGGAGCGTTTAATTATGCTGGCAAGTTCTATATCAACTTGACACAAGCTAAAGTCATCGCAGAGGAAGAAACCTTAATTGAGATAATATCTTTATAAGATCAGGCTGTACCAAGCCTGTAGGACATTTTTTTAATTAGTGATTGATGGGAAAGGGCTCATCCCTTTGTGGGTGGTGTTACCCCTGGGATGGTGGTCTTAGGTGCTATAAGAAAGCAGGGTGAACAGACCATGAAGAGCAAGCCAGTAAGTAGTATTCCCTCATGGCCTCCAGATTCCTGCTCAGTTTGAGTTTCTGCCTTGTCTTCAGTCAATGGATTATAATTGAAAAGGCCACATAAAGCCTTTTCCCGTAGTTGCTTTTTGTTCATGGTGTTTCATCACAGCAACACTAACCCTAACTAAGGCAAGCCTCTTCTTGTTCACGTTATCCCACCACATCTAATGTTCTCTGTGATGCCAACAATACATCCTAGCTAGAGGGATCTAGTACTTCAGAAAACATTCTGCGGAAAGCACAGAAATCATCTGTGCTCCAGAATAAAGGTGTTGAAGTTGCATTGACAGCAATCATTAAACAAGCTTATGTCCTTAAAGCTAAACTGTCATTTCATATAAGTGTCCTTATACTAGTGCTCTTTTGTAGAATCTGAACATTATGTCTATATTTCAAAGGGGATCACAAAAGGTAAAAGAGAAACACTGTGTATAAATAAAGCACACAGAATAATGGATTCCTTATAATGCAAATGTTTTAAATATCAGACAGGTAATCTAAGTAGTATGATTAATATACTAAGACCTGTGTAGGAAGAGCATGCGGGAGTGGCTATGTAATTTAAGCATCAAAGGAAACACTATGGCAAAAGACAACTATAAACAAAAACCAATGAATGTCTTTGAGATGTTCATTATTAGGCTGAGCATGGTTGAGGGAAAATCAGTGAGTAGAAAGACATGCCAATATAAATTTCCCATATTGTGGGAATAGGTTAACAAAGAATAGAAGAAACTTCAGACACAGGACAAGAATTCCAATAACTACGATTTCACAACATACAGATACACTTAAATGTTCTAATAAAAGAAAGAATGAGGGGGAAACTCTGCAGTATTAGAGTTCAGGGACTTTTGATAATTCACCACAGATAATAAATCATAGATTGAGCGGGTCCTGAGATTACAAGGTAAGAATTCTCACTACAATAGGCAGTGCGTTCCTCTCATGTAGGTAGTCAGCAACAACATCAGAGGCCATCTGAGCTGGACCCTTCCCTTATAATACCTTATCAGACCAATGACATAGTCTGCAGGGTTCTAATTCCTGGTAGAAGAATGAGATCCACGAACATCTCTCATCTGGGAATGAAATGAAATTTAAACTCTATAATAGGAACCTTATTTGCCTCAGATTGACAGGAAACTCTGTCAGATTGACACAAACTTATCCAATAATTTTATTTTTAAAAATTACAAGGTATTATCTTACCCTTTGTGCCAGTTATATAAAATTGCATAAAGCAATTACAGCTTAAATCAAGAAAATAACCACTTCATAAAATATTTGCTAAAACCAAAACAAACATCAGAAAACCTGTGAACTGCTATGTGAATAGAATCAACTAGGGAAGATTAGTCTATAGTGACAACGGTTGACTTTTGGGTTATTTATAGAAATAACAGGAGCTGGAAGGAGGCACAGAGGGAACGTCTGGACTGTCAGTTGCACTCCTTGCATCCTTCATAGAAGGAAGCCAGAAGAGCTATCATTGTATCCACATTTTTTCAAGTAAACCCACTATCATAGCCAGTATGTCATTTATTTAGGTTAAGAACTATTAGTGAACTAACGCAGGAAGTTGGTTTTCCCAAGTTATTTGGCATCTATAACTAGAAGCCAAGGTCATCTGGGAAATGGTAGGAAGGCTGTGTGGTGGTTTAAATAAGAATGGCCTCATAACCTCATATATTTGAATGCTTAGCCATCAAGGAGTGACACTATTTGAGAAGGATTAGGAGGTATGGCCTTGTTGGAGTTGATGTTGCCTTGTTGGAGGAATTGTGTAACTATGGGTTGGATTTTGATATTTCAAAACCCAAGTCAGGCCCAGTGCCTCTCTCTATCTCTGCTGCCTTTAGATCCATATGTAGAACCTTCAGTTACTTCGCCAGCGCCATGCCTGTCTGCACATGGCCATACTCCCCACCATGATGATAACAGACTAAACCTCTAAACTGTAAGCAATCCTTCAAGTAAATGTTTTCTCTTATAAGAGTTGCCGTGGTCATGGTGTCTCTTCACAGCAATGGAACACTGACTAAGATGGGCTGAGAGAATGATTTGCAAAGAAAAAAACAGAACAGTGTAAGACTATTTGATTAGCCAGCACACCTGTCCTGAACTCATGTGGGAGAATAGATCTTCACCCATCAAGAACAACGAAAGCATATAACTTGGTATTTACTGGCTTCCAAGTCATAAATTTGCAGAGGCAGAATCACATAGGTTCTCTTCATTACCTCCCAGTAACATAAAGAAGCATGTACACCAGGACACACACAATGAGGACAACAGCCATCACTATTCCTCAGGATGCAGAGGAGGAAACCTGGAAGCCTGTGCTGAACAATTACCCTATTTCTGAGAAGAATCCTTCCTAACAAAGGCTAACTGAGTTAACAATCATCGCTTTAATCACAAGGTCAGCTCTGATTTCCAGATCCCTGCAGAGGTTTTGAATTGCAAGAATGCAAGCCTGAAAAACAGCTACACTGCAGAAGTAAACACTCTCTCAAAAATATTCTTTTTCACCTTTTTTTAGGGCTCAGCTTCTCTCTTGGTCTATCTCCACCACTTTTATTCCTTTTGCAGTATGTCATCTCTATCAAAGGTCATCCAAATATGTTTAAAAGAGTAATCATGCTCAATAGGGAGAAAGACCTATTGAATCCAAAACTCATCTTTTATGATCTATGCCTCTCATTTTTAAATTTCTATGCATTTAAGTTTCCTGGAAATATGAGCCAGCTTGATTCACATTTCACATATTAATTTTGATTTCCTATGACTGAATTGAGAATCAGAAGAAAATAAATATTTTGGCTCAATTTTCATTTAAATTTGAATGCCCTGTTGTCTCTTATAGATCTTCTGGCCTCTCTGTTGTCACAGCACATTTAACACAATATTAAGAATGTAACCATGGTGTCACAATTCATTGGATATGTACAAACTTTAATCATAATTTCCCTTGAGGCAGTATTTGTCCTTCTACATCTCTAGTTTCTACAACAATTCCTAATTTATGCAGAAGTTCATTCTGAAAGAGTTGAGTACATGAATGAGGGACCATTGCCTTCAAAATGCCTATTGGACAAAATACAACCAAATACTGAAAGTAAATTAATATTTTAGGGCCACCAAGATGGTCTTATGCATACTTGCTTGCCACACAGGTTCAATGATCTGAGTTCTACTTGTGGGATCAAAATGTGAAATGAAAGACCCAGGTCCGCCACGTTGTCTGACCATCTCCACATGTGGCACCTGTGCCCATAAAGAATAATAATAACTAAAATAGTTTTAAATGAATATTTCAATTACAATGAGTCAGTCATTCATTGGACAGTGATATCTGAAGATAAGAGAGACTAAATAATAAGCTCAAGATGGACTGGTTCCCAACCAGAACCCACACAGTGCTCCCTTCAATAGCTACTTGACAAAAACCTTTCTGATAGTTTTATTTCTAAAAATTCCAAGACATCTTACTCTATTGCCCTTTTAACAATCATTTTAGTTCAGTTTTACTAAAGTTCATTTAAAATAGATTTCTTCAGTGAAAACATTGACATGACATAGGAAGAATGTTAAATTTTAAGGTAGCAAGGCTTTAAAATTATGAAAATTATAGCATTGATTTCTATGTATAGTAAATGCATTTGATATTACAGTTATATCATCGTGGTTTAGAATGAATCAGACAACAAGGCCTGAAGTAACGATAGCATGTGTCTTAAGCCAAAGAGCATTTCAAATATCCAGATAAGGTTATCATGAACTCCTGATGCCCTTTCAGCCTGATGAGCCTCCTTTCTCCTGGGATTTCTGGTCCAGCTGTTAGGCTGTTACTTCTTCCTTCCATGGCCTTTACATCATGTTGGCTCAACAATGTTTCTCAGAATCACTGAATGATATTCAAGTGCTCCATGTCAGAACATTAGTGAAACATATGATTTTTACCATAGTCAAGAATAAACATAAAAATATTGTATAATAATAAAAAGAATAACTTATGTGTTTATATGATAGTACCACTTCAAAATGCAAAATAATTGACCTGAGAGAATTTCAGAGAATATTATCTCAGAAAAACACAAACCAGAAACTAGTCAGTAAGGAATGTAAAGAGAATAGTGAAGTAATTAAGCTAAAAAGAGGGTCTTGCTATGAATTTCCTGTCAGCTATTCTTCAACCTTTATGCATTGAGGACTTGAGAATTTGTGTCTCTGACTGTCATGTATTTTACTATTTGAGCCTCTCAGCCAGTCAATTGTAACATTGCTGTAGGACATATATTTGACAGGTTTGAAGCGTCTGTGTATTTAAATATTTTTTTAAAAATTGTATCTGATCTGGGCTAGGCTATGTCTATTAGTATTCTTGTTGACAATAACAGCCAAATTTACCAATGTTTTAGACCCACAAACCTCCATTTAAAGAGGCCTATAGCTATTGTTTTATTAAATTATTCTAATAAACATGGGAAATGAATTATTTTATTTCTATTTTAGAAATGAAAATAAAACTTTGGGTGATGAGAACACTTGCCCAGAGCTACACACTTAAGTAGCATCTTCAATTTGAATTATGGATGTTTGTTACACTCTTTTTATCAAATGCATTTGTTTGTTGTAGAGAAATAGACACATATAGTAAATACCAAATATGATCTAAAAAAGTGAACATTTCTAAAAAGCAAAATAGAAGAGACCTAATCTTCTCACTAAAACATAAAAACAAAAAGCACTGAAACTTTAAAAACCGTATTTTTTTTCTTCAATTTGTGTATGTGATGTATTTTGATACTTTCTAAAACAGCAAAAGAGCCCAAAAGCAAAAACACTGTCTCCTTGAGAACAGCAAGAAGATGGACCATTTCCAACAGAGATTCCTTTGTTTAGCCCATGATATAAAAACTCCTTTAGTGAGAAAGAAAAGCCAGAAATTCAGCCACACAGAGCTCATCAATGTAAATGAGAACCCCAGCTCAACCTCCCCAGAAGGTGAATGCTAAATGTTGTGGGAATCCAATCTAATGATTTTATTTCTCTGTGTTGGTATCTGTCCCTCCACTTTGAAGCCTTATCCAAGGAGACACTGTGCTCACCTAGGATACTCCAGGACCTCCAATAGCTTTCCTTAATGAAACTTCCTTAGCTATTTGCTATTGGACGTTTTAAGCCCTCAATTTGATAATGTCATCTTTCTGTGGTTACTTGTTCATTTACTTGGAAGGGGATGCTTTGCTCTGCTCTGGACTTTCTAGATTGGGAAGTCTGGGTGACTACTTATAGGGTATTTCTTCTGTTGGTTTCTACTGGATGTGGTGAGATCCAATTAGATGATTATTTTTGTTACCTGCTTATCTATCTGTTTATCTATCTATCTATCTATCTATCTATCTATCTATCTATCTATCTATCTATATCTATCTATCTATCTATCATCTACCTATCTATAGATACCGTCTATCTATATCCATAATTTATCATCTTTCTATCTGTCTGTCTATCAGCTATCTATTCTGTATCTAATATATCTACATATCATATATCGATTATTCATCTACTATTATCTATCTCTTGCTATTTATTCTTTTATTCTGGCTTGCTACAGACATAATGCACTCACTAATTCAAAACCAAAAGTATGGCCATCATAGATCATTCTCTGGACCATAGAAGACAACATCAGTGTGTGTATACTCAGTATGAAGTAATGATTATGGCTCCAGCACATTATATCTTATTAACCTATTCGTATCTTACTGACCTATAAGTTTCTATGCATTCATTTGCTACTTTCCCATTGAGTCACTAAAGGAAACTGCCCTGCATACCACAAAGCATGAAGCCTAGTATTTTTCATGGCATTACTTTCCAGATTCTCCCTCTTTTTCCTTCTCTCCCCCCATCTCTCTCTTTCTCATTTTATGTATGCAAGAAAGGCACAGAAAAGAAAAAGAGTGAAGTTTCTTTGGAAAATATGAAGAAAAAGACAAAATTTGGGTATATGTTTCTACCCCCCCCCAAACACTTATATACAACATACTATTTACAACATATTGAATTATATTTGTTAAACAAAATGGAAGAAAAATTGGTAAGGAAGTTCATGTCAGGGTTTGATCAAACTAAAACAGAATAAGAAGAATAAATATTCATGCCAATTATCTTTACATTGTAAACATTGAGAAGCACCAAACTTTTACTCCCTCAACTTTTGTTGAGTATCACACCTACTATTTACACTCACTTTTCCTTTCACTAACTGTTTCTGATTTCAGCACACACTCCAATTTATTGTAAATGCATCTTAAGCATATCTTGCCAAACTCTGTAGCGCTAAGCACACTCCTATTTCAGTGCACACATCCCAGCATGAAACCACGTGATGGGAGAGAGAAACCACAGATTTCAGCGGCGTCCTCTCAGAGCTTGCACAGATGGCATCTTCTTTCAGAGACATAATTGGGCCAAACTCAGTGACCTAACTGCCTCCCCCAACTCTGCTATAAAATTACCCATGATATCCTGTGAAAAAGCTTACACCACAGAAAATCATAAGGCCAAAACAAAGACCATATGCTACAGAATGGAATGAAGATCCTGGAGGTCTCACCTAGGGGAATTATTTTATTGTTGCCAGCCAAAAATAGCACGGAATCCTTGAACATGGAAATAGTGTCCATCTGGATCCACTTGGAAAGTGACACAATTTTCTGGAACTTTCCCCATGACAAAGGTGACCTAGCTCTTAAAATGAGATGTAGCATGCCACTAAATGTCTCTTTAGATTCTGGGCACTCGGTTTAGAGAAGGAAAAAAATGTGTGACTAGAATGGGAGAAGATTCATGTGGGTGAGCCGTTTAGAGCAGTGATTGTATTAGTACAGTTTGCAGCCCTCAGTTACCATCAGTGACATGAAGGAGCTGCAGGGTTTGGTCCTTTACAGAAAGATCTCCGGGCTGAGTTCACAGTCCCTAAGTCTGCTGACTGCCTGGTACACCAGCACAGGATGTTTAGGGAACTGGAGATCATGTAGACTCTCAGCCCAGCAAGGTGCACATACTCCACTTCTACACACATGCAGAGCCCTCTGTCAAACCCGGCACAGACAGGGATGCATTGACATAGGACTGAGACGCTTCTTAAACTTACCAAAAGCAACAACAACAACAACAACAACAAAACATTAAGGGAAGGAGACATAAGTGCTGGTCCCTCAGAGGCTAGAGCTTGTATCTTCAGTGAAATTGCTATGAGTAGAAGCACACAGGTAGAAGTCAGTCTGCTCATAATACACCATGGCAGCCAAGATCTGGCAAGAGCCAGCTCGATTTCCAGCTCCTATGCCCACTGGATTGGCATTGGGTTGGAGCTGGTCAGTGTGTGCTCAAACTATGTTTGTTTTCCACTGTACTTAGAAATAAATCATTTTTGTAGGACATTTGGTGCTTACTTTGTGGCCTTATCCTATGGGAAATCACCAGTGCTTAGAAATTTACTATTTTTCTTTTATTTCCTTGCTGGATTCCTTTCTCTCTAATATGTGGAGAAGACTGACAGAACAGGGAGAAACTGGATTATTTAGCATCTACAAACCCAGGCTTCCCTATTCAGAAACTGTTTTTTTTTAACACATCTATCTTGCTACAAAGATCAGAAACAGCTTCATCCCTTTAAAAACAAAAAACAAAAAACAAAAAAAACATGTGCTTAACATTTGCAATCCTCAAAATAGAACACCCGAAGTATTTTCATATAGAGTTTATCACTTCATTTGAACATTGATTATTGTAAACTTATCAGAATGCAAAGACCCAGAATAAATGAATGGCTCCGAATGAATAAATAAATAAATAATCCACGATACTCTTCATGTCAGATAACATGATAAAAAGCATGGTGTTCTTAGTTGCTGTAAGGATATGAGACATCCGAGAAAACAGGAATGAAGTGCACCTTCCCAAGGGACCTATCTCCTTACCCTTGACATCATCTCCTCTGAGTCCCTGGAGTGGCCTTCTGGGTGGACAAGGTAAAGGTGAATGCTTGAACCTGATGCATTTTTCATAGTGGCAAACCAGAGATACCTCATGGCAGAAACTGCATCCGATGCCAAGATGATTTGCATAGGTTCCAGCTGCAGCCAGCTCTTCTGCTGATTTCCCCAGTGAACTGTGAACCTCAAAAGTGTTTTGCTGACCTTGTGTTGAATGTGCTTTTCCAGAATTCCCGCATGGAAAGTGAGAAAATATTTTAACTCACACTGGCAGCTGTCTTTTGCTCACTGGTTAACCTGGCCAGTGATGGCATCTGGATCTGTTTCATTTAAACATCCTACTGGATAGAAAATGCTGGTGAAATTCTTAGAGAGAGGGAGAGAGGGAGGGCTGAGGTAATGTTATACATTAATACTCTGAAACTTTAAAAACTATAAGAACTTCACTAAACACTGGATTTGTTTAAAACAGTTACCTAAAATACTGTTTAATTGTCCCAAAGCTTCTACCATTCATAAAAACTGTTTTGCAACATTGAATTTTATTGTAAAATTCTTTATATACCTAGATAAATTACTTCTATTCACCTGTTTCTTCTGTTGCACTGAGTATTAAGCTCAATGATAATGCATTAACACTATTGGAATTGCAAGGTACTGCCACTATGAAGTCATAGCCATGGACTTTAAAATTATTTTCATGAAAGCTTAGTTTTAAAGCCCCTCAAAGGAAATTTCTAAAAGTTTATATATGCCATATCCTTCTGATAAAATCAAATCACCCCAAAGGGCACACTAGGAAAATCTACAGCTTCCATTAATACACTATTCTGAGATTCTTGGCTAAGATGATGGCAGACATAATGAAAATTTCCATTTGACATTTCCATCATTTGGAGGGAAATCTTTCCCCAAAGCCCTGTTCCAAACAAAATTCATCTGGAAAAATGTATCTCACAGTGTGAAAGTAAATAGATCTTGAAGTGTACATTTTGATTTTACATAAGGTTTTATTTTAAAGGGAGAATGGTGGCCATGCCTGTCTTGAGAGGTCTTTCATTAGCTGGTGCGGTCACTTAGCAAAATGCTAATTAGATTACCAATGAGGCTAAGTTATGCATAGAAAGGAGATTTGTAAAGATATGGATCAGTATGAGATGATAATTTGAAAGAAGGCAAATTAACCCAGAGTAGGAATGCAGAAATAATTCATGTTCTGATCAACAAACATTCACTCAAGACTGGAAACTGGACAGAACTAACTGGGTCTAACAACTCACATGTATTTCATGGAATAAAAGACAGATTGAGTGGATAAATGATGAATGAACGGGAGTCACTAACTGCATGAATGAAACCGCATCGATGGAACATGTTCACAGCTGAGGAAGCTAAAGGTCAGTTAAGAATTGCTTAATGGGGCTGCAGAGAGGGCTCAGAGCTACAGATCACAGGATTCCCTTCCAGAAGACCCGAGTTCAGTTCCAAGCACTCACAGTGTGCCTCATAACTGCTTGGAACTGCAATTCCAGGGGACTGAAAATCTCTTGTCAACTCTGTGAGTACCAGACATGTATACAGTGCACAAATACAGATTCAGACAAAACATCTAAACACATAAAATATTAAACATACAAATGTGGAGTCATGAAGACATCATTCCCTGACTTCACACACAAAATGCCTCCAAGCTAAATACATGCGTGAATCTAAGAAGCATTTTAAACATATACAGTAATGTGTGGCCATAGGTACACATTATTAAGATTTATTAAACAAGAGGAAATAAGTAAATACTGAGTAGAGACATTAATTACCTCCAGTAAAAACTATTGTTGATATTCACAAGATTGACAGAAGGGAAGGCTAATGAAAACTCAAAGATCTTTGCTGTCTTGGAGTTTATACTATAGCAAGAGATAGACTGAAAAAATAAGAACACATACCACAAATATATTATCACATATGTGAGGAGCCTGTGCATAATACAAAAAAAATTAAAAGTAGACAAGACAACATTTCTGCTGTAATATTTTTTAGACTAACAAGATTTCAAAAAGGGCAGCATGGATAGGTATTGCTGAATGTTGAGTTTTAGTGAAGACTACAAAGAAACATTCACCATGAGGGCAACTCAGGGAAAAGAAATTCTGAGAAGTTACAGGCAGTGCAAAAGTCCTGAGGTATGACTGTGTTCGTGTGTCTGTGTGTGTCTATGTATGTGTGTGTTTTACTATGTGCCTATGCATGTTTATGTGTCTATATGTATCTGTATGTGACTATGGGTCTTGGGTATCTGTGTATATATCTGTTTATGTGTGTATCTATGTATAACTATATGTGCCTGTGCATGTACGTCTGTGTCTGTGTATCTATATGTGCTTGTATGTATGTGTCTGTCTGTGCCCCCCCCCACTCTGTGTGTCTCTGTGTCTGTGTGTGTGTGTTTGGGTGCTTGAGCAACTCTGTGAATGCCAATGCTGATGAAGCCAAGTGGCAGAAGGAAAGCTAATATCTCAGGTGGCGTAGGAGAGACAGTTCTCATGGGGTAACCATTGTTTCTCAGGCTCACAGAGATCTTTTCTTATTTAAGCTAGTAAAGATACCAAGATATATTTTCTCTTCAATGTTTAAAGTTTTGAGTTCTACAGGGATGTTTAGTCACTTGATATTAAAAAATCTTCATGGTAAAATTTTAAAAAGTAGATAAAATATAAACATAAAATAATTTTCTGAATAAAAGTCAGCTATTCCATCACTGGGCTTCAGATCACCTTCACTCCCTCTGACTTCGAAGGCCTGCTCCTGCCTTCGTCAGGTCTTCATGGCTACCACCACTTCACCAATCCTTCCTGGCCACGTTTGACTTGTTTTCCATGTATGCAGGATTACTTATTCTCTGTCATAATCTTGTTGTTGCCTTATATGCAAAACAACTGCTCTTCTGTACCCTTGATTTTCTTTAAACACAGATGGTTTGAGGAGTCTGGGCAAACTGTCAGAGTTTCTTTGTTACAGTGTTGGTGACAGTAACTAAAGAGCTTTGTTCTAATCCCTAACTCACACTTTGGTTTGTTTTACTTTCACAGAGCAGTTTTGCCTCACAGGACAGAAAAAAATATTCCCCTCTGAACATCCCTTGCCACAGAGCTCTGAGCAGAGTAGCTTCTCAAATACCCATTGAATTATTACTTTGATGTAGTTGAACATATTATACTCTGGTAATTTTCTCAGCAGAATAAAATCAACTTTTATAATTTGTAGAAAATAAGATTTAAGTTAAAACTAAACTTATTTATGAGCTCTTTGCCTTTGGCTATTTTTGTTAATATTTCACATACTCAAATTCTCCAACATTCCCAGAAAATAATTCACATTGTTGGTATTAGAGGAAATTATTTAAAAATATTTGTATATGTATTTACATAAAATTCTATTAATATTGATTACTGTGTAAAGGATTGTCCAGAAGGTAGAAGAGAAAGAAGAAAAATGGGCCTTTGGTTTTTAAACTTAATAAATACAACAAACAAGGTACAGAGTGAGATGTGACTAAGAGAGACTTGATAAGCTAATTGTTTATCTGGGGTTTAATACTTGTAATCATTGTATGCTTACAGCATGTGATTAAAAAGAGTAAATGTCACCATAATAAAATCAAGCACATGCAGAATGTGCAGCTGTCATCATCCATCATCAGTTGTCCATTCCTAAGCACTCCAGCATGACACTTCATGCAGGTGAGCATCATTTACTTTCCTAGGTAAGCTCCTTGCTTAACTAAGTCATCCCATCCCTCACCTCCAAGAGCTCCTTTGACTCTCTCCAAACTCCCCTGTCCTAACCAACAATCCAGATGTGTTCTCAAAGTATTGTTATGGAAACAGACTGCTTTTCTAAAGCCACGACCACATTCTCTCCAAAGTAATGAAAGAAATTGCCCCAAATTTTGACTTATATTCCTCTTTTTATATGTATGTAGAATCATAAGTAGAAATAGGAGTAATATTGAATTAACACAATTATTTACTAATAAAATTGAACTGAATGTACTAATATATTTTTATAATATCACCTCATAAAGAGTACAGAGCCAGGTATAATGCAGCAATTACATAAATTTCTGGAGTCAATTGTGTTTCTGGAGTCGAGTATTTCTGTGTGAAATATGGCTTCTCTCTCTGACTCTCTCTCACTTATCCCATACTGTTGTGATTTAGAGGGGACAGTCAACCTCTTTGAGAACAATTCAGCTGATGATATAGTTAGGAAGATACAAAAGGTGCGAATAACTGTAGTGGAAAATGAAATACAGCAATGTGATACACGTTTTTGGCTAGTGTTAGAAAAATGGTGCTATTGTTTTCCAGTTCTTTTGACCCAAGGCCATCCCTGCAACTTTGTCTGGTACTTATCTCCTCTCTTGTCCATTTCATTCTCTCCTGTGCGTATCTCACCATCATCTAGTACTGCCTTTCCTCTCTTCTCTTAAATGACCACAAACACAGGGAGGTAACTTTTAACCGAAGAAGAGAGTAATGATTTCAGGTATTTATAATATAAAACCGTTCTTTGTATGTGTGAAATAGAATATGGGGTTTTCATTATTCAGATCATTCACAGGCAACCATATTGTTGAGACTTGATGGGAACACTTTCCATGTGTGGTCTAGAAATCACTATCTAACAGTAGGCATTTTGGTCTTCTAAAACTTAGAATTTTCCCACCCTATCTTTTGTGACGTTTCTTGGGTCTTGGGTGTTGGAGGCATGCCATTTGGGTCTAGGCACTCCACAATCACATATTCTCCATCTTCTGACAAGTTGTGACTCTCTGTACCAAGGTACTACCCCTAGATAAGAAGCTATAGACAGTCAAGGCTGCTGAGAGAGGGAGGAAAAGCTTTCCCCAGAAATGGGCTCCCTAATGGGTTATGTAATCCCAAAGGGTCAGCTCTAAACACACAAATGCATGAACAAGAATAACAATACTAACTAAGGAAGAAATCATAAATGTGAAAGGGAATGTAAAGGAACGTGGAAGAAGAAGGAATGGAGGAAATGATGAAAACACAGTAGTTACATATGAGATTCTCAAAAAAATAAAAAAAAGTAAAAACCAACATGAGTTTTTAATATTCTTTGTTCAGCTCCTACCATTGGTAACAAAACTATTGTTTCCTCTAATATGATATAATAAAACTAGTCCAGGAAGCCCCACTATTACTCAATGTGAGTCAATGGTTTAACCAGGGAAACTATGAGATAGGAGTGGAATGAGAGAAAGCAGATGTGGGAGTAAGAATGTACAAAACACATTTAATTTAATAAAAACACACTTAATAAGCCAGTCCTAGGTTTCAGGAAGTTCTAATAATTGGACCATATGCAAATACAGAGGCTGAGAGGGAGGTGAAGGTATAGGTTCAGAATGAGCACCATGTATCATGACAGCAATCTAAGCTCAGAAGCCAAGAGGGAATCTAGCAGGGAATAGGAACCACCAGGCATGGGCACTGCTTGGATTTAGACTTTCTGTGTCCTGCTCTCTGCTCCTTTGTCCTCTCTGGGTCCTCAGCTAACTCAGTTTACTTTGTTGCTGGGTGACCCAAAGCTTCTTCCCTAAAGTGCTCAGACAGCTGTAGTATAGGCGTCACTGGATAGCTTAGTTCTCACCTGGCTTTTGCTGTAGAACATGTAAGTGTTATGAGGGCCTGTCCCTGTAATCTGCTTGAGATCTGGGTGAAGCTTGAATGCTGTTCCTTCTTGACACTGTGGGCACAGCCAAAGAAAGCCACATGCTTAGCAAATGAGGGTTCTTGGCTTCAGTCAAGCCCTTCAAAACCACTAAAACAAAATAGAACAATTCAAAACTTGCCAGGTCCCAGAAGTTCCAGTTTTGATCATTATCATCTCCAGGCTAGTCACAAATACTGCACCATTAGGACTACAGGAAATTGTGTAGGTCCCTAGAGCACTCATATAAGTCCAAGCTAAATGCTAATCCCTATAAAACAGAGAGTATTAATGTTTTTCATTCCCAAACTTATATGGTGTGGCAGACAGCTCAAGTGTATTACACACATCCTACAATGGTTATATAAACAAAAATAATAAATAAAAAATAAAATCAAGCATGGATCTTTGTTCCTGTGTCAACCTCTTCTGCGCTGTGGTTATAGGAGTGTGGCATCATGCCCAGGCCCAATTAGTTTCTATATAAAAATATAAAGCATTCAAAATAGAGTTAGCTGTACTTCTTAATGCTGTTTGAAGAGAAACAAAATAAAAAAGTATCAACAACTCTACAGTTTATTTTTCAAACTACACATGATTTCCTGAGGCTTTTACTCTTCTTTCTAGTCCATCTCTCACCATCCCTAAATTGTAATAATGATGAAAATAATAGAACCACGTATGGTGCCATGACATTTCACTATTGTGACTAAGAATGTCTGTACACTTTACCTCTGTAAAAGTTGACAAAATGTTAAACCAATTATTCAATAACACTACTTTTTTAAAGAATTAAGATAAAAGAGAAATTCTCTTGTCTTCCTCTCTGAATAAATAATACAGATTTTAAATAATTAATCTTGAATAGTTTGACATTTGTGCAATATATAGAAAATACAATTAACTCTCAGAGAATAAAGAAAGGTCTTGAACTAAAAGACAATATGTGAGTCTCTAAAACATTTTAAAATCCATATATGGCTTTAAGATGTAAAAGTCATGAAAATCATTATTTTCTGTTACTTCATTATATGATGCTCTGGTGTTGCCAATTAGTCTTATATAGAAGTCATTAAATTTCTATGCTTATGACATTTTAACATCTAAAAGAGTAACGCTTCAGCACTGATGTGTAAAAATAGGACAATATATTTGATTTACAATAGATTTCTTGTATCATTTAAATATTTCTTTTTCTTATTCTTTTTTTTTTTTTTTTTTTTTTTGGTTTTTTCGAGACAGGGTTTCTCTGTGTAGCTTTGCGCCTTTCCTGGAGCTCACTTGGTAGCCCAGGCTGGCCTCGAACTCACAAAGATCCGCCTGCCTGCCTCTGCCTCCCGAGTGCTGGGATTAAAGGCGTGCGCCACCACGCCCGGCTCTTTTTCTTATTCTTTTAAGCAGTGTGGGCCTGTATTGGGGGAGAAAGTCCGTGGGGTGTGGGAAGTCTTTGCAAGAATTGGAGGCCAATATCTGCTTACAAACTGGGGTAGTTATAGGGCAAAAGGAGTGGGGATGAGGAAAATCTGTATTGAAATTAGTGCCTGTAATTTTTTAATCCAATAACATATCAAGAGAATATGTGGGATTAGTCAGCCCTGCAGAGTCCCTAATAAATAAATTAAGCAGTTCATGATGGCTGTGTATATCAGTGTCCGTAGGATTTCAACTATTTCTGCTCTTCAGAGATTGTTAACCGTGGAATGATGCTCATCAGCTGATTATGTCGGAAATGAAAGAACCCACCTATGGAAGAGTGAATGAGAACACTGAAGACCTAATCAATAAAGGAAAGCAGACCGGAAAGATGCTTGTGACTGACTCCATCTGCGGACCATATACAAGGACAGAATTTTATTTTAAACCATAAATATCACTGGAACTAGACACACATTACCAGGTTTTCCAAATGTGTGAACTTGAAACTCTCCACCCTTAGCTTCTGAGGATGTTAAGGATTTTCTTGGTAAAATGAAAATGTGAAAATGATTGTGATACGCCAAAATAAATGACATTGTTATATTTTAAACTTTCTTTATGCAAATTCATGAGATCTATGACATTTAAACTAATATAGGAAAAGCACAATATTTTAAAAAATGAATCCTTGGGTATTTTTTCACAACTACATTTTGATACTAAAGTAGAAAATCACTCACTTTTACTTACAGCCTCTTAGCTCTTTTGTAGAGATTTTCTGAAATTCATCCATGCCACTGAATCAAAACATCTCCGTAAAAGCACTCCATGGCTGCACAGATTACAGTTTTATCCTGAATTCAGGTTGGACGCTCCTTGTAGAAGTATACCAAATCTATTCACAGAACCACACTGACACCATTAATCATGGACCTTTTGGTGTGTCCAGCCTTTCTCATTACCAGGATCCAATTACTTTGCCTACTATAGCCCTGAGGCCTTTTCTGTTCTTTCTGAACTCCACCTCCATTGATGGCTATGAAAAGCCGACTCAACTGTAAACATTTCCTTCTGTAGAAGGTGTTTTACTCTCAGCCTTAAGGTCATTGTCTTTAGATATGCAAATGATGCTTGATCCTGTGAATAATAATACAGCAACATTCTTTTTAGACAAACAGGAAGATGGAGGCAAGATAGCTATCTATGCGTATTCTAGTTTCTAAACATTGGGCTGATATGGCAATAATCTGTTCTACTTATTTTTAATTTTTTATTACATTTTTTAACTTATTATTTAGTGTGTGGGTGTGTGGAGATGTGTCCATCCCACACGGTGAATGCTTATGGGGAGATCAGAGAACTAGTTTCCTAGTCAAGACCCTGTCCCTCCCACTACCAGGAAGGATTTTATTGCTATTTTATTCGTTTGTATGTTTTGAATAAAGATAAAACAGGACATAATTCTGGTAAAAATTGTTTAGATTAACTACAATAAAGATGTTATCTCATCTTTGGCAGTTTCTCTTGGGAAGATTCTCTTAATATTTGAAATTTCTCTAGTAACTATGCAACCTTTGGTATGTGAAACAGTGCCCTCAAATCACATCCAGGGTGTGCTACCAAGATGGCTCCCATAGGGGCTGGTCAAAGATAAAAGGCCAACTATGTGTTGAAAGGAGGAGAAACTTAAGTCTCAGTGTGGGAAAGCTGAACTTCTTTGTGAGCCAAGTGTGCTAGACACAATCAGTCTGGCCTGTGGAACAGACTCCTAGTAAACTCTCCAAACCCAGATAGGCTTTCTGAGTAATAACACCCCTTAGGGTGTTTTGCTTAAATTAGATCCCATGGAGCTGGAATTAAAAGCATTTGTGTGTCTCCTGATATGGGTTCTGAGAATTGAACTCAGGTCCTTTGTGAGAGCAGTACCCAACCTTAACAGGTGAGCCATCTCAGCAACCCAAGTAGGGTGATATTTTAAAATCAATTAAAATATATTTTCCATAACAATTTAATGCTTCAATTTCAGGCGTACCTTAATTTTGTCCACGAAAATTTCCTTCAATATGTGTGCAGATAAATCATCTTTATACACTGAAATACTGTTCAGCTATCAGAGAATGAATTCTTGCTGTAGCATGAATCTTAATAGGTCTTATTAATAAAAACAAACCTGAAGCCAGGTATTGGGGTGAATGCTAGAAGATCAGAGAAGCAGAACAAGCCACAGCCACCTCACCTTGCCAATTTCTCAGCTGATCCTGTTTCCTCAGACTGGAACCTTCTGTGCCCTCATCCAAATGGATCTCAGCTGAACTGCTGCTGAAAGCCTAAAAGCTTAACCAGCTCTAGTTCCTGGTCCTCATGCCTTAAATACCTTTCTGCTTTCTGCCATCACTTCTTGGGATTAAAGGCTCTTGTTACCACACCTAGCTGTTTCCAGTGTGGCCTTGAACTCACAGAGATCCAGATAGATCTCTGCCTCTGGGATGTTAGGATTAAAGGCGTATGTGCCACCATTTTCTGGCCTCTATATCTAGTAGCTGTTTTGTTCTCTGATCCCAGATAAGTTTATTAAGGTACACAATATTTTAAGGAACACAATACCACCACATCTTGCTTTATGAAAGATAAAATAATTTGAAACATGCTTTACTAAGGTCGTCAAAAATAAAGCAAAATTCTACAAGAATAGGTTAGATCACCCCCCAAACTCTTACTGTTAGTTATTTAGCTGCGTTGTATTCTTACCCTGCAAGGAAGTGTCACGAAACACGACAGAATCTGCTTATAAGAGTTTTATTAGAGATAAAGGGATAGAGAGTGCGCAGGCCTGTGGGAAAGACACGTGTGTGGAGAAGAGGAAGAGGAGAGAAGAGAGAACCGGGAACATGGCACTCCGCTTTAAAACCGGCTGGGGGCATGGCCAGGTCACGTCACTACTCCACGCATGTGCGTGGATCACATGGTCACATTGCCCGCTTACGTGGCCATGAAATGTCACGGATCCTGGTTACGCGAGAGACGCCTTGACCCGGAAATGCCTATCCTGACTGGAATTGGCTAGGCGGAAGTGTCCACCTGGTATATGCAACCGTGGGGGCGTGTTGTGAACCCTTCACTTACAACACACACATATAACATACATGCACCCATGTGTATACTTACAGTACTAGCATACAATTGGTAAGTAGTAAAGATAGTAGGAATAGGGGAGGAGCTGGGAGGTATAGGGTGATTTGATAAAAGTTTGTATGCATGTATGAAATATGACATCAATAAAAAAGTAAGAAAAGAGCTGGCCTCTTGTTTTGCATTGAAATTTATAAAGGAAAAGCCACATGCTCATCTAGAAGTCAGGAATGCCAAAAGACATGTCATTGTATAAAGCATAAATGTTACAATAAAAGCAAAGAAAAACACAAAATGAAATATTTGGTTTTCTAAAAAAACAAGAACATATCTAACTATAGTTTATCAGTATTTTTTAAACTAGAAAAATAATAAAAAAAAAGCTTGGTGTTTTATGGCTGTTCAAAGTTATAAATTGAAATAGGGGTACTTACCCTTAGGAAATTTATTACTTTAGGATCTACAGTGAGTCACAAAGGCTAAGCAGTTTCATGACCTCTGGTGTGCAAAGTATTGACCCAGGATAACTAACTGGGCAGTCTGAAAAATCGGGAAGCTGATAATTGCAATAGGGGTCCAAGGGCCGAAGAAGACAGAGTAAGATTTCCTACTGAGATTGACAGGAAGGAACAGAAAGGTGAGTGAATCCAGGCAGGATCTGATGATGCCCAGGCACATTAGAAGGGTAACTACCTCACTGTATCAATCAGTCCAATGGCCAACGGGATCTGGCTACACCCTCACACACTTACACAGAAAGGATATTTACCCTGGGAAGCATGTAGCAGTCCAGTCCACACATCAAATTATCCATCACAGAAAGTCACCTCTGAAAGATGAGTTGTTCTAGTTTTATTTTTAAAAAGCCTTTGCTGCTATTTCATATAACATGTTTTTGTTTTCCTTGTTATTTGAGGAGAAACTATAATACATGGTTTAAAATATTATGTGTTACATTGGGATCTGATAGTAAAGTTTGTAATTTAGATTTTGGAGCATAATTATAAGCTTTGATGCCACTTTTTAGTATTGGTGATTTGATCTTTTCAACTTCAAACTGGGTTATCATATTTAACCACCAATAATAACAAATTTGCCAACTGATATTTTGTTAAATGACACTGTGTTTAAACTGCTTCCCAAACATTACTTAAGAGCTGGAGCATGGAGAAGAGAATTATGAAATGCTATTTGGGGGACATAGGGTGGCTGTCACAATCATGAAGACACAGCACCTGTGGCCATGGTCACCTTTACACAACCTGTGCACACAAAAGGACATGGATGCAGGTTGGTTACTACCTGGGATGAGGGGAGTCAGTAAGAGCAAATGAAGAGATGGTAATGGGGACAGTTATGAAAACAGATACAAGATGGTAATTAAATCATAAAGAAATTAAAAAATGATGCCCCCTTTCGTCCCTTCTAAGTATTAAATAAATAACCTTAGTGCAATGGTTCTCAATCTCCCTAATGCTGTGACCCTTTAATTCAGTTCCTCACATTGTGGTGACCCTCCCCCAACCAAAAAATATTTTTGTTGCTATTTCCTTACTGTAATTTTGCTACTGTTACAAATTGTAATGTAAATGTCTGTGTTTTCTGATGGTCTTAGGTGACCCCTGTGAAAGGGTCATTCAACCCTTAAAGGGATTTTCATCTACAGGTTGAGAACCACTGCTTTAGTGTTTTTTGTTAGAGTTTCTGTTTCTGTGGAAAGACACCATGAGCATAGCAACTCTTATAAAGGAATGCCTTTAATTGGGGCTTGCTTACAATTTCATAGGTGTAGTCCGTTATCGACATGGCAAGAATCATGGCGGTGGGCAGGCAGACTGATGCTGGAGAAGGAGCTGAGAGTTCTACACGAGGATTGGCAGACAGCAGGAACAGAGAGTGAGCCATGAAGCCTAGCTTAAGCTTCTGAAAGTTCAAAGCCCATCTTGAAGTGACACACTTCCTCCAACAAGGCCACACCTAAGAGTGCCATTCCCTAGTGACAAAGCACTCAAATTTGTGAGCTTATAGGAACTATTCCTATTCAAACCACCACACCTAGCATTATTGTGCTGATAAGACATACAAGTTCAAAATTGAACTTTATGTATATACAACTTATTATGGTTGTTAGCATAAATAAAAACGTTACAGGATTCTGATCAGTAGCAATTTGAATTGTATAGCGGGATTTTTCATCCTGAAAATGCTTAGATTCACTTTATTTCCATGATATTACAATGCCTGATATTTATCACCTCAAATTGCTAATAGAAATTATTTCTTTATAGCCATAAAGTCAATAACTTCCCATATATTGCATTTAAACTGCAAAATATATGTGGTTTTATTTTCCTGATAAGAATAAAATGATGTTTATGTATTATATACTAGTTTATGATCATTATAATTTTAGCATATATATGGAAAAACAACAGTAATATAAAAGTTATAATGAGTATTTGAGTAAAACATGATGAAATTTTATCTCCTCAAATGTATGCATGCATCTAACAAAGATAGTTAATCTTTTTTCTCATTTTGGTTTCAGGCATACCATAGTTAATAATGTGTGGGTATGTGTACTTTTTTGTCTATTACCAGTGTCTATCTCATGTTTCCATATACAAATTTAAAACAATGAGGCAACATGTTTTTGTTTTTTGTTTTTTTTTTTTTTTTTTTGGTTTTTCGAGACAGGGTTTCTCTGTGTAGCTTTGCGCCTTTTCCTGGAACTCACTTGGTAGCCCAGGCTGGCCTTGAACTCACAGAGATCAGCCTGGCTCTGCCTCCTGAGTGCTGGGATTAAAGGCGTGCGCCACTACTACTACTACCACCGCCGCCGCCGCCGCCCGGCCTAACCTCTGTTTATGTTATGTGAGTCGCAAGTGTATATAACAAATCTACAATCTGATTTTCTTGTTGGTAAAACTAATTCATTCAGTCAATGAATGTACATTGCATTTGGTTAAATAGAATAAGATAAAGACAAACCCATTCATTAAAAAAATAATCCAGTGTTTTGTGCATTTTTCTCTAATAGGTGAATGAAGAAGAAACACTTAACTTTTTGATTCCCCCTGTAATAGACAGAGAAAATACAAACAATGTTCTTGGCTTTTTTTAAACACATGCAGAAGTAAAATACATGATAACTACAGTGGACAAGCTGAAAAATAGAGCAAAATTAAATTATTGTGACTAGTTTTACAATATAGTTGAATTAATATATAACACTTAAAAGTATAATTAAGATGTGTTCAAACTTAGGTAATATAAAGATACAATAAAGCATCACTAAATTATAAATTAATGCTTATGTTTAAATTTAAACACAGAAAAAGTTCTTTTTCAATTAATTCATTTCAGTTTTAAATGAGTGTCTAAACAAGGTGATCTAAAATTTTCAAGTGTAATTTTGTTTAAAAAAGGAAACAATAAGAATATCTATAATAAACTGATTTTATTATGGTAGAAAAAGAGACTTTACTAAAGTCAAAGAAAAGTAAATCAAAGAACTTGTGTGTAAGAAAATTACCCAAGGAAAATATTGTGAATTATAATCAGTTATTAAAATGTATTTAAGATTTATAAACATTTTTCTCCAAAATTCCTTTTTTTACAGTACATGAATCAAAATGATAGAATTAAATAAAGAAATTCCATAACTATAATTAGTTATTTAATAGTTGATGAAAACCTTAAATTTACAAAACCACAGATTACTACTTCTTACTAATCTCCTGAAAACTCACCACAATTAAAAAAACAAATTCAACAATATGTACAGAGACTTTTATCTCATAATGAAACAATTTCAGCTAAAAATGCAAGGCTTTATAGTTTATGCACTCCCAGTTTCACAGTTGATATTCACTATCAACCATGGCCACAATCTCACCAATGCAAAACTGTGATAGATACCTACAGAAAAAATATATAAATGTAACCTTGATTTCCATTGAAAATCTAACACCAGTTTAGGATTACAAAAATACTTCCTCGGGTGGTGGCGAATGCTTTTAATCCCAGCGCTTGGGAGGCAGAGCCGGGCAAATCTCTGTAAGTTTGAGGCCAGCCTGGGCTACCAAGTGAGTTCCCGGAAAGGTGCAAAGCTACACAGAGAAACCCTGTCAAAAATACTTCCTCAACTTAATAAAGAGGATCCAGAAAAAAACACCCGATCCACTTGGCTTAATGTGTGCTAGATCCATTATCTTCCGTCAAGAGGTAAGAACTTCTTTTCTTCAGGGTGCATAGTACCCCACCTTAGCCAGGTAGAAAGCATAGGCGGGACTACCAGAGGAGAGCTGAGAGAACAGGAATGCGGAGGGGGACAGTGCCAGGACAAGGAAGATGTAAGGTACTGGTAAGCCATGAGCCACTTGGCAAAGTACAGATTAATAGAAATGGGCTGAATATAAGAGTAAGAGCTAGACAATGGTAGGCCTGAGCTAATGTCCAAGCAGTATAAATAATATAAGCATCAGATGTTTATTTTGTAAGTGGGCTAAGGGACTCCCGCGGCTTGGCGGGGCCCAGGGAGAAAAACTCTAGCTGCATAATCTGTTGATCCACTCCTAGACATTCAGACTGTGTGATTTTTAGCAAAAGTGCATAATGTCACAAGGAACATGTGGTCACTGGATCCTGTCTTTGGTTCCTTAGAATTAATAGTGAATTGAGTCTGCTAAAGACATGGTAGTTAAAAGTTAGGAGCAGCAAAAAATATCCAGTGAGACTCAGATGGAGAAAACAAATTTTTCCTTTGCAAGTGGTTGTCAACAGGTGAAAGGTTCTGGGTTAGGGATGGGGTCTTGTGTCCACTTTCCCTCTCAGTGCTGGGACCCCACCTGGCTTGGCCCTGTGCAGGCTTTGTGCATGCTGACACAATCTCTCTGAGTTTCCTTCTTTTTTTTAAAAAAAAATATTTATTTTTATTTTATGTGCATTGGTGTTTTGCCTGCATGTATGTCTGTGTGAGGGTGTCGGGTCCCCTAGAACTGAAGTTATAGATAGGTGTGAGCTGCCATGTGGGTGCTGGGAATTGAACCTGGGTCCTCAGGAAGAGCAGCCAGTGCCCTAACTGCTGAGCCATCTCTCCAGCCCCCTCTCCGAGTTTCTGTGTGTCAGCCCTGGAGTCTCAATGTTATACAAACCACAGTGACGGGCAGGCCTCCTGTCCAGAATTAGATATTCAACAAAATGAACCCGATGTTATTTTTGGAGGGTTTTATCTCATAATGCTTTGTCTGGGATCTTGTTTTTAACCTTCTGGTTCTTTTGCTTTTATGTTGTGGTTTTCCAACTTCATGTTTTTATGGGATTTTTGTGTGTGTTTGAGTGTGTCTGTGTCTGTGTGTGTTTCTTTTTCCTTTTCCTTGGCACTTTTTCTTTGTCTATTCTGTATTACTTTTAGTTGCTTATTTGTATTTTAATGAGAAATAGAAAAGGGTGTGGTCTTGGGTGGTGAGGAGATGAGAAACATCTGGGAGGAGTTGGGAGAGGGGAAACAGTAATTGAATATATTGTACAAAAATCTATTCTTAATAAAAATAAAAATTTTGAATAAAAAAATGTACTTTTAAAATGTTGCATTTGTCTTTTAGCATTTTCTTGTGCTACCAATATCTGTATACAGATGATCTGTGTTTTTAAAAACTATACAGCTTAGTGTTTTCAATTGAGCATAATTTTTAAGTGTCCCATTATGTGTTTCTAACTTATCCTATATTATTTTGAAAATCTATTGTTTATGTGTGATTTTAAGTTGGTGCTGTGATTTTTTAAAGACTGTCAATTGCACACTATTTCTGAAAAACAAAAAAAAAAAGTAAAATACATCCACAGTCAGAATAGATGTACTCATGAGTTAGAAGTACTTGTTGCCATTGCAAAGAAAATAGTTGGTTCTCAGCACTCATGTGGCAGTTTACAACTATCTGTAACTCTAGTTCCAGGGAGTCGACTGTTTTTTTTTTTGTTGTTGTTGTTTTTTTCACTTCTGTACCTACCAAGCATGCATGCAATACACTTGTATGTATGCAGGCAAAATACTCATATGCATAAAAGAAAAAAATAATGAAAATATCTGTGAGATTATATCATGTTTGCTCACTCATCAATCACAAGGCAAGAGGTTTCCTGATTCAGTTTCAGCTTCAATAAATAAATAACTAAATAAGCATCCACATTGTTCTGGCAGAGCCAATAAAAGTGACTGTTTTGGAGTTAGACATCTCAGAGAACAGTGCCTATAGTCTAGCCTTAAGCACACAATCATACTTTGGCTGCTTTCTATAAGAAACATTAGCTTACCTGGGATTCAGGCAGTCTTTATATTCAGAGATGAACACAGCAGATGGGGTAAAATGGATACACAGAGAGATCTGGCCAACAGAGAAGAAAAATGACAAGCCTAAAAGGCTTAAGCATTAACTCACTTTTAATCCAAGAGAATGCTCTTCTTACTTATTATGGATGGGTAAATCCATAAAACAACAGTGTGCTAAGGTTAGTGTCAAGTATTTTCATTAAAGGACATATACGATCTTTGGCTTGTAAGTCATTTGGTTTCTTAATTGTCTAGTAAGAAAGAAGCCATAGAGATTATCCTACAACCCAGGTTTAATGCCATTCTACTGCCAAACTTAATTTTATTGTTCATTTAAGTGGCAAATAAAATGTTAAATATATACAAGTTACTTTGTTATAATAAAACTAAATATATTGACACAAAAAAATAATAAAATACAATTATCCTAATGCTGTATACATTCAGTAGAAAAGTATCCCCAATTTTTGGAGTCCAGCTCTGACCTCTCAAAGGGTTCTTGGGGGGAGGAGTGATGAATGAGGAATATTAGATAGAAATATAGACTGAGATGACAAGAAAGACAGAGACACAGGATAGCTTCAGGACAAGAAAGACAGAGACACAGGATAGCTTCAGGAGGGCCCTGGGTCAATACCCTGTTGCCCTGACTTCTTCATGATGAGCTTTTTATACATCAGCAAGGGAAGAGGCAAAAGACCTCCCCCTTGTAGTAGAGTATTATTTTAAGTTGTGTTACTTTTATTTATGTTGCATTTGTTTAACTCTGTGAAGCTGTGTTACTGTGCCTATGTAAAACACCTGATGGAGCCAGGGGTGATGGCACACGCTTTTAATCCCAGCACTAGGTAGGCAGAGCCAGGCAGATCTCTGTGAGTTCAAGGCCAACCTAGTCTCCAAAGCGAGTTCCAGGAAAGGTACAAAGCTATACAGAAAAACCCTGTCTCAAAAAACAAAACAAAACAAAACAAACAAACAAACAAAAAAACACCTGATGGTCTAATAAAAAACTAGCCAATAGCAAGGCAGGAGAAAGGATAGGTGGGGCTGGCAGGAGAGAGAATAGTTAGAGAACTCAGGAGGAAGGAGATCTAGCAGTCAGAAAAGGAAGAGGACTCCAGAGGTCAGCCACCCAGCTACACAACCAGCAAGCTAAGGTGTAAAAGTAAGATTTACATAAGTAAGTGAACAAGAAAAGCCCAGAGGCAAAAGGCAGATGGGATAATTTAAGTTAAGAAAAGCTGGCCAGAAACTAAACCAAGCTAAGGCTGAGCATTCATAATTAAGAATAAGCCTCCTTGTGTGATTTATTTTGGAGCTGGGTGGCAGGCCTCCCCAAAAAGTAAAATAATAACAACACCCCCTTTCAAGCTCGAGGTATACAGTACCAACAGCAGATGCTTCAAAACACCCAATAACCACACTCTTGGCCAAATCATCCCATTATGCAGCCCTACTGGGCAAAGCAAGCTCAGACTTTCTGACCTTGAGTAAGGCCTTACTAGGGAACCTCTGTGGGCCCCCACACCCAATAATGCTAAATAACTATAACTGAGTAAAAACCAAACCCCACCTGTGAACACGCAAGCTGGGTGAACTAGGCTAGAACATATAAGCTCTATAATAGATGGAAGATTAGGGCAAAAATTGGCCCAACCTTTTCTTCCCTGGATGTGCTAATCATGTCTTGTTAGACTCACACTCCTAAATCTTCTTCCAGTTCCCTGAATGTGCTCGCTAAGGGAGTACCCACACGCAGGATAGCCAGGAAAATCCTGACTATGTCCATTGTGTCACTTGTCAGCCATGTCCAAGTTCAATAATGTCCAGTCCACAGGCAACTTTACTGTGGTTCTTGGATATGAAACCAAACCTTGCATTTGATATCATTAAGCAGTGTTTAGATTAGTAAAGCCTTTTATATATGCCCCCCTGAAACCCAAGCATAAAATAGAATTTTAGCTTTGAGACTTACACCATCTCTCTATTGAACTGGGGAAACAGCCATTTCACGATCACTCCATGCCATCTCAGCACTTTGAAGAGTTAAGTTTATTTCTTTAAGCCACCCTACAATGTGAACTGACCCAAGTGAGTACCTGAAAATGGACAGAACGTACCATTCCTGATGACCCACTAATTTCCCTGAAGCTGATAATTTCTGAATCTTATTTAATGTCTTTGAGTTAAATTTTAGTTGGTTGTATGAGTAGATGGATACTGATATGTTCATATATAAAAAGTCAAGGGTAGATTGCTGGCAACATTTCTGCTCATCAATTATTTACAAAACACTATTGAGTCTGGGTTACCTCACTCAGGATGATTTTTTTTTTTTTTTTTTTGGTTTTTCGAGACAAGGTTTCTCTGTGTAGCTTTGCGCCTTTCCTGGAACTCACTTGGTAGCCCAGGATGGCCTCGAACTCACAGAGATCCGCCTGCCTCTGCCTCCCGAGTGCTGGGATTAAAGGCGTGCGCCATCACGCCCGGCCAGGATGATTTTTTTATAGATCCATCCATTTGCCTGCAAACCTCATGATGTCATTGTTTTTCTCTGCTGAGTAGTATTCCATTGTGTATATGTACCACAATTTATTTATCCATTCTTCAGTTGAAGGGCATCTAGGTTGTTTCCAGGTTTTGGCTATGACAAACAATGCTGATATGAACATAGCTGAGCAAGTGTTCTTGTGAGTGGGAGTAATAAAGGGCGAGGGTCAAGAGAAAAAGAGCCTGTGGGAGCGGGAGATCCCAGCTGGATCAAGAACAGAGAGGGAGAACAAGGAATAGGAGACCATGAAAAAAGGAAGAAACAAAGTGCTAGAGAGGCCCACAGAAATCCACAAAGATATCCCCACAATAGACTGCTGGCAATGGTCGAGAGACAGCTGGAACTGACCTACTCTGGTGATGGGATGGCCAAACACCCCAATAGAAACCCCATCCAACAACTGAGGGATCTGGATACAGAGATCCATGGCTAGGCCCCGGGTTGAGCTCTGGGAGTCTAATTAGCGAGAAAGAGGAGGGTTTATATGAGCGAGAATTGTTGAAACCAAGGTTGGATGAAGCACAGGGACAAATAGCCAAACGAATGAAAACACATGAACTATGAACCAAAGGCTGAGGAGCCCCCAACTCGATCAGGCCCTCTGAATAGGTGAGACAGTTGATTGGCTGATCTGTTTGGAAAGCATCTAGGCAGTGGTACCAGGTCCTGTGCTCCATGCATGAGTTAGCTGCTTGAAACCTGGGGCTTATGCAGGGACGCTTGGCTCAGTCTGGGAGGAGGGGACTGGACCTGCCTGGACTGGGTCTGCCAGGTCGATCTCAGTCCACGAGGGAGGCTTTGCCCTGGAGGAGGTGAGAATGGAGGGTAGTCTGGGGGGAAGGGGAGGGGCGTGGGAGGGGGGAGAACAAGGGAATCCGTGGCTGATATATAGAACTCAATGGTATTGTAAAATAAAATAAAAGGAAAAAAAAAAAAGAAAATGCAAAGGCAAAAAGGGGAAAAAACACTATTGAAATACACCATTATGGTTTTCTTTATCAGAGAGGCTCTTGCTACATACCCCAGGTTGGCCTTAAACTCTCCTAGGCTCTAAAAGCTGCATTACAGGTGTGAACCACTACACCCAACTGGTTTATTATTATTATTATTATTATTATTATTATTATTATTATTATTAATGTCTTTAGTATATAATTTTGTGGAAAGGCTTTAGAAAATACCCTTGGGCTGGAGAGATGGCTCAGTGGGTAAGAGTGCTGACTTCCCTTCCAGAGGACCCAGGTTCAACTCCCAGCGCCCACATGGCAGCTAACAACTGTCTCTAACTCCAAGATCTGACACGCTCACACAGACACACATGCAGGCAAAATACCAATGCAAATAAAAAAATAAGTTAAAAAAAGAAAGAAAATACTCTACAACTTAAGTACAACAAATAGTTGGATGCTTGACTTTTAATGGCATAGCAGGGTGCAAGCTCGCCTACAGAGTTCCTTAGGAAATGTGTTGTTTAACTCATTTATTGTTGAGTAAAGGTTCCAGCTTTAATGAAGTTACTCACTGTAGAATAATTTTAGTTTAAAATGTGCACACAAATTTTGCATAGTTGTAAAGATAACTGTAAATGTTAAAGATTACTTCTCAGTAGGACATGACTCAATTTTAAAAGTAATCCTAAAGTATTAATTTATCATCATTAATTTTTAAATTAAAACCTAACCCCTTAAATGCAATTAGAATCAGTCTTGACATCTTGCAGTTTCTCTCTATTAACTAGTGAACTCAATAAAGTGACTGACCAGTGGCGCTTTACATTTAAAAAAAGTCATAATTTTATCTGCAGAAAATTATGTATTAGCAGTTTTGAAGCCTCAACAAAATACCCAGAGGAACAGGCTTAAAGCACCCAACGAAAGCATGCCGTTTGCCTAATGAGGCCGAACTTCTGAAATATTCTAGTGATCAAATAAACCACTATTATATGACACTTATGAATATGGAATTATACATTTGTGATAGACTACATGGAGTACTTATGTAAAAGTATTTATAATGGTATTATACTTTATATGTTCTAAATTTGAAAATAATTTCAATGGTTTATAGATAATTTAAAGGATAAATTCAGGCTGGTATTTTATCAAGCTACTTAAGGGATAATCATTGGTTATTTAAATAATTTCAAAGTAAAATATGATGTTAAAATTGATTACTAAGCAGGCTTGAAGTTTACACTCCTGTACTTCTATATTTTGCAAGATACATCTCTGAGTGGTTCTGAATGACATGTTAATTTTCTGATATTCAAAGTTGAGAAAATAATATGGATAGATACAGAAATATTACATGAATGTTGTCATGACTTTCAGCGTCACTTACAATTGTACATATGTCTCTAGTTTATAACTACCTATGTTTCTCATAAAATACAAATTGGTCACATTGTTACATTACTATTAGTATCAGTCTTTCTGATGAATGCAATAAGAGGCAGAGGTTTGCTTTTCATAGTAAATACAAGATTACTTGAGAGGATGAGGCAAGGGGATTAGGAATTCAGTTAGGATCAGTTAATAGCAGTTCTGGGGTTAGCCAGGGTTACCTGAGACCCTGCCCTAAAACCAACATAGGAATAAGAATCAATATAAACACTGAAAACATCATAATAAATTTCTCTAACCAAAGAAAACATGCAGATCAGAGGTTAGAGAATAAATGGAGGAACACAGATTAGAGAGTTCACAAACTTTATCAGAAACTATATGCAAAGTGGAAGGCAATGAAACAGGATTTTGAAAGTTTGGGGAAAGAACAATAGCATGAAATATTTCTGGAATTAAAGGTAAAGTAAGATGGTTTTTTTACATAGTTGAGTAAACCCTCACCTGAGCTGAAGTAAAAGTATTCAAAAGAAGTTCTGTCAGATGAGAAAAACAAAAACCAAAAAACATTACAAAGAAAAATGATGTTGGGGTAAGCTCCTAGAATATGGCATGATAACAAAGGATCCCGAAGTTTCAAGTTTCAAATTATTTAGAAGATAAAATGTATAGCTTGAGAATCATGGATAAAGCCATGATGGTATACACCTGTAATTCAAGAGATAGGATAGTCTGGTGATGGTGCATGCCTTTAATCCTAGCACTTGAGAGGTGGAGGCAGGCAGGTCTCTGCAAATTCTAGGCCAGCCCGGTCTACAGAGTACGTTCCAGAACTGTCAGGGATACACAGAGAAATCCTATCTTGAAAAACAAACAAGTAAACAAACAAACAGATACGAAATGTGGTGGTTTGAAAGAGAATGCCCCCTACAGGGAGTGGCACTATTAGGAGATATGGCTTTCCTGGAGTAGTTATGGCCTTGTTGAAGGAAGTGTGTCACTGTGAGGGTGGGCTTTGTGTAAGACAAATTGCTAAATGGTCTTATTAATAAAAACCCAGAGCCATATATTGGGGTAAATTCTGAAAGATCAGAGAGACAGAAGAAGCCACAACCAACCTCACCTCACCATCTCCTCAGCTGGTCTTGTTTCCTCAGACTGAAAGCCTTGAGTCCTTGCCCGAATGGATCTCAGTTGAATTGCTGCTAAAGGTTCCTGGTCCTCATGCCTTATATACCTTTCTGCTTCCTGCCATCACCTCCTAGGATTAAAGGCGTGTGTACTTCCCAAGCAAAGACATGAGGTCTCAAGTGCTGGGATTAAAAGTGTGTGCCATCATGCCTGGCTCTGTTCCCAATGTGGCCTTGAACTCACAGAGATATAGACGGATCTCTGCCTTCCAAGTGATGGGATTAAAAGTATGTGCTACCATTGTCTGACCTCTATGTTTATTATAGTGGCTGTTCTGTTCTCTGACCCCCAGATAAATTTATTGGGGTGCACAATATACAAACCACAGCTTGGAGATCTCCAATGCTCAGGATATAGCTCAGTGTGATACACAGTTCATTTCCTGCTGCCTGCAGATCAAGATGTAGAACTCTCAGCTCCTTCTCCAGCACCATATTGGCTTGCATGCTGCTATGTTTCCTGCCATGACAATAATAGAATAAACTTCTGAACTGTAAGATAGCCCCAATTTATGTTTCCCTTAATAAGAGTTACCATGGTCATGGTGTCTCTTCACAGCAGTAGAAATCCTAACTAAGACAGGATAACCTACAGTTTGAGGCCAGATTAGTTTATATAGTGTATATCAACCATAACTGCATACTGAAGCCCTGTCTTAAACAAACAAACAAACAAACAATACCCTACACAATATAATTAAGTAAAGAAAGAAAATAGAGAAAGGGTTTTAACTGTGGAGTAATGTTTGGGAAGTTACATGAATTAATGTATAATTTTCATTCTGAGTATAGTTTTTCCTATCATTACAACCCCAGTCAAGATAAATGGTGCTAATATCTAAGAATATGAAGCAACAAATAGTATTTTATGTGTAAATGGTAAGATAAGTGAAATATAAATAAGTAAACAGAAGTTCAGTCATGTAATTAAGCAGTTAGTGCTAAACCAACATGGAAAATGGAAAAGCCAAATATTTTTAAGAGCATATTTAATGCGATAAGAACACTGGGGAAGAACAGAATAGAATGTGTCTTAATTACTAAAAAAAAAATCTAGAAAAATAAACACACATAGAAATCCTTAAAAGTCTGTTCTCTTTAGGGACATAGATACTAGTGCATTCTGTTGTTTGTGCAACAAGGGAACTGGTCAGATCCTCATGGTGCACACACAGGAGCATTTGCCCCCAGAAAGGAACAGTCTCTCTGGAGTCTGGAACAACATCTGCTCCAGCTTGCTGCTGACATGGGACATCACCCAGGGGAGAAGCCCTGAGGGGATGGTAAACTGCAGGGACAGGCTCCCTTCACATCAGCACAGCAGCTTTTGTGCAATGAGGCTTTAAAACTTTAAAATTTCCTATCTGAAATTAAGATGGTCTTCATAAGGCTACAAGGAAAATCTGCTTGTGTTTTGTCAAGGATTGTGGCTCAAAATCTTCAACATACATTGCTTATTATGATCTAAGGTCTTAGCCTCAGCACAGCTCTCTTATGTCTCTCTCCATATATATGCAATTCAATACCCAGTATAGAATATATGAAGAACATAGTATATATGTTTTGAGAGTCTCCTTTAATTCTCCCATTTGTCGAGTTGCATCTACAACCTTAATGACAAAAAATAAAATTCAATCAAAAATTCATTCTCACTGTGTGAGTTACTTTTTGTAGTTGCTTTGACAAAAGTGACAAGAAAGGAAGGAAGTGGTGCCTCACTGTTTGAAAGGGGTTCAGTCAGTCATGGAAGGGAAGGCTTGGCAGTCCAATGGGTGGATCCATGTTGTTTGGAGCCCACAGCTGGGACCACTCATCTCATATTCTTTTGTTTCCCCCCCGCCCCACAGGTTGTATTTTTTTTAAAATTTTATTTTACAATACAATTCAGTTCTACATATCAACCACGGATTCCCTTGTTCTCCCCCCTCCCGCACCCCTCCCCTTCCCCCCAACCTACCTCCCCCTTCCCGCCTCCTCCAGGGCAAAGCATCCCCCGAGGACTGAGATCAACCTGGTAGACTCAGTCCAGGCAGGTCCAGTCCCCTCCTCCCAGACTGAGCCAAGTGTCCCTGCATAAGCCCCAGGTTTCAAACAGCCACCTCATGCAATGAGCACAGGACCCAGTCCCACTGCCTAGATGCCTCCCAAACAGATTGTATTCTCATATTCTTGAGGAACAGGTGGACAGGGATGTGGGACTGGGCTTGTGAAACCTCAGAGCCCTCCAACATTAGTCCAGCTACTCAGTGAGGCCTCACCTCCCAATGGCTCCACACTTGTCTAAAACAGAAGCATTAGCTGGTGGCCAACTGTGCAATCACAGAGCCTGGGGGAGGGCTTTCTTTATCTGCTTTTCTTTGCATAGCTAATCTTAAACATGCCCAAACCATACACGCTTTTGCATTAATGTATTTGCTCCAAAAGAAACATATCAGTGTGCTTCTGAAGATCCTAATTCAATTCCCAGTGAATGAATAAGTCACCAAAATAATTTTAAATTCTCAGTGTGGACACACCATATTTGAGAAATGACAATAGCACGAGTCGCATGTGTCTATCATCTATTGCTAATAGCACACATTCCTCAAAGACAAAATTACACTGCCTTTTGTTTTCCTTCATATACTCTTAAAAATAATTTTACCACATGGCATACTACTTTCATTTTTCAGGATTTCATGCTTCAAAAACAATATTTGGAAGTTCAGCATCTTGGTAGCACATACAATTATGCAACATATTCTTATTAACTGAACTAAGTAGTGTACCTAGAAATAAAAGTCTCCCTTTCATCATGTTACAGTTGATGTGGAAAATGTTTATATTACTAATTTAAGAGGTTTGTTTTATTTAAAATATAAATGATTCATTCTTCCTCTAATTTTCCACTATTTAACTGAATACATTTCTGATTATCTTTGAAAGATCTAGCTGATTTTCAGCAAGTACATGTGAATGTGGAAAAATATATCTTATTTTGAAACATTTTTAAAATAAATTTCCAGATATAGCCCATTGCTCCTTTTCAGTGTCTTGTTGTGTTGTCATAGTTCAAGATAAGCAATACTTAGAGCCTAAAGTAAACATTGACACAGACACACCCACCATCAATTTATTCTTTGAGAACTTGAAGTGCATGTATTAAGTGATAGGTGGTATGCATTTTTAACAAGTCATAAAGGGTTTTGTGAAACTCTGTGTGTGCTGTTATTAAGCTTTGGTCTTGTAGCTTGAAATCTATCCCTTTGTGAATCGCTTTGTGATGCTGGAGTTAGGACTCTGCAGGCCGCATAGCTTTGTCTGGTGGTTCCCAGTTAGACCCTGCCTAGTAGAGGACATGACATGGAAGGTAAGACAGGGGAGTTAGGAGGACTGAGGAATTCACCTGGTTCCTTCTGTTTGCCTCCTGCCCTTGCATGTGTCACAGAAGCAACAGCTAGTCACCAAAGTGAAAGTGGTCCTCAGTGTCAGAAGCAGCAACGGATTCCACTCACTTCGGCCATTGTTTGTGGCTCCTGGACCCCAAGGACCACAACCAGGCTGTACTCCAGACTCCCAAATCCATGCCCCGTTCCAGTGGCTTCTCCTCCAACCACCTATGTTGTTAGTGCAGCCAACAAGATCCACGCTGCAAAGACCTGAATCCCAGTCCTTTGTCCCCCTTCCAAAACCACTGGTTCCCTGAGTTCTGTGGTGGTGGCTGCAGTGTGTCACTGTCACCTGTGGAACACCTCAGTGACGCGCTTCCACATTTGGCGCATCACTAGACCATTGCATATTATGTCTATTAAGACATTCAGTGTGGGTTTGCCTTTTGAGAGAAATTAACTGATGTAACATTTCCCTAAAGAATGACATCCGTAAGTTAAGAGGGTGGTCTTCCTCAAGAACATGGTTTTAAGGCAATTTTTCATTAACTGTATTTTAATAATGAATAAAAACCTGCTATTTGAGATATTCAGACCACTTACACCACTTTTAATATTTTGAAATCACTTTTTAAGTTTTATATGGGTTTTTAAGAATGAACCTTTGAATGTATAATCTCTTTTCTCAAATCTCAAAGTCCTACCCAAAATTTCAGAGACACAAAAGGATAAAATCATCAACTCCTCAGTGGTAGTTATGCCACTGATGTATGTATGTTCCAAAACCATTACACTGTAGGCTTCAGTTTGTTCATTTAACCATGCATGTACACAGACTAACACACTTGTTCAGAGAAATTTAAAAAAAAAAATTCTTAAAATTTCTTTGGAGACAGTACAGACCAGGATACTCTAAACAATCCTGCAATAAATGTACTTTTCAGTTTTTTTCATTTTGGAGTATGTTATCAATGAATCTACTGTGCACGTTGTGAAACAGTCATTTCATAGACATTCTCATTTTTTCTGAGTACCTTAATGTGACTTTCTAGGTTACTAAGAAACTGTAGCTTTGATTTAGGACTGCACAGAGAGGGGACCAGATGTCTGGTTAGGGTAAAACATTAGCTGGATGCTACTGCATGTTCCTTGAGGTCCTTTCTAGAACTTTTAATCTTCTCATAACTTTTTACATGATGAATAACTTATTAGTTGGGGGTAATAAAAGTTGAGGTAATTCTCTTTACAATTCAAGAAAGGAGACTATAATGTAAATGATTCTGATTGACTCTGCTGACTGCTTGATCATAATAAATAACTGTTACCTACCACATTTCTTGGATCAAAGAGAAATCTTCATTTTTTTTTATTATGTATGAATCCTATAGCTTTTACTACCTGACCCAAAAGAACATCAAGGAAACATAGGAGGCATTTTGCATATGTACATATCAGTATTCATCCCCTTGTATAATGATTTAAAATTTTACTTAAAGACATTAAATAAGATGTGGGAATTACCAGTTTAAGGAAAATTAGTGGATCATCAGGAGTGGTAGGTTCTGTCTGTTGTCAGGTACTTGCTTGGGTCATTTCATATGGTCTGGTACTTAAAGAAATAAACTTAACTCTTCTATTTTCAAAGTTCTGTGAGACAGCATGGGAAATTGTTTCCCAGTTTAATAGAGAGAAGAGAGAGAGAATATAAATTTCAAAAGTAAAATTTTATTTTGTGCCTGGATTTAAGGGGAACATATATGAAAGCTTTCTTTAATCCAGATACTACCTAATGATGTTAAGTGCTAACAAGCCAAGTAGTGGGTCGGAAAAAAACACAGGTAATTTATTAATATATAATAATTATAATAATATATTATATAACACACACACACATATATATATACACACATACTTCAGAATCAGAGAATTTTGTATTCTCACTTTTAACATTTATGGACCTAGCTAATTTTGATACAATGGTGGTTAGTATGATGAAGGAAAACAATAAGAACTCATCACATTTAGAATTTGGCTATGTCATACAGCAGCGGTTATATATTACAATTAAAATAAGAATGCCTTTTTCTTTTTTCTGTTTAAGAATTTGTTACTGGTACCTGGATTTCTTTTCGGTCATTTTGCTCCAAAGACTCTGAGGACTGGGTGATACTGGGTGATAAGGAGCAGAAATTTGTCTCTCACCATTTGAAATGGAAGTCCAACCAGGCTCCAGCATCTGGCTGGCTGAGGACCCCCTCACTGTGCTCTTCCTACACAGCAGAAGTCCAAGGGCAACTAGCCCAATGCTTCATTCAAGGCCGTTCATGGGGCGTCAACCTCACTAGCAAAAGCTTCAGTTCTCACTCTCCAACAGCTTACTCTCTTTGGCCAAACTGACACATTTTTACAGTACATTCGAGACACAGCAGAAGCTCCCAGGGTCCGTTCTGTAACAGCTTTCCTGCTGGTAATATTTTGCATAGTTGTATTATGATGGAGAGCATGTGAAAATAACTTGAGGCGGAAGAGGGATTTTAACCTGTTCATGGATCAGTGGCCTGCTGGAGTGAAGCCCTGTTTAATGGGCCATGCATTCATGGTATATTCCCCACTGTCTCCATAAATAACACAAAATTACCAAATTAAAAATGACCTGTCTTATTGGAATTTTTGTCTTTTGCCCATGTTAGGAAAATATGCACTTGTACATTGTGAGTCTGTGTGACAATTAACAGTAGATTTGTCTATCAGGAGAAAAGAGCCTTAAAATTTTCAAGCACAGCATTCTGCCAGCCGCCCACCACACCCCCCAACATAGGCATGCATGCGCTACTTTCAAAGGCAACTGCTTTTCATCTCCACACAAGCACAGAGATTTCAAATACGGAATATATAATCTGACTTCAAAGGAATCACAGCAAAACATTAGTGAATGACAGACATACCCTCATATAAAAAGCACAGGATATAATTTTAAGAACTTGAGGAGAATGAAATCAATTCTATCCCAAATAGTTTTATGTACCTTTAGCATTCATTTGAGTATTTATATATGTACTTAACATTCAACAATAAAAATTATGCTCTATAAATAATATCATGAGAAAAATGATACTTGTCAATTATGTAGAAATTTATGCATAACAGGGCTTTTCATATAGTATTTCTATAAAGAATCAAATCAACTTTTAAATACACCCCTTTAGTTTTTTTAAGGGAAAAGAAACTGAACATTATAATATTTAGTCACATTATTGCTAAGTGTGGTCTGCTGTGAGTTTCAAGGTTTGCTTGAGCTTGAGTTAAGACACTGAGGGCTCATCTCAGACACATTACTACAGAATGCATGCACTGGGGGATGAGAGGAAAAGCCCGGGACAAGAATGCACCTTTTTAGACTTTAAAGGCAGTGTTAGAGGCTGGAGAGATGGTTATGGGGTTAAGAGCACTTGGATGCAAAAGGTTGATAACTTAAGGGCAACCAACAGCCTTTCCTGGCCTCTGTTCTCTCTCTCTCTCTCTCTCTCTCTCTCTCTCTCTCTCTCTCTCTCTCTCTCTCTCTCTCTCTCTCTCTCTCTCTCTCCTCTCATACACTCTCACACACCAATGTATAAAAAGATAGACAAAGGCAATGCTAACATTCTTGTATGATTGCATGGTGTCAAGCTGCCTCTCTGTGACCGCTTGAAAAACACTATGGCTACCAGCAGATATGTGGGCTACTCACATTGAAGATGTGTGGTTTTTGTTTTTTGTTTTTGTTTTATAAAGAGCTTGCTGAGTGGATGACATTAAAGAAAGAGGTCATGTGCACAGTTCTGCTACTAGAGTCTCAGCCTTAAATTTAGCTTCCATTAATGAATACTAAAAGAAGCAGGTGGGGAATTAGCATAAATTAGAGCCAGAATTCTGAGTGTCTTTCAGAACCTATAATATGATATCTCATATCCAAGCTAGAGTGAAGGTCCATGGTGAATGAATGACTAAGGTTTTGTAGTCACTGAATATGTAAAAGTTTGCTGGATTTAGGTGTTGAGGAATAAGTATATTCTGTGATTTTTCTATCAAATGATAGCTTATATTTATGTAATTCTATCTTATAAATGGAATTTAGAAGGTTATATCTAACATTTAGTGGTACCTTTTCAATCTAAGTTGTTGGAGCGTTGAGAGAAGAAGGGAGACAAAGAGTTTGTTGGTGTCTTGCTGAGGGTTGGTGTTTTAGGCTCCTTCACAACTTTTGTGCTTATTTAGTCAGAATCCCTGGCCTATGTGTAACAGACAACACATATTAAATAGTACCAATGTCACACCAGCCCACTGTGCATTCACATGCTTATTCAAAGACACACATTCTTATTCCTCTACCACATAGTCATTGACACACTGTGTTTACATAAAATTATACTTAAAGTGTTTGGGCAGATCTTTGGATCAAGTTAATATGTCTTAAATTTAACATAAACATATGCGTTCTAGTCAGAAGAAGAAACATACCTACATATATGCCTAAATATATACATATTTAATCCATGTGATATATACACATATGTACTATAGTTATATATTATAAATCTCCATGGAGTTATAGGATAGTAAGTACACTCAAAAGTAGAATATGGGCAGAGCCTTGTTTTAGGCAGTCATATCCAAAGAGATGGATTTCCTGTGTTAACATGCAGTTGTGATAGATCCCTGCAAAGCTGGACATGCCTTACCTTAGGAGAGCTACGGCTGGTAGCAGAGAGGGCATCTGGGTGAAGGGTGGTCTCTATCTAGTAACTGACACAGGATATACAGCAGAGAAGTCTGCTTGTGAGGGGGCATTGACATCTGGAAGGAAACTCTTCCAGATGTGACTGGATAATTCAAAATTGTGTCTGAAATACCTGGCAAAAGATCAGCTGCTGTTATAACAGGGACTCGCACAAGTGATTGGCTTCAGGAACTTAGTAAGCTGCAAGACTCTGAATGGGTCCTGGCTGTTTGAGAAAGTCATCTTCCTTCTACCCTCCAGAGGAGAGAAACAAAGGCACTCCTGTGCTTGACTTTTCTTAGAAAAGCCTTCTCAATTCTGAATATGTTTCATGAAAAATGGCTTGAAAATCAGAATGCAGAAAAACATATTCACAGAAAAAAATTTGAATTCTATGTGATAGATTTTTTTGTGTAACATAATTTGATTAAACTATTGTCAACAAAACTATTGATATAGTACTACAATGAGATATATCATCTGTAGACATCAGTCTTTCTTATATTTAAATATTACTCTATCCTATAAATTGCTGAATGCTGCTAACTAGCATTAACTCAAAATCAGGACCAGGAATGATGATGAAAATGGAGATCTATATATCACTGTGAACCATCGATCCCCATATAGGTCAGGTTTTTTCCATCTCAGAGAATGACCAAGAGAAAATTCTAATTGGGCTTCAGACCAATGTGTGGGCTTACAACTTCCAGAGGAATAACCACTCTAATGTCTACACTGTTGTTCTTCATTCCAAGTGCACTCTGATTATTTGATCCTGAGAAATATTAGCTATAAAATATATGGTTTTGAGCCTTCTCACACAGTCTAGATTCTTTACAGTAGCAGAGTTTTTGCCCAAGCAGGTCAAAGAACAGAAACACTTTACATGCCATAAATTAAATGTGTATTTTGTCATGCTACTGAGTTCACACCCCAGTGATTGTGAAATAAATAATAGTTTCCTCAGATATTAGTAATTCTCAATTGGATGGCATTTCCATGTGCAGTATATAACTAATGGAGAAATTAAAAATGTTCCAAGTCCCTTTTATTTGGCAATGCTTTTGCATTTCTATTGAAACAAATCTAAGTAAAGATGAATTTATTAGTTTTAGGAAATGGGATGGTATTATAATGAAGACTCTGGTGTATTCCGGTATGAAAGAATATAAGGGTATTAATGTGACACTTCGAAAAGTACATCTTCCATGTATACTGTGGCAAGAAGCCTCATGGTCTGTAGCTGCCCATCTTTGTTTTCATCAGTCTTTGACCTCAACTGTGGTCTTCACTGAAATCCTTTCATCTGGCTACTTAACAGGGTGGCTGAAATATTCTTGGAGACTATCCTTGAATATATTTCTCTTGCAGGTTTCACTTTTCACTTTGCACCTGGATATTGAGATTTCTTCCCTACCTCATCATTTACGTTCTGTGGGTGATTATGTAAAACCATAGCCAATAAATAACAAAAAACCCATAAATAACAAAAGCATTAAAGATAACTTGAATTCACTGCTTGAAATAGGCCAGCAATACTTCTCTGTAATATTTGATTAAATTGCCACAGTGTTGTTGTTGTATGTCTACAGGGAAATAAAGAAGATAAGGCTATGAAGAGGCTAAATGTCATACTTTTTACATATATGAGTATGTTTGTGTACATGTAGGGGTGGGGCACATGTACCATGGCATATATATGGAGGATAGAAGACAAGGTTGGGGTATCAATTCTTGCCTTTACAGATTGTGACAGTGTGCCTTTGCTGCTGTGTAAATCAGGCCACGCTAGCTGCCTGACAAGATCTCCATCTCACAGCTCCTCTATGGACACACTGAGATCTCAAAGGCCTGGCTTACTGTGTCCTGATTTCACATGGAGTCTAGGAATCTGATCGTCAGAATGGGAAAAGTACTTTACCCACTGATATGTTTCCCCAGAACTCAATAACTTTTTATCTCAGAAATGAAAAATAGCAGAGTGAGATTTTGTATCCACGTGAACCACATGTGAAGATTAATATTGATTATCAATTTGACAGAATCATCCAGGAGACAAGCTTCTGAGCATGCCTATGAGGGGTTGCTATGATTAGGTTAACTGACAGGGGAAGACCCACTCTAAATGAGTTCAGTGACACTTGAAATCCAAGAGTGAATAAAAGGAGAAAAGCTGGAATAGCACAGGCATTATTTCATCACGCACTCTGTCCTGACTGCAGATTCCATGGGACCAGCCATATATCCTCCTGCTCCTTACACAGTCACTCCCTTCCCTACCTTGAGAGACTGTGCTTCTTAGAACTGTCAGCCAAATAAACCTTTTCCTCCTTAAGTGGCTTCTGTTGGGTATTTGGTCATGACAACAAAACAAATAGCCGATACACCATACTGCAAAGAAGACGTCCCCACTCTTCTTTAATAAAAAAATTAATTTTCATTACTCTTCCGATGGGAGGAAAAAAACTCAGTATTTTACATTTAGCATACTTTCAAGCCATACCCCTCTTTGTGTTCATTTTCAAAGTCTCATTTTTTTCAGTCCCACTCCCTCACTCTACTCACTCTAGGAAAACATGATTTCATTTCACAGAACACATGGGAATCTCCTGGTAAGCCATCAGTTTAGGTCCTGTGATGGTTAGTTATCACATTGAGTTTAAGGAATGTCAAGGCGTACCTGTACCTTTGTGGCTATCTGAAGGGTGTTTCCTGTGAGAATCAACCGAGGAAGGAGATGCACGCTGCGTTGAGGCTGAAGCTGGTGCCCTAGCTCCATCTGTAGATAGGTCGCACCTTCTGAACGGGAAAGAGAACTAGGGAAGCCCTGGTGGGGCTTCTCTGCTCCCTGACTCACCCTGATGTGAGCAACAGCCACATAACTCATGGCTCCCTTGCCTTTCAAACCAGGAGCCAAATGAAATCTTCTCTCACTTAAGTTATTATGTCACGTGTTTGGTCATGATAGCAAGATAAATAACAAGTACAGGTTGTGGAACAACATTGGATCATTCATAATGTGCAATTTTTAAGAGAATTCTCTCTCTCTCTCTCTCTCTCTCTCTCTCTCTCTCTCTCTCTCTCTCTCTCTCTCTCTCTCTCTCTCTCTCTCTCTCTCTCTCTCAGTGTTGTGCACCAAACCACAAAACATTTCAGTCATCTCTTAATTTTATAAAGCAAAAATGGTAGATAAGTTCTAGATAATAAGATGGATGCTAGCTGTCATTCTTAGAGTTTTATTACTGTGAAGAGACACCATGACCACAGCAACTCTTACAAATAAAAATGCTTAACTGGGGCTGGCTTATCCTTCAGAGGTTTAGTCAATTATCATCATGGTGGGAAGCATGGTGGCACACAGGCAGACATTGTACTGGAGAAGGAGCCCAGAGTTTTTTATCTGGATTGGCAGGCAGCTGGATGAGAATGAGCCACTGAGCCTGGCTTAAGCTTCTGAAACCTCAAGGCCAGCCCCCCAGTGACACACTTCCTCCAGTAAGGTGACACCTACTATAACAAGGCCAGAAATCCTAATCTTTTCTAATATTGTCACTCCCTATGAGCCTATGAGGCCATTTCATTCAAGCTACCACACTAACTTTGTTGCAATCCCTTCACCATTCTAAATTTACTAAGAATATTGTTTTCAGGGCTGGAGAGATGCCTCCACAGTTACAACTATCAGCTGTTTTTGCACAGTACTGGGGTTTGGTTCCTATCAGGCACATGGTGGCTCACAACCACTTCCAACTCCAGTCCCAAGTATCAGATGCCCTCTTCTGGCTTCTCTTTACACCAGGCATACAAGTGCCACATAAACATACATGCAGGCAAAATGCTCATACACAGAAAATGAAAAACTTAAAGAGAATAGTATTTTGTGTTTAAGAGAGAAAGAGAGGGGAGGAGTAGGCCAAATGGGACCCATGAGAATTGCCTAATTGTATATTCCTCAAGTCTGTTATGAATTTTAAAAGATCTGTATGATAAACAAAGCTGATAAAGGTCATCTAAATTTCAATAGTTCTTCTTTGCAAAGCAAGAACTTTATGTCTGAAATTCTGTTTTCAGAAATGCTACATCTAGTAGCTACTTTTCATGTCCTGGATACTCCCATTTTTAAGTACCTTCATGGCCTCCTGTTCTATTCAAATTTCCTTTTTTTATGTGATATGCTTTATCTTTTCATGAGATCAATAGACTCCTGTAAATTCTTTTGGTATTATAAATTCTTAATTTATCCTTTCATTGTGGGATATTTTCTTATGGCTTTATTATAATTAATAATTAAGTTTAAAAAGACCCCCTTTTGAGTCTCACATTAAAAATACACTACAGTTAAAAACATAATAAAATAAACATTAAAATGGAATGAAATATTTAAAAGCTCAGCAAATGCATCAATAAACCAATGGGAAGAAACTTCTTTCACAGAGGCTGCTGAGAAGAGAAACCTGTAATCACATTTGGTGGGGCCTTATTTCAAAGGAAGTTTCTTTTTTTGATCACCTCCTGGTCTTGTGCCTTTTACTTTCTTGATTATTATTGGTTGATCTGTCATTTTGAAGGATGAATGGTAAAAAAATAAGGGACTTTGAACTGTCTGAATGGAGACCTGGCTCCTCAAACAAAGTAACATTAGTAAATGTACTTAACAATCTTTTAATAGCTGAATTGGATGACTCTATGTCTGGCTTGATTTGAGTAGATCTAATTTATATGATGCCTTCGGCATGATTAATTAGACAGTGTACTTTACTTAATGCCATCATTAGTTGCTAAAGACAATGATAACAAGAGTGGTATTCAGATTTTAGGTCTCCTTTGCCATTCAAATCAAGTTTTATTTTTCCAATATGTAAAATGAGAGAATAGGTCCTCTATAAATTGATAGTCACAAAGTTTGAACTGGTCTATGAACTAATGCCTGATGCTACCTCAAGATCACTGAAAGGAGCAATCATCTCAGAAATCACTGAACATCAATAAAGAACAAAAATTCCTAGATAAGAAACAATGATATTTTGTGTTGTCTCTAAAAATAGTAGATGCAGTATTTTGTGATGGAAATCATAATTAAAGACTGAGTACACAGTTATAAGGATGTCTGTTTATAACTGTGTCCAATGGTATTTGTTTTACTTAAGAGGAAAATTACCCCATAAAGCTGACTCAAATATCTAGAAACCAGAGCCTTCATATGTTCACTTAGCCACAATTAGACACTTCTCTAATTCATCAGCCAGAGTCTCGGTCTCCCATTTATTCCCTAGTCTCCATTTTTACTCATCCTGGAATTTTAGTTCATCAATATTTTTCCTGTTATCCAGTAATAAGGAAATCCAGGAAGCTAGCATTATTATTAAATAACCTGGCAAATTTTGATGTACATGTTTATATTAATACTATTAGTAATTAGTTGATTAATAATCAACAATATTATTAGTTATTGTTTGGTTAATAATTGGTGCTGATATAATTATACTGTTTCTTTGGTGAAAATGTATCAACTGAAACAAGCCAAATAAAATAGCAGTGCTGCATTGACTGCACCGTTAACAGGACACAGAGCAACATATAATCTGGGGCTTGAAAAAATCAAGAAAATGTGAGAAAGTGGAAAGCTGAGGCTGCCTTTGATAAAGACATTACACATCAGAGGTGAATGTGGGTCTCCGGTTATTCTCCGAGGGGCAGAAGTGATTCCTGGCTCACAGCCCCCTAGAAGTCAGGCTGTGCAAAGGATGTTCACCCTTATTCTTCCACAGATGTATTTAATAAAGAAAACTACACCTCCATTTCACTATTATTTCACAGTCAGCTCTTTGCTTAGGAAAGATTAGTTCCCTGAAGGCTACCTAGTCATTAAGCCAATTCAAGTGTCACAGATCAACTGAGCATCAGCTTCTCTGTAAAGTGACTATTAGAAATGTGGATATACCTCACCTTATAGCATCTATATGAAACTACTTTTTAAACTGACAGTTGCACAGTGTATTCATCAGGGTTCTGTAGAGTGACAGAACTTATGGAAGGTCTCTCTCTCTCTCTCTCTCTCTCTCTCTCTCTCTCTCTCTCTCTCTCTCTCTCTCTCTCTCTCTCTCTCTCTCTCTCAATTTATTGGAGTGACTTACAGGCTGCAGTCCAGCAGTGGATATTTATGAATGAATGGAAAGTTCAAGAATCTAGTAGCTGCTCAGTCCCACGAGGCTGGATGTCTCAGGTGGTCTTCTATATATGCTGGAATCCTAAAGAAGTAGACTACAATGCCAGTGAAAGAATAGATGTGCTGACAAGTAAGAGCAAGCAGATGAAGAAGGACCCCCTCCATTTTCCATTGTCCTTATAAAGGCTTCCAGCAGAAGGTGTGGCCCAGATTAAAGGTGTGTCTTCCGGCCTCCAGGGCTGGATTAAAGGTGTGTTTCTTCCAGCCTCAATATCCAGATCATAGATCCTGTGCTTCCATTCATTTGGTTATTTGTCCCTGTGCTTTATCCAACCTTGGCTTCAACAATTCTCGCTCATATAAACCCTTCTCTTTCTCACTAATTAGACTCCCAGCACTCCACCCAGGGCCTAGCCATGGATGTCTGCATCCAGATTCCTCAGTCCTTGGATGGGGTTTCTGGCACAACTATTAGGGTGTTTGGCAATCCCATCACCAGAGTAGGTCAGTCCCAGCTGTCTCTCAACCATTGCCAGCAGTCTTTTGTGGGGGTATCTTTGTGGATTTCTGTGGACCTCTCTAGCTCTTTGTTTCTTCCTTTTCTCATCGTGGTCTTCATTTACCATGGTCTCCTATTCCTTGTTCTCCCTCTCTTTTCTTGATCCAGCTAGGATCTCCCGCTCTCGCTCTCTTTCCCTCGACCCTTGCCCTTCATTGCTCCCACTCATGTCCAGGCTGTTCATGTAGATCTCATCCATTTCTCCGTGTCTTTCTTGGGGTTCTGTTTTCCAGGTAGCCTCACTGGTGATGTGAGTAGCAGTCCAGTCATCCATGTTCCACATCTAGCATCCTCCTATGAGTGAGTACATACCATATTTGTCTTTCTGAGTCTGGGTTACGTCACTCAGGATGATTTTTTTCTAGATCCATCCATTTCCCTGCAAACCTCATAATGTCATTGTTTTTCTCTGCTGAGTAGTATTCTATTGTGTATATGTGCCACAATTTATTTATCCATTCTTCAGTTGAAGGGCATCTAGGTTGAAACAACCTAGTTTTTATTATTAAAGCTTTATAGCACAGCTTGAAGTCAGGGATGGTGATACCTCAGGATGTTCTTGTATTGTTCAGTATTGTTATAGCTATTCTGGTTTTTTTCCATATGAAGTTAAGAAATGTCCTTTCAAGATCTTTGAAGAATTATGTTGGAATTTTGATGGGGATTGCACTGAATCTGTAGATTGCTTTTGGTGTGACAGACATTTTTACTATATTAATCTTGTCAATCCTCGAGCATGGGAGATCTTTCTATCTTCTGACATCTTCTTGAATTTCTTTCTTCAAAGACTTGGAGGTTTTATCATACAAGTCTTTCACTTGCTTGGTTATAGTTATACCAAGATATTTTATATTATTTGAAACTACTGTTAAAGATGTTGCTTTCCACCAGATGGTGGTGGCACACGCCTTTAATCCCAGCACTCAGGAGGCAGAGCCAGGTGGATCTCTCTGTGAGTTCAAGGCCAGCCTGGGATACCAAGAGAGTTCCAGGAAAGGCACAAAGCTATACAGAGAAACCCTGTCTCAAAAACCAGAAAAAAAAAAAAAGATGTTGCTTTCCTAATTTCTTTCTCAGTCCATTTGTTGTTTGTATATAGTAGGGCTATTGATTTCTTTGAGTTAGTCTTGTATTCAGCCACTTCACTGGAGGTGTTAATCAGCTGTAGAAGTTCCCTGGTAATATTTTTAGGGTCACTTATGTATAGTGTTGTAGGCTCTGCTAATAATGATGCTTTGGCCTCTTCCTTTCCAATTTGGATCCCTTATCCACTTGATCTCCTTCCCTTGTCTAATTGCTCTAGCTAGCACTTCAAGTACTGTTTTGAATAGAAATGCAGGGAGTAGACAACCTTGTCTTATTCCTGATTTTAGTGGAACTGATTTGAGATTCTTTCCTTTTAATTTGATGTTGGCTATAGACATTCTGTAAATTGCCTTTATTGTATTTAGGTATGTTCATTGTATCATTGATCTCTCCAAGACTTCTATCATGAATTGATGTTGGATTTTGTCAAAGGCCTTTTCTGCATCTAATGAGATGATAATATAGTTTTTTTCTTTCAGTTTTTTTTATATGATGTATTTATACTTACTGATTTTCATATATTTAATCATACCTGAATCTATGGACAAAGCTTACTTTATCATGGTGGATCATCTTTTTGATGTGTTCCTAGATTTAGTATGCAAGTGTTTTGTTGAGTATTTATGATGATATTTTATTTGTGCTCTAACAAGTAAAACTTGCCTGGGGATCTGAGGACAAAGCCAGCCACTGTATTAAACATAGAAGTCAGGCAGTGGTAGTACACGCCTTTAATCTTAGCATTCAGGAGGCAGAGATTCATCCAAAACTCTGTGAGTTCAAGGCCATACTGGGAATAGAGCCAGACATGGTAACACATGCCTTTAAACCCAGCACTAGTTAACCATAGAGGTCTGGAGGTCTGTACAGACAGACAGGTAGTGATAGAGCTTGGTGAAAAGTGAACATGATGTAGCTGGTCAGAGAAAGGAAGTAAGATGGCAGGGCACAGAAAAGTATATAGGCATGAGTATACAGGAAGTAGCTCTCTTGGGCTGAGGATTTCCTAGTGGTAATAACTTGTGTCTGGCTTGTTCTATTCCTCTGATCTTTCAGCATTCAGCCCTGTATTTGGCTCCAGATTTTTTTTTTATTAATAAGACCATTTAGCAATTCATGTTACAAGTATTTTTTCATATATATTCATAAGGGAAATTGGTCTGCAATTCTCTTTCTTTGTTGAGACATTAGGTAGATGGTTAGGTATCAGAGTAACTCAGCCTAATAAAATGACTTGGGGGCTGTTCTTTCTGTTTCTATTTTCTAGCATAATTTGAGGAGGATTGTTAGCTGTTCTCTGAAAGTCTGCCAGAATTATGAACTAAAGCCATGTGGCCCTGTGCTTCTTTTGGTTGAGGGACTTTTAATGACAACTTCTATTTCACTAAGGTGGTTATAAATCTATTTGAATTGTTTATCTGATCTTGATTTAACCTTGGTAAATGGTATATATCCAGAAAATTATTCATTTCTTTTGCATCTTTCCAATTTGGTAGAGCACAGGTTTTTAAAATATGTCCTTATGAGTCTCTGGAGTCCTTGATGTCTGTTGTTATGTCTCCCTTTCCTGATTTTGTGAATTTTAATATTCTTTCCCAGTCTTTTAGCTAGTTTGAATAACAGTTTTCTATGTATCTTTTAGTTAGTTTGGATAAGGGTTTGTCTATGTTGTTGATTTTCTCAAAGAACCAACTCTATTTCATTGATTCTTTGTGTTGTTCTCTGTTTCTCTTTTATTCAGCCCTCAGTTTGTTTATCACTTCTTGTCTACTACTCTTGGATGTGTTTGCTTCTTTTTGTTCTAGAGCTTTCAGGTGTGCTGTTAAGTTAGTAGTATGAGATCTCTCTCTCTCTCTCTCTCTCTCTCTCTCTCTCTCTCTCTCTCTCTCTCTCTCTCTCTCTCTCTTTAATGTATATACTTGGTGCTATGAACTTTCCTCTTAGCACTGCTTTCATTGTGTCTCATAAATTTGGGTATGTGGTGTATTCATTTTCATTGAATTCTATGAAGGCTTTAATTTCTTTTTTTCTTTATGTCTTGAATCATTTTTCAATAAAGAGTTTTTCAGTTTCCATTAGTTTGGAAGCTTTCTTTTGGATCTCTTGTTATTTATTTGTAGCTTTAATCCATGGTGGTCAGATAGGATGCAAGGAATTAGTTCAATTTTCTTGTTATCTATTGCTTTGTGTCTAAGTATATGGCCAATTTTGGAGAAAGTTCCATGAGGTGCTGAAAGGAATGTATACTCTTTTCTTTTTGGGTGAAATGTTCTGTAAATATCTTTTTGGTAGAATTTGGTTTATAATGTTGTAAGCTCCAGAATTTGTTTGTTTTTTTGTCTGGATGGCTTGTCTATTGTTGAGAATTGGATAAGGGTCAATATGTGTTTTAAGTTGTAGTGAAGTTTCTTTTACAAAAGTGGGTGCCCTTGTGTTTGGGGAATAGATGCTAAGAATTGAAATGTCATCTTTGTGGATTTTTTCTTTGATGAGCGTGTGGTGTCTTTCCCTATCTCTTCGATTAGTTTTGGTTTGATGCTGAGATGTGTTTCTTGGATGCAACAGAAAAACAGATCCTGTTTTTGCATCAATTCTGTTAGTCTGTATCTTTTTATTGTGGAATTGAGACCATTGATATTGAGATATCAATGACCAATGTGTATTGATTACTATTATTTTATTGTTTGTTGTGATGGTGCTAGATGTGGTGTTGGTGGAGTTGGTGGTGGTGGTGGTGGTGGTGGAGGTGATGGTGGTGGTGGTGGTGTGTGTGTGTATGTGTATTTTTGTGGTTCCCTTCTTTGATTTGTGTGATAATATTTCCTGTATTTTCATAGGTGTAGTTAACCTCTTTAGGTTAGCGGTTTTCCTTCTAGAACCTTTTGTAGGAGTGGTTTTATAGACAGATACTGTTTACATTTGATTTTTATCATAGAACATCTTAGTTTTTTCACCCATGGAACTTTCAATCACCATTTCAGAATGTTCCAGATTTCCTGGATATTTTGGGTCAGGAATATTTTAGATTTATCTCTCACAGAGGAAGGACAAAAGTGAGTGGTAAGCTGAAGGTAAAGCATGGCTCTTGCTCTTATCGTTAGACTTTAACTCTATTTGGCTCTGTGTTTCTTATTTAATAAGACTGTTTAGATATTTGTCTACAGGTATAAAATATTTTATTGTATCTAATAACATTGTGTTGTACTTTAGGCATTTTATTTAATATTGAATTTATTTTTACTAACATATTCCTTCTACATTGAATATATCTGTGTATTCATACCATGGGGAAAATTTTTATAGGAAATGACATAGAATTGAGCTAATTTTCAAAGTGATAATCAGTTCCTATTCCCTTACATCTAATCACCAATACATAGACCTTTCCATGAAAATGCTTTGATGAGAGCAACTTCAGGAACATGGGGTCCTTCATCAGTATCCTATTCCTTCTATTATGGAATCAATTGTGTTAAATAAGAGGTATCTTAAAACTCTAACCTTGGACATCTCAGAATGTGATGCTATTTGTAAATGGGGTGCTGCTGATCTAAAGAATTTAGTGAAAGGCACTTTGAAGTAGGGTAGAGATGTTAGCATTATGGCTATCTTATAAAAGAAGGAAATAAACAGATGACCAGGTAGGAGAGGAGCTGCAGAATGCATGTAAAAATACCAAAGATTACAGTAAAGTCATGAAAAATGAGGAGACTTGAAAATATTCCTGTCTATTCATTACACAGCCAAGCATGTCCTTGCTGAATTCTTAGTTTCAGATTCCTGGCATGCAGAAATAGAGGATAGGTTGCCTTTTGTATTTTATTATAGCAACTCTGGAGACTCTCTGCCATGTAAAACACACTCATTCTTGAATACATGCTGTCCCCTTCTTGCACTGCTTACAAACATTCATGGATAAAAATGAATTTGGGTTCCTTATAAAGGATCCTAATATTTTTCTTTAACTGATTTCCTCATTAACCTCCAGATTTTAATAAGCCTTCATGCTAACCTAGCAATCATTTTCATTGCCTAAAACTCTGTTGTAATTTTATTTAAACCATTCAGTGAATCACATTCTTAAAACATCTAGCCTCCTTCTAACAAAAATAATAAAAATTACATAAAATTAGAAAGGATGGCAGGTTCTGGTGTATTTACTTTGAAAAGATCTGTTTTATACATAGAGGGGAAATATCTCACAGCTACTATGGATGAGAACTGAACATATTCAGTGAGTTATAGTTTAGATTAACTTGTTATTTACATTGAAGCTTTCATTTTTTTCAGCTGAGATGTTTAAAAATGAATTTTAAAAACAAACTGCCAACTTATTCATTTCCATTGATTTATAGCCATGCTTAGGGAACTGAGAAACTTGATTACAATTACTTACTGTTGTATTTGTCATCCTGAACTATAAATTTTGTAGGAGTTTAATACTTCCTTTTGCTTTAATATAAGTTGAGCCTTTCCTCTTGCTTTAACTCACAAGTGGAGTTGAGCAGAAAGAGCAGGTACCCCATGTACACATTATCAATTCCACTGGATCAAATTGTGAGCTTCAAGGCTGCTTCCAGGCGCCTTCCGCCCCCCAGGTGCCTTCCGCCCCCCAGGCGCCTTCCACCCCCCAGGTCCCTCCCCACCAGGTGCCTTCCGCTTCCAGGTGTTCTCCACACCAGAAAGAGCCTCTTGGTATTTCTTTGAGCGACATCATTGTCCTTGCATTCTTTGAGTGACCAAAATCCCATCTAGCTCCTCTGAGCATTTGTGGAATATAATTTTAGATATGGGTGTGGTAGTGCAGGGTTATAATCACAGCAACCAGGCAGCTCAGCCAGGACAGTCATGAATTCAAGGTCAGCCTCTGCTCTGTAGCTAATTTAAAGCCATCCTGAGCTACCTAGAAAAAACCTGTTTCAAAAGAAGTAAACCAAACAAACAATGAATCAAAATCACACTGTTAGCAACTACCCTTCTAAAACAATTTACTCTCCAGCCACCTATTTCTGAAGAAGTTTCTCGTCCGACTCTGGTACTCAACCACCTGTCCCTCTTTCAGCAGCAATACTGTGGAGATAAGGAGTTCAAGGCCTGTCTCTCCCTCTGAGTAGTTGCCATCCATTTATACTCACGGTGCCTTTTTGCTGCATCCATGCTGACTTTGACACTAGAGCAATTTTATGTGAGACCTATTTTCCACGGGTGCAATAGGTTTTCCTTTCTTTTTAGAATTATTTATTTTGTCACTTTGGGATAAAGCATCTCACTCTATCTTTTTTTAAAAGGTATAAAATATTACTTTATTTTTTTCCCTTTGAACAACTAAATTGGCACCCTGAAAGCTGATTTTCCATAGCAATTCTGCACAGTCTAGCTAAAACATAAATAAAGAGACGTATGAGTAAGTCAACGATGTTTACATACAAAGACATTAGGGGGAGTCAGTGTTTTTGAGGGTGTGGCTCCAGAGAGACTTCCCAAGCCCCAGTCCTTTGCCCATGCCCATAATGGCAGCACTAAGTAGACACAACCAATTTCAAAAAGAAGCATAAACTTTGGAGGGAAAAGAAGTACTGGAGTGGGGACACAGGAGGAATCGAAGGGAAGGGAATAGAACGTGAACTTGAACAAAAACCATTGCATACATGTGTGATATTCCCAATTTCAAAAGAACATTGCAAAGGGAGATGCTATGCGAGTCCTTGTCTCTGGGGAGGACTCAGAACCAAGCATATAGAGCTCTGCATCCCCAAGTAGACTCAGAATAATGCCGACTTCGGTCCCTCTTCAGGAGGGACCATTCTCTTACAGTGTGTTCCACTGCATGTGGAAGTGCCATCTGTCCCATACTACATTATGTTGTTGAGATTGAAGGCTGGGGCACCAGTGCAAGCTGTTACTTTGACTGCTGACTCTGTGATCTTAATGAACTATCTGTCATTGATCCACAGACAATATGAATTATAAACATACATACCTACTTATATATAAACATCATGAATGTGATCATATATGAATATTTAAATATGCAGTCATCTCTTTGAACATACACATTTTCAAATATATGAAGTATGTGTTTTTCCCAGTTATAGGCTTAGTGGTCCATATGGAAGTTAAAAATCCAAATATTCCTTATTTGACAATTTTGATTTACTCTATCTCTATTATATATCTTTAATTGTGATACAGGTTTAATATTGCTTGAAGAAAAATGTTAATATATAAAATAGATATCAAATAATCATTCAGTTATAATGTTTATGTAACTAATATATTGATTTGATTTTTTAAGTTTTTTTTATTTTATGTATATGAATGTTGTGCCTGCATGTACATACATGTACCGTATGCATGCCACATATTTGCAGAGGCCAGAGGAGGCTATCAAACACATTGGAGTTGGAGCTGCAGGTAATTGTGAGCTGCTTTCTGGGCACCAGGAACAAGGCTCACGCCATGTTCAGCAGGTGCTCCTAGCTGTTGAACCATCTTTCCCAGCCTCATTTTTGTGGTTTGAGATACAGTGTGGTGATGTCACAGGCTGCCCTGTAAATTCAAAGATTCCAGGTCTGGAATCACAAGGAATTTAAAAAATCAGAGAAAAGAGATTTCTGAAGTAGCAAATATTCACTAGGAGAAAATCTATGGGGATTATACATAAGTCCCCAAAGATCATCGGGAAAACCTTTTGATGAGACATGTCTAAGTTCACTAGACATTCCGTATTAATAATGAATACCACTTGACCAGGTCTTATTAGTGCTTCAAATTGGGTGAATTAAAGGATAATGAGGCATTCTAATTTCATTTCCATTGCTGTGATAAAACACTCTGATTAAAAGTTTGAGAAACAAAGGGTTTATTTGCTTTATACTTCTAGGTAATAGTCAATAATTACAGAGTGTCAAGGCAAGAACTCAAGAAGAAGCTTTAGTTAGAAATCATGGGGTAATGGTACTTGCTCGTTTCCTCAGGGGTTCCATGCTTAGCTAGCTTTCTTCTTCAGCCCAGGACCACACACCTAGGAGCACTCCCACCTAAGCTGGACTGCACCCTTCTCCATTGATTAACAAACAAGTCAATCACCCACAGGCATGCCTGTATGTCAGTCTAGGCCAGTGATTCTCAACCTGTGAGTTGAAACCCCTTTGTGGGTCTAATAACCCTTTCACATGGGTTGCCATCAGAAAACACAACAATTTATATTATCATTCATAGCAGTAGCAAAATCACAGTTTTGAAGTAGTAATAAAATAATTTTATAGTTAGGGGTCACTGTAAGATAAGGAACTGTATTAAAGGGTTACACCATTAGGAAGGTTGAAGACCACTGCTATAGGCAATTCCTCAAGAGACTTTCTTCCCAGATGGATCTAGGTTGTATCAAGTTGACAAAGCTAGCTAGAACACAATTTAGAACTGAGGACATATAAAGCTAGTATGTTTTAGGATTGATGAACAGAGAAAGAAGAAAGCCTGGACACCATTCATGTTGAAGAAGCTATCTGTCTTTAGAACTCTGCAAATACAGTTTCATAGTCTTCTTTCTCAAGTGGGCATTTACTGGAGAAACAGGTACCATGTTTTCCTTACATGTAGTGATAATCCTGGGATGGAGAATTAGGTTAGTTTCATATCTCATCTTGCACATGTTGGGAAGTTTTAATTATGCAAGCATACAAACAGGAAAATTCATATTATTTTCAGCTACTAATTCAGTCATTAGGGATTAAATACATAATAATTGGCAAGGCTGCCTAAAGTAGACTGGAGGAGGCAAGGGGATGGCTAGCTGGTAAAATATTAACCACACAAGCCTCGTGATCTGAACTTAGAAAGAGAAAGGAGGAGAGAGAAGCAAAAGTTGTCCTCTGATTTCAACAGGTGCAACATGACATATGCATAGCTGCAACACACATGCGTGCATGCACATATAACAACAACAAGGTCAATAATAATAACATCAACAAATGTAAAAGTACAAGTCAGTGGTCTCACCCAGTGCTGGATCATGAATGCTAAAATACTACTGACTTGTCAAGTGAAGAAGAACCCCACATACTTCAACAAAAGCTATGCCAGTTATACATCTGACAGAAGATTAATATCAGAATATATATACACATATATGTATATATACCAAAAAACAAAGAATCAAGAAAACAAATTACCCAATTCAAAAATAGGTTATACATCTGAACGTACAAAAAAGAGGAAAAGTTGGCTATGAAATACTTAATGTTTAAAAACTTTAGCAACTAGTGAAATATAAAATAAAATTACATTTAGAATTCATCTCATCCAGTCTAAATGGCTAAGATGAAGAAAACAGCTGATAACAAGGTTGATGAGGATGGAGGAGAGAGGAATTCTTATTCCTCATTCACTAGTGATGGAATGCAGATCTGTGCAGCCACTCTGGAAATCAATGTGGAAAAGCCTTCAAAATCAAAAAGATCTATCACTTATCCCACCTGTACTACTCATCTTCATATGCCCAAGGGACATCCTGTTCTACAGTGCCTTTTTAAGCTGTTTTTATTGCTACACCATTCACAATAGCTAAGAAACACAAGCAGCCTAACTGCCTTTCAACAGATGAACAGATGATGAAAACGTGATACATGTACACCATGGAATATTATTAAGTTGCAAAGAAAAAATGAAATTTGCAGCTAAATGAATACAACTAAAATATATTATACTTAGTGAAGTGTCCTAGAAACAGAAAGGTAAGTGTTGCTGTGCTCCCTGATTTGTGAATTCTAGCTAATTTTAAATCAAATCTTTAAATATGAGTACATAACCCGGAGTAAGCACAGAAATCAGGAAAATAAAAAGTGACCATGGTGATGGGCACAGAGGAGGAGCTCTAGAGAGTACATCCAGACAGAGGTGAAATGGGGGGGTGGGTGGAAAAAATTGGGAGAGGGACCTCAACAGTGGAGGGAAGACTGAAGGCAACACTCAGGGTAAGGGGTAGAGGAGCGATAAATAACACTGAGGATGTTTGAAAATGACATAGGGAACATCATTTTTTAAAAACTTTTATTGACTCTATGTAGATTTCATATCATGCACCCCAGTCTCATTCATCGCCCTTTGTCCCTTCATATCTGCCCTCTGCCCTTGCAACCTCCCCCTCAACTTCAAATAAAACTAAAAAACAATCTCATCATGTAGTATGTCACAGTGAGCTATACAGCATACCCTTTAGTCTATACATCTACACTTGCAAATGTTCATTGCAATGAGTCCTTGGTCTGGTTTGAGGCCTCTGGCTTCTGCTATACTACCAAACTGGATCCTCATTGGGACTCCTCTTAGAAATACTGCTGCTGCCCTGTGGCATAGAGATTCTGCAGCTTTGGATCTACAGGACTAGCTCCTTCACAGGCTCCAGAAGTTCATAGATAGTGTGCATGTTGGGGTATTCCAACTCATAGCCCTAGATCTGGACCTGGATGGTAGCTTAGTTGGTTAACCTGCCATTTCTCCCACATCCTCACCACCAGGGGGAGCTCTCCAGTACTGGGCCAAGTAGCTCACCCAAATCTGCAGGCATCAAGAGGTGGGGTCAGTTCCCTAGCTCTCATGCCCTCAGGGCTGGCTCACCTGCACCCACATCACCAGGGGTAGCTCTACTGTGTTACTCAGGCGAGGTGCAAGAGGTGAAGGACCCACTCTCTTGAGTGCTGCAGCTCATTAGGGGCAGAGCCACTCTCCTGCTCTCATGTCTCCAAGGCTAGCTCTCCCAAATAGCCCAAGAAGATCAGTGCTGTAGATGTAACCAACCATCTTATTAAAATAAGAAACACAGAACCAATGTAAAAGAAAAAGCCAAGAGGTCAGAGCTCAGAGTTAAAATCTTACCTCCTGCAGTGCTCCTAGCTTCCCTGAAAGAGAGCTACTTCCTGTGGGTCTGTCTTTAAATAGTCTTTCTGTTCTGCCTTCTCATTGGTTGTAAACCCAAACACATGACTGCCTCGTCACTGCCTGTAAGTACTGCCCTCCAGGTCTTAAAGGTGTATGTCTCCAATGCTGGCTGTATCCCTGAACACACAGAGATCTACCTTGCTCTTCTACCAAGTGCTGGGATTAAAGGCATGTGCCACCATGCTCTTGCTATGGCTCTAATAGCTCTGACCCCCAGGCAACTTTATTTATTAACATACAATGAAAATCACATTTCAGTACAAATAAAATACCACCATATTTCCCCTTTTCTATTTTAATAAAAAGAAAAAAAATCAAAAGGTTATAACTAACCAAAGAAAAACTATATACAAAAGTACAATAACTATATACAATATATACAAGTAACAAATACCTAAACGATGTCTAGTCCATTTGTATTTGACAAATCAGAGAAAATAATTCCCTTATCTATCCTATTTTGGTAAGTCCAAAATGTATCTAATTCAATTTCTATCCTAATTAATCTTCAACTATAACTAACTAACCTTCAACTCCCTCAGAGATCCAAGAAGGAAATATTATTAGCTAACAAAAATAAAAACAGGAAGTGCATGCAAGCAACTTCCAAAAACTTTGTGAGTTGACAGAAACAGCCAGCTGCCGGGGCAATCATCTGAGGTTTCTCCACAGTGTTGGGGCATCATCTTCAGCCTATAGGCTTAGTGTATCTGGCAGACTCATTTGTGAAGTAGGATGTACACAAGGTCAACAGTTCAACCTCACATTGGGTGAGAGCAGTCCATGTACGAGAAACACCTGAATTCCACTAGTGTCATGTCATGATTCAGGATTTTAAATTCTGGAAATTGTTGACGGTTTTTGCATTCAGCTGTCCATTCTTCTTGGCTGTGTATATGTGGTTTCATCTCAGCATCCCCTTCTTCTACACATCCCTCTATTAAATGCCAGTCTACTACATATTCAGCTGCTCTTCCATTGAACAACAGAAGCCATCGGCCCACTGCCTGTTCAGCTGCCTTCGAAGAAAAGGGCACTGTACCTTTTCCGGATTGTGAAGGCCACTTTAGGGATGGTGCCATATTGCCCTGACCTCAGAAGATGCCTTTTGATAAAGCCATAACCACACTTGTTTTGGCAACCATCAGTAGTCCTTTGTTTCATGTCCTGACTGTCCATTTTGTCCTGTTGATTCGAGGATACTTTGTTGTCCAGTGGCTAACTTTTGTCACAATGAAAGTTAACTCCATATGCAGTTTCTTCAATGCCTATATTTTCTCTGAAGTAGACTGGTACTGCCAGGAGCCAACATGTCTCAAAAAAGAAAAATTTCTAAGTTATTAAAACATTTTAAATGCCATATTCTGTATATCTCTGAAGGGTTTGAAGATGACCTGTCTAAAATATATCTGCTCAATTTTTAAAACATATCTAATATGACTACAAATTTTATTGTAATTGTCTAACTACTAACTTTAATTTCTTTATATCCTAATAGTTGGTAGTAATAACATTTAAGGATCAGAAAATTGCATTACATTGTTAAATGAATGGTATAAATACAATTAGAAATATACATATAGCATTTGTATACAATATAAAACAATCCAATCCAATGTAAAGTATTTAAAACTAGTAATTGTCTTTTTCTTTTCTTTTCTTTCTTTTTTAAAACAATAACCTTAAATCTAATCTCCTTTGCTTAGCCTTTTTCCTAACTCTTGACAACAACTTGTAACTAACCCCCTAAACAATGAAAATTATCCCAGACCCAAAACCCATTAAAAGGACCAAAAAACCACCTGCCCCACCCCACCTCTTTGGGAATGTGGGCGTTGTATTCTTAAAATTGCTTCCTGATGGGTATGGGTGAAGTTATCTTTATTCTGAAATAAAAATTTTAGGTTAATTGTCAAATTCTAGGAAAGGTAACTATATCCTTCATTATTCAGTCTGTGTATAATGCCAAAGTTCGGGGTTTATCTCAAGTCCTTATTCAAGTAGTCTTTGAGATTGCATCATCTCAGCTAGTCATCTCAAAATTGCTCTGAGAACCTTGTAGTTCAAAGTTGATCTGTAGATGATGTTTGTCAGCTTAGTGATATTATTATTGTCCACATGGAATTGTTGTTGTTGTAGGACCCCATCTTCTTCCTGGAGACTTCAGTTGATGTTAGGCCGTGACTTCCTACAGAAAACTGATACAAGACTCAAACACAAAGACATATATATGCAGATAATTGAAGCCTTTTTTCTAGAATTAGTTAGTACTCTATATGACCATTCGTATCTTAACAAAGTTTAAAATGTATATATATATATATCTCTATATATCAATCTTGTAAATTTTGATATAAAATTCATACTTTAAGAAAAGTTTAAAGAATCAGAATAGAATCAAAGAGTTGAGATTAGTAATAGAATAGTCCCTTAATTAATTTGGCTTTTGTTCTGTCCCATAGCAGAAGATGGCTCTTTTATTCTGGCATGATACACGGAGTTTGCATTTTCCTTTTAACAACATGCTTGAGTTTAAAGAAGGAGAGAGCCATTCTCCAACTCCAAAGTCAGCTTTAAATTTTAATTGAACTGGGACTATTAGAAGACCAATAGTGTTAAATCTTTAGAGAAAAGCAGAAACAAACATTTAGGAAGACATACAATTTTTTAGATAATATATACCCATATGCCGTTTCCCTCTGTTTCCTGGGATAGATGATTTGTCCCTTTTCTTCAGTTGTCTCATTTGTCTTGTGTTCTTCAGATTCCTTAACCTTCATTCTCCTAAAAGACAAAAACAAAAACCTTTCTCCAAGACTAATTTTTGGGGATGTTCCTTTTTGGCAAGTTATTATCTGATTAAATGAAAAGGCATGTGTTATTGGTACAAGTTAGTTTAAATTGGATGTTCATGCTGGTTGATGAACTATCATCTCCTCTAATTAAGAGGTTTCTCTTGTTCAAATCGAACCTTTATCAATTTTGATGGTACCCACAGCTTATCTTCTTCTGTAGAAACAAAAGCAAAACCTTGTCCCCAACATAATACATACCCTGTTTTCCATTCTGAGGTCACCACATCCTTAAAGTATATAGGCTGATTTAATTCTGTAGTTTTTTCTATTATCCAATGTCTCTCTGAGGCTGTTGTTCCTTTCTCATTGGCACTGAGAAAATTCAAAGTTAATAGAGCATTATGCAGTCTATTTCTGGGGGTTTTTGTTACCCATTTCTGTTTATTTAGCATATCCTTTAGAGTTCTGTTTGATCTTTCTATAACTGCTTGACCTGTAGGATTATGTGGTATACCTGTAATATGCTTTATATTGTAATAAGCAAAAAACTGTTTCATTTTAACAGAGACATATGATGGAGCATTGTCAGTTTTGATTTGTGCAGGTATACCCATGATGGCCATTCTAGCAAATGAATGATTACAGAATGAGCTTTTTCAGAACTCAAAGCAGTTGCGCATTGAAATCCTGAATAAGTATCGATGGTGTGTTGTACATATTTCAATTTTCCAAATTCTGCAAAGTGAAACACATCCATCTGCCAGATTTCATTCCTCTGAGTACCCTTTGGGTTACATCCTGCTAGTAATGGCATTTGATTGTAGAAGGAACAAGGAGGACATTTCTTTGCTATTTTCTTTGCTTGTTACCAGCAACAACAAAATCCTTTTTTAAACCTTTACTATTGACATGATGTTTTTTATGAAATTCTGAGGCCTCCAGCACATTTCCTATCAATAATTTATCAATCTCATCATTGCCTTGTGCTAGAGGGCCTGGAAGACCAGTATGGGATTGGATGTGAGTTATATATAAAGAATGGCTCCTTTTCCTGATTATATCTTGTAATTGAAAAAATAGTGAAGTTAATTCTAAAGCATCAGGGATAAATTCTGCAGTCTCAATATGTAATACTACTCTTTCAGCATACTGAGAGTCAGTTACTATGTTGAGAGGTTCTGAAAAATCCATTAATACCAACAGAATAACATACAATTCTGATGCTTGAACTGTATTATAAGGACTTTGAACCACTTTACTTAAATTTTCTGACTTATAAACTGCCTTTCCTTGTTTGTTGGCATCTATATAAAATGTATGAACTCCAGATATGGGTTTTTCCCGTACAATTCAAGGCAAGATCCAATCAGCTCTCTTTATAAGATCAATTCTATCGCTTTTGGGATATTTGCTGTTAATTTCTCCCAAGAAATTACTGCAAGCTCTTTGCCTGCAGAATGGAGACGCACATCTGCTGACCCTGCCCTACTGTGTTTATTTCTCATCATTGGCAGTCTTGGTAATCTCCCAACTGAATGTGGTGACAGTTCAGCCATGAGACCGGACAACTCTATGTTGAATTATAGTTTTACCCATGTTGTGTTTAACTTTGGCCGGAGATTTATTTCCTTTGGAAACATTGACTTGGACAAACACCATGCAGAGTAGGCAGGAGGAAGACACCAGAGACCCCACCCAAATGCATGGCCAGCCTCTACAATGTGAAAGTATAGGGTGGAGAGATGGGAGAGAAAGAGAATTAGGGTAGCTTGAGTGCAATGAACAGAGGTGGATCTGGAGAGTGTAGAAAGGAACAGCATGATATTAGTATCCTGCGAAGCCACCTGGGGTCATGGTGAAGTCCTGGCCCACGCTGCCACTGAGGGCCATGTCTGGTCTGTGGCCATGCAGCAGCAGGGGTCTGTGTCAATGTCCATGGCCCATGTTACTATTGAAGGACATGTGGGTGTCACTGTTCTGGACCACTTCCTGATGTCCAAGGGCTACACAGAATTGATCCCACTTCTCACTGGCTGCAGCAGAAGTGAGAGCTGTCCCTGTTCCTCAGAAAACATGTCATTAAATTTATCTAAAAGTCACCACTTGGAATGATAATGCTCCTTCCAGAGCCATAGACTAACAGAAACCCTAATGCCAAGCATGGAAAACCTCCCTGAAGTTCTTCATCAGGGTACTCCCAAGACACTCAGAACCATAGAGTGCATTGTTGTTACCCTTGTTTGATTTTCAGAACATGAAATTAATCCCCTATAGTTGAATGCTACACACGTCAGACACAGGACTCGGAGGACAAGAGCTGGCACTGACCCAAAAACTTCCTTCCTCAGAACTAGCTCTGTTAGTACCTGAGGGTGCTATACAGGCTACCATAGAGAAGAGTAAAGCAGCAGTGAAACCCGAGAAGCAGAGCCATGACCAGCTCAGGACGATATCTTCAAGGATTCAATAGTAGCACTTATATGTTGAGAACAACCAGCAGCTGTCTATTTGAACTTAAGGACAGATCAATAGAAGAGAAATTGTGCTTGGTACTGTAAACTAGCCAACTAGTTCCTGGTGAGGTCTGTACTATAGAGGAGAACCTACTACTGCCATGTTCTTAAAAATCACCCCTAACTGCATCTGACATACCTGTTTTTTGTCTTGTTTTTTATTTTTCCTACAGATATTTGTATCTCTTATCCCTCACCAAGGAAGCTTCTTCTGCAACAGACAGTAAACACTATGTCAACTCTTATAAAGAAAATATTTAATTGGGGTAGCTCACTTACAGTTTCAGAGGTTCAGTCCATTATTATCATGATGGAGAGGATGGCAGAGTGCAGGCAGATGTAGTGCTGGAAGAGTAGCTGAGAGTCCTACATATTGTAGGTAACAGGAAGTTGACTGAGACACTGGTCTGTATCTTGAGCATAGAAAAGTTCAAAATCCACCCCAAGTGACACACTTCCTCCAACAAGGCCATACTCACTACAACAAAACCATACCTCCTAATAGTGCCACTCCCTATGAGATTGAGATGGCCAATTACTTTCAAGCTACCATAATATGGTTGTCTAACCAAGACCTGAAAGACCAACATCAGTTGATGTACCAACATAAATGGGGAAATCTCACAAGTCATTAGCCATAGAAGAAGAGCTACAGCTACAGGCAGTTAAAGCTGCTGAGAAAGAGTCAGTCTTCTCCAGGGATAAGCCTCTGATAAGTTATGAAGTTCCAAGTGGTCAACCATAAACACATACACATATGAGCAACTCTAAAGTGACCAGTAGGGAAGTGTGTATATATAAAATATATGTGAGTGTGTGTTTATATGTATATATGTGTGTATATTACTACCAATCTATGTATCAGTATATAAATGCCTCCATGTATTTCATATAATATACAATACAATATGTAATAATGCAAACTCAAGATATTTATGTGCTTACAGTTGAGGAAAAGAAAGTTGTTGAACCCATTATATACCATTTCCCCTGTCTTTCTATCAATAATACACATAATGCAGGTATACACTGTTTGAATGCTCACTTTTGAAGTCTTGTTTTCTGTCTTTAGTTCCTCATCAGAAGTCGAAGAACCTGTTCTCAGCTTCCTAGATATTTTCCGAGTTACATGGAAAACAAGTACAGTGCTGTATAAGACAAGCTCACTTAAGCTTTCGCTGTGGTGGGGCAAGGATTAGAGAAACTCATTTGCATTTTTGAAAATTACATTTTCACATTTTCCTGTGGCATGAATCTGAAGTGACATGTTGTTATCACACTTCTGAAAGCATGGTCACAAAAATATGTCTATGAGAAACTGAGATAAATAAAATGACCACACATACATAACTACAATTCAAAATATACACAAGTCAATTCTTTTGAGTTTATGACTTCCTGTTGGAGAATCATATTAAATTTGTAACTGTCATATTGATGTTAGCTCTGATCAGCACACGTGATACATTTGTTCATTCGTCCTCACATGTTAGATAGCTTATTTTTATAGTCTTTATTGATGGTATTGAGTCTTCTGCCACACTCTACTTGAAAAAAATTGAAAATATTGAACTTGATTTTGCCTAATCCACTTGAAGATGGAGGGCACTATTTCACTTCGTGAAATTGGATATAACATTTTATTTTCTGCAGTGATCATTTTCTTCTTCAAATCAGATTCCATCACAAAAGCAGAACAGGATTGGAGTGAAAGATGCTGTTGGGACAGGCTGGGTTAAAAATCTCTGCTTTGCTTTAGACTATTATCCTTATGATACATTTATCTAGCTTCATGTCCCAGGACCTCATATGAGAAAGAAATCTCTGTCCCATAGCAGGATGAAGAATTAAAAGAAGTAAATCATATAAAACATTGAAATGTTTAACTTTTATTGAATTTAACACATTAAATAGTTAAGAACAGGATTAAGAACAATGTTGCTAAATAATATTCCTTAGAGGATGGAACCAGGGACTCTTATTTCTGTCAGTAGAAACCACTTTCAAAATGTAACATTTTTTAGTTTCAACTTTATCATTATTATTAGTGTGTGTGCTCATGTGTATGTTTACATGCATATTTAAAATTTTGAGAACAATTTTGTGAAGATGATTCTGTCCTTCTACCCTTATATGAATTTTGGAGACTGAATACATGTCATCAAGTTCTTTTATTTCTTTATTTTTGCTTTGTTTTTTGTTTTGCTTTTGAGACAGGCTTTCGCTATATAGCCCTGGCTGTTCTGAAATTCACTATGGAGACCAGGCTGGCTGCAAACCTGGAGATCCTCCTGCCTCTGCCTCCCAAGTGCTGGGATTAAAGGTGTGTGCCATGACCACCTGGCAAGTTCTTTTTCTTAATTGTTTTCCATATGTATATATCATGCTGGTGATCTTAGGGTTGACCACTTGGGTCTTAGTAAAAACTCAGGAGTTTGAACCTGCAGAAAGCTGATTGTCCTCACTGAACCACCTTCTCTCAGTAACAACTGATGGCTTGGAGCACTTCTTTTAGGGAAAGAGACTTGTGAAATTTCCTCAATTCATATTGGCTTGTTGACTGTTGTGATCATTATTCACGCCATATGTGGGCAACCCTATTGTGATATCATGGGTTCAGCCTTCCTGTCATGTCTAGAAGACACTACCTGACAGAAGATGTTCTCTTTCTGTTTCTTACCCCTTTCTACCCCCGCTGCCACGATGTTCCCTTGAGACTTACTTGTAGGGTTATATGGTATATATACCCGTTGGGACTTGGCATCCACATGGTCATTTATTCTCTGCAGCTTTTTATATAATTATATACATATATTCATAATCACTTTACCATATGAAAATGCAATATTGGAGGTATCTAACTTTATAAAGACAAAAGTTTGCTTAGATAACAATTCAGGAATTCCAATTCAAAAACCAGCCAAGTTCTTCGGGACTCTCCTGAAGGTGGTTGACAGTAGCACAGCGTGGCAAGAGGACACGACACTGGAAGGGCTTTTATCAGCCAAACAAGGCTGGCAGCACTTGGTCCAACAGCCCAGATAACATGACAAATCCCTAGAGACCTAAGGGCTTACCATCAATGTCTACTCCCTCAAGTTCTGTCTACCTTCTTGCTCTGGAAAGCAAGATTTAATCTCAGTGGATTTCAGAGGTAATGGAGGGACTAGGCAAGGAGAAAGGGAAAGAAAGGGGCCATTTGAAGCCATTGGCTTCCTGGGCTCTATGTGGGGAACACACACATATAGGCCAGATTGTCCTCAGGCATAAATGTCAGTCACAGCCTTCCAGACAGAGACCACAGATGCCTCCTTTTGACACATATGAGTACCAGCATGGTGACATCATGTGACACAAATCTCAGCATTGATGGCCATTAATTCCCTTTACAAATGGTTTGGCCTGTGGTTGATAACCCCCTTTGATGTAAATATCTGGTGCTTGCCTTACACAGGAGAAGTCAGCCAATGGTATCTGGTGAGAAGGAGAACATCGAGTTTCCCAACTAAAAGAGAACATACTGAAGACACGCTGAGAAAACACATCAGTAACTACACCGTTACTGAGACATTCATTTTTACCCCAAAGATGCTGAGATGCAATTGCTTTGAGACCTTGTCCTAGCTAGTATTTTTATTGTTATGATAGACCACAATGAAAAGCAACCTGGAGAGGAAAGGGTTTATTTTACCTTATAGATTGTATAGTCCATCAAGTCAGGACAGGAACATGAAAGCAAAAATTGATGCAGAATCTGTGAAGGAATGCTGCTTACCTCTTGGCTTGTTCATCTTGATTACTTACAGCACCCAGGGCAGCCTGCCCAAGGGTGGCACTGCCCTCGGCAGCCTGGGCACTCCTTTATCTATCATTAATCAAGAATGTGCACCACAGACTTGCCATAGGAAAATCTGAGGTTCCTTCTTCCAAAATAACTCTCGCTTGTGTCAAGAAGATATGAACCAGCCAGCATGGACCTGCAGTGCTAAGCTGCCTACTTGGTGATTTCTAACTGAGAATTCGACCTCTCCCACCTCCCCAGTGGAGTTTTTTGCAGCCTGACCTTAATGACTCTAACTCAGAAATTAACTTTTTCTGTTTTCCCTCTTTACAGCTCTGTTTACAGATACCAGACAATACCTTGAAACTGATTGGGCTGATCTCCAAGAGCCCTTGTGCTCTCTGAACTTCTTCCAAATATAAGGCAGACGTTCCTTGCAAACTTCTATTATTGAGCCTACCTGATTTGCTATCTGTTTGATTATATTGGATTCCACAATGTCACTTTATGCAAGCATGTAACACACTCCCTGCATAGTTCCCACACATTGTTGCTCTCCCTTTTTCTTTGCTCCTCATTAGTTCTCTTTGTTTCCCCAGATAGTTTGCTTCCACTTTCAGATCAGCTAAACATCTGTGATGTGTGCATCCAGATGAAATCTATGATCCCCAAATGAGCAGCACCATGATAGAATGTCTTTCTGAAACTGACTTAATTAATTTAATATGATTATCTCTAGTTGTATCCATTTCTCAGGAAATAACATAATTTTATTCTTCTTTGTGGATGAAAAAAATCCATTGTGTATAAAATAAATCCCCTTTGTCCCATGCTCTGTTCATGGACACCTAAGGTGGTTCCATCCCTTAGCTGTTGTAAACAGTGATGTGATAGACATTGGCATGCACTATCCCTGTGACAGGTTGGCTTAGGTTGGTGTCACTGCATCATGGGGGAGATAAGTTTTGGTTTTTGAGGAACCTTCACACTGATTTTCAAAGTGGCTTGACCACTTCACAAAGCCAAAGTCTGCCTGTGTTTCTGCATCCTTGCCAGCATCTGTATGTGTTTTTGGCTAAGTACTTCCCAGACCGGGTTGGATGGAATCTCAATGTAGTTTTTACCTGCAGTCCTCAGATAGATGGTGATACTGAACATTTTTGCAGCTTGCCTGCTTTTTTCACTTTGAACTCAGAAATCATATCCTTTTCCTTGTGTCTTTCCATTCCCTCCTCCTCACAGCTGCCAACATTGACAGAGTGGTGACCCTGTTGTTTTTCCTTTAGGCTCTCCTAAAATTGTCCTTGAGTTTCTTTCCAAGTCTGTTTTTAAATCCTTTCATCTATAAGATTAAGAACTTGCAAAAGAAATCATGTCCTGTTATGTTAAGTGGAAATCGGGACCCATTTGAACCATGGCATTTATTCTCCGTTAACTACTATTTCAATGAGGTGTTTACTAAAATCATTTTCCTTGTAAGAACACCACTATTCACAGTAAAAGGTACTTCCTTAGTTGTGTGGTAAAGTAATTATAAATTGGATAGGATAATAACCATATTTAGTTAATTTTTACACACTTTAAAAATATTTCCAAAGTCAATTCCTTAGAAATTTTATGAACTTCCATTGCTTAAATAAAAGCAGACTAAGATCAGTATCTATAGTATCTATATGTATCTATGTGAAGGCAATTTCACAGAGTGCTTCCAGAGAAAGAGACTTTATTCTCTAAAACGTACCTGAGACACAAGCAGTCCAGGGAACAGAGGAGACCCATCTTCACAGCCTGAGACACAAGCAATCCAGGGACCAGAGGAGACCCATATTCACAGCCTGGCTTTACCTGCAGTAGTAGCTTAGTGGGAGTTCTAGCAGGCATTATTGTCTGTAGGCCAGGTTGACTTGTTATTTTTTAAATGGATTTTGAATGCATATTTAATTGTAAATATTTTTCTTTGTGGAGGAAGCACTTAAGAAAATGGATTATACAAATGTTTTTACTGGATGGATCAACATTTATACCAATTCATAAACTTCAGGAAGCAATAATATACCCTTTAAGTATCACGGATTACCACGATTGTGTGTTGTTTTCTGGGGAGACATGAGAAATATCTATGCACCTGGGAAAAGGCAGAGAGAGAGAGAGAGAGAGAGAGAGAGAGAGAGAGAGAGAGAGAGAGAGAGAGAGAAGAAGAAGAAGAAGAAGAAGAAGAAGAAGAAGAAGAAGAAGAAGAAGAAGAAGAAGAAGAAGAAGAAAGAAAGAAAGAAAGAAAGAAAGAAAGAAAGAAAGAAAGAAAGAAAGAAAGAAAGAAAGAAAGAGAGAAAGAGAGAAAGAGAGAAAGAGAGAAAGAGAGAAAGAGAGAAAGAGAGAAAGAAAGAAAGAAAACCCACTTCCATCAATAAACAAGCTTCACCTAAGTTGAGAGTAGTGAACCAGTGAGTTTATAGGCATTATTTACAGGAGCATGAACAATTGAAAGATAGTCGTAGTACTGAGAAGTCCATCCTAACATGGGTGGAGACTCACAAGAGCTGATCCCTGGGACTCCTTTGTTAACTTCAGACAACTAAGCTGTCTAGAGAATGTCTTCTTCCCCTGCAGTTGTAGTGCTCATACAACCTTCTGGTAAGTTCTTGGGGTTTTCTGGGTCCTGCATGCTGTTTTTACTTTCTAAGACAAAAGTTTCACTGGCTTCCTGAGTCATATGAGACTCCTCCCTTCTTCCAGGAGGAGGTAACTCAATTCAGATAAAATAGATATGTAGCAGGAAATAATGCATGTACCATAAGAACAAATTCACTTAAATATGACATAGAAACTTCATGCAAGGCATCAGCAATCTGTAATGATAGGTGTTCTGAACCTGTGAGCACATAGTATAACTAAAAAAATAATTTAAGACCATTGCAGTAATTAAATGAATGAAACAGAAGTGTTGGGAGCCAGACTGATCACAGCTTTCTCAGGGGCCCTGTGAAACGACAGTGGGAACACTAGTTCTGTGTCCTTGACCAGACTTGTCAGTGTGATGTCTGGGGCTGTGGCTAGGGTCTAAAAGGAGTTAAGGTTTTGTTTGCTGGACATCAAACTTTTTCATTCAATAGATACTGGAGTTACCAGGCCAAGGCTGCTGAGCACTCGCTCTGTCTGACATGCTTGAGATATCCCACTTTTCCTTTATGCAACACTGCTTGATTAGCTTCCTGCTGACCCTATCCCATTCCATGATAGCGTTCTGTTGGCTTTGTCCCATTTCCCCCCTGCAAACTGTGTAGAAGATGCTGTACTTCTAAATAAACTTTCTTGGCATAAGACGTAGCTTGTGCCAGACCTCCTGACCCTGCCTTTGTCTTATTTATTTTTTCTCATCTCTTGGTTCTCTCTCAGGAACCTGTCTCTGAAGAACAACCTGCTGATCCAGATCAAAGTGGAAAATCTAAAACTGCAGAAGTCACTCATAGAATCAGTTAAATAAATATCTTGATCATGAAAACTTCTTGTCTCTAGTCAAATTCATTGACACATAATGAGAAGAAATTGATAAGTTGTGTCTATTTTAGGAATAAAAAATAAAGTTCTGAAAGTCTAAGAAAAATAATGATATGATTCATTTATTCTAATTTATGTTATCTCAATGTATAGATGAAAGTTACTGAACTTACCAAAATTTTCAATCAGAAGACCTCTTAACATGGTAAAACTAAATTAATCAGTGCTTATATAGAAACACAGGTGTAGGCTGAAGTGCTAAATGGCCTTGCTAATAAAAACCCCAGAGCCAGGTATTGGGGTGAAAAACTGAGATCAGAAAAGCAGAAAGAAGTTAGCCATGTTCTTACCACTTAGAGATCCTCTGCCAAAGAGACCTACTTCCTGTATATCCATGCCTATATGCTTTTCTGTTCTGCATTTCACTTCCTCTCTCTGCCCAGCTACATCACTACCTTTTTCTGCCAAGCTCTGTCACTTCCTATCTGTCTGTACAGACCTCCAGACATTTATGGTTAGTGTTGGAATTCAAGGCATGTGTCACCACTCCTGACTCTGTTCCCAGGGTTGCCTTGAACTCACAGAGATCCAGACAGATTTCTGCCTCCTGAGTGATACGATTAAAAGTGTGTACTACCATTGCCTGCCTTCTATGTTTAATATATAGTTGTTGGCTTTTTCCTCTGATCCTCAGATAAACTTTATTGGGGGACACAGATAAAATATCACCACATATCCCCTTTTTGTTTAATAGAAAAATAAAAAATTATAACTAAGATAAACTACATATAAGTACAATAACTATATACAATATATGCAATCAATAAATACATCAACAATGTCTAGTCCATTTGCATTTGACAAATTCAGAGAAAATATTCCATTATCTATCCTATTTTGATGAGTCCAAAATGTACCTAATTTTCTTTACTATCCTAACTCATATTACCAACTGATAACTATCTTTTGATGTCTTTCAAACATCTACACTTTTCACCTCTTACTGAGTTTCTTCTCTGAAACTGTTAACGAGGAAAATTGTAACTACAACTATCTAATCTTCAACTCCCTCAGAGACCCAAGAAAGAATAAATATTACCTAGTAAAACAGGAAGTGCAAACAAGTGACTTCCAAAAAAAATATGAGTTATGACAGAAACAGCCAACTGCCAGGACAGTCACCCAAGGTTTCTCTGCAATTTTGGGGCATCATCTTCGGCCTACAGATGTAGCATATCTGACAGATTCATTTGTGAAGCAGTATTTTCTAAAAAGCCTTCCTGCCTTGTCTCAGCAAGGATGGGCAGTCCTTTGTTTTTTTGTTCTGCTTGTCCATTTTGGACAGCATACAGTCAGGAGTCAATGTGAGGGCTGTTTCTTGCCCAGTGGCTAACTTTTGCCACAATGAAAGTAAACTTCATAAGGAGTTTCTTCAATGCCCATCATTTTCTCTGAAGTAGATTGGTGCTGTCAGGAGCAGACATGTCTCATAGTCATAAAAAGAAAAAAAATCTATGCTATTAAAACATCTTAAATGCCATATTCTGTAGCTTTCTAAAGGGTTTGAAGATGACCTGTCTTTCTAAAATATATTTGTTCTTAACCTTGCAAACATACCTAACATGACTACAAGTTCAATTGTAATGACTAACTACTAATTTTCATTTCTTTATATCCTAATAGTTTGTAATAATAACTTCCAAGTATTAGCAAATTGAATTACATTGTTAAATGAACTGTATAGGCACAATACCTGGAACAAATTAGAAATATATGTAAATATATTCTAACAAATCAACTTCAAATTGTTATCAATATACATAATTTGTATACAATATTTAAAAGTCCAATCCAATATAAAATATTTAAAACCAGCAGTTGCCTTTTAAAAGTAGATTCAATAATCTACCTTTTTATCTATATTATATCAATATCCTTTCTTTTTTTCATAGTAGATTCAATAATCTACTTTTTATCTTATCATTTCTATATCTTCCCTTTTTTCTTTTCAGAGTAGATTCAATAATCTAACCTTTTATTCTATTATTTCTTTATCTCCTTTTTTTCCAGAGTGGATTCAATAATATACCTTTTATCTATATCTTCTTTTTTCTTTTTCTTTTTTTTAAACAAGAACCCTAAATCTAATCTCCTTTGTTTAGCCTTTTTTTCCTGACCATTAAAAATTAACAACTTGTAACCAACCTTTGTAAACAATAACAATATCCACAACTCATTAAAAGACCAAAACCCACCCACCCCACCTCCTGGGAATGTGGGCATCATGTTCTTAAAATTACTTTCTGCTGTCTAGGGGTGAAGGTATCTTTAGAGAATTCTGAAAAGAAATTTTTTGGGTTAATTATCAAGTCCTGGGTGAGGTAGCTGTACCATTTGTCCAGTCTCTGAATTATGTGAAAGTGCAGGGCTTGTCTCAAGTCCTTGCTCAAGTAGTCTGTGAGGCTGGATCATCTCAGCTAGCCATCTTGAAATTGCCTGAGCAGTTTGTAGTCCAAAGACAATCTTTGGATGGTGTTTGTCAACTTGGTGGTTTTATTATCATCTCTATGAAGTCATCATTGTAGGGACCCATCATCTTTCTGGAGACTTCAAATTTGCTGTTAGGCATGGACATAATTCCTTGCAGAAAATGAATACAGATTAAAACATGAAAACATATACAGGCAGCTAGATGAAGCCTTTTTTCCCATAATTAATTAGTATTCTATATGACCATTGATATCATAACAAAAATTTAAAATATATGTATAATAATCTTACAAATTTTGATATAAAATTCATACCTTAAGAAAAGTTTTAAAGAAACAAAATAGGACCAAAGAATTAGGAGATTAATGACAATAGAATAGTCCCTTAATTTTGAATTTCTTCTGTCCCATATCAGATGGCTCTTCTGACATGATAAAGAGATTTTGCATTTTCCTTTTAACAATCATGCTAAGATTTAGAGACGGAGAGAGCCATTCTCCAACTCCAAAGCCAGCTTTAATTTTTAATTGAACTGGGACTACATACAGATCATTTGTGTGAAGTGTCTGTACAGAAGAGCAGAAACAAAGATTAAGGAAGACTTATGAGAGTTCTATCATGACAGTTAGGGGATCACCAGAATAGGTAAGTTCAGGCACTCTCTCAACCATTGCCAGTAGTCTATAGTGGAGGTATCTCTGTGGATTTCTGGGGACCTCTCTAGCACTCTGCTTCTTCCTATTCCCATGGGGTCTTCATTTATCATGGTATCTCTTTCCTTGTTCTCCCACTCTGTTCCTGATCCAGCTGGGACTTCCTGTTCCCCTAAGCTCTCTTTCCCCCAACCCTTGCCCTCCATTACCCCCCAAAAACACACCCAGTTTGCTCATGTAGATCTCATCCATTTCTCTGTCATTGGGTGATCCCTGTGTCTTTCTTGGGGTTCTCTTTACTAGGTAGCTTCCCTGGAGTTTGAGTTTCAGTCTGTTTATCCATTGCTTTACATCTAGTATCCACTTATGACTGAGTACATACCATGTTTGTCTTTCTGAGTCTGGGTTACCTCACTCAGGATGATATTTTCTAGTTTCCTCCATTTGCCTGCAAACCTCATGATGTCATTGATTTTCTCTGCTGAGTAGTACTCCATTGTGTATATGTATCACATTTTATTTATTGATTCTTCAGTTGAAGGGCATCTAGGTTGTTTCCAGGTTCTGGTTATTACAAATAATGCTGCTATGAACATAGTTGAGTACGTGTCCTTGTGGTATGATTGAGCATTCTTTGGGTATATGCCCATGAGTGTTATAGTTGGGTCTTGAGGAAGGTTGATTCCCAAATTTCTAAGAAAGTACCATATTGATTTCCAAAGTGGCTGTACAAGTTTGCATTCTGACCAACAGTGTAGGAGTGTTCCCCTTGCTCCACATCCTCTCCAACAGACTGGTGGAAGCAGATGCAGAGATCCATAGTCAAACCCCAGGTGGAACTCCAGGAGTCCAATCAATGAAAGAGAGGAGAAATTATATGAGCAAGAGATATTGATACCATGACTGGAGAAAGCATAGAGACAAATAGCCAAACTAGCGGAAACAGATGAACTGTGAACCAATAGCTGAGGAGTCCCCATGGAACTGGATCAGACTCTCTGGATAAGTGAGACAGTTGATGAGCTTGAATTGTTTAGGAGGCCCCCAGGAAGTGGTACCGCGACCTGTCCTTGGTGCATGAGCTGGTTTTTTGGAACATAGGGCCAATGTTGAGACACTTTGGTCAGCCTTGGTGAAGGAGGAGGGGACTGGACTTGCCTCAACTGAATCTACCAGGCTGGGCTGAATCCCCAGCCTTGGAGGAGGTGGGAATGGGGGGTTAATTGTGGGGGAAATCTTGAGGGTGGGAGAAGGGAGGACAAGGGGATCCATGGCTGATATGTAAAATTAAATTAATTATAAAATAAAAATATTTATTAAAAAAGGAAGACTTATGAAATTCTGTACGTGATATACCAGTAGGCCAATTACTCTTTTTTTCTTGGGACATTTTTTCTGAGTGATATTTCTTTTTCTTCAGATATCTCATTTGTCCAGTGGCCTTCAGATTCCTTAGCTTCATTCTCCTGAAAGACAAAAACAAAAACCATCCCCAAGCCTAACTTTGGGGAGGTTTCCTTTTGGCAAGTTATATCTAATTAAGTGAAAAGCATTTGTTAGTGGTATAAGTCAATTTAAATTGGGTGATCATGCTGTTCAAATGTTCAAATTGAACCTTTATCAATTTTAATGATATCCATACTTTTTCTTCCCTTGTAGAAATAAAAGCAAAACCTTGCCCCCAATGTAACACATATCCTGGTTTCTATTATGAGGTCAGTATATCTTTAAAGTATATAAGCTGATTTAACTCTGTAGTTTTTCCTATTATCCAATGTCTCTCCACAGCTGTTGTTCCTTTCTCATTAATATTGAGAAAATTAAAAGTTAATAGAGCATTATGTAATCTGTTTCTGTATAGCTGAAAGTTTTCCTATGTCCTGCCCAGTCATCAGCCTCTGAGACCCAAATAAACACACATATTATTATTTTAATATATTAATTAAATATGAAAATAAAGATATATTAATTACAAACTGTATGGCCTAATGGTTCAGGCTTCTCGCTAGCTAGCTCTTACATCTTAAATTAACCAGTTTTTATAAATCTATACTTTGCCACATGGCTCGTGGTTTACCATTACCTTTACATCTTGCTTCTCCTAGTGGCGACTAGCAGTGTCCTCTCTTCTCCCTTTCTCCTTCCTCTCTCTCTAGTTAAAATGTCCCGCCTAACCTTATTGTGTCTCACCATTGGCCAAACAGATTTATTTATCAACCAATTAGAGCAACACATATTCACAGCATACAGAATGGCATCACCCATCATTTCTAGGGGTTTTTGTTACTCCTTTCTGTGTATTTAGCATATTCTTTAGCATTCGATTTGATCTTTCTATGACTGCTTGACCTGTAGGATTATGTGGTATACCTGTAATGTGCTTTGTATTGTAATAAGTAAAAAACTGTTTCATTTTACCAGAGACATATGCTGGAGCATTGTCAATTTTAATTTGTGCACGTATACCCATGATAACCATAACTTCTAGCAAATGTGTGATTACCGAATCAGCTTTTTCAGAACTCAGAGCAGTTGCCCATTGAAATCCTGAATAGGTATTAATGGTGTGGTGTACATATTTCAGTTTTCCAAATATGTAGATTAATGTGAATAATAGAATAATAAGAGTTGTAATAATAAAACAGACTTTATTCTCAAGCAGAGTAACAGAATGTTCCTTGTGAGTGAAGGCTAAATTACACATTCTGTGCATTTGTTTGTGTTCTGTGTGTTAATTATGACATTACAATCTCAGATGTAAATAGAAATTAAAGACAATATTTTTCCTTGAATATATGATTGATACCTAATGTTAAGTATAGAGTTCCTTTATTTTGAAGTACCATCTAGTCTGTTTCATAGCCTTCTTGAGTGAAATTTCCTGAGCTTGTCCACACTGTCCATCTAGCCTGTCAGTCTATACACTATAACCTGCTGGATTCTATCACGTTATTGTGCTTCTCATAGTTCACTAGTTTTTATTATTTCTTTTCTTAAAATAAGGAGTATATTTTTCTCCCTCTGATGATGAGCTGTTGAAAGCTAATATGAACCTGAAATCTCCGCATGTGGATTTTGTTTTCCAGGCAAGAAGAATGGTTATGGCCCATTTTTAAGTCTTCAGGAACATGAGAATGTCATTGTCTATGAGAGCTGATGGGAGTATTTTAGATTTTTCTCCTAGTAAACAACTCTGGGAATTTATCTCTTCATAGAATTCTGTCTGACTAAATCATCAATTATTTGGAAATATTTCCTCATCTGATCAATGATCAGAATCAATACAGATTTTGCCTTCAATGAGTCTAACACTTTATAGAAATCTTGACTTTGGCCTTGAATAGGACAAAAAGGATATAGGCAGTGTTCAAATAAGCTACAGCATGTCGAATAAGGGGAACTTAGAAATCCCCAAAATATCATTTAGGAGAAGATAAACGACAATTCAATTGGCATAGCAATTTCCTGCTTACTGTGTAATTGGTAGTATTGTGGCACAAAAATGAAAACCAGTGTTCCTTTGTCCAGGATTGGGGGTGACAGTGATGAAGGAAGATTGGAGAAAATTCTGTGGACTATTAGAAATACCTGCTGCATCCATAATAGATGCTGTTGGAGATGTGCACAATTTTCAGCTTTGTGGTGGACATTGTGTGCTGATATCAACATATATCTTCAAGATTTTTTGGCTACTCAGAAAATTCTGCTTATGCATTTCACAGTACAAAAAAACAGTAATAATCATTTTCCACTTCAAACAACTTTATTATTGCCCACTTCATTTTTCAGCTTTATTTTGCTAACAGAAAACAACCGTTTACACAAAGGTGGTTGTACCTGTGGGAACCAGGTAGAATTCCCACAGAAGGACTTCATCCACGCTGCTTTAGATGGCAAAGAACCAGCTGACTGATAAAAACACCCAGTGGATTTTGAAGTGCACATGTTTTGTTCATATTTGGTCAAGTGCACATGCTTGTGTTCTTTCTAAATGCTCTGCATGGCATTGAGGACCTGGCAGAAGGGACTACACAGCACAGAATTCAGAATAGAGCCTTGACCTAAGAGAACAGAGTAGAATAATGTGTCAAGAAGCAAGGAAACACCGACTATAATGGTAGTAAAAAAAATGATAAAATGTCACTAAGTTCTAAAAAGACACAAATAAGCTAAAGCTGTGTAAAATCCTTGCAGAAAAAAAAAACTGTTTCCTATAATCTAACATTTCCTTTAGAACTGGCATTTAAAATATTTTCTTTGTCAAAAAAAAAATCGTACAACAGACATTATCATCTTAGTGGTCTGTACACAGTCCTCTTCAGTGATGTCAAGGGCATTCACATTGATTTGAAACTAATATCCACATTTTTAGACTTTGAAAACTGGCAAGCTGTATTTGTTAAACATAGCTTTGTATTTCTCTCTCCACCCCTGATATCAAGAATGGAGTATGAAGAAAATTTAATTTATGGCAACAAGACAGAATTTTATTTTATTACAAAAATGATAACACTTTTATCCATGGCTCTTAATATTGACAATACAAGATTCCAATTAGACAAAGTTCCTAGAAAAGATGAGGTATGGAGTTTGTGTGTAATGGAATATACCTCAAGCAACAAGGGAACACTGTTTAAAGATCATGGCCTGAATGTTTTATATTCAAACATCAATAGCAATCTTGTATATCAACGCTATGGTAAATAACTTTAAAGCTGTTTATAGAACCATGTCAAATCCACTAAGAAATAGTTATCATGTTGTACTAAGGCATTTTGAGGCCAAAATCTATTCTTTCCTAGTTTGCCTATAACACACAAGCAATGCACACAACTCACTTTTTTTTTGTTCTTGTTACTTAAAGCTTTTTTTCACCTAAATATTGTCTACTTTTTCTATTCTCCTCCCCACATTACCTTGAATATTAATTTTCTCACTATCCCCTACTGAGTATATTGACCTGGCATTTAAAGTCTTAATTGTGTCAAACACATTTAAACCCTCACTCTTTCTAACAGTCCATGATATTATGGGTATATATCATCGTGTGATGTCAAGTTCCACACTTTCTCCTCTTGGAAAGCTGAACTCTAGTCTCACCAAACACAATATCCTGATTTTGTACTGCCCCCAACCCAGGCAACTACTATTTGCTTTGTATTTCCATAAATTTGACTTTTACCACTATCTTTGACATTGGCTTCTACCATGTACATGAAGTATTTAGGATTTACTCAAGCCGTGATGAGAAGATCTTCTTCCTTCTTGATGCCGAATATCATTCTTTTGTACATGCCTTTCACAATTTTTATTTTTAAACCATTAATATACACTTGGCTTGATTCCAAATTTTTACTATTGAAAACACAACTATTATGAATTTAGCATATATTTGAAAGATCTTGCATTCAATTTTTAAAGGAAATTCCTCATACTTTCCAGGGATCACAGCATTTGCAATCCTTGTATGTAAGAATACATAATAATAAGACAACAGATACCAAATTTGTGGAAGCAACACTTTGTACACAGTCAAATACTTAACTTGGGTTGCTTTGCAATTAACCCATGTTTGTCATTCTTAGTTTTATAGTGAAATTAACATTAAACTAGTTTAAAACTAAAGCAACCCAAATCCTCAGGACAGACCTGCCTGGTATTTGCCTTTGTCTTGTGAATGATAGATGCTACTCCCTGTCTGCACACTGTGCAAATGGTGATGTTTCAGCCTCATTCTTTTCTTGTTAAACCCTAATGAGAAAGATAAAGTGTGCTCTCAATGTTTTTTTCTGAATGATAGTTAAGATTATTTAATTCTGAAAATGAAAATGATACCATTTTCTTCTTTTTTACAATATGGAAATCCATTAACCATAGGAATCAAAGCATCGATCAAAGCTTGCACATATATTATTATAACCCTCCATTTTCATGTGACATAGATAAGCTTATACAATGCTCTTCAACAGCCCTTCTTATAACTTGACTTCAATAAGAAGGGCATTTGTTTCAAACTTGTAGTAGGTGATTATGTTTGTGATAACATTTGTTAAACAAGTCTAATAAAATTACTTAATGCTATCTGAGTTCACATTTTTAGGTAGTATTTGCCTCTTGCATACCAAGAATCAAGTGGCATTCTCTGTGTTTGTATTTTAACTTATTTAAAATATTTATTTGTCTCCCTTCCTCCTGTTTATTTTTTTGCTAAAGTTAGCAAAGAAAGGGGGAAAAAGATGTTCATTTCTTTCCCAAATGTTATTTTTAGAAATCAGCAAGTTATTATCTTTGAATTGGGGCAGAACAGAACAACAAGCTCTTATATTTTTGGAGATAAATCACAAATGTGTCAATCATATGATAAACATAATTATGTAATTATTCTACCATTATTATGAAGAATATTTTGTCTTTAATTGGCATGAGATTATCTCTAGAGGCTTTGTGGGAGAAAAAGTTCAATCCTTGTATAGAGTATGGAAATAAAATGGGGGTCCCAGTTAGTCATCAAAAAGGATGGGTTGTTGTGCAAAAGAGGAGGGGATTTTTTTCTACCTTAGGAATACATATGTTTTTAGATCAAAACAAAATGAAAATTTATCCTAGGTAATGGCAAATAGTGTTAAGTGTGTCTAAATCACAGTAGGAGCCAATAGGCACTATCATAACCTTGTGGTGTGACACACTAGAGTGACAGCTTTGGAAAGAGTTTAGCAGTCTACTCATGTTGACCATTCATGAGTCATGGAAACTACATTCATACTTTACAAATATCCAACGCTTTCAATCTAAAGAATAGGTGGTTTATATAATATTTAAGACCTTGCTGGGTTCATATATACACAAAAGTTGTTATTCACATGCACTGTGAGGTATGTGAGCTAGGTGTCATAGTGCAAGTTTCTAATCTCAGCACTGGGAGGATGAAATAGGAACAGTATCCAAACTTTGAGCACAACTGGGTTTATAAAGTGAGACTATTATCTCAAGTAAATAAATAAAAACTAAAGATGCTTAAGGTGAGTCAAAATAAAGAAGGGGATATATACCGATGAAAGGGTCAGCCAAAGAAGTGAATTTGTACAATGACAAGCATGTCCACTCCTAGCACTGTTTATTCAATCCCTACCACTCTCCAAGTTTCAGCTATTTCCAGATTTGCTCAAAAGTGTAAAACAATAGACCTCTCCTTGAGACTCAAGGACTGTTGCTTTCAGTTGTGAGACACTGTGAATTAAAAGATACACATTTCTAAGAGTCTATGGCAGGTTATTGATACGGAAAAAACATTCTTATTCTAAAAGGAAGAAATAAAAATGTAAAAGGAAGTAATTGGCCCAGAGAAAACTGACACCCAGCAGGGCAGACATGACACCCTAATCTCTTAGTTTGGAATTGTTTTACTTCAGAAAAGAGACTTACTGGACACCAGGGGCAGCCTGACCCTATGCCTTTGCTGTTGGGCACTCACATAGCTCCTCCATAGTGTGGAAACCTAGGATTTGTGGCTTTTGAAGGCTGGAATGCTATGCTACTGCCCACTGTAACTCTATCCTCAGCTTCACAAGGTGACATTGTCTGCAAGGACTCCATCATGTGACTGATGTCTGTTGGTTTTCTCTGGCTTCACTTTGAAGTCAAAGTGAAAGTCCCCTTCACCTCACAACTCTGTTATTCTGTGTCCCTAAAAACTCAGTGTCACATGGGTTTCATTAGGGCACTAGGGTGAGCTGTGCCTGTGACCGCTAGAACCCTGGAGCAGACACAGGACTTGTAGACAACTCAATGAAAAGAATTGATTTTTGAAGCTTCCTAGTCTGTGAGCCCATGGAATATGTCCGTGGGTTCTAAGAATGAGTTTTGTTCTTGCAAACCTCTGGGAAACTAGTGGAAGTTATAACTTTGAAGCTTTCTGAAATGCTTTAGAGCATTTTCTCTAGCTGTCTCAGTGTAAAGTGGTTGGCCTCTTATATCCACATACTTTCAATAGTAAACTGTTTATCCATATATGTGCCCCTTATCATGATTTCCTGCCCCCACTGTAATCAATATAAGCACGTTCAAGAACTTAAAAAGGGTGGATTCATTTGCTAAAATGGGTAAGGGGCATATGGGTGTCATTTCCTTCATCTGAGGAGCTTATCCATATTTATAAAAGAGAGCACTTTATGGATAGGCGCAGTCCTTGTCATCTTCAGGTTAAGGTCCTAGAGCAAGTAGGAAAGCAGATGTACTTCTGTGCATGCTTTACCTCGGGCTCATAAAGCCTGTGTGAGAAGGGCAATGTCAGACAGCAATGCTTCTGGTCAGCTTGCTTATGTTCTGAAGATGTCCATGAGAAATATCCCTGAGCTCCACACCTTTCTTCCAATGCTCACGTCAAAAGTAGAAAGCCACACTTTGTCCACAGCCTTCTCCAAATGCTCACATGAAAAGCAGGAACACACACTTTGGGTGGTGCAAAGACAGCAGTGTGTAGTCAAGGTCCAGGCTGTCCTGAGCTTCACAGGGTTTGCCACTTTAAGTATGCTTAGAGAAATAGCCCCTCAGAGCCAAGTTTCTATCTCAAACACCTTTTAGTGAAATTAAAAAAAGTTTGAGAAAAGATCATTATGAATAAAAAGAGTTTCAGATCAGAATTCTGGAGTCTGACACCCAAACAGAATAGCCCTGATTTTGGTGAAGTTTCCATGGTGAGATGTAGATTAGGGTATCATTTGGAAGGAAGGCATTGAATCATGAAGCAGGAAGCCAGGAGAACCAGCATGGGCAAAATCTCAGGCTATGATAATCTATGGCAAGAGATAAGGTTGCTATGAGAAATCTTCCATCCATTTTTAGGTACATCCCCAACTCAGCTAAAGAAACTCTAGTAGGCTTCATCTTGTCTTGAAAAACAATGATATCATGAACATGGGATAATTCAATAAACTTCGGAATCAAATAAACAAGTTATGTCAAAATATTTCTGAATTGTATGTGCATTAGCAATAATTTAAGAGGTGCTTAGAGGCACGGATGTGCCAAATAATATTTTGCTCAATGAAAGAAATTATATTTGATGTATTTCTACAACTCTATCCCCTGCTGCTGGTATAGCCAACATATTGTAAAGTTCATTCTGTAATGTTCACATAAAGATAGACTCAAATATCAACACATCACTATTTAGATGCTACTACCATTCAATTATGTGTGATTATATTTAAATAATATTAGAAATAATTTCATTCTGATGCCCTCTACAAATTCCATGTATCACTTAAAGTTTTCAGAGCATTTCACTAATATTGTCACCTTAAATACTAAGCTCCCCAAATATAAATCTTTGAGGGGACAATAACACTTAACCTATAGCACCCCATTAAATTATGGACAAAGGATTTGAATGGATATTTTTTCCAAAGATGATATAAAAAATGACTAACATACATATTCCCTTGTTGTATCCAGTTCTTCACTATGTCTTGCAAAGGTGTCCTGTCTTTGGCCCAATTTTCTACAAGTTATTCACTTCCTAGTCCATCTAAACCATCAGTGTTATATTTACTGTCCCCCTCCCCCAGCATTCTGCTCACTGCTGTCCAGTGACCTCCGATACAGCCCACCCAGCACTGAACATTAGAACTCACTACAAAACACAGATGTGCGCCACCATGCAAAGCCTCTTCCTCATCACTAGGATTGTAAACTGTCAGATGAGCAATGTGATATACAGAGAAACAGAGGTACATTCATGCACCACTGCGCACACGTGAAGTGTTGTGGCAACTTTGGAAAGAATCTGGTTGGTCCTCAGATAAGTTCCCACAGATGGAGCAATTCTGCTCACATATTTATGATACACATGTTCACAAGTATGTCTGTATTAATGACTAGTAGTATCCAAAATGAAGAAGCAACTAAGTATTAATCATTGAATGATGGATATGAAAATTATAGGATATTGATATAATGAGAAAGAATAGAACACAGAAATACGGATCAATCTTGAAGCCATATGACAGCATAAAAAGAGAACAAAATCTTTCATAGTGTGTGATGCCATTCACATGAAACCCCAGAATGTAGGAAATACATAGACAAAGAAAATAATTTAGTGGTTGCTTATCTAGAAGGCAATGGAAGAGTACAAAGCACAAAAGGATACCAGATTTCCTTTGGAAGTGATGAAATGTTCTAAATTCAACCACAGTAACGTTTGTCTCCACCTGTGGATATGGTAAAATTCTTTAATTATGTATTTTAAATATGTGAGTTATCTCTCAATAGAGCTAGCAAACAGGAAGTCACTGCCACTTTTGCAGCTTAGAGTGTCTGTATCCAGAGGTTTTTTTCCATGCTGCCAACTATTCCAGTTTAATTGCCAACTTAACCTCTAACAGAAAAACAAGAAAGCAAGTCCCACAAGAACAAGGCAGCAGATTGATTACAGAAAAGTATGTTTAGCAAACCCGTGATTGGTTAGAAACCATGATGTTTTGGAATGAAGCAAATAAGATGGAAACTCATCTTACACAGAGAACATTTATTCCTCACACATTTGAAATAAAACCATGACTCTCGAATTTTCCTGCTTCCTCTGAGTCATTTGTGTTTACTAGCTCTGTTGGCTTAAAACAAACAAGGTTTGACTTAAAACATCAAATGGGAGTGTGATAGGAAGAAAGCATCCTTGAGACTAGATAGAGTCAATGCAAGCTTTCATATCCTGATGTAATCAGCAATGATACAACAGCACAACAATAGCTTGGAAACAAACAGTAGTGTTTGGTATTGAATTTAATGTTATTAGAGATTATTATTTGTCAAGTGTAAAAGAAACATACTTATATATCAAACAAACATGTACATATATTCATATGCATATATACATGTAGGCATGCATGGTGAAGCATATTCAGTTACATATTAATATGTATGATTTATATATGAAATTGTACACCTGATTATGCAAATCTGGAGGGAGAAATGTGAAATGTGATTAGTGGGTATTCACATTGGAACCTGAGCCTTAAGTATAAGATATTTCATTTTTATATCTTTCTACTCTTGACCACATTTGAAAATTTCTATAATAATGTATTTTATAAAAATGTTCATGTATTGTCAATTTTAATGATATTTATAGATATATTCTTATTAGATTGGATTAGGCACATTTAAATATAGCACAATTAGTTTCAAGAGCTTGAAATGGCATTTAATACTCTAATCAGCTCATATATGTGTCTTTTAAAATGCTATTTTGAGTAAAATAATTCTTTACATAAATCCATTTTTGCATCATATGGCAGCTGCTTTTTGTATAGCTATGTGGCATGAATCAACATGGAAAAGGGACAAAATTTGGCTAGTTGTGGGCTAAAGGTGAATGTGTTTTATTATTAATTAATGAGTGCTTGCATAATTATAATTAGTCCTGTACCTTTAGTCACACTGATAGTTTTTTAATTACCCTGAAATGCTAAGTACCTGTCTAACACTACTTGATGAGTATTTTCTAACACACACTGCCACTTTACTATCATACCATTTGTGCTTCTTTGCATTACTTGTTGTGAATGAACCAGGAATACAGTTTCCTACTCTCTCCCTCTGAAGGGAGTGCCTCGATGCATTTTCCCATGCTAGATGCAAGCATCAGTCGCAGCTTTCCTGGTGATAAAGCCAGCAGAAAATCTGTTTCCAAGCCCTGGGCTGCCTAGTTGTATAAGCACCATAGTGACAGGAAACGCATCCCAACCAGAAAGCCTTCCGAATGATGACACAGAGCTGTGCGCTGGAATCAGAAAATGCTGGCAACAAGAAACCAAGTGTTTACTGTGGCTAAATCAAAGTGAAATAAAGTGCTGTCATCTGGAGCATTTAATGTAAGTCAGCATATTGGTCTTTATGTGTCTGTCCTTGTTAGGAGAGCATTTCCTTGGCAGTGGCAAAGACCTTGGGTGCCTCGGGCAATCCTTGGGATACTTCATTTCTCACTTGGTTAACCCCCTACTTTCAGAGGCAAATGGCCTTGGGAAACTAATACACTGGTCTTATCTGTTCTTCTAATATTTTGTTTGGTTTCAGCAAATTGTCTGATACTTATCATAGGAGTTAAATAACATTTTTTCCCTTGCTTTCTTCACACATCAATTTGCATTTTCTATGACAGTAGAGGTCTTTAGTTTCTGCTCAAACAGTAGTGAAAAATGCATTTTGGCTCAAAAAAGAAAGTATGTGCATTAATTAACATCAGCTGATGGACCAAATAACTGCAAAGCTGTGCAATAGTCAGACTACATAGATATTTGTTTTGTAGTCTGGGAAATCTAAGAAGCTATTTTACAGGCAGGGATGATGCCATCCAAAGAGCATATAGTCACTTAGACTGCTTCCACTGTGCTCACTGCGGCAGGTACACCAGATAGCTGCTTTTATAGTTGCTTTCAGTGGCAGAAGGAAGCTGAAGCCAGAAGATCATTTGCAAAAAATGCTTAGGAGTATTTGAATTACCTCTTCCCAAGAGTGTGCATTTAACTTTCATTTACATAACATTAGTGAAACCTTACAAGGCTTAGCTTAAGACCAAGGGGTGATGGATAATAGTCTTTGAGTAGATTCCTAACTCCTCGATAGAGCTCTGCAATTCAGAAGGTAACCAGAGGAGGGCAATGGTGGTGCACACCTTTAATCCCAGCACTCTAGAGTCAGAAGCAGGCGGAACTCTGTGAGTTCTAGGCCAGCATGGTCTAGAGAGAGAGTTCCAAGACATCCAGGGCTACACAGAGAAACTCTGTCTCAAAAACCAGAAGATAATCAAATGGCTTTGTGGTATCTTCCTATTTCTAACCCAAGATAATTTTCTCAAATTAATAATGTGTGTTGGTGTGTCCATATCTATAGATGGAGAACATCAATTTTTGAGCAAAGAGTATATGTTTTCTGTGACTCATTTGACATAAACTGGAAAAAACACCAATATTTTTTCTTAAGAGGATAATGATTAGTTTCAGGGAGAGAACATTCAGGATGAGGCTTGAAAGGGGACATCTTCAGTTTTGACAATACTCCTTTTAGAAAAAAAACTCAAGGTAATGATTAAATGAGTTATATCTTTAATATATAATATAATTGACCAACATATTTTATTTTAAAATTAAAGTACTTTCTTATAAATAAAAAATTATTAGATATATTAATACTAATTAGGAAAACAAAATATACTATAGGTAAAATATTTGGTTGCAACATTATAAGACTCCAGCTGTTCACCTAAAGGCACCTATGGAAAAATTTATAGCTGAGTGGAAATATAATTTAAATAGGTGGCAGAGAACATTCTAACCCAGAATATAGCTAAGAGGGTAATTAATTACTTCTGATAAGCAATATATTTTGAAAGAACACAGAAAACTAGTAAAATAGAATGAGAGAAACAAAATGACTTTAATACATGCTGAGCCTTGGCTTCATGGTGCCACTAAAGGATGAATAGTGTCAAATGAAAACATACAAGTAATGGAAATGATGAGGCTGGTGAATGTTGCAACACTACCTCAACCTACCCACATGTATTTCTCAAAAAAATAAATAAATAAATAAAATGCAATTGCTTTCTATCATTGGGAAATGCTTGGAAATCTTAAACTGTACACATTGGTGTATACAGCACAGGAAACCACAGCCATTATACCCAGTGACAAAATATGATTTGCAGCTTATCAATTCTAAGTACATATTACAGAGGCAAACCATTATAATAAAAACAATCAGGAAAGAGCTCAAAATTACTTTCTTTAAACAAGAAAGTTCAATGAAATTCACACAGAGTTATAAAGTTAAGTGATTTATCATTTTTAAATTTCATACTGTTTCGAAATATGTAAGTCATATCTGCCTCTAGAGGAGAAAAAAATGACTGCAGATTGAAGGTCCTTATCTTACTTGGGACTATAAGCTTTTTATATTTTTGAGTGTTTGAATATGCATACAAGGTTTTCTGTGACTGGGCAGGACCTACACCTGAAATGCATTGTTACTTCATATTCATTATGAAACTAATCTATAAGTGTCAATCAAATCAACTGGCTGGTATTGACTCCAACCTGTCAGCCTCACTGGCTTGCACATTACCTGTGTAGTTCACTGATACAGAGATTGAAATCACACACAACAACCAGTTTCATATATGTTGCAGCTGTTCGTTAGTTCCTAGTATCTAAGATGTTTGTGTCTTCTCTTGTGGGCTCTTGTTCCACTTATTGAGCAGTAATCAAAATCCATATTATGCTTTTCTATCTTATGTCATTTTTCTAATATTTATATACCTGTTTAGATTCCATTGGCTATATATATCATGCCCTGTGCAATTCCCTTCACTCTTTCAAAGTTCATTACAGATGTCCATCTATCATCTACCTATTGTCTATATACCTACTAATCCATCTTTGTTATCTATCACCTATCTATCTTATCTATCTATCTATCTATCTATCTATCTATCTATCTATCATCTATCTATCTATCTATCATCTATCTATATCTATCACATATCTATTGTATATCTGCCTATCATCTATCTATCTATCATCTATCTACCTATCATCTATCTATCTCTGTCATGCATCATCTGTCTGTCGATCTGTCTGTCTGTCTGTCTGTACAATGTATTGGATCATATTCTCTCTCATTATCATTTCTTATCCAACCCCCCAGAACACCTTCCTGTTTTCAGTTCCCTGCTCCCATTTTCACACCTTGTTTGTAGCCTGTTGCTCTTAATTAGATTTGCTGTCATGAGCAAGCATAATGTTTATTTACTAATTAACAAGAACAGCCTACCAGTGACTACACATCTGAGAATATGGCTCTCCTTGCTCCAGCAAGGATTAACTGCTTATAGATTCCCAAGGAAGAGCAGGAGCTTGTGCATCCCCCTTCCCTCTATGGTGGGATGCTCAGTCATTTACTTTTGACTGGTATTTGTCTTTTGGTGTACAATGTATTTCTTCCATGTAATATAGACTTACATTGTTCATTGTAATTGTGGCCTTTAATTGTAGTGTTTAAACTATGAATATCATAAAGTTTGAATCTCTTACTTTGTTCTTTATTTATATCGTGAGTGTTCTTTGTCAACTATACACTGTTTTTCTACATTTCTTTGGATTTATTAACTGCTTTAATGTTTCCATGTTGGTTCTTCCACATAGTAGATATTACTTCAGTTCTGGATTTAAACTCATCCACATAGCTGCATATATAAATAACTTTATCTGTATTTATGGATGTATACACATATATAGTATATGGAGATATATTATATATACATGTATATATATTTATAATACATATTTATATATGTCAAATAGCACAAAATGGCATATCAATACTCTGCATAATAATATATAAAGATCATACAAACTTATTGTGTAGAAGAAACTCTTGATCTCTTACAAGCACTTATGTTACATGCATTCTATATTAGATGACTGTATTGTGTATAGATGTTGGGATTATATTGATCTTTAATATCACAAATAATGTTTCAGGGAATATCATTGTATAAAAAATTTGTGCTTTTCTCTTCTCCTCCTGTGGTTGTTTGGATAAGAATGCCCCCGATAGGCTCTGGCATTGGACTACTTGATTCTCAGCTGGTAGAGTTGTTCGGTAAGTTTTGGAGGTGTGGCTTGCTGGAAAAGGCTGGGATCTGAGGTGTAAAATGCCCAGCAGCATCCTCAGTTCAGTCCCTGTGCTGCTTCCAGATATGAGTGCTCAGTTGTTCCTGTCTCTTCTTCTGCAGCTTGCTGGCAACATTACCTTCTTTGACCGACTCCTATCCCTGAAACTCTAAGCCCAAACAAACCCTTCCCTCTACGAGCTACTGTGGTCATGGTGTATTATCAAAGCAACAAAAAAGTAACTGATCCACTTCCTTTCCCCTCCTCTCTCTTTTCTCTATTTCCGTTTTTTTTTTTTTTACTCTGTTGTTTTCCCCCCCTTGGCAGTCCCAATAATTTAAAACTTTAAAGTGCATTCTAGCCTCCAGTTATTACTTCCCTATGCAGCACTACTGGTCCTCTATTGTATCTACTTTGAAGTTCCAATCTTTGGTCTCGAGTTTTGAAAGTACAAGTTAATCAGCTAGCATACCTTAGAAGTAATTTGCTAAGTTCTATATACAGCCAGTCGGCATGAGAGGTGATTACTGGGAGACACAAAGGAAGTGTCTTGCTAGGTTATGAAATTAAAAGGAAGAGCTCTGAGTTTGCAAGGCTTCCTAAAGTCTGAAGCATATTTGAATAAAAGCAGGCAGCTACTATGATGGAGGCTCTATTTAATCTGCAGTGTATAAAACACTGACTGGTATAGGATGTGAACAGAGATGCAGCAGCTCTCTCAATGCTACTCACATTTAATATTTAAAAACCAGAATGCTTTACTGTTTTCTTGATTTAATTTACACTGTGTCAGATATCTGACACTTAGATACATAGAGAAATTCCACAGAGATTTCAGTGTTGTTTGTAATATTCAAATCATGAGCTAGCAAGAGCATAGCAAACATGACATTCATTCTTACTCTGAAGGATTCAGCCCATTGAAAGTGAGATGACCCTCACAGCTCCAATCTGAATGGCAGGCTCCCCAAGGAAACATCAGTGACACTGGCTCTATCCTCCATACTCATTCAACTTCTTTGTTCATGCCACTGTGGTTCTAGCTCCGTGACAAGGTCTCCTGATGCTGTTTGTCATACGGTGACACCATCTTTCTGTGTCCTTACAACTTCCCAGCCGTACCTCACAAAGTTTCCTTCACAAATCTTCAAAAACACATCTTTTACCAGACAACTCATCTGAGGCTGCGTGGCTGGACAGTGGGCTTGTCTTCCTATGCATGGCTGTTGAATGTTCCCAGCAGTGCATCAAATGTCTCTACAGCACTTTTTCCCTTCCTACGATCTCAAAGCAACCTTGTCATGATAATGTGAGCATGTGAACCCAGGGACTTAGAGTGAAAAATGACTAGGAATGTCATTCTGAGCAGACTAGCACATAGCATGCTAAATTAAATGGATTTATAGGGTGTTAATTAGGTTTCTGCCATGCCTGGGCACCAGGGACATGCTTTGTTGAAATGACTGAGAAGACAGGGTTTCCATGAGTTTTCATCTAAGCAGCAGGACTTGCTGAATGCAGAACAGACACAGTCTTGTTAGTGGGAGATTAAGCTCTGACAAGCTGCTCGCCAATACATTTCAAATCCAGCTATGTAAGTCATTCAAAGGCAGCAGACTTGAGAAGCAATTAAAGTCAGCCCTTCCTGCCTGCCTTTCCTTTTGAATGGTAACTTCAAAGAACCAGGGACGCCCCCAGATCAGATTGAACACCTGAGCCTGCCCACAGGAGATTTTTTTTAAGGAATGTGGAGTTGACAGAACTTTATATGTAGGGAAATCAAAACAAGAAAACCTATATTCAGCAGAGCCACCTTTTAAGACAAAGCCAGGAATTTGCTTATCACCCCTAACCACGAGGTTTTAAGGAATTTTAATTGATTATGAAGCAATGCTACAGTCATAGTCACATGAAGGACAATGAATAGTTTCGTTAGGCATAAGTATTGTTTTTCTGGATAGAGTTTTGTCTGCCTTCTCTTTATACCAATTTACTTTTCAAGTGGTTTAGTCTGTTTTCTTGTTGTTTACTTCTCACTGTTGAACTGGATATGCAGGAGGATAAATTGTTTTTAACGGTATAATTCTTAATCTCATAGGCTTACAACACTGAAATACTAGATATTCAAATAGGCAAGCTAGTCAACAACTCAGAATTTGCTGTGTATATTCTAAGATTTACCTTTTGTTATCTCTGTCTATAATTGCTGTGTACAGTGACAAGTTGTTAGATGTATGAACTTGAGGATGGCGAGATGGCTTAGTAGATAAGAACATTGCTGCTCTTCCAGAGGATGTGAGTTCGATCCTCAGTATTCATAACAGCCAGCTCACAACTACTTATAACTCCAGCTTCAGGAGATACTATCACTTTTCTTGCCTCTGTGGGTCCAGCAAGAGCACACATGCTTACACTTTCCCTCCCTCCCCCCTCTCTTCTCTCTCTCTCTCTCTCTCTCTCTCTTTCACAATTTTAAACCTTTAAGAAGCATAAATTTTCTCAATAACTCTCCTTTATTTTCAAAACTAGTTCTGCGAAAAGTTTATTTGTGCACAAAACTTAGAACATTGCCATTTTGTTTAGCTTCAGATTAACATCCTAAATAAACAATGGGTGCTTATAAAGTGCTTGTCTGTTTCAGAATTTGTCCTGAATATATTATTATGCAAATATATTCATACATAATTACTATTCAACAACAATGGAGTCATTGGATAGATAGATAGATAGATAGATAGATAGATAGATAGATAGATAGACAGATAGATATAGATAGATAGATATGATGGACTAATTCATCATATGATATATGGAAGACCATTTGAAATAATCTGAATATAGTATACAACATAATAAATTTTATTGTCTGTAATAATTTTATGCACCTGTTCAATATTTCAATACTTGAATTTCTCTAATTATTTAACAATCTTCTTGTGATGACAGCATCTGTTATATCCATTACTTATTATAATGTACCATTGACAACTATAATACTACATCTTTACCTACTATAATACTACATATTATTATTATTTCTTATTGAAAACTGAGAATAGATTTTTTTTTTGCAAAATATATTCCCCTCCCTCAACTTCTTCCCAGATCCTCTCCATCTCCTTATCCACCCAAATCCACACCCTTTATTGCTTTCTCTTATCAGAAAGCAAACAGGCATCTAAAACATATTATTTTTGATGTATTAATATATACTAGCAAAATAAAATTTGGGAATAAAAATCCTAGATAAAATAAGAATTTTATTTAAAAAAATCTTTCCAATATCATCCAAAACAGATGCCCAAATTCCTGCTTAATCAAGAGTTTGTCAGAGCATAAATTTAAATGTCATTTTCTTACTTCCTAACAACAGTATCCATAACAATAAGGATTGTGAAAAAAATCTGAAATGTTCTTGCGAACCTGACTGTATAGGCGCACTGATAAGACATGTGAAGTTGTTCATCTCACACAGAAAACTAAAATATTTATTTCCTGTAGATGTAACCAACCGTCTTATTAAATAAGAAACACAGAACCAATGTAAAAGAGAAAGCCAAGAGGTCAGAGCTCAGAGCTAAAACCTTACCCTTCCTCCTGTGATGCTCCTATCTCTTCAAAAGAGAGCTACTTCCTGTGTGTTTGTCTTGATATAGTCTTTCTGTTCTGCCTTCTCATTGGTTGTAAACTCAAACACATCACTGCCTGTAAGTACAGCCCTCCAGGTTTTAAAGGCGTGTGTCTCCAATGCTGGCTGTATCCCTGAACACACAGAGACTTACCTAGCTCTGCCTACCAAGTGCTGGGATTAAAGGCGTGCGCCGCCACCGCCGCCGCCGCCGCCGCCGCCGCCACCACCACCACCACCATGCTCTTTCTATGGCTCTAATAGTTCAGACCCCCCGGGGCAACTTTATTTATTAACATACAATTAAAATCACATTTCAATACAAATAAAATACCAACATATTTCCCCTTTTCTATTTTAATGAAAAGAAAAAAAGCAAAAGGTTATAAGTAACAAAAGAAAAACTATATACAAAAGTACAATAACTCTATACAATATATACAAGTAATAAATACCTAAACAATGTCTAGTCCATTTGTATTTGACAAATTCAGAGAAAATAATTTCATTATCTATCCTATTTTGGTAAGTCCAAAATGTATCTAATTCACTTTCTATCCTAATTAATCTTCAACTATAACTAACTAACCTTCAACTATAACTAACTAATCTTCAACTCCCTTAGAGACACAAGAAGGAAATAACATTAGCTACAAATGAAATACCACCATAATTTCCTATTACTGTTCATATCTCACATTCTCCTCTAAATATAAATATATTATTTTAAGGCAATTGATCATTAAAAATAAATGATCTCAGCGTTGAAAGATCATTTTAAAAGTGCTTGTCTCCCAAGTCTGTGGACCTGACCTCATCCTCTAGTATCCATGTAGAGACGCCGGACATGGTGGCACTAACGTGCAGACCAGCACTGGGGAGATGGTGACAGGAGGATCTCTGGGGCCCACTGTCACCACTGTCCCTGATGCTGAGCTCTAACCACTGAGAGAGCCTGTCTCAAAGGAGGTGAATGATGTTCCTGAGGATGACACATGAGGTTCTCCTTCAGTCTTTCTTTACATGCATATGTACATGTGTATATCTACCTTCACACATTGCTGAGTATGTGCATACATATAAACATTAATTTTTTAAAAAGCAAAGTGAAAATAAATAATATCATCTAAGCATGTCTCCTTACATTCTTGAATATACTAAGTGTATTAACAGCAGTGGTAGATATAAGGATGCAGAATAATAAGATATTTAATTTTTTATGGTATTTTTAGGATTGCCTTATTATGCTGTATGCCATTGCCTTTATTATGTTGAGATATGTCCCATGTATCCCTAGAGTCTCCAGGACTTTTATCATGAAGGAAGATCAGAGGTCTTTTCCTTACCAAATGAGGTGATCACACATTTTCTGCCCTTTAATATACTTACGTGGTGGATTACATTTATTGATTTGTGTGTGTTGGACCATTCCTTCACAGCTTGCAGACAGCTCCACAGTCAGAATCACTCACACTTTAAATGGTTTGGCCGGTCAGAATCTCAACACCTCCCCACCCCAACAATTTACTCCTTTAAGAATCTTAGAAGCTTTCATGTTCCCTGTCATGTTTCTGTCTGTGGCTGTGACTCTCCTCTTTCCTCCTGGAGGAAATGTTTCAATTTGAAGAGAATGTTGTGTTTTTTTTCTTTTTTGGGGGGGGCAGGCCACCCAGCTTCCAAATAAATCACACATGGAGGCTTATTATTACTTATGAATGCCTGGCCTTAGCTTGGCTTGTTTCTTGCCAGCTTTCCTTAACTTTAAATTATCCCATGTACATTTTGCCTCTAGGCTTTTCCCATTCTCTTACTTCTGTAAATCTTACTCCATGGTTTGCTGTGTAGCTGGGTGTCTGGCTCCTGGAGTCTTCCTCCTTCTCTTGCTCCTTCTTTTTCCTCCCAGATTTCTCTCCTATCTATTCTCTCAGCCTGCCAGCCCTGCCTATCCTTTCTCCTCCCTCACTATTGGCCATTCAGTTCTTTATTAGACCATTAGGTGTTTTAGACAGGCACAGTAACACAGCTTCACACAGTTAAACAAACAAATGCAACATAAACAAAAGTAACACACCCTAAAATCATATTCTACAATAATGTTGCCTTACAGCACCTTGTGATCCAGCCCAATCACTCCTGGTATGCACCAAGAAAAACTCACTGGGCCATTCTACAGCAACATCTATACACTCCTTTAATTGTGAGTTTTCATTCTGTTCAAATTATGAGGCAAGGCATGGTAGCTCACACTTTCAACCTCAGCACTCAGGAGGCAGGCAGATCTTGAGTTTCAGACACACCGGTATATATAGTGAGCTGGTTCAAGGCCAAACAGAGCTACACAGGGCTGACACAAACAATTCCAGAATGGGTCTCTCGGATCCTCAGCATCCAAACACTTTGCTTGAAATAGGCAAGCACCTGGAGTGGTTCAGGCAGTAGCCGGTAAACGCAGTCAGAGAAGAACAGGAAGCAAAGTTGAATCAGGTGGACAGCAGAGTGGAGAGCCGAAGAAAGCCTGAGGGCAGAGAAGTAGACGCTCGTCAGCAGAGACTTCCAGACAGTGTCGGCTTTTCAGAAACAACCTGAGAGCATGCGGGACCCAGGAATGCTCTATTGGAACATTAGAGAGTGCCACTTGCCACCACCCACTCCATCCTTCACTGCGCCTCTTTCTGATACTGAGGGGAGGGCAGGAAGCCAGAGACCAGCCACGAGAGCCTCCTCCCTACCAAGGATTTCTAAGCAGCAACAGCAAAAGAACCTTCAGCTGTTTGTTTTGTAACACGTTTATTTAGTCAGCATCTGCTAAATTGTGTGGTAATTAATTAATTGCAAAGCACTATGTATCATTAATTTGGTAAAAGCACTCCTTTCTCTTGAGCCAAATACCTTGTACTTGTAAACATCAGTCACTCTAGACCCCATGACAAGCCTAGAAGCAAACTAAACCCAAACTTAAAGCTTTATTCCCTTTCGGCAAAACAATGCAATTTATTTTATATGGTCTTTATTTGGACAAGAAAACAGCTGGAAGTCAATGTGGAGTATTGCATCCTCTCTCTCACTGGTCCACTGCCATTTTGCACTGTTTTTTTTTTTTTTTTTTTTTTAACTCTGCCTGGTCATGTCGTGGTCCATCCAGGGTACCCCAGCATCCATTATCTGAGTGATGTGCTCAATAGGGAAGCTTCCCTGCTGTAGTCCTGCTGGGACCTCAATTGCTGCACACGTCTGCTTATTTTCACTTCTGAACAGGTTAACAAAGTCTCACTGAACAAATTTGAAAATGATAAACTGTGGATGTTTCTCTTGGTTTTGAATCAATTGTACCTTCCAATATGTTTATCCTGAGTTTAAATGTGCCAGACAGTTTCAGAGTTTATCAGAAAAGTATAAAACTAATTTACAAAGTTACTATCTGGTAACTTTAAATATTGATTCCACAAAATAGGCTAAAATTAAGATTAGTAACATTAACAGTCTAGTAGAAGTCAGTGACATCAAGTATAAATCCAGAGATTATGAGTCCAGAGCAAACACATGCACAGGAGCAACATTCATATTTATTATCATTTCACCACCATTTCTGTACTTGGTATTTATACCAGGACTTCACATACTCTTCCACTGAACTGCATCACCAGCCCTAGAAACAAATATAGAAAAAAGGGATTTCCAGCCTCAAATCAGTGGTTAGCATATATTTAAGCCCAGTTTAACTAAAATTCACTGAAGTATTTCCAACACTGCTGGCTGTCAAGAAGAACCCTGAGTGAAAGGATTAGTCCACTGCTGGCCTGAACCTCCTTCCAGGGTGGAAGTCCTAGACACTGTCAGTTTTCAGTGCAGTGGGGAAAGAGCTGTGATGAAATGTGATCGGAGAATTCATTTATGTTCTTTAAAAATATCCTTAAAATTCTGATTAAAAAAAGAGATTTTTTCCTTGGAGATAATTCATTTTCTGACATACCTTCCTGTTATTTCAGAATCAAGCTTTCATCTTCTTTATTTTGTGAGAGTATGTGCTCACGTGTGTTCACCACCATGTTGTGCACACGATGACAGTAGACAATAGAGGTCAGTTCTTTCCTTCTGTCCTGTGAGTCCAGGGAAGTAAACTCAGGGTGGTCAGCAAGCACCTTTATCCACTGACTCTAGAATTTGACTTAAAATATTAATATCATTGCTTAAATTGACATTGGAAATGTTTTCTAAAAGATTGAACATATGACAACAAAGCTATATGGCTAAACAATAAAACACCTTATATAAATACAGTTCCTGTTCAAATACCAGCATTCCTCTCACAGCAATAAAGTCAATTTTTTCATCTTCACTGGAGAAGAAACTACCGACCTGGGCTCATGGCAACATATCTCCAACACTTGGACTAAAATGGTTTTTGTTTGTTACTTTGTTTTGTTTTAACCTTTTATCCATTCTCATTCTGAGAGCTACAGGAGATCATGGCCTCTCCAGGGGAAACTAATTTAAATACGTTCTCTAGAAAAATCTCCCTGAATATTCATGTGTGTTTGTTATCATGTCAAACCCTGGAAATCTGTTCTGCTGAAGCAGGAAACCTGTGTCTGTTACTCGGGGATGCTGCACTCGGGGATTGTGTATTTGGGGATGCTGCGCTCGGGGATTGTGTACTTGGGGATGCTGCGCTCGGGGATTGTGTACTTGGGGATGCTGCGCTCGGGGATTGTGTACTTGGGGATGCTGCGCTCGGGGATTGTGTACTTGGGGATGCTTCTCATCTGCATGGGGTTAGAGTGCTCTGTGTTACAGTATCCACTGGTGCTGCATTCAGCATCTGTTCTGCATGCTCTCTGCAGTCGTTTTTCAAAGTTTGTTTTTTCTCATTAGCCATGAATTTCTGACAAATACTAACGTTCTCTGGACTTAACTGCTACCTTGACCTCACTGAGTACCAGTGATGGGATCAAGGCAAGTCAGAAGAGCTCTATTCCCTCCAGTGCCATGACTTCCAAATTCACTTTTTCAAAACTGAGTTCACACCATTGCCTCTGCTTCTCCCCTAAATGAAGAGAAATTTTATTTAACTTGTTTCTGAAGGACACTCAGTTATTTCAGTTAGAATCTGCTTTTCCTTGCTGAAATCAGTAAACATTTTAATCCACTCTTTCATCTTAAAGTGTCCTTTCATTTCCACTGTGGGGGTAGTACTAATGCATTATACATTTTTAAAGATTTAATTTATTTTACTTATTTATGTGTGCACTTACATATGTGTATACATATGTATGTTCACATGAGTGTACAGTGCTCACAGAGGCCAGAAAAGGAGTGTTGGGCCCCTGGGAAGTGGTGATACAGGCCTCTGCTGGGAACCAAACACAGGTCCTCATAGCACTGTAAGTTCTTTGAACTGCTGAGCTGTCCCTCCAGCCTTCTGCTTTACTCACAGCAGTTAATTTACTACCACCAAACTGTCTTCTTCATCTTTGTCTAAATATGGTCAACTTATCAGTAAAATAATGCACAGTTGTGTAGATTCAATGAGGGAACTGGTACAATATACATAAAGCATATGCTTTTTAGGGGTGATCACGAAGTTGGATATAGTAAAGTGGCAACTGTCAGTTTCAAGTAAACTATGGCAACCTAATCAAATACATACACTTTGGTACTAAGACGCATGGGTCTTCATATGCCTTTATATACAGCTTTAATGTCTGTAACTGGAAGACATACTTCAGTTAATAATATTACGTCTCTACTTTCTATTCCATTAACCACTCTTAAGTTTAAGGATTGCGACAGTAGTGTGTTATTTAACGGTAACTTATGAGAATTTTCACCCATGTTACAAAATTATTGTGGCATTTACAAAGACTTCCCCAGAACTAAGAACTAATTTATGGTCCTGACATTTCCACTTCCTTTTAAATACTCCTGTGACTAGTTAGTCATATACAGGGTTTTAACTGCATCTTTTCCTAAAATTCTAGCTTTTTGCTGTTTAAATGATTTTATGGTCTGACCCTTTTATATAGATGGCAGCATTACACCAGAAAGGTATGAATTAGTACAGAAATCCTCAGGCACTCTGGGAACCCTTTATATTATGGAAGACCAACTTTTTTTTAAACCAATGACTTTCTTTTTCTTTGTTCTCTTATTACTCTGCCTCTGGCATATATATGATATATATATATATATATATATATATATATATATATATATATATAATGACTTTCATCAGCAGTAGAACTTGGTTTAACCTTGTAATACTTTGTCTATCCAGCACATTCTGTATATATATAGGCTTTGCTTGAGTAAAGATTTGAGGTTTACTTGTGGACATAAGAAGTGTCCCTCGATCCATCCTGGATATCATATTTGCTAAGAAGCCTGTTTCTTTTCCTTTATCTTAAAATCCCATTTGAAACTCCTTTCTATTGCTTTCTAAGTTCAAGAAGTACCAACTAGTATCTGTTGTTGCACCAGGTTTTAAAAAAAAGACTTCCAAAATGTTGTTCATTTCACCCATCTTCTGAAATTTCCTTAAATATTTCTATGACATGAATTTTTCTTTTCAAGGGCTTAAAATAGTTTCATATTGCTCATTCTATATTTTATGCATTCTGAAGTCCTGTGTGTATTTCAAAGCCACAAACAATTTTGTTTTCATACTGCCTCTTTCCTCCTTTTTCTAACCAATATTTATTGTCAGATGGCCCATTGCCTGTAGTGGTATGTAGCAGACTTTGCTTAAATAACCAACCATGTTTCCTCATCCTGGGCACACAGAAAGTTGCTTTGCAGGTTTCTTTGCATGTGAGAACACATCCTGTGAACAGGTACAGTTGAACAATGTACTGAGCACAATGAAGAAAAGTTTCACATTGAGCCCTAGTTTCTAAAGATATTTCCATCTCTCTCCCTCTCTCTCTCTCTCTCTCTCTCTCTCTCTCACTCTCTCTCTCTCTCTCTCTCTCACACACACACACACACACACACACACACACACACACACACACACTTATTTTTGTAATTTTAAGGTTTCCAAGGGGTGGAATCTGACTATATTGGTTGACTAGTCAGAAGAGAATCATATAAATATTACCTAGTGTCTCCTGAACTCTGGTGAGGATGGTAAAGATGAGACATATTTAGAGTAAGCAATAACACCTAAAAAGATGGAGTAGGACAGAATGTTCTTACAAAACAACCAAAGTAAAGAAGTTCATAACATAGATTATCAGTACACAAGAGGCTCTCATTTCAGGGGCTGGAATTTATCCCTAGAGCAAACATTGCCTGGATTCTGCCTAAAACGCCTGTATAATTGTCCATAGAAGGTCCAAAAATGCTTTCAAGTATATCAACTTGATCAACTCCAACTAGAAAACTAAATTTATTCTCAAGAATGAAAGACAACACAAAGATTCTGATATCCAAAATGGTGAGATTTATGGGTTTTGACAGAAGCATAACAAGAACAGAAATGGCATTAGTAATTTAGGCTGCCATTCTAAGGGTTAGGGGGCAGGACAAAAGATTAGATGCATGGACAGATGACAGATGGATAGATGGGTAAATAGGTAGGTAGGTAGATAGATAGATAGATAGATAGATAGATAGATAGATAGATAGATAGATAGATAGATATGTGATAAGTACATAGTAACTCAAATCCTGTCCTTAAGTAACTTACTCCCTCCCACAAAATCCATCTCCTAAAGGGTTCACAACCTGTGGGTGACATTTCACATTCAAACCACAACACTCTCAACCTTAGGAACTAAGATCCCGGTGACAGTCATGAACAGCAGCACTGAGTGGTCTGCCTGTGTCATCATGCTCTCTGAAAGCTCACTGAGCCCATCCTTTCATCCACGCATGACATATCAACAGCCTGAGATAGCAAGTACGTAAAGAACTACTGGGAAGAAAGGTCCATGTTAAAATAAAGCCTTTTATCTCTTGCAAGAAACCAGATCAATGCTGGCTTGAACCCCTCCAGTTGTGGGACTCTGATGTAAGTCACCTTAACATCCATTATTAGGTTCCAAGAAATACCCCCAGAAATTAGATTCCTGCTCTAATTACACAAGATTGCTCTGGGATGTTTTGACAGGACTCTGAAAATCCAGAGACTGCCCAATAAAGTTAGACCTTGAACCCGGGGACAGAGCTAGTGACAAGCTGACCTGAACTGGCTATAGAAAAGCCAGCAATTTGGAGAGAAAATCACACAGGAAGGAAAGGGCGGGGACTAGAGTTTGAGCTCACTTGGTTCTGGGGTAAGGGAAGAGACAAACCTCTTTTGGGGGCTCTGCCAAAAAGCAGGTCAGCTAGTTGCTACTCAGCTTCTCTGAGCCAGCAGGTTTTACCCCAGCTTTTGACCCGAGTCTTATTGATAAATAGAATGATAGAGACATAATTTAAACCTACACATCATGGCTGCAGCAGAGCCAGAGCAGCAGGACTGGAAGCCCCGCCAGGCTATGGCCTGAGTGGCCAGTGCGGTGCTCACTGAGGGGCTGTGGGCCCACAGACAATAATTAAAATATCAGTAGATTCACGTGTAGCCACTCATCTGACAGAAAGGAATCACAAAATAATGTATGTATCTGCATTTGATGGTTTGTGTGTTTCACACAAGTTTCTAAGAGTTTTGTAAACAGGAATACATGAGACTCTACAAAACAGTTACAATAGAAGTATAAAATCCGATACTTGTGATGCATTAAGACATATTCTAGTTTCTCTTTACTCTTCTAAATATTGAAGATATCAGAACATCTGTGATCAATGTGAAATGCCCCAGCAATAGAGATAACGAGGCATGTTTCATTATGGCAATGCACCAATTGTAGAAGAGGATTATTACCAAATTTCTGTCTTTTCTACTAGTATGATATTGACTTAACTGACAGAACCCCCTTCCTCTATTAATCAAGAAGGACAGAAGCCTTCCATGAGCTATGAGCTATAGAGAGATGACAAGCAGGGAAGGCAAACTTCCTCTGCTTGGAGAACTAAGTAGTTTGTTCTGCAGATTAATCTGGCTAGTGCTCAGAATCCAATGTTGCTGCAGAGGTTCACAAAGTGATATCGGTATGAGAAACAGTCAAAGAAGTTGGTTTTTGTATTATAGTTTGGCCATTTATATAGCTGATAAAAACATGGAGGTGACTTTTATAATGTTTCAGATGTTTTCATTCCCCTATACATGAATGTTTTGAATTCATTTTCATGATTCATGTTCATTTGGTTTGTCTTCACAGAGTGTTGAAATTATGCTGGAATATATAAAATATAGTTTCTTGTCCTCAAAGCCAATTTAGGATTTGGAGAAGAAATGTATGGCTGAAAGTAACAACAAGATATTATTTTAAAAAAAGAATGTAGTTAATTGTATGTGTTTACCCAGAGGAAGGAGCCTAGATAATGAACTGTGAGTTGTTTAATTAGCACCTATTAGACACCTGCCATAGGGTATCAGATAAATACAGTGAAGATGAAAATGATTGGCCTCAGGCATGAATGAATTATAACTATTGTCACACACCTTAGTAGAGACAAGTGTTCCTGAAATATGCTGCCAATACTTATGCTGATGCATCAAGCAAATGGGGCCATTCCTCTAGTTCCAGAGAATTCTAACCACATCTCTAGCCAAACACATAGGTTTTGACTTAAAGCCTAACTATGTGGTTCTTCTTTCCATCACAACACTCTCCAACCATGCCATGCCATTCATCAGACACTCAGCCCAATCCTGAGGCTTGTTATGATGGAGTTCCATGTACTCTCTGTATTCCATCCACACAGCCTATGAGCTATGACTTGGAAAATGAATCCTGATTTCAGTTCTGAGACATCTGCTCTAGTTCCTACATCCTCATGCATCCCCAAAATGTTTGCTTTCTGGGCTACCAGAAGAGCCACCTGGATGGTTCCCTGTGTTTGTTCTTATACAGCATCCTTTAAATTTAACTTCCCTCATGACATCCATGAATAATGTTAATGCATCTTTAGATGTTAAACAGCATTTAATATCTCCAATAGTGTCCATAGCAATACAACCCGTCCTCACTTGAAGCCACTCACCTCTTTCTGCATAGCTGTGGCCTCCTTCATAAAATCCCCTTGGTCACTCTGTCCTCATACTCGATCTTCTTCATCTGCTTTCTACATTTATTGCTCTCAGAAATGCCATTTGTGAACTTGTTTTATCTGTTACCATGGGTATTTGTCACTCCAAAGCAGATGTTTCGTTGGCCATGTCAGTGGTTATTTCCTCAGCACAAACATAAAAATGAGTTTGACACAGAACAAGATAACAAGTGTAAACGTTTCAGAAATCAGAATACATATGTGTTGAATAAAGAGAGAAGCAAGCTACAAACTTATTTTGGAGACTGAGATATATTTCAATAAATGAAAGAAATTAAAATTAAAATTCAGGCTTAAAAAGTCAAGTTTTAAATAGTATTTCAAGATGCATTACATTGATAATTTCTGGTATCATTGATGCTTATTTGTAACTTATATTTTACTACTGAGTATCCTTTAAAAAGAAAGGTAGTTTAATAAAATAAGATTCTCTGTCATAAACTAAATTATCTGAATTAATAAATACAAATGGGACATAAAATTAATTTAAATTCAGAAAAGTAAATATAAATGTTTAGTTATTGCATAAGATATACTTGTCCCAAAATATTCATTATTTATCATAAACATCTACTTTATGGGCAATTTAGTTGTTAATTTATGATATTTTCATTTAACTGGATGTCTCACATTTTAGTGTAAAATCTTATTATAGACACTTTTAAAATTCTCTGGAATTTCTCTCTCTCTCTCTCTCTCTCTCTCTCTCTCTCTCTTTTGTTGTAGGTGCTTTTTGAGACAGGTTGTTTCCTGTGTAGCAGCCCTGGCTTTCCTGGAACTTACTTTGTGGACCTGGCCTCAAACTCAAAGAGATCCACCTGCCTCTGCCTCCCACGTGCTGGGTCTTTTAGCATCATGCGTGGCTTGGAATTTACTTCTTTAACAAAAATACCAGGGAAATGTAGCTCATTGGTAAAGTGTTTTCTAACATGCTCAAGGACCTGAGTTTAATCCTTGCACTGCAAATGATAGCAGGAACAAACCTTCTACTGTGGAGTAACATGGTATGGCAGGGCTGGAAAATATACAGAGAGAACAAAATTCCTCGCTGGCTGTGGAGTCACACATCTGTGTTGCATGATGTTGGCTGGGGATATATAAATAGATATCTATTCACTCTAAAGAGAGCACAAACAACTGACTGAAGAAACTATTCCATCCAAGACAGCTTAGAGAACTTATTTATTATTTGTTTATTGGGGTGACTTACAGGAGTGTGGATGAGAGGTTTCTTAAGAGTATGGGTGACTCAAAGTCAGCTGCATCACTGAAAATAAATCACAAACCCGCCTTGGTGTGGGTGACAAAGCAATCTTGAAGATCAATGTACTGCTTGCAAGAAGTTCAACCAGAGCTGACTAGTCTCCCCAGCAATTGTTACTGCTTTGATAGCCTTGAAGCCAGGCCTTATTGTGGAACATTAATTTAAGATGTGTTATATTTGTTTGTGCTGTGGCATTTGTTTAATGATGCAAACATATGTTTCATTCTTTTATGTTGCATTTGTTTAACTCTGTGAAGCTGTGTTACTTTGTCTGCCTAAAACACCTGATGGTCTAATAGCATATAGACTATCTAGTAATGGTGAATCGCCAATAGCAAGGCAGAAGAAAGGATAGGTGGGGTTGGCAGGCAGAGAGAATAGATAGGAGAAAAAGGAGAGAGGGAGGAACAAGAAAAGGAGGAGGAGAGAGGACATCAGGGGCCAGTCACCTAGGCACACTGCCAGACACAGAGTGAGAAGTAAAGAAATGTGTACAGAAATAGAGAAAATAAAAGTCCAGAGGCAAAAAGTAGTTGGGATAATTTAAGAGAAGCTGGCAAGAAACAAGCCAAGCTAAGGCCAGGCATTTGTAAGAAAGAATAAAACTCTGTGTATTTATTTGTGAGCTGGGTGGCAGGCCTGGAAAGGAGTGAAGAGTAAAAAGCCAACTACATGGCCTTGTGATTCTTAAAGTTTAATTCACTGAGTCAACCTGTGAACCTATATTTACCTACTGAACATAGGAATCTCCTACCTCCCTTCGGAAGAAACTGCTTCAGTTCAGAGGAAATAGCTTCACCACAACCTATGACCTAGCATTTGGGAGGGTGATGCATGAAGACTGCCATGGGTGACTGGCTAGCCTGAGATGTAACCAGAGTAGCAGCCCACCACCTAGAGATATATAGAGGAATCCTGCCTCTTCCCCACCCCCAAAATAGCAAGGAGGCTGGAGAGATTGCTCAATGATTAAGCATACTTATTACTTTTCTAAACAACCTGAGTTCTCTTCCCATTATCCCCATGGTGGCTCACAACCATCTGTAACTCTAGTTCCAGAGGATTCCATGTCCCTTTGTGGCCTCTGTTGACATTTGATGCATATGGTAGATATGCATGCAGACAATAATGAACTCAACTTCAGTTCCTTTATTGTAATGACTTTAACTTGTAAAAATGGTAATATTTAAGAACTAACCCAAAAATATGGCATCTTCTTTACGTGTAACCAGAATTTCAGTTAATATAAATCCAACAGAAATGAAGAAAGAAGGACATTTACAAAGCCAGTAGAGGATGCAGCTAACCTTTGAATACTGTATAAGAAGAATAGATCAAACTACAAATTAAAAATGAGAAAGATGTGCATGAAACTTTCAGAGGGTCAGAAGCTCCTAGAAACTGACAAAGTTGATGAATACAATATTCCCAGGAATACCATATGCTAATGTTTGTCATTGAAAAACTGTGGTTGTATAAGTTCATTGGCTTTTGTGAAGGCATCAATGAAGGCCCATTAGGTTACAAAGCCAAAATCTGTTTTGAAAAGGGCAGAGTAAAAGTGGATCAGATGCTTGAGAAAAATCTGTGAAAAGAGCCAAGAGCAACAATTCAACAATTAGAAATTAAGGTCTCCCTCTCTGAAAATGGGAATTCACAGGGCTTGTGCAGGTGCTATAAATCAAGCCCAGGGGTAACAAAATAGCATAGGAAGGAAGGGTTAAGTTAAAAAATGTGAAAACATACAACATCCTCATTACAAGAAATGGAATAAAGTAAGTCCCAGATAAAGGAAAGAACTGGGTTGAGGTAGAGAACTCAAATATCAACACAGAGCACTTTTGAATACAGAATAAGTTATCCTCTACTTTGATAATAAAAAAAAATGGCTTTCAGAATTTTAGACTTGGGGGTATTTCAAAAGTAGACAAGAGTCAGTCAGGTAAATAAAATCAGATACTAGGCTTGACTCTGAGGTTGATATTTCTAGGAAGATAATTTTTTTTTAACTTATTTGTAATTTTCAGAGCAGGTAGCACTATGTAACCCCGCCTGGAGGCACAGTTTCTAGGTTTATGTCTTAGTCATGTGAGTGCTAGAGTGACATGTATGCAACAGGTTTCCCATGGTATCTTTTAGATCGTCATCTACATTGGTAGCATCTACACACTGACTTTCAGACAACGAGAAATGCTATGTTCTGACAGAGGAAATTCAACTGCGATTGAATGTTGCTTCTTAACTGCCCAGCTCAGGTGTGCATTTCAGACACTATTTTCATCATTATTCCTTAATTCTTAGGAGATGATACTGATGTAGTTTTCTCCTTCCATATGAAATGCAATGTATAGGTATTGTAGGTATATACACATGAGTGTAGATGCCCATGGAGGCTACAGGGTGTCAGATCCCCTGGTGCTGGAGTTACAGGGAATTGCGTGTATATATAGGTACTAGGAAATGAATTCAAGTCCTCTGTAAGAACAGCAAGCGCCCTAACCACTCTGCCATTGCTCCAGCCCCCAACTGCTTTTCTTGTGCAGGTAGCATTATCCTGACACTGGGAGGATATAATCCCCCTGAACTCCCTGTGGTTTCCTTCACATGAAGATTAAAGTATGTTTTCTTAAGATGTTTTATCTATTTATCTCTAGAATGCAAAGGAAAGTTATGACATCTTATGTGACTTTATTAAAAAGAAACAATTGCTAAGACTTTGGAAAAGGGTCTCCATGTCAATCACCAGCAATCTCTCTGGGGACACTTAAGGATCTTTCCTTTGCTTATATTTAACCACTCTGTGCACTGGCCTGAGATGAAGGAGAAGAAAAAAGTGCCTGAAATAATGAGCTGGTTCTCCCCTGAAGCCCAGCATACATGATGCTCTGCAGAGCAAGTATATATTTGTATCTATGTATAGCTGTGTATGTGTGTATGTTTCTTTGACTACAGAATGTTCTTTGTGTAAAGGCTAGCAGGAAACTTTCAGATGTCAGTTGCTATGGAGACTGCCTTTGTAAAAAAGTGAATTGTAGATTAAATAGCTTCATAAAACATACATACATGGTTAGCAGATAAACTACAGGTGCCCCGCAGCCACAGTAATTTAAACAAGGCCTTCAGAAACTTTTAAAAACTTCACCTCTGAAAGGCACATCTAATAATAAACTCTCAGTCACTGCCCCCATCATCAGCTGAAGACCACACACTTCCCTCAGGGGAAAATCGTCCTTGCTAGATTCCACTGGAAATTAGAGGCAGAAAGCACAAAGGCTTTGCAGCAAAAGTTGTCATTGCCCTTCTCAAATTCTGAGAGCTCGCAGCTTTGCACTTATGTCCCTAGGGCAACACCCCGAACACTGTCCCTTTGCATTCCAGATGTCACTGTGCAACTGAAAGACTATACTCTCAGGCATTGAACACCTGGGCTAATTGTATTCAACCCTCACATTTTAGGAGACAGAGGAGTGTGCATGTATTATATGACTGCTTGAAAAATCATGGACACATTTTTAACTACTAATTGATATCAAAGAGTTGAGTATGGAGAAAGGCAGACTTCTAGGAAATAGCAGTCAGTCAATAATTTTCTAGTGTAGTGCAGCTAAACTTTCCAGAACATCTTAGCTGTGTCTACTTACTTTTGTATTAGCAAGAGGAAAGTTTGTTGCTTTCCACTTCCATTGGCTCCTAAAATAGGAAAAATAAACACCGCACACATACACATACATAGAGTTAGTTGTACACCGTAGGCCTCTCTCTCTCTCTCTCTCTCTCTCTCTCTCTCTCTCTCTCTCTCTCTCTCTCTCTCTCTCTCACACACACACACACACACACACACACACACACACACAGGTGTGTGTGTGTGTGTGTGTGTGTGTGTGTGTGTCTACGTCTTGTAATTTCAACTTAATAAAATGAACTAAACTACGTATTTTATTTGTTAACTCCTCTTTAAGATACAATGGCAACCTCTGGTATTCGCAGTTCCTGTTTTCCTGACGGGTTCTTCTGTGCCTCAAACCTCCCTTGTAAGACTGTTGTGAATGTTAAATCGGGTTATAAGTATGAGAAACAATCTTTCACTTGCTAATAATTTTCAGTTGCTTGGCACAGTGTGTGAAGCCATGCAGTTACTATGCTGGCGAGACAGGTAGACATAGAGACCCTGCATGCAGATGATCCTTTTGGGAATGCACTTTCCATCTATAACACCTGGATCAATAAGCTGACAGCCTTGAGCTCTCTCCTCTTGTGGGGTTTGCTATTGCTGCAGAGAAGCCCCTTGCCCAAGGCTATGCCTGTAGGAGAAGCTGTCACATGGTGATATAGAGAGGAAAGGCCTGTCCGCCCTATTCCAAGGCAGGAAGTTTCGATGAGCAGATTCATGACAGAATCTCCACAAATGGGCCGAGGACTCATCAGTTCTGTTTGAGAGTTTGACAACCCTCTGCCTAATTCCCAGCTTTCTCATAAATGATGGGCACTGATGTTGAGTGAGCATCTTGTGTCCATATTGTGCATACCTAATGTATAACACGAATCTCTCACAAGTTTTAGCAGCCATGAACCCAAAGTAAAGCAATGACATGCATTTGAAACTGCTACCCTGGCTAGTATCAGCATAGCTGGATTCCATCATCTGAGAGCATATAAATTTCTGACTACAAACAAACTGGTCATCCCAAACTCACAGGTGACACGGAGGAACAGGGCAATAACCAACTGTTTATAGTACTTAGTTTTAAATGTTTGCTTATGATACATTGTTTGCACTTTCATGTAAATATTAGAATATGTTGGTAAATTGCTATTTATGAAAATCCTGCTGAGGCTTTTGGTGCTCATCATAGTCAATCAATGAGATAATTTAGGAGTACTAACAATGAGGTAATGGTGATGCTTTTCAAATTAGTTTTTGTTCCTAACTGAATGAAAAAAAAAACAAAAACCTATTTTAAACTCAGAGGCTGGGCCTGAAAATAAACTGGCCAAAGTCATACTATTAGGATAAAATCATAAATATTTCTCTGTTTTAAGTTTTACATGAAATAAATGTGAGAGGTCATACAGAAAAGACAATCCTCAACGAAACTGTTTTAGGTATTTACAGCAACTGGAGAAGGATGCCTTAGAGAAAAGGAAAGAGGCTTCTGGGATTTCACAGCAGGAAAGAGGTCCTGTTACTATTTGGTTTGTGTTTATACCTCCTGGCTCTCTCTCTCTCTCTCTCTCTCTCTCTCTCTCTGATGAAACTATTTCTTGCCCATTACTTCTAGAAGTACAAGAGGACGAATTATTGCTCCTTTTCTGGCAAATGGAAGAAACAGGGTTACTCCAAGGGCTATAATTCCTCAATTGTCTTCACCTCAAAATAATCCAGACACCATAGTGACATGATTAGGGTTAACATAGTTAAATTCCCAAAATTTCTTTCAGCAATATTTGTAGCTTGAGTGAGTAGGTTTTGCACTTATTTTGGAAAAATTTATCCCTAAATATTTTGTGCTTAGGGGTGGTAGCATAGCACAATGGAACTGTCTTTTATTCCATTTTACTTTTTATTGCTGATTTTAGAGAGCAAGCATATTTATGTTTTCTTTACTACTAAGCAAATTAATTCTAACAGCTTTCATTACTTATTGCAGTAGCACCTGCGCTACCGCCACCCATTCACCATGTCCGAGGGAGGAGCTCGAATAAAAAATAGAGACAAGAAACAGTGAGTCATTCGCCCCAGCAGAATGCTGAATGCCCTATATTGAAGGAGGGAGGAAACCTTAAATACAGGCTTACAGCACAATGGAGGATCCCTGGAGGGCAGAAGTTTGCTACCCAATGTTCTACATTCTTGCATCTAAGCTGTTTACACCAAATGCAGGATACACAAAGAGCTTCCTGTGAGCTTTCAGCAAGAAGGAAACTGGCAGGGAATCAGCATAGGGAGGACATCTGGTCAAGGTCGGCAAGCAGGTAACAGTTTACCAAAGATGGGAGGGCCAGGGCCCTATACTTACTATTTTAAATTATTTATATTTTTCTATGTAGTTGATATTATTTATGCAAATAAATAACTTTTAAGATTTTATGACTTAAATGCTTGTGTGTTTTTCTTCCTTCCTAGCCTGCCTCACTCCCTCCTTTCTCCCTCCCTCCTTCCTTCCCTCCCTTCCTCCCTCTTTCACTCTTTCTCTTTCCTTCTCTATTGAACTGGCTAGATTTCCACAGATTATTTGGCTAAAAAATAAAATGAAATAAATTTTAAAAAAAGAAAAAGAAAAGTAATGGTATGTCCTGGAAGTTGACGCAGCAGGAGAGTATGCTTGCCACTAAGCCTCATACCTCAGTCAAACCCTGAGAACTTCCATGGTAGAAGGAATGAAACAATTCCTAACACTGTCCTCTGACCACCACATGTGCACATACACAACATGCATAAGCACACACGCATATGCATGCATATGTGCACAACACAAAATAAGTGAATGAATAAATTAAAATGTAATAAATGTTCTGTAGAAGAGTGTCAGTGCCTGCATATTTCATAGAGGCTCTTCCTCTGTATGAACTGCTCTCATCATTATGTATTATGAATTCTTACATCTTATTCCCAGATGTTGTTAAACATATATTTGTTATCTATTGGTACTATAATACAATTTTTCCTAATTCTTTTATTTATATTTATCTTTTATTTTTCAATACTTTGGCATGATTTGATTAAGGACTTGGTTTGTATTGTTTAAATTAGTACTTTATATAGTCATGTTGGTTTGGATGATACTGTATAGGCCTGATATTACTTTCTACTAAGTTTTTAAGAAAATGAGCAGCAATTTAAACATCCACCTGGAAATTTTATGTAAGGAAGTTTTACAATTATAGGTAGATCTAGTTTTATTTTGTTTATTTTGTTTGTTTGTGTTTGATGCTGCTTGTGTCTGCACAAACACGTTCACATATGCTCTTGTGGAAGCCAGAGGTCAACATCAAATGTCGTTCTTAATCATTATCCTCCTAATTTTTGAGGTAGGGTCTCTCACCAAATATGGAGCTTGCCATTTGGTCTAGACTGTCTAGCTAACAAGTCACAAGGCTCCATGTGTCTCTGCCTCCTAAAAGTGGAGGCAAATTATAGTTAAATACTGAGGTTATCAATCTGGGTGCTGGAGGTGAAGCGAATGCCTCCACGCAGAGAATATAGTTCACTGGCTGAGTCACCTTCCCAGCTCCCACATATAAGTTTTAAATAGAATACTGATCAGATTTTCTAGATCTTATATTAGTTTTAAGCTGAATCCTTTAAATTAGGAGATATCTTAGTCAGGGTTTCTATTGCTATGATAAACACCATGGCCAATAGCAACATGGGGTGGAATTAAGATTACTTCTTCCAGAATGATCCTATTTTGTACCAAATTTTCATGCATTGGCCTGAACAATTGCTCCATTATCAACTTGAAACACTAACACATCACTATTCTGGTGAAGCCTTTCTTTTCTCAGTTGTTTCCAAGATGGTATTTTAATATTAGCGCCACAATAGAAAACATTCCAGCTTTGAAAAGCCCTACAGTCTTTAATATTTAATACTTTATATTTTCTATCTCTTTAAGACATCCAAAGTCTCTCGAAGATACCAAAGTTCCTCTAAAAATTTCAAAGTTTCTCTCAAATATCCAAGGTCTCAAAACACTGGGTTCCCATAAAATTGAAATAAATTAAGTACTCTTATTCCAAGAGGGAAAAGCCAGGGGAAAATCAACGTGAAGCCAAAGTCCAACAGCATAAAAAGCTCAATGGGATTCTCCCACTGTCCTCTGGTCCCAAAAGGGCCTTGTCTCCCTAGTTTCAGGATGACACATGCTACAACTCTTTTGTCTGTGGTGGCTATACCATGGTACTGTCATTGCCAATATTCTGGAAACTCTGTACTCAGTGGGCTGCACCTTCATCTGGGACTCTGACCCTGCCACATCTCAGTTTCTTACCTTGACCTCTTCAGTCCTGGACTTCTGCAGCAACTGAGGCTGCACACTCACCAATGGCCCCTCCCAGCCTGTCAGAGCAGAAGCAGAGGCCAGGGAGGAGTGCTCTTACTGAATGGCTCAGCTTGTTTTCCTGTAAATTTCAGGACCACCCGCTCAGGGGTTGCATGGCCCACAATTGGCTGAACCTCCCCACATCAAACATTAATCATGAAAATATTGGACAATTGCTTACATATCAATCTTATGTGGGCATTTTCTCAATTAGCTGACAGAAAATTTTTTTTTTTAAGTTATCAGTTTAGTGGGCACAATGTTAGTCTCAATAGCTTCCCGGTGTTATTTCACACTCAAGAAAATGTTGAAATTTTTACCCATAATTAAAATACTACAATTTTTTCTTCACAAATATTTTACTATTGAAATGATGAGTCTGGTAAAGACCAATATGCTGAACCTTGTCGCTTTATAGAAAATTGGCACCACAATTTATTTATATCGCCAATCTTGACATAGAGCTTTCCCAAAGGCCATAAACCACTTATTCACCACAAATGATCATTATTAAGGTCATTTCAGAAACTACTCTCCTATAACATCAGAGAATTTTCAAAGTGAAATAACTATTTGCATTTTCATATATTAAAATGTAATTACCTCCACTTAAGCAAGAACATATAAAAAGAGCACTCAAGTGTAAATTATGACTTTGAATAGTTGTACAATAGTGATTATTTCCATTCCATCACCTTACATATACTCCTGTAATTAACATACTGATGAAGGTGTCTAATTGTTCTAATGAATCTTCCCAGCATAATTATCTTTTTATATGAATTAAGTTGTAGCCATCCTGCAAAAATATCAACATGCTTAAAGAATTGTACAATCATTCTGATGAAAGAAATAAACCACATATCTGGATTCTGATTTATTTTAATTATGAAAAGCTGCTTTATAAACCTAGGACTAATTTCCTCAATGGTCAATTTTAATACATATTTAATATATGCCAATAATCTTAATGTTAAGTCAGTTGTGAGAAGGAAGCATCGGTCCTGTGATTTTTCCAAACAGAATATCTATATCTGTACAATTGTTTTGACAGAGAAATCACATGAAGAATCTAAGCAGTTCCCATGACTTAAAACTATAGAGACATAAGGACAGTTCTCATTTTTTAAATTCATTTCTATTCCCAAGTTGAGTGAACAAGGCAAAAACTTTCAGTTAAATTTTTTTTTGTATTTTATTTTTGTATGCCCTGTTCAAAACAAATGTCCTTAATTGACTTGCAATGGTAGCAAATCGATTTTAGAATGTCAGGGATGTCGGCGAACAGATGGCTGTGTGGAAACCATTCCTCCCAGGAGTTATGCAGAGTTCCAGCTGTCCAGGGCTATGTGTAACATGTGCTGTGCTGCTCTCTGTTAGCTGGCGACTTCAGTGATGGATCTGTGTGCAGACCACCCCTTCCCTAGGAGAGCACTGCCCCCTTTACTCACCATCTATATTGATGATATAGATGATATAGAGAACTGCATGAATTCAGGGAATACTAATGAGTTTTATTTAAAAGGTGAGGGCATGCAAATAAACCCAATGTCTCAATTGATAAGCACACTTATTCTCTCTCCAGACTGTATCTGATACTTACAAGCATATCATTATCCTCTATTTTATTGCACAAAAGGAATAAACTGGAAGATAATAAATAAGAAACTTCTTCATGAATCCCAACCAAAAGTTTTTGTTTACCATTCAGAACAGTGTATGAAACTTCAAGTGATCCTTATTTGAGGAACAGGAAAATGATCTCACGAAACAAGAACATTGGCTGCCCATGCCTGTGCGAAGCCAGCTATGATTTTGTTAATACTGCAAACATGTTAACATAATCATATGTTACCCTCTATAAAAATATATTATGCATAAAAACAACAAAATTCAAACCTGTTGTGTGCTAAGATGTTAGTGACAAGAGATATCTTGAAATTAAACAAATTACATGCTATATGCTTGTATACTCTTCTTGGAACAAATGTGTACATACAGAACTATGTTTAAAGTATACTGTGGATATTTATATAAGGTGATAACCTCAAGGGAAATTGTCTTGGGTTTCACTCTTGCTTTTCATTCTGTTCTCTGGAACTTCATATATGTACCCTCTGAATACTCTTCCTCTCTCAGATTCTAGTTTGCTTGCATGACCACACTGATGGCTGACTCCTTATCTAGTCAGCACTTCCATCTACTGGCATTTCAAAGGCAGTTTCATCTCATTTCCTAACCTTGTTTGTTTGTTCAGAATTCCAACATAGGGAAAAGTGAGAAGAGGGTGCTGCAAAGCTGGCCCAGTGGTCAAGAGCACTTGCTGTTCTTGCAGAGGGATCTGTTCCTAGCACCCATGTGGCAGCTCACAGCTGGTTCCAGTTTCAGAATATCTGATACTATCCTTTGACCCCTGGGGATACCAGGTATGCATGTGATGTATGCAGGCACGTCTTTCATACACATAAAATAAATAAAAGTAATAATTTTTAACATAAATAGAAATGTGTATCTTTATGAATAGTCTGCCTTTTCTGCTACACTCTTCCTCACAACACAGTCCCTTGATTTACCATTTTCTTTTTGTAGCTATGTGTCTGAAGTACAAACCATATAGCTAACTGTCACAGGGCAAAGGGAGAAATTCTGTTCATTCCTAATTACTGGTTCAGGAAATTCAGAGATAAAACCAGGTTAGCCACATCCTTCAAGGCCGTATAACTATAAACTTTACCAAGAAATGAATCACCCACACTTAACAAGCTTGCTGGAACTGATAACCACAACATTGTTTTTTTCAAAAATATGAGCATTAAAAAAAACTTTGCATATGGCTATTTGTGGAAAAGCTGTGGAAATGACATATCAAATAGAGTCTACCTAGGAAATAATTTAAATTGTGATCTTATAGGGAGTAATATAACATTGACTCTTTAATTCTCCCTACCTAGAAAACACATAAGAAATGTAAATAAATCAGATCCAATTAACAAACAGAAAGTGGGTGTGCCCACTTCTCAGTGGATTAAACTCAAACCTTAAGGTTTCTTGCAAAAGAAAACCACATCATTTTGAGAATAAAATGAAGAGTCAAATTGTGGTTGTGGTTGAATAGACTGGCTTACTCACAGTATAAGCCAGTTCCTTAGGCTTCTGACTGTGTGTGCCCTACATACAGACCACCTGGACACTGGCCTAAGTTCATTATATAATGGACATAGCAACATATTCAACAACATAGATTGGTAAAAAACCCAGAGCCTCTGCACACACACACATGCATACACACACAAACATATATGTACATATATGCATACAAACACATATAGATACACACATAAAGACATATATATATATATATATATATACAAACATAAAAATATACTAAAAACACACATACACATATACATGCAAATATACAAACATATACATATACACACATATGTGTACCTATATATCCCACAGCACAAATACATGAAAACACAATACAACACACACACACATACACACACACCCCTCTGGTGCATAGCCACACATGCAAACGCATTTGTGATTTCTTCCCAAAACTGCAAGTTGGGCAAACCAGTGTTCATAGAACATGGCTATCTGTGAACACCACACTGAGGCATGATGATATCAATTTCCACAGACAACACTGGTGCTATTTGTGGCATTTACAATGTCCACCCACCCACTACTCATCAGTTGGTTACAGGCATATTGATGTGAAAGTTGAAATTAATATTTCTTGTTTTTCACTTTCTGGTTGAATCAAGTTTGCCAAGCTATGACTTTTACATCAGATGACACTTCATTAGCACATATTGTAACTCTCTACATCTTTACAACTGTTTGGAAAGATGTCACCTCTTGACTTCTGCTTGTATACCTATGTGGAGAAAGTGGAGGATGCCATATAGACTGGCTTTCCACCCTGGGCTTAATTCCATGCAGGGAGCCTGGTGTGGTGCTTGGGTAGCAGTCATCATAAAGAGATTAGGAGACACAAGCAAAATCTGGCTTAACTTCTGGATTTTTCTTGTATTGGCCTGGTTTCTTATAATTTGGATAGGGTTGCTGAGATAACTTCTCAGCAATAGCAACAGATCCAGGAGTTGTGATAAACTCCCAAGGCTTGTATGTTCCTTGTATGAATCTTAGAGGGACTCTCTAGGAAGAATTTACTTTTCTGCAGAAAGACATGCGTTTTACTGAGAAATCTAAATAGAGAAACCCTGAGGATAGCTGATAAGAGACCCTGTCCTGTTTCCACCTGCCATATCTCTCCACATTCAAATATTGAATTTCATACTCATAAGATAGTTTTTGTAATCCATCAACCTTGTTTGACCCATCCACATTTAGCAGTTCAAAGCACCAAAATTATCACACTTTCTATAAATAATCGAAACTTGACCTGTAATTTATTAAACCATCTCCAAATCATTTGGGCCTGTTTTTCATGAGTTTGAAAACTGTTTACCTGGATTTTGAAACTCTGACCCTTACAAATGTCTTCAAGCTTCAGGACTCTGGCCTCATTCTCCACCAGGTGAGACATTAAAAAGTGCTGCTTCTCGGCCGGGCGGTGGTGGCGCACACCTTTAATCGCAGCACTCGGGAGGCAGAGGCAGGCGGATCTCTGTGAGTTCAAGGCCAGCCTGGGCTACCAAGTGAGTTCCAGGAAAGGCGCAAAGCTACACAGAGAAACCCTGTCTCGAAAACAAAAAAAAAAAAAAAAACGAACAAACAAAAAAAAAAAAAGTGCTGCTTCTCAGTGGTAGAAAAATTTTCACAGCAGTGGGAGGTGACAGAGAAAAGGAGTTTGGAAAAAGTTACCAGAGGTGGGAAAGTGAGTGAGAGAGGAATGACTTCAAATACAGGTGTTCCAAAAGAATGCAAAAGGAACAGAGGAAATAAATTCCTTATTTTAAAGTGTTTTAATCATTTTATATGTTACTAAATCCTTAATTTCTGAATAATGGCCATTTAAAATTTTAAATGAAATCCAACTTCTTAATTTTTTCTGAAAAATTCTTTTCAGAGATAATCTTGGAGTTTGCATGTTCAAGGCTCTTCAGGCCAATCAAAGATAGGCAGTTACTGAATATTTATAGTCTTGAATCCTTTTGTTCTCAGCCACGATGTGTATAGTTAATTTTGTTAATATGCTGAAGTTTCAGAATAAATATCCAAGTTCTTAGTGTCCTGAATTTAAGTCCATACTGTTTCAAATATTTCAGGGTGACTGCTTGGTGCCATTGGTACCATAAAGCCTGTGCATGAAAGGTAAATAGCACAGTGTAGATATGTTAAGTGGTGGATGATTGCTTGTGTTCAAAGACAATCAGCAAATGAGAAGCAAATACTCATATAGTCTTGTCAGTATGACCACATATCATTCATGAGAAGCCTGTGTCATGACACACACCAAAGACTATACCAAGCACATCTCAAAAAGAACAGATAGTCATGTGGAACATTGTACTGGCTGATGGGAGCAGAACTTGCCCTCTGACCTGTTCCTGGGACTCTGCCATGTTGGAGTGCTTGGCTTGAGGAGCAGGGGACATTGTCTTTTGTGAGACACTACAGTGGAAAATGTGCAAGAAAATGAGTCTGAGATTGCTAATTGAGAAATCCTGACCATGAAATGATCAAGAAAGTATTTTGTCTTGGGAACAACAACAACAACAACAAAAAAAAAACATCAGATGAACTGACAACTCAGTTGGTTCCAAGACACAGTAGTATAAAAATATGTTTTGAAAGAAAGAAATGATTCTTGTGACTTTGTAGCTCTTGATTGGATAAACTGGATTATCTGGATAAGTACAGAGAATAAGTTGCATTGGCAGAACTATGGCCTTTGGGATCTCCAATTTAATATTTTTAATACTAAAAACACAAGACTAATAGTCATTTAAAAAGATTAGACTTTTTTTTCAATGCTCAGGGCAACTCAAAAGCATATAATTTATATTATTGAAAAATGTTCACAGGAAACTTACAAAGCATGAATGGAATTTGAGTATGGCAATAGCATTTCCATTTAAGAAGCAGGATTTGAATCTATATTTAAGTAATCATGGCAGCCATGCCCCAACTTTATAGTTTAGGAAAAATCAGCATGAACTGTGGACTGTATAAGCTAAAAGAACAACAGCTAACTCAATGGATGTTGCATGAGAGAGATAAAGTACTAAAGCTGTGAAGCATTTGGATAGGAAGAACATTCTAAAGTATCATTTCTACTGCTTTTAGGTTAAAATGAATATCACATAAAGGTGCTATTCCAAGTATTTAGGGAAGATGTAGAGGTGGATATGTTTCTGGGCTCCTATATGTACATGTTCAAATGTGGGAAAATAACAGATGTTTTCTGTCAACAATAATTGGACTGGATCCAATCAACCACATGGACAACTTAAACAAAGGGAGACAAGATCTTTAGAATTCTATGAAAAGAAAAGGACAAAACAACTGAATAGAACAAAGAGGGTGTGGATAAGCCACATTGCTATCCTGTTAATGTCTGTGTGTCTAACATGTGGCAGGGTGGCAGAGGCACTCTTACCAAATAATGAGAGGACACTATTGTTGAATCACTGAGATTCTGTGATGAGGAACTTATGCATGATTCTGTTGACCCTGGTGAACCAAAGCCTGGCCAGGGTCTTGGTTCATCCCTAGACAGAGATCTTACTTTGCACTGCATGACACATACAGAAGCTGCAGTACATCCATCAAATGTCTAAGATATTTTCTTTGCTAAATAATGGCAGTTTTATTATCTTTCCATCATACATCTCATTACTGTGTGTGTTGTGTGTATGATGCTGTATGTGTGTGTAGTTGTATGTATGGATTTGTCTACCCACTCAGACACATATGGAGGCTAAAAACTGGTTTGGAACGTCTTTTTAATAGCTCAGTCTATTTTTGAGCTGAGGTCTCTCACTGAACCTGGTTGCTTGAATTCTGGCTAGACTACCTGATCAGCAAGTGCCTGGATCCACTTGTCTCTAGCCCCAAACACTGAGATTGCAAATACTTGCAGCCATGTCCAGGTTTCTCCTGGGTTCTGGGTATCTGAATTCTTCCTCATATTTGTTCAGCAAGTGCTTTTCCCCATTAAACCATCTCCCCAGTCCCTTATCTTTTATTTTGTAATCCTTCAATTGTATTTTCTAATCTTCCTTCATTCCCATGCTCATGGCACTGTGTTGCCAATACCAAGAATTGCATTAGCATACTGAGAAAGCTTTGTCCACTGTTGAACATGGAACGGGATCGGTGGTTCTTACTGCTCCTGAGACATACACATTTATGTAAATGCATGTAAAATGTATATGCTGTAATTTCACACATTATCAAAAATTCCTACCATTTTCCTTTTCTTAACAGTGACTTAGGATGATATCAAAGCAATAACATTCATTGGACAGGGTTTAATTTTTTTCTCCTCAAGTATTAGGTCATCACTAAAAATAACATTATTAGAAAATAAAAATCGATGCACTCATGAACAGCTGCACTTTGCTACCACTTAAATGTGCAGTAGTTTTGGGGTGGTATATGCCCATTTGTCACCCTCTGTAAGCTAATTTTAGTATTGCAAACTGTCATTCTGAGAAAAAAAACAAGAAAAATGAGTGAAAGCCTTGCAATTCACAAATCATTAGAGTACAAATAATCTAAGAAAACAACAGTTCTAAAGAAGCATTTTGGATTTTATCTCCATAAGAACTTCCTGCTATGAATAAACACTGATAAGTAGTTTTGTCAAACCTGTGTGTCTTCAGCATGGACATTAAAATAACAGCTGTGTCCATCTGCAAGGTGGAATTAAGACCCTGAGCTATGAATAGCACACTTCTTTGTCCACTGAATTTTTGTCTCCAAATACATTTACATTTCTGAATATTAAAGAAGCATCAATGTTGTTCAATGCAAATAATAGCATCTCTGCTTTGGGACTGAGTGTGGTGGGGTGACTGTAATGGGAACTGGACTGATTCTCAAGTATAAAACAAATTCTGAGCCTTCAGTAGCATATTATAGAAACTATACATGCATTCTTTTATTCAACAGAAGGTCCAGAGACCCTCACAACATATTCAGAAATTCATCAATCTCTCCCCAGAAGGCTATAGAAAAACTGAAGACTTGATAAAAAGCCATCAGCTTTCTTCAAATTTGAATATTTACATGAACAGTCTAGGCTACCAATGGCATCTGTTAATGTTCTCTTGTCTGTGTTTCCTACTGAGCCCTCATACACATTTTCACCAACATCTCTTTGTTTCATTTAGCAAGACAAAGCTGTTATTAGCATGGGATATTCAATTTTCCAAATGCAAATAGAATAATTAAAACCTAAATGATCTAATGCTATTCTAAGTGCATCTCTAGAAGCATTCTTTTAAGATTATCCAGTACCATTAAGAATAGAATATACTTGTAATAAACCTGGGTGGTTAAATAACAGATTTTATGTTTTTGTATTAAGAGGAGACACCTTGATTTCATTCTTCCACTGGGCAGCATCTCATGGACATGGACTAGAAATTGTACAATGGGTCATTTCTCTAGGAGAATTCTTAAGGTAAGGTATATTTCAGCAATATTTCGAAAAACATTCTGTTGGTGAAGAAGTCACCATCCTGTTTTGTATGAAATGTCACATATTAAGTCATTACTCCACAGATTACGTTTTCTTACTGGCCCCCAACTTGTTCAATCTGTTTTCATCAGCTCCTCAACAAAACTCACATGGAGATTCTGGCTATTGAACATGAGCAAGCTGAACTAGTTAGCTCCCCCAGCTTGGTCTTCAGCAGCTAATGATGATAATTGCTTGAGAACTTTTCAAAACCACGGTAAGCCATGGGAGACTGCACTTCTTTAGGCTACCTTCAGCCTGCCAGTTCCTAAGTACATCATTAGCATTCAGGACAAATGTTTAAAAAGATAATGATGAGAGAAAATAACCTTTCAAATGATGGCTCCTATATTTTTAAAGAATGATTCATTGGCAATAAAGCTTTCAAAAGATGCTGTGGTGCATATCGTGGGGAGCATGGACTTCCATATTAGAGAGTTGTAAGAATATTTCCCAGGAATGTAGACTCCACCTGACAGGGAACTCAAGTCATTACCACCGGAGTGATCAATAACCACGGCTAATGTGTGCAGCTGGCGACACAGATCTGATCAATAAAACCTGCCACATGCTTTTGTTTTAGGAAATGAAGCCTTTTAGTTCTTAATTAAGGGAGAGACCTCATATCCGTGATGATGTCTGCAATGAATATTACCACAAGGCACAAAGGGAGGAATATGAGTTTCCTATTAAAGAGCTGTGTAAGGAAGGGAGAAAGCAAGACATAAAATAGAAGGCCTGTTATTGTTTCCTTTCTCTGCTAAATTGTTATCCCATACAAAATCCTATTCTCAAAGTGAGAAGATGATGAAGATTCAGTGTTGGAAGTTCAGGAAAAGAAAGCAAAGCTAATTTGCTTAACAGATTTCTTGTTTGCTTGTTTTTATTTTGTTGTTGTTGTTTTCCCTTTATTGAAAATAGAATTGTTTTTTTTTTTTCTCACATAATGTATTGTGACTATGGTTTTCCCTCCGTCCACTACTCTCTGTTCCTGTCCACTTCCCTTATCATCTGGGCCCATCCTCTTTCTGTGTCACAACACAAAAAAGGGGAAGAAATGGTTTCTAAGTGATAATAACAAAATAAAATAAAATACGATAAGATTTAAAAATAAACAATCAAATAAAAAAACAACCTAACAGAAGAATGGGACATAACCAACTAGCAGAAAGAAAAGAGCCCAAGAAGCCACAGGAACCAGATACAGAGACTGATCCACTTGTTCTTACACTCAGGAATCTCCTAAAAACAATAAATTGGAAGGCACAATATATATGCAAGGGACCTCTTGGTCCCTGGGTATATTTGTATATATATCTCTGTGTATATAATAAAAATAAAAATAAGGTAAAATTTTTACAAAGGGAAAGGCCCCGATCCAACATTATAAGGAACAAAGAACCTCCAAAGTTGCCCTTGACTTCATTTTCTGATGTCCATCTACTAGACACGAAGCCTACACAGAAGAAGATTTTGTTTTCCCAGTGAGACTCCCTTAGAGAAAACAAATATTTCATTTGAAAGTGGCCATCAATTGGAAATACCTTCTGGGTTAGAGATGGGCGCATGCTTCCACTTTTCCTTCCAGCTCACGGACTCCATCTGACACAGACCCATGCGGGGATAAAAAAAAACAAAACCCAGAAATAGACTGTATAATGCTCTATTAACTTTGAATTTTCTTAATGCCAATGAGAAAGGAACAACAGCTGTAGAGAGACATTGGATAATAGAAAAAACTACAGAATTAAATCAGCTTATATACTTTAAGGATGTGCGGACCTCAGAATGGGAACCAGGGTATGTGTTACGTTGGGGACGAGGTTTTGCTTTTGTTTCTACAGGAGAAGATAAGCTGTGGGTACCATCAACATTGACAAAGGTTCGATTTGAACAACAGAAACCTCTTAATTAGAGGAGGTGATGATAGTTCACCAACCAGCATGAACATCCAATTTAAACTAACTTGTATCAATAACACATGCCTTTTTATTTAATCAGATAATAACTTGCCAAAAAGGAACATCCCCAAAATTAGTCTTGGGGAAAGGTTTTTGTAGTTGTCTTTTAGGAGAATGAAGATTAAGGAATCTGAAGAACACTGGACAAATGAGACAACTGAAGAAATGGGACAAATCATCTATCCCAGGAAACAGAGTGAAACGGCATATGGGTATATATTATCTAAAAAAATTTATGTCTTCCTAAATGTTTGTTTCTGCTTTTCTTTAAAGATTTAAGACTATTGGTCTTCTAATAGTCCCAGTTCAATTAAAATTTAAAGCTGATTTTGGAGTTGGAGAATGGCTCTCTCCTTCTTTAAACTCAAGCATATTGTTCAAAGGAAAATGCAAACTCTGTGTATCATGCCAGAATAAAAGAGCTATTTTCTGCTATGGGACAGGACAAAAGCCAAATTAATTAAGGGACTATTCTTTTACTAATCTCAACTCTTTGATGATATTCTGATTCTTTAAACTTTTCTTAAAGTATGAATTTTATATCAAAATTTACAAGGTTAATATATATAGAGAGAGGTATAGATATATATACATTTTAAACTTTGTTAAGATATGAATGGTCATATAGAGTACTAAATAATTCTAGAAAAAAGGCTTCAATTAGCTGCATATATATGTCTTTATGTCTTATCAGTTTTCTGCAGGAAATCACGGCCAGGCCTAACATCAACTGAAGTCTCCAGGAAGAAGATGGGGCCCCACAACAACAACAATTCCACGTGGACAATAATATCACTAAGCTGACAAACATCATCTACAGATCAACTTTGAACTACAAGGTGCTCAGAGCAATTTTGAGATAACTAGCAGAGATGATTCAGTCTCAAAGACTACTTGAATAAGGACTTGAGATAAACCCTGAACTTTGGCATTATACACAGACTGGATAATGAAGGATATAGTTACCTTTCCTAGAATTTGACAATTAACCTAAAATTTTTCTTTCAGGATAAAGATAACTCCGCCCATACCCAGCAGGAAGCAATTTTAAGAATACGACGGCCACATTCCCAAAGAGGTGGTATGGGGCGGGTGGTTTTTTGGTCTTTTTAATGGGTTTTGGGTCTGGGATAATTTTCATTGTTTAGGGGGGTTGGTTACAAGTTTTTTCCAGGGTTAGGAAAAAGGCTAAGCAAAGGAGATTAGATCTAAGGTTCTTTTCTTTTTTTAAAGAAAAGAAAAAAGAAAGAAAAGAAAAGAAAAGAAAAAGACAGTTACTAGTTTTAAATACTTTACATTGGATTGGATTGTTTTATATTGTATACAAATTTGAAATTGATATTGATAGAAAATGCTATATGTATATTTCTAATTGTATTTATACCATTCATTTAACAATGTAATGCAATTTTCTGATCCTTGAATGTTATTATTACCAACTATTAGGATATAAAGAAATGAAAGTTAGTAGTCAGACATTACAATAAAACTTGTAGTCATATTAGATATGTTTTAAAAACTGAGCAGATATATTTTAGACAGGTCATCTTCAAACCCTTCAGAGATCTTCAGAATATGGCATTTAAAATGTTTTAATAATTTAGAAATCTTTCTTTTTTGAGACATGTCGGCTCCTGACAGTACAAATCTACTTCACAGAAAATATGGGCATTGAAAAAACTGCATATGGAGTTAACTTTCATTGTGGCAAAAGTTAGCCACTGGACAACAAAGTATCCTCAAATCAACAGGACAAAATGGACAGACAGAACATGAAACAAAGCGCTATTGATTCTTGCCAAAACTAGTGTGGTTATGGTTTTATCAAAAGGCATCTTCTGAGGCCAGGACAATATGGCACCATCCTTGAAGTGGCCTTCACATTCCCGAAAAGGTACAGTACCCTTTTCTTCGAGGCAGCTGAACAGGCAGTGGGCCGATGGCTTCTGTTGTGCAATGGAACAGCAGCTGAAAGCTCACGCCTCTCAATAGTAGACTGGCATTTAATAGAGGGATGTGTAGAAGAACGGGATGCTGAGATGAAGCCATATATACACAGCCAAGAAGAATGGACAGCTGAATTCAAAAACTGCCAACAATTTCCAGAATTTAAAATCCTGAATCATGACAGGACACTAGTGGAATTCAGGTGTTTCTGGTACATGGACTGCTCTCACCCAATGTGAGGTTGAACTGTTGACCTTGTGTATATCCTACTTCACAAATGAGTCTGTCAGATACGCTAAGCCTATAAGCTGAAGATGATGCCCCAACACTGTGGAGAAACCTCATGTGACTGTCCAGGCAGCTGGCTGTTTCTGTCAACTCACAAATTTTTTGGAAGTTGCTTGCATGCACTTCCTGTTTTTATTTTTGTTAGCTAATGTTATTTCCTTCTTGGGTCTCTGAGGGAGTTGAAGATTAGTTAGTTATAGTTGAAGGATAGTTAGTTATAGTTGAAGATTAATTAGGATAGAAATTGAATTAGATACATTTTGGACTTACCAAAATAGGATAGATAATGAAATTATTTTCTCTGAATTTGTCAAATACAAATGGACTAGACATTGTTTAGGTATTTATTACTTGTTTATATTGTGTATAGTTATTATACTTTTGTATATAGTTTTTCTTTTGTTAGTTATAACCTTTTGATTTTTTTTTCTTTTTATTAAAATAGAAAAGGGGAAATATGGTGGTATTTTATTTGTACTGAAATGTGATTTTTAATTGTATGTTAATGAATAAAGTTGCCCGGGGGTCTGAGCTATTAGAGCCATAGAAAGAGCATGGCAGTGGTGGTGCATGCCTTTAATCCCAGCACTTGGTAGGCAGAGCTAGGTAAGTCTCTGTGTGTTCAGGGATACAGCCAGCATTGGAGACACACGCCTTTAAGACCTGGAGGGCTGTACTTACAGGCAGTGATGAGGCGGTCATGTGTTTGGGTTTATAACCAATGAGAAGGCAGAACAGAAAGACTATCTAAGGACAAACACACAGGAAGTAGGTCTCTTTCGGAGAGGTAGGACCACCGTAGGAGAAAGGGTAAGGTTTTAGCTCTGAGCTCTGACCTCTTGGCTTTCTCTTTTACATTGGTCTGTATTTCTTATTTAATAAGACAGTTGGTTACATCTACACACCTCTGATACCAGTATTTGGGAAGCACACATGCCTTTAATTCCAGTACTAGGAAGGAAGTAATATGGCAGGGTGGAGAAAGGTATATAAGGCAAGCATGAGGAGACAGGAACTAAAGCCCTTTTTGGCTGAGAGTCTCTTTGCCTGGACCCCTTTTGGCTGAGGACTCAGAGACATTTGGTCAGAGGATTCATGGAGTTGGTGAAGTGAGAAGTAGTAGTAGCTTGTTCCTTTGTCTCTCTGATTGATCTTCCAGCATTTACCCCAATAGCTGGTGCTGGGTGTTATTAAAAGACCATTTACCAATTCTTGTTACACCGTAGTATTTGGTTTTAACCTACGTCTCTGGTCTATCTAGTCTCTAGTTTTTTGGTCCACCTGTAGTGTCAGGTATCATGGAGTGGGCCTTAAGTCAAATAAGACATTGGTTGGTTACTCCCTCAAAACTGGTGACACCATTTCACAAGCATATCTTGCAGGAAGGAGAATATTATTGATCAAAGACTTTACAACTAGATTGGTGTTTACATTTCTCCTTTGGTAGCATTCAGAGTCCTTCCTGTACCAGAGTCTAGCAGTGGGGGGAAAGGTTCATGTGACCGCTTGCCCAGTTTCTCCAGGTTCAGTGAGCTATGTAGGTGTTGTCTTCAGCAACCGGGCCTTGCCATCAGTTTGTGGAGAACAACCTATATTAGGTTGTTTGGGGGTATACATGCAACACCTTTGGCCAAAAATGTAACCTATTACTGGTACTAGAAGCTTCATTTGGTTACAAGAGATGTCCAGCTGGAGCTCCGTCTCCCCCGTTATTAGGAGATTTCATTTAGATTGCCTTCACATATGTATATTAACATATCTTAGGAAGTTTCTACTGCATTAAGTTTCCATACTGCCCCACAAGTGGCCTTAATTTTAGATATCTCTGCCTATTGTCCCCCTCTCCCTTCCTAATCCTGACTCCCCACTGACTCCCCGCATCCATACAGAAATATTCTATTTCCCTTTTCTAGGGAGATTTCTCACTCCTCACACCCCAGTTCCTTATCTAACCTCTGTGATTCTAGGGATAGAAGCCTGATTATCATTGATTAATAGCTAATATCCATATATAAGTGAATACATACTATTTTTGTCTTCCTGGGTCTGGGTTACCTCTCAGATAATTTTTTCTGGTTCTATTCATTTATCTAAGAATTTCATGTTTTTTTTAACAGTTGAATAATACTCCTTAGTGGAAATGTGCCACATTTTCTTTGTCTGTTCTTCAGTTTCTGCCTATTGTTAATAGTACAGCAATCAGCATGGATGATCAAGGGTCTCTATGGTAGGATGAAGTGTTCTGTTGTATATGCCCAGGAGTCGTAGAGCCTACTCTTAAGGAAGATCAACTCCCAACTCCTGAAGAACTGCCACACTGATTTCTATAGTGGCTGTACAAATTTGCACTCCCACCAGCAATGGAGGCGTGTCCCACTTGCTCCACATCTTCAGCAGCATGATCTGCCAGTTGTAGTTTTGATCTTAGCCATTCTGACAGGTGTAAGATAAAATCTTAAAGTAGTTTTGATTTGCCTTTCTCTGATGACTAAGGATGTTGAACATTTCTTTAAGTGCTTCTCAGCCATTTGGATTTCCTCTTTTGAGAACTATCTATGTTTTAAGTAAATATTTTGTTTTCTTGTTATCTAGATTTTTTAGTTCTTTATTTTTGATATTAGTCCTCTATTTTATATGTGGTTGGTGAAAATATTTGCCCATTCAGTAGGCTGCTGCTTTGTCTGAATGACTGGGTCTTTGCTGTATGATGCTGTTTAGTTTTGTAAAGTATCATTTATTTATAGGTGATCTCAGATTTAGAGGGCCTTGAATTCTTGAAGTGCCTATGCTAATGGTTTTCTATTCATAAAACCAATGCATGTAAGGTTATTCCCCATTTTCTTGTCTATAAGCTTCAGTGTATCAGATTTTATCAGAGGTCTTTGATCCACTTAGAGTTGAGTTTTGCACATGGTAACAAGTGTGGATGCATTTTGATTTTTCTACATGCAACCATCCAGTTTAACCAGCATCATTTGTTGAAGGTGCTGTCTTTATTTCCAGTGTATGTTTTTTGACCTCATTATCAAAATCTGATTTTTAGATTTATGTCTAGGTCTTTGAATCTAATCCATTGATCATTCAATTCTATTCCATTGATCAACATGTCTAATTTTATGCCAATACCATGCTGTTTTTATTACTATAAGTCTAAAATATCATTTGAAGTTAAGGATAGTAATACTTCGAGTATTTTTTTAGGATTATTTTAGTTATCCTGGGTTTATTGTGATTCCACATGAAACTGAAAATTGTCCTTTCAAGGCCTGTAAAGAATTGTGTTGAAATTTTGATAGAGATTGCATTGAATCTAGAGATTGATTTTTTTTTAAGATGGCCATTTTTACTATGTTAATCTTACTGATCCCTGAGCATGGGAGATCTTTCCATTTTCTGATATATTCTTCAATTTTTTTCTTCAATGACTTGAAGTTTTTAATCATACAGGTGTTTCACTTGCTTGCTTAGAGTTACCCCAGGATATCTTATACTATTTGAAGCTATTGTGAAAGGTGTTATTTCCCTGATTTCTTTCTCAGTCCATTTGTCATTTTTATGTAGAAGAGCTACTGATTTTTGTGAGTTAATGTTGTACCCAGCAACTCTGCTCAAAATGTTTATTACCTGTGGGAATTCCCTAGTAGAATTTTTTAGAATCACTTATATATACTATCATATCATCTACAAATAATAATACTTTGAATTCTTCCTTTCCAATTTATATCCCTTTGATCTCCACAGTTGTTATTGCTATAGTTAAGAGTTCAAGTACTGTATTGAATAGGTATAGAGAGAGTGGACAACCTTGTCTTGTTTCTGATTTTAGTGAAATTGCTTTAGGTGTCTCTCTATTTAATTTGATGTTGGTTATAGGTTTGCTTTAAAATGACTTCATTATTTTGAGATATGTCTCTTGTATCCCTAGTTGTCTTTTAGTTTGCTTATATGGTAGAATATGTCTATTGATTATGAATGTTGAATCATCTCTACATCTCTGGGATGAAGCCTACTTGATAATGGTAGATGAGCTTTTTGATGTGTTCTTGGATTCAGTTTGCAAATGCCTTATTAAGATTTGCAAATAATTTATTGAGAATTTTTATATCTAGGTTCATAAGGAAAATTAGCTTGCAGTTCTTTTCCTTTTGGGGGTCTTTATGTGCTTTGAACATCAGGGTAGCTGTAGTCTTGTAAAATGAATTGGGCAATGCTCCTCTATCTATTTTGTGGAATAATTTGAGGAGTATTGACATTAACTATTCCTCAAAAGTCTGGTAGAATTCTTTGCTAAAACGAATGGTCCATGGAATTTTTTTGTTAATAGACTTTTAACAACTGCTCTATTTCACTAAGAGATATAGATCTGCCTTAATTGTTTATCTGAGGTTAATTTAACTTTGATAAGTGGTATAAATCAAGAAAATTATGTATTTATTTCAGATTTTCCAGTTTTATGGAGTAGTAATTTTTAAAGTATGTCCTTAAGATTCTCTGGATTTCCTCTGTGCCTGTTGTTATGTCCTCTCTTTTATTTTTAATTTTGCTAATTTGTATGTTGTCTCCCTGCCTTTTAGTCAAATTGAATAGGGTTTCTCAATCTTATTGATTTTCTCAAAGAACCAACTCTTTTTTAATTCATTATTTGTTTTGTTTTGTTGTTTGTTTATCTGTTTATTTATTTCTTCCCTGAGATTGATTATTTCTTGCAGTCTACTTATGTTATGTGTGCATTCTTCTTTTTGTTCAAGAGCTTTCAGGCATACAGTTAAGTTAATAGTATGAGAGCTCACTAATTTTTCATTGTAGGCACTTAGTACTATGAACTTGACTCTTAGACTTGCATCATTGTTTCTAATAATTTTGCTTATGATGCATATTCATTTTCATTCAATTCTGAAACATTATTAATTTCTTTCTTAACCCATTTTCCATTCAATATTGAGTTGTTTAATTTCTACGAGTTTGTAAGCTTTCTGTTGTTCTTGATATTCAGCTCTAATCCATGGTGGTCAGATAGGATGCAGGGTGTTGTTTCAATGTTCTTTTCTCTGTTGAAACTTTCTTTGTGTCTGAGTATGTGGTCAATTTTGGAGAAAGTTCCATGATGTGCAGAAAAGAAGTACATTATTTTGTGCTCAGGTGTAATGCTCTGTAAATATCTATTAGATTTATTTGCTTTATGACTTCAATTAGCTCCAGCCATTTTCTGTTTAGTTTTTGTCTAGAAGATGTGTCTTTGGACATAATGGGATATTGAAAACTCTCATTATTAGTGTGTCAAGATGAAGTCACAATTTAAGCTATAGTAGTGTTTCTTATCCCCTCTGAAAGGCCAAGTTCAGGTATGTAACTCCAATTACTCTGAAAGCTGAAGCTTCCAGGATCACAAATTCAAAGACAGTCTGAGCAACTTTGTCTTACTGTATATTATGTAGTAATTTCTTTGAAGCCAAAATATTACATCCAGAAGAAAAACTTGTTTTGAGTCTGGGAGGAAACAATCCACTAAACTATGGAAATCTCTGAATCTTATCAGGTTCACTAGGTCCCTTCTTCCCCAAGTTTATCTAAGCAGCAAGAGGCTAGGCAGAGAGGCAATTCCCAGAGCAGCCAAACTTCCAGAAGGAACATTATGTCTTGTCTAGCTGTCTGTGTGGCATGAAAAAGACTCCGGGATGCAGCTTCCATGAGATTCCACTCATGCTGGTGTGGGACTTTTGGTAATGTGGCTGCCTTGGAGTCCTCCATGTTCCTGTACATAATTCTTCCATTACACTACTGTGAGTAAGCTCAATAAAGCATTATTCATCAAATTTGACTATGGTGATATTATTATTCTGATCTGTGTTTGGTCCCCTACATTACATGAGTAGGCATTTATTCACATGCCCAAGCTAAATTCATGCAATACAATACTTATTCTCAAAACAAAACAAAGAAACAATAAAAACCACTTTTCTTAACAGTCCTAGAACACATGTTCAGTAGTAAAACATTTACCTAGCTAGACACCAGGTTTAATTGCTATTTCAAGGGATTGTAGGGGGAAGTAAGGAAAAGAAAAGAGATTTAAGAACTTAATTAAGTTCTGGAGATTTTCCAAAGAAAGAATGCTGAGGAGGAAGGGGATGGAATTTCAACAGCTAATACATCTTTTCCAGAGCTCTGGAGTTTATCAGAATCTATCATATTCATATTACATGGTTTAACAGAGTTTAACTTATAATACGTCTTATAATACGACCATATCTTTTAGAATATTAACAATTATGTACCTCAAGTACAAATAGGAAAAACAGAATTAGAATACATATTCTGTTTGTGCACGCACATGCATGCGCGCGCGCGCGCGCGCGCGCGCGCGCACACACACACACACACACACACACACACCACCACCACCACCACCACCACCAAAATGGTATTGGATTCAGCATCTGACAGATATCATCATTAGCATCATCATTCTTATTATTATTATTTTGAACAAGAGGCTCTACTCTGATGAGCATAATTCTTATTTACTTCAATTATTTTATATGTACTGTGTTATCTGGATTGAACGTGTTTCATAGTAGAAACACTGAGATCATGTACATCCATCTGTTTTGTAAAGTGAGGTATTTAGAGGACTTATTTCAACTCAGAGTTCACATCTGTTTCTTCTTCCCTGGCATTTCCATAAAGTTATATATTGATTCTGGCTACATATGAGAGACACCCCTATTCATTTATTTATAAGCTGTAAAGTTCAGGCTCAAGTCTTTATAAACAATTAATAATTGCATAGATGTGATGAAACATGTTTATCATCAGTGTGTTCTTTCTAATTCTAGGCATATTTCTCTTTTTTTGAAAAATATTTTCTGCTTATAAGTTACTTTAATTCTTGAGCAATTTTAAATGACCTATTAGGAGCCCAAGGACTTTGCTTTTTCCTTTTATTTGTTTTTTATTTTCTTGGCTTGTTGCAGATTTAGATCAAATTCTGCCTTTGGAAGTTTACCTTTTTATTTACATGAAAGGCAAGGACAGATATTTTTTAATGCTTTATCTACCTTTAAAAATCTTCCAGGCTCCTGCTTTTCTATCAATGTGTAAATTCTTTTGCTTACATGGTGTATTTTTCATCTTAATGACCACATATCAGCCTTGCTGCCCAAACCACTACATTGTCACCACAAATGCTAATGAAGGAAAATAGGGGACAATGGAAGCCAATCACCAGGCTCAGAATGTCATCCAGTAAACAGCACCTTTCCGCAAATGTATCTCGAATTGGAAAATACAATAATGATGCTGCTATGATGATTCATGAGTCATGCATTTGCTCATATTTTGTAAAAATAAATTATTTAATTTATTAAATAAATTAATATCATTTAAATTTTATAGTGTGTATTTATATGTGGATAAATGAGGAAGGCATTAGAGAAAGGAGAAAAGGAAAGCCAAGAGGGTACGAAAATATAGGTAGGAATTTTTCTTAAAATATGACAATTTTAGGAAAAGCCTTTTGGGACCCATTTTGCCCATTCTTTTAAAACTCTGCCTCTGGCAAGTGAGGCAGTATTCTGCAATTCCCATCAATTGTCTCCTGTTGTCAAATTTTGACCAAAATGTCTTTTATTGTCATAGAAATTAGAGGTTTATAAGTGTTTTCACACACCTCTATCAGATGAACATATAAAATATGACTTAACCTATGATTGTTTCAAAAAATAGATTAGGGGTAGGCATGAACTAATCCTTTTATCACTCAGCCTTCAGGGTTGTGGTGGTCACTCAATAGACCTCACAAGAAAGACTACTTTATATCACCCAGCATGTGTAGCAGGTTCTAGGAATTTCTTTAATTTGAAAATGTTGCAAAGTAAGTAAATCATATTACATATGATGTGCATTTCCTCTTCCCACCCCTGTACATCCCAGTAGCTGACTTCAGAATGCAGAGTCATATAGTGGAAGGAAAAGAAACAACTTGCCAGAGATTTGCCTGAACTGTGCTACATAAGCCTAAGAGTGACCCTTGAAAACTTTGTTCAAGTATGTGATCTTGAAAGAGTTAAACTTGAGAAAGAGGAACAGTACCAGTCTCAGGCCCTCAAACTGTTAACCTCAGCAGAAATATTGTTGTGATATTTCTTGTGGCATAAGCAGAATAACCTTGTGACATTATCTGGGTCTAGCAGAACATCCCGTGGCTATTCTAAGAAGAAAAGCAGCCCCCATGGAAAGTCCCCATAGCTGCACTCCCCCTCCCCGGTACTGATCTTTAAACCAGACAATTATGTACTGCCCCGAATGCTGTGCTAATTTTGTGGTTTTCGCCTTTAAAAGATACCTGCAATTATTGTTCGGGGCTCCTCTCACTGAATAGTGCAGAGGGGCCACTTGTGCAAACGATCAAAATAAAGCCTCTTGCTGATTGCATCAACTGGTCTGGAGTCTGGGTTTCTGGGGTGCCCACCTAAGAGGATAGTGCCCTGAGTCTGGGGTCTATCATTTGGGGGCTCGTCTGGGATATGGGGTGACCCCAGACCCCAAATTCCATGACTAGTTGGAGGTAAGATTGAGCTCTTTCTATATGCATTATATCTGTTGTTTGTCCAGCTGATCGGCGCCTGTAATTTGTGCCTGTGCAGGACCTGAATCTGTTTTTGGATCAGTGGGGGAGTCAGACATGCCCTGAGACCCCTGGTCCCACCCTGGAGTCACTCTCCAGGGTTGTCTAGGAGAGGGGAGACAGAGTGTCTCTTGTCCCCGGGGAGGCAGGCTGTAGGCGGCCGCTCCCATTGGAATTTGTATTTCCAGTTTGCCTATCAGCCACCATGTGGTTTGTGCTGGGTCTGTTTTCCTTGCCCTCTATTTCCACTTCTCCCTGACTATGGAACAATCAATAACCACTCCTTTGAGCCTGACTTTAGACCACTGGAGAGACATCACAGCCAGAGCTCACGATGCCTCCATGGAAGTCAAGAAATGAAAATGGATAACTTTCTGCTCCTCGGAGTGACAGAAATTTGATGTTGGCTGGCCAAAAGATGGCACTTTTAACTTTATATCATCTTACAGGTCAAGGCTTGGGTTTATCAGCCCAGGCCCCAAGGACACCCAGACCAAGTGCCATACATTTCAGTCTGGGAGAGCCTGGCCAGGGACCCTCCACCCTGGGTGAAACCCTTCCTTTCGTTTTCTTTATCCTCCACCTCAGGGCTCAGACCCCTCCCCTCATCCTCTGTTCCCCTCATTCCCGTACCCTCCTCTTCCTCAGCCCGTCCGGTATCCTCCCCCTCTTCCTCAGCCCCTTCGGTATCCTCATTATATCCTCACAAGGAACTTCAGAAGGAGGGGCCCAAGAGCCCTCCAGTTTTACTTAATGGACAGGAAGATCTATTGTTATCAGATCTCCCACCTCGCTATGCCCATCCTGAGCCCCTGGGAGATCGCCCCCCTCCTCAGAGGGAGGCTACCCCTTCCGCCCCTTCCCCAGATTCAAAAGAAACAGAGGAGGTGCCTGGAGGGGGGGCACGACACACACACACACACACACACACACACACACACACACACACACACACACGACACAGAGGGTGTCTAGACGTCACAGGTTTTTCCTCTCCATTTGGTGGCTGGCCAGATCCAATACTGGCCGTTCTCAACCTCCGACCTCTGCAATTGGAAAACTCATAAACCCTCTTTTTCCCAAGACCCCCAAGCTCTGACCAGGCTGAGTGAATCTATTCTGCTGACTCATCATCCCATCTGGGAAGATTACCAACAGCTTTTGCAGACCCTTCTCACCACGGAGGAGAGAGCGGGTCTTCCTGGAAGCCCACAAAAATGTGCTGGGAGACGATGGCAGACCACTCAACTGCCCAATGAGATAGACGAGGCTTTCCCCGTGATTCATCCTGACTGGGACTTCAGCACCGTGGCTGGTAGGGAGCGACTTTGTCTCTATCGCCAGATTCTCCTGGCGGGTCTCAAAGGGGCAGGCAGGCGCCCCACAAATTTGGCTAAGGTACATGCTATATAACTCAAGGATCAGAGGAGACTCCCACGGGTTTCTTAGAAAGGTTGATGGAGGGATACCGTATGTATACGCTCTTCGACGCTCAAGTGCCAGACCAGCAGGCTGAGGTGATAATGTCCTTCATTGGATAATCGGCTCCGGACATTAGCACTAAGCTACAGCGACTGGAGGGGCTACAGGGGTATATGTTACAAGACCTAGTTAAGGAGGCTGAAAAGATTTTTAACTAAAGAGAGACATCAGAAGAGAGGGAGGAGAGGATTTGCAGAGAACAGGAACATAGCGAGGACCAGTGAGACAAAAAGAGAAACAAGGAGCTGACTAAAACCTTGGCCACCATAGTAATAGGGACAAAGCAGAGCAGGCCTAGACAGAATAGAAACCTGGGGGACAAAAGGAGGCCATGGGTGGATCACGATCGATGTGCTTATTGTAAAGAAAATGGACATTGGGTGAGGGATTGCCCAAACAGAGGTCAACAAGGGAAACCATACAAGCCTGTTCTGGTGCTGTCTTTGGAAGAAGAAGACTAGGTGAGTCAGGGCCACGAGCCTCCCTCCGCCCCTGAGCGCCGGGTAACCCTTGAAGTGGGGGGCTAATCAGTGACCTTCCTGATTGATACCGGAGCACAACACTCGGTCCTCACCCAGGCCAAGGGACCCCTCAGTTCCAAAGCATCATGAGTCCAAGGGGCCACTGGGGGAAGGTTATACAGATGGACGACTGAACGGAAAGTCCACCTGTCCACGGGTCAGGTCACCCACTCGTTCCTGCAGGTGCCAGATTGTCCATACCCACTGTTAGGGAGAGACCTCCTCTCAAAAATGGGCCCCAGATCCACTTCCATGACAAAGGGACTTCAGTTGCTAGCCCTGGGGGTCAACCCCTCCAAGTGTTGGCCCTACATTTGGAAGATAGTATCGGTTGCTTGAAAGGCCCCCAGCACCAACTTCCCCAATGAACCCTAAATGGCTCGCTAAGTTCCCCTCAGCCTGGGCAGCCAGCCCTGGTAATAAACTTGAAACCCTCAGCTGCTCCAGTATCTATCTGCCAGTACCCCATGGCTAGGGAGGCAAAAGATGGAATCCGACCCCATATACAAAGGCTGTTACAGTTAAGCATTTTGAAGCCCTGTCAATCACCATGGAATACCCCCTTACTGCCAGTTAAAAAGCCAGGCACGAATGACTACAGGCCAGTTCAGCACTTAAGGGAGGTGAACCGGAGAACTGAGGCTCTTTGGGAGAGGAGCAGGATTGCTCTATCCTTCGGGGAGACCATTCCCCACCACACCAGGTGTAGCCTGACTCCCAAACAGTCAGGATATCCTCCCCAGCTGAACTGTACTAGCAGTTCCAGGCCTAATTCTCCCAAACAGTCAGGAAATCCTACCTTGCTGAGCTGTCCTAGCAGCTCTAGGCTTGACTATCCCAAGCAGTCCGAGTAACTTCCCCTCCAGGGCAGAGTTGTCCTAAATAGCTCAAAGTATCTGGGATACCTCGCCCTCTAGGGCTACTGTCTCATCATAGCTCCAGCTATTGCCTATTGCCTGACTCCCCAAGTGGTCAGGATACCTCTCTCTCAAAGTTGCAAAATGTACACATTTTCTGTGCATGGTCTCTCTTAGGAGGAGGATGGTATTATGTGATGTGCTAGAGAAGCTAGATGAAGCCCTTTTCTGGAGTTAGTTAGTACTCTATATGACCATTAATATAATGACAAAAAGTTTAAAATATATGTATATTAATCTTATAAATTTTGATATAATATTCATACCTCAAGAAAAGTTTTAAAAAATCAAAATAAAACCAAAAAATCATGAGATTAGTAGCAATAGAACAGTCTCTTAATTTTGGCATTTCTTCTGTCACATATCAGGTGGCTCTTTTGATATAAGACAGAAATCTTGGGTTTTCCTTTTAACAAGCATGCTTGGGTTTAGAGAAGGAGAGAGCCACACTCCATTTCCAAAGTCAGCTTTAATTTTTAATTGAACTGGGACTACAAAAAAACAAAACAAAACAAAACAAAAAACATTTGCATTATGCATCTGTAGAGAACAACAGAAACAAACATTTGGGAAAATTTATGAAATTTTATCCTGTTGGAAATGTGATTTACCAATAGGCAATTTACTCTTTTTCTTGAGATATTTTCTTTGGATGATTCACCTTTTTTCTTCAGATGTCTCATTTGTCCATTGATCTTCAGATTCCTTAGCTGGTTCCCTTCATTCTACTGGAAAGACAAAAACAAAACCCTGCCCCAACCTTAGTTTTGGGAAGTTGCCATTTTGACAAGTTATGTCTGATCAAATAAAAAAACATTTGTTAGTCTGATAAGTTAGCTTAGACTAAATGGTCACTCTGGTTGATGAACTATCACCTCTTCTAATTAAGAGGTCTATCTTGTTTGAATCTATTCTTTATCAATTTTGATGGCATCCATAGCTTTTCTTTTCCTTTGGAAACAAAAGCAAAACCTCTTCCTCAACATAACACATATCCTAGTTTCCATTCTGAGGTCATCACATTTTTAAAGTACACAGGCTGATTTAATTCAGTAGTTTTTTTTTTTTTCTATTATCCAATGTCTCTCTGCAGCTGTTGTTCCTTTCTCATTAGCATTTAGAAAATTTAAAGTTAATAAGGATTGTGTAATGTATCTTGGGGGTCTTTAATACCCATTTCTGTTTATTAAGCATATGTTTTAGAGTTCAATTAGATCTTTCTATAATAGCTTTCCCTGTTTGATTGTGTGGTATACCTGTAATATGTTTAATGTTGTAATATGCAAAAAACTGTTTCATTTTACTAGAGACATATACTGGAGCATTGTCAGTCTTCATTTATACAGATATACCAATGATGGCCATAACTTCTAACAAATGTGTGATTACAGAATCAGCCTTTTCAGAATTCAAAGCAATTGCCCATTGAAATCCTGAATATGTATCTATGGTGTGGTATACATATTTTATTTTTCCAAACCCTGTGAAGTGAAACATGTCCATTTGCCAAATTTCATTTCTTTGAGTACACTTTGGTACTTCCTACATGTAGTGGAGTTTGGTTATATAAGGAACAAGTAGGACATTTTCTTATCATTTCCTTGGCTGCTGTCAAGTGCTGGAAATATCCTATTTTCAAACCTTTGCTATTGACTTGGTGTTATTGTTTTATGAAATTCTGAGGCTTCTAGCACATTTTCTATCAATAGTTGATCTATTTCATCACTACCTTGTGCTAGAGGGCCTGGTAGGCTTATATGGCATCTAATATGTATTATATATTGGGAGGGTTTCTATTTCTGATAATTTCTTGTAATTGAATAAATAACAAAGTCAATTCTGTATCACCTGGAATAAATTCAGTGGTTTCAATATGTAAAACAACTCTTTCCACATATTGAGAGTCAGTAACTATATTAAGAGGTTCTGGAAAATCTAATAATACCATAAGAATAGCATATAATTCTGACTTTTAAACAGAATCATAAGGAATTTGAGCCAATTTATTCAAATTTCCTGATTTATAACCTGCCTTTACTAATTTGTTTTCATCATTATACAATGTAGGGCCTCCAGAAATTGGTGTTTCCCATACAATGTGAGGAAGGATTCAGTTAGTTCTCTTTATAAACTGAATTCTCTTGATTTGGGGATATTTGCTGCTAATATCTCCCAAAAAATTACTTCAAGCTCTTTTCCAATGTTGATTTTCTGACCAGAAAGAGGAAGTTTCAGCATTAGTAAAAGGCACTACATTTTCTGCTGGGTCTATTCTTAATATTTGATAAAATCTCAATTTTCCATTTAGAATCAACTCAGAAACCTTTTCTACAAAGGTCTTTATTTTTTTTACTCTGTGTGGTAAAAATATCTATTCTAAGATATTATTTTTTCTATGCACTAAAATTCCTGTAGGGGATTGTATAAAAGGTAAAATTACCAGAATGCAATCAAGCTCTAGAACCAAACAATCTACATGTGCATCCTTTAATTTCTTTTTTAGCAAAGCCAGTTCTCTCTCAGCTTCATCTCATAGTTTTCATGGGCCACTTAAGTCCTTGTCTCCTTGTAAGTTTTGCAACAAATTGCTCAGTTCTTGAGTTTTTAATCCAGTTATGGGCCAGTTAATGTCTCCCAGTAATTTTTGAAAGTCATTACATGTCTACACTTGATCTCTTCTGATTTGTACTTTTGGGGTTTGAATTTTTTTTGTAAACCCTTTTTATATTTTAGGTAATTAATAGAATCCTCTCTTTGTATTTCTTCAGAAGCAATTTAGAATCCCCAACAAGGCAAATTTTTTTTTACTTCTTCCAACATTTTCTCTAAAGTATCTGCATTTGAATCAGCTATTAAGATATCATCCATATAATGGTAAATTATAGATTGAGGAAGTTCTACATGAATTATTGCCAACAGCTGTTGTAGAAAGTATTGGCACAGTGTGGGGGCTGTTTAACATTTCTTGTGGAGAACCTTCCATTGGAATTTCTTAAGATGCTGAGAATTATTATAAATAGGCACCAAGAAAGGCAAATTTTTCTCTATCCTTTTCTTCTAAAAGTATAGTAAAGAAGCAATCTTTTAAATCAATAGCTATAATAAATTATCCTTTACATAATAGAGAAGGCAGGGGGAATTCCAGGCTGTAAAGAGTCCATTTGCTGAATTAACTTATTAATAGCTCTTAGATTTGTTATCATTCTCCATTTTCTAGATTTCTCTTTAATAACAAATACAGTAGAATTCCAAGGACTGTTCGATTCCTCAATATGTCCAGCAATTAGCTGATCCTGTACCAGCTGTTTTAAGGACTGAAATTTTTCTGATATTAAAGGCCACTGTTCTACTCAGACAGGTTTGTCAGTCAACCATTTTAAAGGTAGGGTTGTTGGTATCTTTGATTGATCAACAGCTGTTGTGGCCTCTTTTTGTACAACCTGAGTAGTCAGTGATTGTTCTTTATAATACCTTTTAATATTTTTCCCAGGAACATATGTTAGTTTATAGTTTGTTTCTGAAACTGGAGGAATGTTAATCTAAGTATTACATTGCTGTAACAAATCATGCTCCCATAAATTCATTGCTATATTAGCCAGATATGGCTTTACTTTTCTTTTGTCCTTCTGGCCCTATATATTCCAGCCATCTTGTACTTTGTTTTATCTGAGATAAAGTTCCCATCCCTAAATACTGAATATTTACCTCTTGAAGAGGCCAATTTGGATGCCAAAATTCCAGTGCAATTATTGTTACATCCACCCCTATATTTTCAAGACCTTCAATTATAATGTCATTTATTAGTACCTTAGCTTTGGTCTTTGACCATTTATAGAAGTATGACAAAAATTCACCTAATGGTTTCTCCTGAAATTTTTGTTTTATCTTCTAAAGCTATTCTATCATGCAGACCAGTATTTTTTTTTTTTTTTTTTACAATAGGCTTTAGGTCATTTAATTGCTCTGAAGAGGAGTTTCCCCCAAGGTGACTGAATGACTAAACCAAATTTACCATGGGGGCTGCAGAAGCCTCCACCAAGGCATTTCCCAATGGAAAAGAGTTACCCTGTCTGTACCTGGTTGATCTGCTTTCATTGATCCAGTGTCAGCCTTTGCCACATCTTCTACATACCACAGAAGACAAGGGCCTTTTGTTTGGATTATTACTAGAAAAAATATTGCTTCTTGGAATACTCTGTCTACACACTCTTTTTAGGTAACCTTGTTTGCTACAAGTAAAACACATGACATTTTGATTTTTCTTCAAGTCTCTGGAAATCACCTCTCCTATCCAAGCACCATCATGGTTAAGAGATTCAATATTGACTGTATCTTGGATCCATTCCTCTATTGGTGATGATCTTGCCTTTAAAGGCCTAATTACCCAAAATTTTACATTGTGAATTAGTATTTTCAATAGCCAAGGTTTCAATTATTATTTCTCTAGCTTCTGAGTTTGGTGTCATTCTATTTACAGCTGAAGTCAGTCTTTTCAAAAAATCAGTCAAGATTTCTTTGGGGCCCTGTATAACTTCAGTAAATGACTCAGTTCTCTTTCTGAACTCTTCAGTTCTGTCCCAAACATCCAAAGCAGCTGCACAGCATAGAGCCAGGGTGTGGTCATCCTGTATAGACTGTCTTTGTATATCTGCATAATTATCTTCTACAAGAAGTTGGACTTGGGAGATTTCAATACCTCTAGCTCTACTTCAATGGTCCTAGCCTCATTTTTCCACCAGGTCCTCCACTGTAATTGAGGACCAGGTTCCAATACTGCAGTAATCAAATCTTTCCAATCTTGTTGGAAAATTCTGTTACTAGTTGATCATGAGTTTAACATCTGCTTCACAAAATGTGAATTCAAACCATAGGAGACTATCGCTTCCTTAAACCTCCTCAAATCCTACATTTCCACAGGATTCTAGTGAGTGCTTCCATAGCCTTGGGGACACCTGTCATTTGGTAGTTGTTCCTGTAGGGTTTCTGGGTAAATTAAAATGGATTATGAATAACCTTGTGCTGTTCCTCTCTAATTTTATAATGTAATGGTGAGGTTGGTTCTCTTTTAAATTCATCTGTCTGTGTCTGAATATCTCTATTATCAGTTTTAGCAAGTTTTTCTAAGTTTGTAACTTTTGAATAGTAAGTTTTTCTAAGGTTTGTATGTTACCAGTCACTTTTTTGCCTTCTTCAGCAGTAAATATTTCTAGAGCTTTCATCTTATCAGTAAAAAATTGTATTAATCTTCTTAGTAATTATTTGTAGGGCTTGTATATTATCACTAGTAGCCTTTTCTAAGGCTTGTATCTTTTGAACTGTAACTTTTTCTGAGGTTTTCATATTATAGTAACCTTTTTGCTCTCTTTATCAGTAAATATTCCTAAAGCTTTTATCTTGTCAGTCAAAATTGTATTATCCTCCTTATTAATTATTTGTAAGACTTGCATATTATCAGTAGTAGCCTTTTTGAAGGCCTGTATCTTGGCACTCATATCAACCAATCTTTTTAGGGATAAAACAAGAATTATCAAACTGATAAATGTTAATAATTGATGTTACATAAATCCCACATAAGTTAATTATCCCCTCATTTAATTGTTCATTTGCGGACCATCCAGTGAGTAATCATACAGAGCCCTAACTCCCTCCATCATAATATTGGTTCCCATTTTTTAACATGGGAAAAAACTCCTTCTTTAAAAATCTAATTCCCCCTTTAAGAATTCCCAGTTGTCTCAACAAACCTGCTTCTGCTGCTGCTGATGGTGAAATGTGATGCATAGCACATCCGAGCTGAGAACACAGGTTGGTGCTCAGCCTGACTGAGGACAGCTGCCACTGAGCTTATGTCAGTAGCCTGAGGAGGAGTTCTGGAGAAAGCCCATAGACCATGGAGGGAAAAGAAGCCAAAAAACCAGCCATCTGCATGGGGAACATGTAAAAATGACTAACTCCAGCAGCATTTGAAGCCTAACCACCTGTGACATTTGCTGTGGAGAGGCTGCAGCAGAAAAAAAAAAAATCCCAGACTCACTCAGAAGACTTGGGGGTGGGGAGAAAAAGGGAAAACCTAACCATGAAGGAGGTACCTCTGGTGAGAGCCATGACATGCAGCTCCAACCTGTATCCATGGCTGCAAAGCCACTGACAAGCAGCTTTTTTGTGAATTCATGCCCCCAAAATTGAATGCCAGATGAAGCATGAACCTAATTGTCTTATCAATAAATACCAGGAGTTGACTATCTAGGTAATAACTTGAAAGATCAGAGAAGCAGAGGTACAGCCACCAGTGACTTCTTACCTCTCTGGATCCTCTGACCAAAAGCGGCTGAGAGATGCTGTCTCCACCTCACCTCATCACTTCCTCTCTCCACCTTACAAGTGCTGGGATTAAAAGCACAAGCCTCCCGAGTGCTAGGATTATAGGTATGAGCCTCCCAAGTGCTGGGATTAAAGGCATGAACCACCACAGCACAGATTCTATAGTTAACTAGTGGCTAGCTCCACCCTCTGGTCTCCAGGCAAGCTTTGTTTGTCAGAACACAAATATTGCACAACAGGCATCTATCAACTTTATAAGTGTGTTTGGACTATGTAACCAAACCTCTATCCATGCCATATAAAAGGATGGCATGTAATAATAAATCATGACAACTCTGTAGCCAACAAGATTTATCATGTCTCATTCAGTCCCAGAGCTGTTCACACATAGAGGGATTAGCATATATGTCACCTGTTCTGTAGTCCTTCTTGGTTTCATTTTTTTTTTTTTTGCACGTGTAACCAAGATTTCCAGGAGATCTGCCCCGGTCAAATATGATCTTCATTAATTTTGAAAAGAACCATAACTTTCTCATTCCTGTGGAAACAAAGACAACCTCTTGCCAAACACAATGATTTTCTGACTTCAAATTTGAAGTTAAGACATTTTAAAAACATGGTTTGGTTTAATTTAGCAATTTCCATAATCCAATGTCTCTCAACAGCTATTTTACACTAGCATTTAAAAAATTTAAAGTCAACAAAACACCATAGAGGATCCAGATACCCTGTATATTTCCCAACTTTATGTGGCTTATTTTTTTAATGTTACTTTAATTTTCCTTTAAAGACTTTATTACTTTAAAACTATTTATTTTTTCTATGACTGTCTATAAGCATTTTCTTTTCTTTCTTTAGCATCTAAGCACATTTTTAAACATATTGTGCCGTTTTAGAGATTCTTCTGTCTCTGGACCTGGCTTTACTGCAGTGTTCTTTGACCATGTGAGACAAATCTTAAACTGCCACATCAGCTGCTGCTGCATGGATCATCTTAGCATACAGTGCTGGTACATGGTGCTGGGGGCTTGCTCTAGCCTGCAGCCAGTGGCTGGGAGCCCTGTCTCTGCACACTGCGGACGGAGCACTGGCCTGCCTGAGAGAATGCAGAGCTAAGAATCCACATCCAACTCCTTGTCCAGAACTTTTCTTATCTCTCTCAGGCCCTATGTTTGGATATTTGAGTCTCCAGGTTGGATACCATATGTAACAAGTCTTTCTCTGTCCCACCAGCCAGGACCCAAATAATGGAGACTTCTTATTAATTGAGAAAGCTTGAACTATAGCTTAGGCTTGTTCCTAACTAGCTCTTATAACTCAAATTAACCAATTTATTTATTTGTTTGTTTGTTTGTTTATATATTTATTTATTTTAGTTTTTGAGATAGGATTTCTCTGTGTAGTTTTGGTGCCTGTCCTGGATCTTGCTCTGTAGTCCAGGCTGGCCTCGAACTCACAGAAATCCACCTGGATCTGCCTCCAGAGTGCTGGGATTAAAGGTACATGCCATTGCTGCCCAGCTCCCATATTTTTATTAATCTGTGTTCTACCACATGGGTTTTTACCTTTATCCCATTCTATGTGTCCAACTCATTCAGGATCTGGCTGGCTTCTCTTCCCTTCTTCTTCTTCTTCCCAGAGTCCTCTCTGTCCCTAGAAGTCCCTCCCAACGTCTCCCTAGCTATTGGCTGTTTAGCTTTTTTGTTACACCAATCACAGCAATACATTTTCACTAAGTGTACTAATATCTCACAACAGATAATAAACTAAATCTCTAAATTTTGAACCAGCCCCAATTAAAGGTTTTCTTTTATAAGAGTTATCATAGTAATGGTGTCTCTTCACAGCAATAAAGCCCTAATACAGTCTTTATGCTCAGTCCAAAAAAAAAAAAATTATTTACCATTTCAATTCTTTAATTTTATAAAATCTGTTTTTATTGCAGATTTACTCTACTTTATAAATTTTATGAAATAGGATTAAATTCATGATCATCTGAGACCAATGAAAAGTATGCAAATTTCAACTTCTTTTTTTTTTTAATCTACTGGAATCTGTGATTGGCAGCTGAGAACAATAGATCATCAGAATATGAAGCTGTGATCTATGGAATTAGTATTTACTTTTTCTAGTACCACACAGTCTCAGAAATTGTTATTTGAAATTTATATGCACATGCTGATGTACAAGATAGCTTAAAAGTTAAGATCCAGATAGGAAAACACCAGCAACATAACTGGGAATCTCTGCTGAGATATAGTTCATTACCATATTTTCAGATGGCCAATAGGAAAATGGTATATTTTTAAGACATTACAGCAGTTGGTTTTTAATGGTCTTATTTTTTTGGTGGCCAGCTGGAGCTGGAATAATGCCTATGCCTTTATTTTAGGAAACAAACTCTCTCATCTTGTAACAAGCCTTGTCCTTCACTTCCATTTCAGCTCAACAGACAAGTTGGCATGCTCAAGTAGAGAGGAGAGTGACCTTAGGTTCACTATATGGTGACTATATCCATATAATATCTAGGACACGGTGATTATTATATGTATTCCTGAAAACCTCATGGGAAAAATAGCCTAACCACAAATTAGGAAATTACTAAGCACAGGAGATAACGCCTCTGTTCAGCATTAGTTAACTTTAATTATCTGACTTTGAGATATGGAAAATCTAGACCAAAACCAGAAAACATTGATTTTCTTCCAAATTATAGGAAACCTAAACAGCTCTTTGTGTTTCTTTGTGTGCGCTAGCTAAATATGCTGTCTTTTAAATATGCCATTGAAGCTAATCTATTAAATTGTATGCTTTGTAAAATGTATGTAACATTTTTGGAAAAAGGAGTTATGCTGCAACTGTTTGTGCTGGTTAATGGCCATTTGTTTACTCATTAGAGAGCCTTATTTCTTCTTGAATCCAGTATATTCTTTCTTGTAACTTCTAGGTATCATAATTAAGTGGATAGCAGCTAATGTCAGTTGTTAAGACTTACCCATTTAAGACTACTATGATTGGAGGGAGAAAATGAGACTTATACAAGACAAACGTCACAGCTAAGAAGTACTATAAACTTCTAGGAATTATTCTATTCTTAAGAAAAATATTTATGAGTTTATATGAACTTTATCTGATTTCAATGACCTGAAAGAGAAGTTTCAAGAAAATGAAAACTAAACCTTTAATAAAAGGTTAATAATTTCATGTGTTTTGAAATCTATTTTAATTTTACAAATTTATGTAGCACAATGACATACAACCAGATCAGGGTAATTTTGAGGTTAACCTCCTCTCATTGAGTCACTATATATAGTTAGTCAACAGTGATTACAGAAGAGATGTCCAACACACAGTTGCAAATATTTACTGTGCTTGAAATATTCCATAAATTCAAATTGGAAGCCTGAAATTTTCAGGTACTTACAACATTTAAATGAAGTTCAATAGATCAATGACAATATTTTTATTGACCAGGATGTTTTACTTCTAACTTCAGAAATAAGTTGAATTTACATGTCACTATAACACAACCAAATGGTCTGTGTCTAAAACCCAGTGGCTTCAAGGCTCTCATAACTGCTGCCATATTGAACTGTAAACATTGTGTAAAAACTGCATACACCACCAAATAAAGAAACATTGAATATCAAGAACTTTCATGAATGAGTATCAACCCATACATATTTATAAGGGAAAAGTTGTCAACTGAGGTGTTGCATTAGGGCAGTGGGGCCATGCAACAAAAAATTTTAAAAGAAAAAGAAAAATGGGTATTGCTTAAGACATTCTTAGAGAAGTAAGGAGTTCTGTGTCTTTGTGTGTGGGTAGGACATAGAGGAAGAGAGACAGAGAGATTATATACACTATACTTAAATTCTATCTTCTCCCTCTTCCCCTTCCCATTCTTTATGTGTGTGTGCATGTGACACACACAGAGAGAGAGAGAGAGAGAGAGATAGAGAGAGAGAGAGAGAGAGAGAGAGAGAGAGAGAGAGAGAGAGAGAGAGAGAGAGAGAGAGAGAGAAGAAGAGTTTGCAATGAAAATTGACTTTAAAGTTCAACATATGGCTTTGGGATATCTCAACATTTATAATGGAGTAATATGTATACATACACACTCATATATATGCATAACTATATGCAATATGTTACACACACACACACACACACACACACACACACACACACACGGTGGCAGGAGTAGTGTCTTTGCAAGGAGCAGAGACTGGAGAGCTCTGTGTCAGCCCTGTAAAGACACAGTGAGAAAGAAACCAATGATAAGCCAGGAAAATTTCCTCACAGACATCAACAACTTTCCTTCCGCCTTTCTCAGATCTCAAAACCGGGAGGTTCAAGGCCCTATTGCGTAAACCACCAGTTTCACGTGCATGGTTCTGACAGCCCACGCTGCTTAACACAGGGCCTCGAGAACAGCACTATTTGTGGATGTGGTCAGGGCTTCTCTCAAACTGCAGCCCTTTACTGAGAATCTACATTCACTAGAGAGCATGGGATCATTCCCTTGCGCTGCCCCTTTCTACTGCTGTCCTTTCCAGCCTGAAATAGCAGCAGGCTTGTTGCTAAACTGAATTGCTTCACAAGCTGGTTGGTTGGTGGTTTTGTTATCTGAATATCTAATATGTTGGATTAAAATTTTCATCTTCTAGATTAGTTTTATGACCCACTAAGTAAGGCAGGCACCATCATGAGGGAAATCCCCACATTAATGTGCCTTCAAAGTACCCTGTCCTTTACTTTCAACAATTCTTTCCCATGCTAGTGGAGCATTCTCTATGGTATTTCTGCCATGACTTTAATCTTTTATATGTGTGTGCCGTGACCTTAAGCTCAATATACCCATGTACACACCTACCCTTTTCTATTATGATTTTAAACTGAATGGGTTGACTCCTGTCTATAAAATATGTCTAGGCTCCCTGAATAAATCTACACATTCTCATTTTTTGAGAAAAGCACTGTTTTAGAAGTAACCTGCATACTTTTCATGATTTCTGAGGCTGATAACTCTACCTCACTGTGCCCCAACTTTGCTGCAGATATTTTGACTTTGTATTCATGAAAATGTAAACACAGTGTGTTCAGTACTAGCTCTGATGATGAATTCTCTATATATTTATTGTACTGAGAAAGTTTTCATTTGCCTCACTTTAGGAGGATCCGTGTGTGATCCTGAGAGTTGATGATGTATTCCAGTTATTTCTACTTGCCACCTAAGATTCCATTCACTCCATTTTCTTAAAAAAAAAAAAAAGAATGTTTTTCTTTATTATGAAAAGCCAGTTGTAATGCTTCTGTTTTGAGGTGTGGGTGCTTCTCTTCTCTCCTCCTTTCCTTCAGTACACTGGCTCTGATTTTTAAGGGAATTTTTGTTTCTGTTCATGTAATTTTTTGTGGGCATCCTCAAACGTCATGTGTGTTAGTGGAAGTCATCAATTTTGAAAGTTTTTCAGGTGTATTTTCTTGAAGTTTCTTGTCTTTGTTCCATCTTTGTCCTGGGATACTCAAACTGACAATTTTGACCACTTAATTCAGCTCACTCATCTATGACCTCCATATTACTGTGCATACATGTACACCTCACATACATGTACATACATACAAACACACACCACAAAATTCCACATATGTTACAATTTCTCTGATGGCCAAGAATGTTGAACATTTTTTATGATTCATTGATTATTTGCACTTCTAAATTTGAAAAGTATTCAGTTTATTTGTGTGTGGGTTTGGAATTCACTTGTCATTTGGGTTATGCTCTTTTGTGATATATTCATTCTGGATAGTAATGCCATGTCATGTGCATATGTTTGGCAAAGGCTCTTTTCATCTTATAGTCCATAGAGTGAGATGATTATTTCACCTAAATAAATTGTGATATTACAAAACCATAATATAAAATAATTTTTCCCATGCTGTATGTTCAGGAAAGGACTTGTCTATATCGATAAAGAGAATGGCATTTGGATCTTGGTCAAATTTATTTTTGCTTGTGGGAAAAGCTTTTCCTGGAAGTACGTCTCACATTCAGAAATCATAGTTTTGCCCAACCTTGCAACCAGATTGATGATTTGCCTTGATGCTATTTAAATTATGTCATCAATATGTCTCCCTACTCTGTATTCAGCCTGCTTAATTTACCCTTAGAAAACAATGCAATCAATATTACCATGCCTTGGAATTCCTGTGTGATCAGCTTCTAAAAGCTAGACCAAATGCATGTTAAGCTCATACTATATTCCCCATCTGTCCTTTTTGGCCCCATTCTCATGCCTCTGACCCAGAGTAGTCTCTCTCTCTCTCTCTCTCTCTCTCTCTCTCTCTCTCTCTCTCTTAGTCAAAAATAAATATTAAATTGCTTTCATTAAAAGCAGGGGCATTGAAAGCAATGGTATAATCATCTAACATTAATGATGGAAGCCATATAGGTTGATTACATATATTTGTTTTTGAGTGCTGTTCTGAATCTTGAGGGGTCAGTAAAGTCAATTTCCTTTATAAAATTTGATTATGTTTTGTTTGTGCCTACACATATGTGCAGATACACATGTATGAACATGCATGTGGAGGCCATACTTAACCACATATGTTTCTCAGCAGCTATCCACAATTGATTTTTGTCCAAGAGTCCCTCATTAGGACCTGGTGCTCACTGATTTATTATAACATGTTTTCTGGACTGTTTAAAAGAGAGAGCAAAGCCCTTTGCTAGAGATGGATGAAAGACACACACAGAGAGGTAATTGGTGTTTGCTCTTGGTCTACAGTATCCCAAAAGAAAGGCTTTTGTTTTTCTTTAATGTTGCCCTACCACATTTACCTTCATTAATAAAGCCAAGTTACTTGTTCTAAATAGATCTTGTGTTCTTGCCCAGCATAGCGGCTGGCTGGAAGAGTGCTAGTGGGTATGGGTACTGCCAAGTTGGCTAATGATAAAAGCTTCTTCAAAACTCTCCACTGAAAGAATACACTCCCCAGACATACTGGACAGAGGGAAGAAGGGTTTATAGTGGCCATTCACTTCCAGATAGAAACCTTAGCCAACACTTATACATTTAAAATTCACTACACACGCCTCTCATAACCATTGCTTCAATGAAGGTGAAACACTGAAAATACTGGAATGGAAATATTCTGTGTAAATATACTTTTGGTAATTTAATGAAAAAAGATAAAAAGTAGTTCAGTTTATTTATATTTCCTCCTTGTTGTATATTTATCCATGTAGAATTCATTTTAGCTACAGTAGATAAGCCAGTAAAATTACCTCATCTGAGGAATTTTGGGCTGATTCCTTCAAAGAGAACCTAGTTGAGGTGGCAATTGAACAGAAATAAGAAATCACTTCTTATAGATATTCTAATGCAGGATTTTCAAATATTCTATTTCAAATATAGCTAACCAATTTTCCTGAAATATGGTATAATTTTCCTTCCTCAAATAAAACCCTGCAGTTTTACCAACTGGAGATGCATAGCTTCAGCTCATTTTTAATTAGACCAGCAAAGATGGGAGTGAAGTGGTTCTCATGCCTGTCTGAAAATTCAGATTTCCCTAGTCAAAGAAATAGAACAAACATTACTCACAGTATTTACATTACTGTATTGATCAGGGATGCTAAATACTAAAATCATGATAAAAAAAAAACTATATGTTTGTTGAAATTAACACCTTTTAAAGTCTATTTAAACTTAATTGATTTTAAAATATAGATATATTTATGTACTGCATACAATAAATTCACTTGATATCAGAGTCGATCATAGAACAAAAATGTCAGGCCAGTGCTTAAGGAGCCCATGTTGGAAGCTTGGCCCGCAGAGTGGAGATTTTAAAAGATGCTGGATGTCTAAGGGTCTGGGCAGTCTTTACCCCATTCCAAGCATGCTTTGGAAAGACGTTTTAAAGAGCTCAGGTGACAACAGTTTGTCCTCTGCTGTCTGTTTGGCTTCCTGTCACCCCCAGGTGATCTACCTCTTTCACCACATGCCCCAACCATGCTGTGTCACATGATAGGACACAGCCAGGTAAGCCCTCATCAGAGAACACCTCCTGCTATTTGAATTTTTAGCTTCCAAAACTGTGACCTAACGCAAATTCCTTTTCTATACTTATGATACCTAGCTTCAGGTATTTTGTCATAATCAAATATAAACTAACATAGATGGAAAAAAGATATTTTATGCTAATGAAACCTAAGGCCAGTAGAAGGAATAAGAAAGAATGATTTTTAGATAACAATAAAGGGACTAATTCAATCACAAGAATTTATGACTATATGTGTGCATCTATATGCATATAGATGTATGTTCTTAATGTGTAGTTCCCCACTATTTAAGACCTCAAGGGGGAGAGGGATGCCAATAAAATAAGAGCAAAGGATTTAAAACCTCTCTTTAAATGATGGACAGGTCATCCAGAGAGAAAATCAGTGCAGGAACCACCTAACTATCCCTACAGATGTCCTGTAAACATTCTCTTGGGTTACAGCATGTCTTACACAGCACAAAGTCAGCTGGTGACAAGAGTATCTTTTTCTCCTAGTTTACAAATAATCTAGATAGTTGACCTCATTTTGGTTGAGAATGGAATAATTCTTCCTAGGAGCGGGGAGAATAAGTAAGTGGATTGAAAAAATGCTAACTGAAGGGTGTTCAGCTTCAGTTACATGGGGGAAATAAGTTCTGATGCCCCTGCAGAGTAGGGCTCTCAGGGTGATGCCATATATGATAGTGTTCAAGACAGGTGGGGTAGAGGATTCCAGCTGCTTTACTAACAGAACTGACACATATTTGAGGTGCCAGATCTGAATGAACATATGTCAAAACATCACAGGAGATTCAAACATAAGCAGAATTACATCAGTTAAAAAGATAAACATATTTTAAGAGAAGGCAGGGCAGAGGAACATCATTTGCCAGAAAAGATTATTGTAAATGACCATCACTATATAGATGCCTGTAACTCATGTGATTCTGTATAATTTCCTTGGTAATGATTTCTAATTTGTAATTTCTAATTCCACAGTGGGTAAAGGAGTAAAACTAGACAGCCTTGTCCTCTTCCCCAGCTTAGGCAGAGGACTCCAGTCTTTCCATTGAGCAAAATGCCAACAGGGATTTTGTGCGTGTCCTTTACCAATCTGAGTAACATTCTTTCTTGTCTTACTTCATTGAGAGTTTTATCTTGATCTGGTCAATTAAACACTTTTCTGTGTATTAAATAGACTGTGTATTTTTCCCTTTTTCTTTTAAGATGGTATAATATTTTAAATGCTTTTTTAACTGTTAAATTTTATATCATATAGGTAATTCTACCTTGTTATGGACCATAGTAATTTTTATATATTTCTATATTAGATTTAATAGAAGTCCATTGATAATGCTGTATCCATATTCCTAAGAACCACTGATGTACACTCTTCAAGTTTATATTATTTCAATATGAGCACATGTAGACATACTCATAAGCAATGTTTCCCTTTTCTGTTTTTTTAGAAGAATTTGTGAATCACTAGTATGTCATACATATGCATATTATGGATGATGTATCCTGATTTTAATAACTTAATGCCATTGGTTAGGTAGTAAGATGTATAAATATAAAAGACTGAATAATGAAATATTACAAAGCTTTGTGTTTTAATCGGAAGTGTAGGAAATAATAGTTACAGACCTGGGGAAGTTGGGGATTAATCAGATGTTTTGAAAATGAGAACAAAAGAACTACATGAATATAAAACTATTATGAGCTTAAGCTATAAAATTTATGGAGAAAGTTCTCCTGTAATAATTATTAGTCTGTAGTTTGCTAAGTATCTGCTTTTTTAAAGTATCCAATTAAAACAAGTTTAGTCTTTCTCCACCTTAAATGTTATAGTATAACAATAAATGTTTAACAGACATTTCCCAATTCATAAATACTCTCTTCCTACCCAGGTTAAAGTATAATTAGCTATTAGTGTTAAGTAAAATTGTGGATTTTATTTTAAAGAAAAAAGTGAAGTTATTATTCCTTCAGGTAGCTAGTTGCTAATGACCCATGTATCTTTCCTCTCACTAGTAGTATTGATCAAAAGAGGGACAGAGAAACTTCCACCTATAGAAACTTTGAGAAGCTGCTTGGACCAGTGATCAAAAGGACATCATTAAAGGCCTGGTACTTGGGGACCATTTACTGTCTGGTGTTATGTACTAAGAAGGGCTCAGCATCACCTCTGAATTTAATTATGAAATCTCAGACAAATCTAACAGAGAGACAGTCTACAAACTAATTGGCAAATATTTCAAAACGTCAAAGTCATGAAAACTAAGGTTGGAGATCTTAGAAGATGCTAATGAGAAACGACTGTGATTTCCGTGTGGGAAACTATACGTGGTGCTGGAGAATAGCAAGATGTGAGGGAAACATCACTTAATTTAGGGCCAGTAGTAATATCGCACCACTGTTAACATTTTTGTTTTTATATATATTTATCTTCAAGTCAAATGAAGTCAGTTAGGTAAGCTGCATAAAAATATATTGGGAAGTTGAGTTTATACTTTGAATGTTCTTTAAAAAAAGAAATAACTTCAAATAAAGCATTACATATAGAAATTAAAGATGAAAGCAAATTTTTATATGTTTTTCTTTCAGTTGCCATTAAAAGTTAGTTGTAAAAAATAATAAATTTACCTTAGAGGAAAAATAATATGGTGGTCATTTTCATAGTCCTCCAAAGATAGAATATTACTTCCTGAAAACTGTGAATATTTACAGGGTAATAGATAATTTCTAGGTATGAATAATTAAGGATATTTAAATAGAGAAATGATCCTAGATTGTGTAGATGATCCCAAGGTATTAACATTTATTAAAATGGTGAACTGAAAAATCAGAAGTAGGGATGGTATTTGAGCTAGCTTTGAATTAAGACAGAATGAAGGAATTCAGGTGCCCTCTAGAGGATGGGGAAAGCATAGGAATGTCCACAATGGGCAGAGCTTTACTTTATGGCTAAGTATTTCTAGTCTGAAAGGTAGTTCATGTGTGTTACTTCTGGTCCACTAGTTTGTGATGATTTTGTGCTGATTGCTAACAACAGCAACAGAAGACTGAAATCTGACATGGATGAAGTGCTCTCACTCTGGCTGGAAATTTTCAGACCAATCACTTTATTTGCTTAGAATAATTGTCCAGCCATTTCTGTTCCCAAAGTCTTCATGTGCTGCGTGTAGTTCAGTCTCAACAAAGAGAAGCTTAGGTTGAATGTTCTAATATGTAAAGTTTTTAATAATAATAAAAATTTGTATGTGTCTATATCTGTGTGTGAATATGTCCATGTGAGTATGATTGATCACAACAGCCAGGAAAGGGCATCAACCCTCTAGAACTGGAGTTAAAGGGAGTTGTGAGCTTGCCAGGAACTGAACTCAGGTCCTGTGGAAGAGAAATACAAGCTCTTCACTGCTGTGCCATTTTGTTACATGGCCATCTTCTTACCTGAGAATTCATTCTACATCATAATCATGGTGGAAGCCTTACAGAAAATCCCCAATATATAGCATTCCATCAGGGAGTAAAGATAAAATAAATACACTGTATAAATTACAGGAGGCTATATAGAAATAAGACATGGGTTTTAATGGGCTATGAGATAGACAGAGTCCAACAATTTCAGAATTGAGCAGGTAGATTTGTATGTCAACCTCTGACATGAAATAGAGACAATTTGTGATTTTGATGATATATTCCAAAAGAAGGAGAAGAGATGAGACAACTTTCTTCAATTATTCATCATTAGGAACAATTAGGAAAAAAAAGCATCCAACATATCCCCACATTTTATCCTTCACTAGAGAAAATAGTCTCCAGAAATTCTCAGAGTTATTCTCATTATCACCATCATTTTCATCACCATCATCACCAATACCATCATCATCATCATCATCATCATCATTATCCAGCAGAAACACCAGTAGAATTTCAACACTCAGCTAAAGTAATCATGGACATTGAAACAATATTTATATTAAAATAGATATCAATATAATAAGATCATGAAAATAGTTTTCTAGAATTCATTATTGTTGCACATTCCTAGATGGCCATTAATCTTCAATAATAGTGACTACAACCCTACATATGAGGATATTAAATTATTTTTTAGCATGACCTCCTGGATATAATGAATAGCCTACCTGGAAATTTGTACATATGTTAATATTTAAGTCATGAATAGTAACAACCTCTATATTAAATAACATAAATATTCATGTATAGTTTTTCCTGATTTTCATATGAAAATCAATAAACAGAATCCTCGTCAGAAGCATTTTAATCACTCTTCAGTGAACTAAAGGACAGTGCCACAGATGTATATTGTTGTATTTTGAAAATGCCTCCATTTTTGCCTTGGAACATCTTCTGTTCTCAGTCTACAACAACTGTGTGAACCAAACAAGTACTCTGCAAACAAGTACTCATCCTAAGAGTGAGCAAACCCAGACAGAAAACACAAAGGCAGAAAAGTCACCTTACAAGGTTGGGTGTCGGCCAGAGAACCAAGTAAATATAGAAAAAGCAATATACAAGAAAACAAATGTCCTTCTTTCCTGCCACCAGGAGGGAGCCCCAGTAGAAACAGCAGTCTGACACTAAAAGAACTCAGAATCCAATTCAATCAAGATTCTGCAGCAAAAGTAAATACTTAAAAAAAAAATCATGGTTCATAGGTGCTTCTTCATCCCTGATTCATAACATTGCTCAGCACATGTGGGCTGACTGGTAAGCACGAGTCTCTGCTGATTACAAATGCCACTAATAAAGTTTGGCCTTTTTCAGATGTACTTTCACATATTAAATTAACCTTAAAGCAAAAATTGCATTTTCCTTTACAGTAAATCTAGGTGGCAGTCCCTGGATTATAGTCAGGCATAACAATCTTTTCTAAATGTTGTAGCAAATAAATGTTTAATTAATTAAGTGCTTTACATATTTTCACTCTGCTGTCAATTTTCATTTTCATTTACACTTTATTTTTATTTTATTATGTATTATATTCATTATAATATATTATCTCGTTTAAATTTTGACTTTCACTAATATATTTTCTAATAATTCAAGGAGATGGAAATCTAAAAATAGTAAACTAAAAAAAATACTAATTCTAACCTATTATGGTCTGTGACTGAATATAAACAAAATAAGAGGCAACCCAATACATAATTTAGCTCCATGAGAGAATGATGTATTGACTACCTTGCTGCTGAGGACATAAGTACTGAGGAATGAGGAAGAGTTCAGCACACAGTGTATGGGGGAATTGTTGCAGAAAAATGACACAAATAAAACGCCTGGGGATGTGGCAAAGCATGATGCTGCTTTCTATTACCTCTTGCTAAATATAGAAAATAGTGAGGGCCAAAGGAGACTAAAGGGAGGAGTTAGTTTTTAATGAAGCAAAATGTATAGTACAAAATAAAACAAGTAAAAGTTCTGCATCAACATTCAAATCCTTAAAGACAACTATCCAATGCGATGAGCATGGAGCACCACCATCACAACAGTAAGAGGCTAAGACAGTGTCCATGAACTACCTGCAAATGAATTCAGACTTTAAAACAAATTGCCGTATTCTCCCAGTGAATTAACTTTAGCTATGTTTATTAGTTGAGGGGTAGTAAAGGGGTTAGGGTAACAAATGTCCATTATTATTCACAGTGTCCAAGAAAAGACTCAAGGACACACAGCCTTGAGCTCTGAATGAGTTCATATTCTTTTTGTTGACTTGTCTAGACACTACACATTCTTATGACTGCATCCTCCATTGTTCTCCTCTCCACAATAGAGTTGGTAAGAGCTTAGGTGAAACCCCTGCATTCTTTTGGCCCTGGTATCCACTGTGGCTAACACTTCCAGTGTTTAATTTAACTCACACTATTAACCACCTACCACTCCACACATCATCTGAACTCTCACCAAGTTATTTACCTCTTCAAAGAATTTGAAATAGAAACTTATTTCCTGATTATAGAGGCATCTTTATCTACAGTGGCTCTGCTCAGGAGGTTTGAATCTTCAAGTGCTTGAACAAAACTTCTTTGAGCCAAATTCCCTAGGAAATCTTTATTACCATAATATCACAAGATCCTGTCCATGCCAAGGGAGCAACTGTCAAATGTGTCCCACGTAGTTATTTCAAGACTTGAAACAAAATATCATGAATGTGCATAAGGTACTTATAGGGAGGAATAATAGGAATTGGAAGGATTTCAGAGAAGATAAGAGATTATAGTAACACAATGCACTTTACACACATATAAAATTATCAAAGATCAAATTCAATAAAAGTTCTTAGGAAAATGAACACACAAAAAGAGAATACAACTTGATTAATGTTGAGTAAGGTTTGACGCCTTTGATAAAATTAAACAATTAATTTGTTGGGTTTTAATACATTTTCCTGAATGGAGATGAAGTTTTGCAAGATATTCATTGACACACTGGGCTGGGGTGTGTGTAGTCTGGATATATGAATCTGAACCCCTAAAAGTAGAAACATTTAATACAGGACAGCAGAGTGAACTGATTGGACATTTTACTGTAAACTTATAAATAAAACATGCTTGCAAATACTTTTGTTTTTTACAAGTGTATAGTTTTAAAGTCTGAATCAAGCCTTAACCAAAATTCCTACAATAGTCCACATGACGTTTTAAAGTGAAGTATTTAGCCATATTCGTTCTATTGTAAAAGCCCAACTGTTACTTAAAAAGACCAATGTTAGGTAATTAGTTTGAAGTAGTTAGGTTTTCATGTCCAGACTTTATCTGATACTATGACTGCTAATTTGGCATAGAAAAGATGCATGTATTACATTAACTGTGGAAAGAGGCTAGACAGGGATTTTAAAATTAACTTTCAAAGAATTATTACATCAAATGTTATTTGTTTGATAAAGAAAATCATATAACTGGAAATAAGAAAGAGACACCTTAATCAAATAATAACAAAAAGTTAATATTCTTTTCCCAGAAGAATGCATGTCAGATTCTTGTCTTGGTCTATTGTGGACTAATTTGTCCTCATACAGCTTCCATATGCTCAGAAGCATCCAACTGTGAGATAGTCTTCAGATACATTCTATTTCCTATTATTTTTAGAGTTCATATTTATGTATATGTAATATTGCACATAGTATAAAATATTGCATATAATATTATATATATACATATATGAACTCTTTATATATAGCATACCTTTGCTGAGTACCTCCCATTCATCATCTGACTTCCATAGACCATGAAAATCTCTTTAATGGATAAAGAAAGAGAAATGTTGGGGAATTTAATATTTGACCAGGCTTTCTTCTTCTTGTCTCAAAACTTGTTTTAAAATTACTTTGCAAAGTTATTCCAACTGAAATTCCCTCTCTCTCTCTCTCTCTCTCCGAGACACAGTTTCTCTGTGTAGCTTTGGTGCCTGGCCTGGCTCTGCCTCCCTAGTGCTGGGATTAAAGTCATGCACCACCACAGCCCGGCCATTTTCTCTAAATTTTCTAACCACTCATGTATAAATAAAATATCTAATTCTTAAATCTCAACATGAAATGTTCTTTTTTAATATTATTTATCATCAACTAATAGGTTTTTAATGCTCTTGGATTATTGTACTTTCTAGGACATTCTTTTGTTGAATTGTGTACACTCTATCTTCTAATTCAAGGTTAATCCATTTAAGATCAGATAGGCCTTAGTGATCTCATGTCTCTACTTTCATTGATTTTCACTCAGAACATGACCAGTAGGATGCTGAGTTTCTTTCTTACTACTAATGCAACATCTAGTGTCACCTAATGTCTCATCAAGATGAGGTGAACGGTGTCAGCATTTACAGTAGAACCCACACTCTCATCCTCCCTCCTTTGGAAGCAACACATGAATATTTTATATACAGTTCTTTTGAAAAGGGTTTCCATCATGCTGCTCAGAGCAGGTCTTCTGGTTATTGTTGAAGTCTTTTCAAGGGACTGAGTTTGCTGTGCTTATATTTTCCTAAGCTTTTCTGGAAATTTTTTTCCAATATGGCAGGAAAGGGCCAGTATGGTAGAAGAAAGGAACAGAAAAGAAAATTAAAGCAAAGATTTCTTGGTGGAAAGTGTATTTTTTTGGAGTTGTCATGTCTCCTCAGACACTGAGTGTTAATGGCCTGCCTGACTGCAGTTTTGCAAATGCAGACTTTAAGAAAGTGATTTAGAAGGAACACCGTCAAGCAGGTCAGCAGCAGCTCTGAGTTACATGAAGCACAAGGCAGAAGACATAGTTAGAGAAAGGATAAGCTTATTATAATACTAGAAATGGTTGTGATTTTTCTCTTTTAGTATCAGAACAAATTGGATGCTCCCCAAATCCACTTAATGGATTGACCTCATCCACAGGCAGTGTACATCAATGTGAGTACTTACAGATTTTTTTCCTCTGCATAGAAAATATCTTAGCTTTTACTTTTGGCTAGTAACACAAAAATGGTTAAGTCAAATAAAAGATAACTGCAAATGTAAGTGCTTTTATTTGTAAATTGTTACATTTTAAAAGAATTCCTTATCGTCTGTATTAAAAAGGTCAACATACACACTAAAAAACCTAACCAGGTCATTGCAGCCATATGAGTCCTTCACTCTATCCTTGAGTCTGCATCCTAATTGTAATATTAAATGGATTGACATAAAGAAGCTGGGAAGAGGAGTCATCTACTAGATAGGGGATTTCAGGGTTGTATAATGAACATGTGCTGGGCTCTGCCCCACAATATTATAGATGCAATGCACAAGAAGGAAGGGGCACTTAATAATGACTAAATCAGTAAACATTGTGTCTTTCTTTCTTAATTTTTTACAAACTCTTTAAAACAAATTTGAATGCAAATTTTGAAATAAAACAAATTTTTATATTAGGTTAAAATATTGTATATACCTTTTAAAGGAAACTCTTAAATTTGTACAGTAGCCTTTGGTTTTGATATTAAAATGTGGGAGGGCATGAGAGATGCTCTATAAGCAGGAGGAGCCAGGTATGAGGCTGCTGTTGGTGGTGCACACATTTAATCCCAACACTGAAGAGGCAGAGACAGACCTCCCTGAGTTCAAAGCCAGTCTATGGAGTTAGTTCTAGGACAACTAGGGCTATGCAGAGAACCTGGTCTTGAAAACAAATCAAAATAAACACAAAAGAAAGAAAGAGACAGAGACATAGAGAGAGAGAGATGGTAGATAGATAGATAGATAGATAGATAGATAGATAGATAGATAGATAGATGATAGGTAGGTAGATAGATAGATAGATAGATAGATAGATAGATAGATAGATAGATAGATAGATCCAGGTATGGCTGTGTCTCTGTAGCCTCAGTACTAGGCCATGAAGACAGGTAGATCCTGGGAGCCTACTGGCTATCTGCTGATGCTGTGAAGGACTCTGATTCAAGGCAATAAGGTAGAGAACCATGAGGCTAGAGCAGTGATTCTCAACATGTGGATCATGACCCCTTTGGGGATAGAATGACCCTTTCACAGGGGTCATCTGAGACCATCATAAAACATTATGATTTATATAGTAGCAAAATTACAATTATGAAGTAGCAACACAAGTAATTTTATGGTTGGGGGGGGGTCACCATAACATGATGAACTGTAATAAACGATTACAGCATTAGAAAGGTTGAGAACCACTGGGTTGGAGGAAGCACACAAAGTCCTCCTCTGACTGGCTCATTCAGGTTCACGTATGAGAGCACTTACCATTCAGATGCCACACATCTGTCTCTCTTTCACAGACACACACACACACACACACACACACACACACACACACACACACTGCTTGAGGGAGGCTCTGATGGTCCACATGTAACTTAAAATTCTGGTAGGTGGCATAGTACTGAAGTCATATAATACATTTGTTCATATGATGGGGAAATAATTGAGTATACTCATATCCAAATTGCTGCAGATGAAAAGTTCCGGACTGTTGGGACAGGAAGAAATATCATCTCAGCAAAACAATCACACACACAAAATTTATCTTCTTATTAATAAAGCTTTATATGAGACTCTCCATTAAATATGAAATACATATTAAGTATCAATGTGGAGTTTTGAACTACACTTAAGTCAAATATTTGGAATACTTTTAAGTGTTATATGCCATTGGCTATTGCATGTAGGCTAATTAAAAAATCCAACTAAAAGACACCAAATAAATATAATATTTAGACATCTTTTTCTCAAGTTAATGTGGAGAAAAAAAAACTGTCATTGAGTCCGGAACAAATCATAAGGCATCAAAGCACCAGTGTTATCAGACTTGGGACTTTATATTTGCAATATATTTTCAAAACTACTAATATAAAATATCAACAGTTACTGTCATGAAGTCCCCCTCAGTAGTTCTCACATGTTATCCTGATGTTCAACATGCCATCTGCACATATCTGCAAAGAGAAATGTCTTAAGTAACAGTTCTCAGAACCATGCCTTCAGTCTTTCATGCTTAAGCTCCCAACACATTTGATTTCTTCCCTGTGTGTTTGAAATCTGCATCCCGGTGCAGGACTTTTCAGAACTGTTCAAGGACGAAACAACTGCTGCAGGCCACAGGAATACATCATAAGAACTCAGCTGGTTATGGCAAAGTCACTACCTGGAGGGATCAGGGAATTCCTCCAGAGGAAGCCAAATCCCAAGGAGTTTTTGGTGTTACTTGGCTTGTTATATATCAGCTGTCTTCTGTTATGAAAATCATGTGTGCCTGCATAGTTTTCCTAACTGACTTTTCCCTAAGAAGGGCTAACAGTGTGGACTGATTACTCTCTGGACATACACATTCCAGGTATTTGGAAAACAGCCTCAGGAAAGGCTTTCTCTGGAATCAGATATCTCCCGCTCTTTCAAGGACTACAGGAAACACCGCCCAGGTGGGTGCCCAACTTCCGAGGACTAACAATAATAACAGCCCATGTGCAAGTCTCCTGACTTAAATTCCACAAGGAAACACCGCCCAGGTGGGCGCCCAACTTCCGAGGACTAACAATGATAGCAGCCCACGTGCAAGTCTCCCGACTTAAAGTAAATTCCACAAGAAGACACCACCTAGGAGAAGTGGTCGTTAAGTAATAGATTTACACAATTTAGCTCAGACCCTCCCTATATATACCGGGACTTCCAGGGCACAGGATGGAGAAGAGAAAAGAGAATGGAAGAACTAGATGAGTAAGAACTTGAGAGGAACAAACTGAGATGGGGAAGAACTAGATTGAAAGGCTAGAAGAGAGGACTAGAGGAACAAGATGGAAGATGAGGAGGAGCCAGATGGGGATGAACGAGATGAGGAAGAGCCAGATGAGAGAGAAGGAGATGGGAGAGGAGCTGATAGGGGAAAGAACTAGATAGATCAGAACCTAGAAGGGACAGAACTAGATGAAGGAATTAAGATAGAACCTAGAGGGTTAAATCAGGCAAGAAAGGAGCTAGACATGAGAACAGAATAGAAGCTGTGTAGAGAGAGAACTATCACAGAATAATAAAGTGTATGAACTAAGGAGTTGCATGCACATAGATTCATTTCTTTTTTTCAAAGATTAATTATCAGCTGGTTGTAGATTCTTCCCAGACCCTGGGAGGGGACTATCGAGGGGCTGGACCCCCATAGTCCCTGATAAACAACATAAGTGAGTATCAAGGCATGTTACTACTGATTCATAAAGGAAGTAATAGAATTTGGAGATGAACATTATATACAATGGAACTGACATTTTACAGGATACTGGGCTCTCTCTGTCTCAACATTCTTGATACCTGATACTTCTATGTGATATGTGCTGCTAACACATGACTGAAAAACCCAAGTATCCCCTTGATTAGAGACCTAATGGATGAATGTATCTTCAGACTCAACTGATAGTGAGTCCCTCTTCCTGATAGAAAAGTTTTAAGTATTGTCAGAGCTATATAATAGATAAAATAAGTTTTTTTTTTCAGGATGGATAATATTGGAAATCAACTTCCTTATTCCTCATCTTGTCTATTTAATACTCTTTAAACATGAAATTGAAATGACAGAATAGCATAACAACTAAAAAAGATAATAATTCACAGTCACAACCCTGTAAACATATACACTGCTAGTAAGCGTGGGAAGAGGGATGAGCAGGAGAACAGGTTGAAAACACAGCAGAGGCAAAGCACCCTGAAAGCAACAGGATAGGAGAGGAGTTTGTTTGGCACAAACTTTAGTTTTAATTTGAATTGTACCAGCTAATTAAAATAAATGATAGTGTGTATGTGATCTCTAGACAGCACAGTTTACTTTAACAAAAGAAAAGTGATTTCACTGAACTGTGTGGGAAGAGGAGACACCTTGAACAAAAGGTATTTCCAAGAATAGAATGTTATTTGAACTTCAGATGAGAATGCGAAATACGTTTTGACAGATTGTGTATCAGCATTCAGTTCAATGGTATTTCATGCACGCATTTCCCCCTTTGCAGAAGATATTAGAATAAACTTACAGCCCCCATTATTCCTTCCATTTCCTATATTTCTTTTTAAAGTACATTTTATGGTTGTGTCAGGTTATGATCGCAGGCTGGTATTTATAGCAAGCTGTGAACATTATCTTGAATACATGTTCTCTGTGGGAAGCCAGCCTATCAGGTTCCCTTAAACTGACTCTGTCGGATTTATTGGAATGAAATAGAAAATGAAAATGTAAAGAGACCATTTATATGCAATGGTCCAATGTGCGTGGATGGGCAGACAAGTGTGTGGACATATGTACATATGTGAATATGATGTACATCAGCATTTGTACATGTGAAGAGGTACTTATTTCTAATCAAGTAAAAGTTTTATGCAGGTGAAAACAGTAATCATGTCTGCTAAATTCTGCATGCAGACCATAATGTTCTTGAAATGTTTTCCTTCCTTCCCTTGAATCAGACACTAATTACCCTTCTGTGAAAATGCAGAGTGCAGCAGCACATGGATCGGGCAGCTTTGCCACAGTCCTGCAGCTAGGAAGGGGCAGAGACAATATTTGCTTTAAGATGATCTGCTGCAAAGCAAGTGTGGAGAACAGTGTGCTGTGCTTTACTGAGAAGAACCAGGAAAGTGTGGGGAGGGGACAGAAGAAAACCCCTGGAAGAAGCTCTAGAAAACCACAGCAGTGGAGGAATTTAAGGAGGAAAAATCAGCCTTAGGATGGGCTATGTCTTGTCCCCGAATTCACGTGTACAAAACTCAATTTTTCTCCACATTAAATTACTTAAAAATGAGATATTATGTAGATATTTTTAGAGTTCTGAGATGGTATTTATAAGCTGTGCTTATTTGTAAAGCTTTCCTATTGTATAAAAATGTGAACTTACAAAAACACTGACATTAGAACCATGGTTGATAAAGTTCTGGTTTAGCAGTTTCCTTAGAGATCAAAATATCCTATCAAAGCAGGAAGCTTCTGAAGGCACAGGATGTTGCAGGGACTTGTTCTAAGAGGAGGCAAAATGATCCAATCTGCAGAGAGGCTCTTTAAATTCAGGAAGTAAACATCTCAAAATAACATCCATCTGGAAGTCATTGTAATTGACCATGTTCACTAGGCCCCCAACCCTGTTGTGTGTGAGCAGTAAGGACTGTTGGGAGACCTTTCACACAAGTTGAGCTTCTGGGAAGAAAGAGAAGAGCCTAAAAGAGGCTCATTCCTATTAACTACCAGTAAAGGGCATTCAGCAGCCTGTTGAGCTGCCTACAAGCTATGCAGTGTGCTACAGATCTCAGCTTTGTAGGCTGTCACCTATGCTGGGGTGGTCTTTGGTGATGCAGCTGTCTTTTGAGTCATTTCTGCTCTTGTAAGTAACCTCTTACTCATATTTCTGTAAGTAATGCCAATATAACTAAACAGTTCACCAAGATGGACTGTTGTATAACTGTATATTGGTCTTTCATTGGTTCCCTATCTCGAGTGAGCAGATATTTGATCAAATCTTCCAAGTAATAGTGTCACATAGCAAAATTTTACTTGATACTATGTATAGATTATCATAATAGAAGATATTAAAACCGTCGACCCTCCCATCTCTTTTTAGCCTGTCACCAGTGTGTTTCTACACTATCACTGCAAGTTTAATTATGTTTTTTCTGATCTCTGAATATAACCCCCACGGTGGTGTGATGCTACAATTGTACTCTCCAAAGATTTCACTTGTTTTTGAATTCAAATGTAGATGTTTATTATAAATATGGATATACCACTATCAACAAAAATCTGAACATCTTCAGCAATTACAAATAGACATTAGGGGGAGATTGTAGTACAGTCCCTATCAGAGACATTGACACCTGCCTTGCATCAACGATGGCTTATTCATACCAAATACTAACGAACACATGCATGTTAACACACCTGGAACCATTTAAGGATCACACCCCTGCAAATGATTGATCCAATATCACAGAATAGTCTTGTTATATGCATATGGAACATTTTCGAGGACATAGACTTGGACCAGCCATGTAGAGAGTGAGATTATATCAAATTTCCTTCCAAATAAAAATGAAATAAGAGATTTCAAATACAAGGGAAAGAATTTTGAAATTATGAAAATGAACTGTTTGTTTTTAAGCAATCAAAATATCAAGGAAGAAATCGAGAAATATTTTAAAAAATTAAAAATAAGAAAACACACAAGCAAACAAAAAAATGAACATGGTAATGTAAAACATCCAGAAAACAATGAAAGCAGCCATGAAAATGATGGTAACAGTGGTAACATCACTATCAAGGAAAGAAGTGAGAAATTTAGGAGGAAGGAGCACAATCAACAGCTGTCAGCATCACTACCTGATAAACCAGCATGTCTCCATCTTAAGCTTAAAATCTGTCTTATAGTAAAAACAAACTAGATTCATTTCTGTTTATGATTAAACCTGTTTCTCAAGAATTGGGCTTTTCCCCATCTGTAACCTTAACTACAAATAGTTCTGTACTACCTGATCAAGGAAACAGCACCCATGCTTCTATTTCAAAAGGTTATTATGATGACCTTGTTATGACCACCTTAAAATCATGTCTCTGTTTCAGGAGGCTGTTTTGACAAACTTGTTATGTTTATGTTCTGTTACCATTACACCACCTGCTTGCCTACCAAATCACCCATTTGGAAACTCCCTACTCCTGAATTAGAAAAGTCCTTATCTTTTCTGTGTCCAATGCTGATCACTTGAACCCCACCTTAGGGAGAGACAGCTGATTAAAATTTGGCCATGATTTGGCTCAGAAGTCTTTCTCCTTGCATCTGTGAGATTAACATAACCCCATCCCATATATAGAAAAGTTCACTATCCCCTCAAAATTCTACCAGAATCAGTGGAAGAATTTAGCCATGTTACAGGTGTGTGTGGGGGGGGGGGGGAGTAAAAGCATTATGTAGGCCTACACAGATTTATCTAAAATATACGTCAATGAAGCCAATTATTCACAATAAACATAAATAAAATATACAATAATGTTTATGCAGAAGTACAGATCTACAAAGTTAAAACTCATAAACAGCAAGGGAAGATGTTGGTGAGGCTAAGAGAAAGACATCTGATCAGAAACTGAAGGAATCAATGCTGCTCAACTGTTTACACCACTCATCATGACTTAAAGACTCAGTCCCTACCAAAATACCAAAGGTATTTTCATAGAACTAGGGAAAGAAAACATTCTAGAATCTGCAGAGACAACAATAATAACAACAAAATACACGACAAATATTGAAGTTAATCTTGGGCAAAAAGAACAAAGTGAGAATAACTTATGATCTAACTTTAAAAAGTACCCTAAAATCACAGCAATTAAAAAGTACTTAAATGTATTTTGGCACACAGACTGATGGAACCCAGTAGACAGCTTAGAGGTAACCACACATCCATAGCTTTCTGTTTTTTTCAACAAAGGGGCAAAGAACTGGGTTGGAAAGCAGCATTTTTAATAAATTGTGCTAGTGAAACCACATTTACACATATGGAAAAATGAAACTAAAATCCCTTCTCTGATCAGTTATAAAGTCCAATTCCAAATCAACTCAAAATTAAATTGACAATTTAAATGCAAGACAGAAAATGAAAAAAAAAACAGCTTGAAGAAAATATAAGGAACCCACTGATGGATTCTGAAATAGGCAGGGACATTCTGCAAAAAAACATCAAGTCGTGTGAGACAAAAGTAAGAACAAATTGGATTATGTACAAGTTAATGCTTAGCAAAAGAAACAAAATCCTTAAAGTGAAAACACCATTGCAGAGAGAATATTTTCAAACTGTACATATATGGTAAAGTTTAACACCCAGAATATACAAGAAAGAAATCTCAATAGTATAACAGTCAGTCAGATTTTTTTTTAATGATTTATTTTTATTTCACACACATTGGAATTTTGTTTGAATATATATCTGTGTGAGGGTGCTGGATCCTCAGGAACTGAACTTACAGAGAAGTGTAAGCTGCAATGTGGGTGCTGGAAATTGATTCCAGGTCCTCCAGAAGAGCTGCCAGTGCTCTTAACCTCTGAGACATCTCTCCAGCTCCAGAAAATCATATTTCTAAAAAAAAAATATTAAAACACATAATGTTCCCTATCATTAATAATCAGAGAAATGCAAATAAAAACTATGGTGAGATTTTGCCTCACATCGGGAATAGTTATAGAAAACAATAACAATAACAAATCATAATTTCAGAAAGTGCTAGCAAGGATGTGGGGCAAATGATCGTGAACTGTGGGAAGAAATCCAAGAATTACCATTATGGAAAATGGTGTTCCCAGAATATTCAAATAGATCCACCTTCTCAGGAGTAGTTATGGACGTTGTAAGTTGCCTCACACATATTCAGAACTGAACCTGGTCCTCAGAAAGAGTAATAAGTGCTTTTAACCTGACAGCTCTTCAGCTACTTGTTTGGGGTCAAAAAGTAAAGCCAGAAGTTGTGGAAGACATTTGACATGGATATTTGGCCTTGACATGTAAATGTTCATGTGCGCACACCTATATACACACCCACATAAAAACACACAGGCACAACGCGTGCGCGCGCGCGCACACACACACACACACACACACACACACACACACACATTTTCCTTTAACTTAATTTCTTTCACACATTTTCCTTTAACTTAATTTCTTATAACAGAGCTACTTTTCAGGATACTGGACATTTTTATTACATAAAGAAGCACACGCTTCACTATTTATTTAAGTCATTCAAATACAAATGGGCTTTTGTCTATGTCAGCTTGTTGCTTTCATTTTGCAAACATTGGCATATATTTTCATACAGCGCTGAAGACCAGAGTAGCCCAAGATAGGACTGATATGACATCAGCAGCTTGTCCTACTGAGTGCTGCAAACTATCCTACTGAGTGTCTGTGACTGTCCTACTGAGTGCTGTGAACTGTCCTACTGAGTATCTGTGAACTGTCCTACTGAGTGCTGTGAACTGTCCTACTGAGTGCTGTGACTGTCCCACTGAGTGTCTGTGACTGTCCTACTGAGTGCTGTGACTGTCCCACTGAGTGTCTGTGACTGTCCTACTGAGTGCTGTGAACTGTCCTACTGAGTGTCTGTGAACTGTTCTACTGAGTGTCTGTGACTGTCCTACTGAGTGCTGTGACTGTCTTACTGAGTGTCTGTGACTGTCCTACTGAGTGCTGTGAACTGTCCTACTGAGTGTTTGTGACTGTCCCACTGAGTGCTATGAACTGTCAGACTGAGTGTCTGTGAACTGTCCTACTGAGTGCTGTGACTGTCCTACTGAGTATCTGTGAACTGTCCTACTGAGTGTCTGTGACTGTCCTACTGAGTGCTGTGAACTGTCCTACTGAGTATCTGTGAACTGTCCTACTGAGTGCTGTGAACTGTCCTACTGAGTGCTGTGACTGTCCTACTGAGTGCTGTGATTGTCCTACTGAGTGCTGTGACTGTCCTACTGAGTGTTTGTGACTGTCCCACTGAGTGCTATGAACTGTCAGACTGAGTGTCTGTGAACTGTCCTACTGAGTGCTGTGACTGTCCTACTGAGTATCTGTGAACTGTCCTACTGAGTGTCTGTGACTGTCCTACTGAGTGCTGTGAACTGTCCTACTGAGTATCTGTGAACTGTCCTACTGAGTGCTGTGAACTGTCCTACTGAGTGCTGTGACTGTCCTACTGAGTGCTGTGATTGTCCTACTGAGTGCTGTGACTGTCCTACTGAGTGTCTGTGAACTGTCCTACTGAGTGTCTGTGAACTGTCCTACTCAATACTGTGAACTGTTCTACTGAGTGCTGTGACTGTCCTACTGAGTGCCTGTGAACTCTTCTACTGAGTGCTGTAAGCTTTTTCTACTGAGTGCTGTGAACTATTCAGTCAGTCACCATATCTTCTAAGAAAAACAGAAATGACAAACTGAAGGGGTAAGCGGCCCAGGATAAAAAGGACTTTAAGAAATCCCACCACAGAGATTCATGTCCATTTTTACTGTTAATTATTGAGAGCTTGAACTGTTTTCTAATTTTAGACCAAATTAATTAACAATTGTCTTTCCATTTCATAACTGACCAAGGTTGAGCTCTAGTCAATTTGTGTGTTTATGTCAGAATAACATAATTCGCAGCAGATTACAGTCATACCTGTGGGTATTCAGGGTGATATTGCACCGTGATTGCCATAGTAGTTGCACATCTGAGTTGAATATTGATTATAAAACACATATACACACACCCATCACACACATATACACACAAGCCCTTTCATTTTGTCTCTAGCTCCATCTTGCTTCTAGTCTCCTCTACACCCAACAGTTCACAAACACATTTTCTCAATATCACATTGCCCACCTTTTAAATATTCCCACGAGGAGCAATTAAGAGTATTTTTCATAAAGTGTTTGTTGCAGTCTTTCCACATTTCCCACCTGGGTAGAGTCCTTACTTCTTGCTGTTTCTCTGTGTTCTGCTTATTACTTCCTCCAAGAATGACTTAACAATTTTGCTTTTATGAATTTCATGTCCTGATTTATTAGCCCAGCTGTTTGACTCTGCGGGTACCTAAATCCTCCTTTGATTGTACCAATGATTAAAACACAACCCCTGCACCGATGACTCCCCACCCGTAAGTGCACACCATTTCCATGCAGAGGAGAGGTGTGGAGAGACAGTGGCAAACAGTTTATCCTGAAAGGTCAGAAATTTTGATTTGCTTTTCTTTCTCATCACCTTCAAAGCAAAACACAATTTGGAGAAAACTGGGGTAACTTTGTAACTTTGATAGAATTAGAGGGATTATAAAATAATATTTCCAAATTCTGGAAAACAATTTGACATGCTGCAAGAACCTATAATCATTTTTTGAACAAGTAATATCACTCAAGGCTGCCATTATACACCAATAAAATAACTGGAATTGTAAAGACCCATGACTAAAGATATTCTTTGATACACTGTCACAACAATCAGCTCATTCTGATTAGAAAAAAATAAGTTGTGCATGGTGGCTTATGCTTTTAATCCCAGCACATGGGAGGGAGAGGAAGACAGACATTTATGAGCTTTGGGCCAGTCTGGTACTTATTGGGAGTTCCAGAACAGCCAGGACTATGTACAGAGACCCTCAGAAAAGAAGCAGTGCTACCATCAGTTGCTGAAAGAAGCCTCTATGATGACATTTGGACTAGGCACCAATCTATGAGTATAGCAGAATATCTTTAGTCATCATTACATTGGTATTTTTTCTCTAGTTGTGTTTGGTTCTATCCTAGGTCTCTGGGTCATCCAACCTGTGGGTCCTGGTACTTCAGGCAATGTCAAGGGTGGGCATTATTCTCCTGGCATGGGGTTTAGGCTAGACCAGTCATTGGTTGGCCACTCCTCCTCTCTCAATCTCTAGGCTACCCTTACCCCAGCACATCGTATAGGCAGAGCAGATTGTAGATTGGAGGTTATGGGGCTCTATTGGTGTACCAATGCTTCTATTTGAAGTTTTGCCTGGTCATAGGAGATGGCCAGTTCAAGATATGTATCCGTCATTGCTAGGAGTTTTAGCTTGGGTCATCCTTGTAGATTCCTGGGAGATTCCATTGTGCCAGGTTTCTACCTGACCCCCAAATGCACCCCATTTCCAGACATTTCTTTCAGTACTCTTCCCATCCATATCCCCACCTGATTAATCATGTACCCATCACCAACCCTCTATGTGCCAGCAGTCCACTCATGAAGTCTCTTCTATTTCCCCTTCCCAGAGAGATCCTGGCATCCTCCCTCTAACCCTTCTGGTTACCTAGTTTCTCTGAGTCTGTGGATTGTAGCATAGTTATCCTTTATTTTATAGCCAATAACAACTTATGAGTGAGTACATACCATGTTTTGCTTTCTAGGTCTGGGTTACCTCACTCAGGATGATTTTTTCTAGTCCCATACATGTCTCTTCAAATTTCATGATGTCATTGTTTTTAACAGCTGAGTAATATTCCATTGTGTAAATGAACCACATTTTCTTTATCTATTCCTCTGGTTGACATACATCTAGGTTGCTTCCAGGTTCTTGCTATTACAAATAAAGCTGCTATGCACATAGTTGAACAAGTGTCTTTGTGGTATGATTGACATTCTTTGGGTATATGTATGCCCAAGAGTGGTATAGCTGAGCTTTATGGTAGATTGATTGCCAGTTTGCTGAGAAACCACCATATTGATTTCCAAAGTAGTCAAACATTAGTCAAAGCTTTGGGAATCCTGCAGAAGATGGGGCAAAAGGATTATCAGAAGGTTTAAGGACACCACAAGAACACCCACAGAATCAACTAACCTGACTCATAGGGTATTGGTGAAATTATTAAGGCCACTCCACGTAGTTAAAAGGAAGATTTATTTAGTGGGTAACTTAGAAATGAAGGGATAGATAGGTCGCAGGGTCTGGGGAAGGTGTACCGCAGTCCAGCTGTGTTCTCTGGAGCTCTGCTTGGTCAACCTCCACCGTCCAGGATCCCAGAACAGAGAGAGAGTGCTGGCCCACCCAATCTTGGGTCTCCAGGCTCCTCCCTTGGCCCGGCTTTGTAGGTGTGACAGTTGCTGAAGCTTCAATGGGGGTTGGAACTTCCAGATCAAAGCTGGAATGGCTATCCACTACAGTAGGGGCTCACAGAGACTGAACTGACAACCAGGGACCTGACCTAGGCCTACTACACATATGTTATAGTTGTATAGCTTGGTTTTCTTGTGTGACTTCTAACCATGGGAGCAAGGCCTGTCTCTGACTCCTTTGCTGGCTTTTGGGACCCTATTCCTCATACTAGGTCACCTTGCACCTTCATACATGGGTGGGGGGGTGCTTAGTCTTACCACAACTTGGTATGCCATGTTTTATTGATTTTCATGGGAGGCCTGCCATTTCCTGAAAAGAAAGGGGGAGTGGGTTGAGGGGAGAGAAGTGGAGGAGTAAGGGGAAGGACTGAAGGAGAGGAAGGAGGAGAAACTGTGGCCAAGGTATGAAATAAAAAAAAAAGCAGGCAGAAAACATGGTGTGCTATGGATATTACTCTGTATGCTGTGAATGTGTTGCTCTGATTAGTTAATAAATAAAAGGCTGATTGGCCAGTAGCCAGGCAGGAAGTATAGGCAGGACAAGCAGAGAGGAGGATTCTGGGAACAGGAAGATTGAAGCAGGAGATGCTGCCAGCTGCCGTCATGAGAAACAAGGTGTAAATGTATGGGTAAGCTATGAGCCACATGGCAAGGTATAGATTTATAGAAATGGGTTAATTTAAGATGTAATATCCAACTAGCAAGAAGCATGAGCCATTAGGCCATACAGTTTTAATTAATATAAGCCTCTGTGTGTTTATTTGGATCTGAGCAGCTGCGGGACCATGCGGGACTGAAGAATACTCCAGCTACACATGTGTTGTAAAAAGTTCAGTTGTTCTAATAGTCTAAACAAGCAAAGTAAGAGTAACATCCACACCCAAAGCTGATATGAGCCAAAACAATCATGACTTATTTTGCCATTTCAGATACCATTGGTAATCCTACGTGAGAGACAGCTGCCTCTCAGGATTCTCTCCTCTAAAAAACAACAGTGCCATTAAGGGCTGGAATTGTAACTCAGTTAGTGGTGTCCTTGCCCAGCATACATAGGCCTGGGGATCGATCCCTAGCACTGCTTAAGCCAAGCATGGTGGCACACACCTAGAATTTTAGCACTCTGGAGAATCAAAAGTTCAAGGTCATCCTGTGAATGCATTCCTAAGAAAAACAACAGTAAAAAGTGTCCAGAAACAGTGTCAAATTGTTTTCTAAGTATCTCTGTTTATGTCCATAGACCAACACTGCCCTTTGCCTTCATGAGAGAACCCTCTCTGCAGTGAACAGCAGTTAATGCAGATACTTAGCATTGTTCAAAGTGTGAGAATAAGTGACAGGCAATGGCTCAGTCTTTAAAAAGTCAGATATTTCATTCCCTCTAAGGCTATGATACCATTTGGGAGAGTAGAAAGAAAGAATGCAAGAGCCGGAAAACTGAGAGAAAGGTTGGGAAATGCCATCTTCTGGGCATGTAAAACTATTGCAAACAATGACCTCACATCAGCTGCAAAGTGGCCCTGTCACCCATTTGTCATGAATAGGAGAGGAGCTCACAGGACCCTGGTCCTCCTGCTGAACCACTGGCTACTGGTTAAGTCTGAGAGAGGAGGAGTTGTCTTCATGATGAACCCACTGTGTGCCCACCAATCTCCAATGGACAGTTCCAAATCCAGGGCCACGGAGAGGACAATGACTGACAAATCCAAACCAAAGGCAAAGAAAGGCATGAATGTGGGGAAGAGATCCAAGGGTTCTGCCAGGGTGGAGGGAGATGAGCAAGAGCAGGACATGAGAGTTTTTGGAAAGCACTATGTACTATATGTACATTGAACTTCCAAAAACAGATTTAATTAATGATTAAAAAGTCAGTGAAAACAAGTTCTTGCCTGTTTCTTTTTCACAGGGTGACTTTGATTTTAACCTTCTTCCAAGTGGAGAATGCCTTGAAACATTCTACAAACTCAGAACTTTTTGGAAGGTGGTGAATACTGAAGCTATAAAATTCCTAGAATATTCAGCAGGGCTGTAACTAAGGATTCTCATGGGAATTATTATAATACTAGCTACCTGAAGTTTGAGCCTAGAGAACCTGCCAAACATCACACATGAAAGTGCTGCCTAAGTTAGTAAACCATAGCTGTAGCATCATAGGGAACCATCTTCAGTACCCTTCTAGGACAAGCAGATTGATGGATAACTAACAGACAAGTCTAACTGCATTAAGTCTTAAAGGAAGAGGCAATCCTGTCTTTGCTCTTACCAAAGGCCCTCTGCTCTCATATTCTTTTGTCATGTTCCCATGGTGATACAATCAGAGGTTTTTTTTGAAGCAGGGTCCCTCTATAGAGCCCTGACTGTCCTAGAATTTACTGTATAGCCCAGGCTGGCCTTGGACTCACAGAGGTCCAGTAGCCTCTACCTCCCTTGTGCTGGAATTAAAGGCATGCCACTATTTCCATGTAGACCTCATTCTTTCTATCAGTAATCAAAGTCCCACACTTCTCATTGTTGGTTTTACAAGCTGTTGATTTGAGGAACAGGTTCAGCCTCCATATTCCTCAGGCTTGCTAAGATCTAACTAGCTCCCTCTTTAGAGACACAATGACCTAGAAGAAAAAGAAATCCTATGGACTTCAGGAGGCAAAATCATCCATGTTGTTTGTTTGCTTGAATCAATACCTAAGAAATTTAAGTATAAAAATATAGTGACTGAAAGCCACATACAAAAGAAATGTTTGCAGGGAATAAAACCATCATACGGACTCTGTGGAGGTAATTTTTTCAAACTAACTAATATCGATCATTAAATATGTCTCATTTATTTCAACAATGAAATTATTCAGAATAAACTACAGTGCTCATCTTCAGTACTTTAAATAATTAAACAAATTTAACTCCTCCATAATAATAGTTTCTTCTTCTGCCACTTTATTAATTAAAAATGGAAACAATTATATTTTCTAGACATGTTTCATAAGGTAGAAAGAAAACTGCTACATTAGTATATATATATCATACTGCCTAAGGTCAGTAAATATCAACTATTAACATGTTAATATCTGCTTCAGGTGGACATTGTTTCTCAAAAAGAGTTAACTGTTTTCTAGCTTCCTTCAACTCGTGACCTTTAAAATTCATTTAAACATCAAAATTCTACCCATTTACTCCTGTTTAGACTTGATGATGTTTGCAACATTTCTATTTGTGCATATGTATTATAGTCACACATGTCTGTAGTTTTACACATGTTGCTTGTTTATGATCATGTTTAACTTCAGTAACAGTACATGTAAGAATGCATCACCATTATTTAATCTATCTTATTTCAATGCAGATACTTTGCATTGTTCTGTTTGGACTATGAAAAGAAAGTTACTGTGTCCTTGCTCTACAGCCAGCAATTAACAGCTCTTAGAAGCTATAAAAATGGGTCACTGCTGGTTGCTATCTCCATGTGGTTTAATTCAAATAGTAATCACTCTCTGAGCACTGATCATAAACCTTCCATGTCTAGGACAATCTGCAGACATTCTGAGATACAATTAAAAATATTTTTAAATGGAATAGTGGTAGTGATGGCCGTAGTAAAGTGTTCAAGAAGTTAAAACCTGGACCATGTTGAAGTGCAACCTTGGGAAATACTGAGCACCAACAGAGTAGTTCATTTTGACCAGAGAGACCGTGCTGTCATCTGAGGGAGCCACTCATCACGCGTGGCTCTCAAACACACAAATAAGCCTGTCCAAATTGTTGTGCTGCTCTTTAAATTACATACCAGATTTTAAACAGCTATCACTAAGCATATAAAACAGTCCATTGTTAATTTATATACTTACTCTATGTTTAAATGGTATTTAAAATACACTAATTTAAATAAAATATAATAAAACTAATATCCATAGTTGCATTTATAATTTATGGTATTACTATTAAAAATTTGAAATTATGAGTCTCAGCTTATATGTGCATTATACAGCATGGAGCTGAAGAGTGAATAAATCTCTAAGATACAGCAAAGAAAAGAAACACCTTTCCTTCTACATGGATTCTGTTGGAAAGCATAAAAATGAGAATAAATCCATATATCCCAATTAAAAAATTTAGAAAACTTATTCATTGTCCTTTTTATAAAAACAAAAATGAAATTTCCTCAAAAATTCATTTAAAGTAAAATTTCCAAGGCTGACAAAATGGGAAAGGAGAAACAAAATGGAAATGTCATTGGGAAAAGGAAAGCAGCCTGCAATTAATACATTATTGAGTAAGTGGGAGGAAACAACATGCATTTTTAAAGTTAGTTTTGATAAAATACATTTGATTCTGTGCTCTTTGGAGGCTCCATCTGCATGTAATTTCAGATGGAACCTCCCCCTTCTGTCTCTGGCTCCATGGCTAATGAGGAAATGGAATGTGTTTTGGTCCAAGTAGCCTTGCTGGAGTTTAACAGTATTGATCTCCTCATGACCCACTCTTCATTTTAATGTACTGAGAGACAGGTGATCTTATTGGATGAGGCATAATGTGGAGCTCCTGACCACATGCATTCATTCAGCATCCCAGGATATTGTGCTGGAGAGCAGGATGCCTAGCATATTCTCCGGCCCATTTCTAAGGTGAATAAAAGGAGTGTAATCATTAATTCTCTGTTTATGTTCAGAAAGAGTTAAATTTTATTTTCAGTTCTCTGCAAGATTTTGACTATTTTCTGATAAACAGATATGAAATTTTATTCCATAAATCCTTTCCTTTGAGTTAGTTGAAAGAGCATTTTAAAAATAAAAAATATATCTCATAACTACTCTGGGATTTTAACACAAAAACTTGGGTTACTGTCATGTGATATATTATCCATTTGAGGAAGACAACTTTTACAACTATTAAAATATGTGTAAAAGTATGGTGATCTATATGACATCATTTAAAAGCTCATTTTGTCTTAGCAAGTAGATATTTACTAAATACCAATATCACATATGAGCATACTATGAACTAGAAATACAAATAAATATGGTCATTGTCTTCAAGAAGTTAAAATATGGTGGATGAACCAAAAAGAGATTTATAAAATCGTATGCTAGCAGCAGTTATATATACAGGAAGTGAAGATGCTGTTTCACATGGTGTAGTTTACTTTACAGCAGTACCAACTGCCTAATATTTTAAATTGACTACTTGGAGCTTATCTTAAATTAACAGTAAGAACAGACCTAATATTTAAAGGGATAAATCATTTACCATAAGCTTCCATCTAAAAATATATTTGAAAGAGACCAAGAACACTGAAATCAAGGTATTTTTTTGTGTGTGTGAATTCCCTTACATGTAGCCAAGTGAATGGGACACAAAATTATAACCATTCTACAAAGTGGTCCTTTCTTCAAAATTAAACAACAAAACTTATAATATTTATTATTTGGAAATCTTTTACAAGTCCTTATCAGTTTGCTAGGGCTTCCCTAACAAATATAGAGTGAGTGTTAAATAAATTAAATTTTGCAGTGTGTTAATTCCTTGTATTATTCCTGGGATACAGTATATGACTAAAGAAGAGGAAACAAAGTTAATTTTGAATGGTGCTTCGAAAGTGTAGTCTACCATGACCTGTAGTCTGTGGTTCAGGAACTTGGCAGAGATGAGTACACTGCATCTAAGGTTCTGAAGCAGAGTGAGGGAAAATCAGCTGCTCTGTGGACTTTCTCCTTCTCACTGGTCTGCCAGTCAGGGTGGGTCTTCCCACCACAATTAAAACAGTCTAGAAAACTTCCCACAGTCATGCCCAGAGCCTTGTCTCCAAGGCTTGTCTACCCTATCAAGTGGCTAGTCAACATAGATTACCCATACCCAGTTTTGAAGGTAGGAAGTTCAAGGCATTGATAGCAATGATTTCTTCTGTGGCTGTTCTCTTTGGATTGCAGGGTTTCTATTTCCTGAACAATTACATGGTCTTCTTCTCCATTTCTGTCTTTGCCTTCATAGCTTCCAGTTGTGAGGACAAAGGCACAATAGGATAGGATTCATAAGCGTGGTCTCATTGTTCCCTAATTACAGTCTTGAAGGTGTAATTACAATCAACCCTGTTCAGTTTATGGTGGAATAACATAACTCAGTGCATATCTAAACATGTACATTAGTTTAAAATTGAATTTCAACCATATATTCGTAGCTAGTGTAGTAAAACAATTAAGAATAGTAGCTAAAAACTTGTCAGAATACACTCATTTCTAAACCCAATGGGCAGTGTGAGCTATTTCTTGAGAGAATCCCATTTTAAATAAGTTTTTAATAAGAAAGATGACAATAAAAAGTAAGAGGCCTTACAGAAACACAGTAGCATGAAAATGAACAAAAGTGGATATATAAAGAAAATAAGAAAGAACAAGATGTTACAAGTTGGGTTTCTTTATAAAATTACACCAGAAAATCAGGCAGAGAGATGAGAGCAACAGAGATATTGTATAAGACAGGGCTCGTGGAGCACTGAACACCTAAATCAGACACTCAGGAGGAGGAAAGGCCTGAATTAAGTGATCCAGGATTGGAAAAAAGAGATCAAAAATGGATGCAGTGCAAGAAGCTGACTGTTCAGCTCTGTCTGGTGATGCCATGTATAAGAAACAACTGACGTTGGAGCAAAGGCTTGGGAGATGCCCATAATATTAGCTATACACTATTGCCTAAACTATGTTGCCAACTGTGCAGTTCAGTAGTATGCAGCCATTATTTGTGTTGAATCCAAAATCATCACTAAGATTCAATAATCTATTCTTGATCACACATCAAGAAAAATGTTAACATCTACACTTAAATGCTGGTTCACACAAAGCCCATACATTTAGAAAGTGTAGTTTTGAGTTTTCAAGGTTGTAGCAGCTACAGAGGTTAGTTTCAAGTCTTTCCAGTAGTGGTAGGTAAGTTTAGAAAAAATGGGATCTTCAAGTCTGAAATAATACAGGGTTCTTGAAGTTTGAAGCAATATGTGTTTATCATTTATATATTCCTTAGATTGTTACGAGTTAGACAATGTGTACATCTTAAAAGTATGGAGATGGATGCACAGTGCAGTCAGCCAATGGAATCCTGCAGACCCTGTCACAATAAGATGCAGGCCCAGCAGGGGACTCCACAGCCTGTTTATCCTCTTATTACTTCCACTGTGCATCTCAATTTAAACACTAAATCCTCAGTTCTCTGCCAAATTCTAGTATGACTGAGACATGGTAGGGTTGGGAGAAGAAAAGAACTGCTAAATGTTGTTGCAGCATCAAGGTGTATTAGAGGGTTCAGACACTATTAGCTAATATATCCCCTTTTCTACCAGTTTACTTGGAATATTTGTTCAGTTCATGCACTCATTTCCTGGGGGCTATGCAATAGCCTGAATTTTTGCTTCTTCTCAAGATTCATATGTTGATGGGCCTGGACGATGCTGCCATGGGTAAGAGAATTTGATGTGAAAGCCAGTGAACTTGAGTTCAAATCTTTAGGACCCATGTAAGCCCAAACCCAATCCCAGCATATCTGTGCGTTTTTGTAACTTCAGAATTGGTGGAGGGGTTGGGGTACAGAGAAAGGCAAATTCTAAAGTTCAATGGCCAGCTAGCTTAGAAGAAACAGACAACCTTAGGTTCAGTGTGAAACTATCTCAAAAAATATGGTAGGGATTGATAAAGCAAGACAGCTGAAAAACTTCTCTAGTCTACATGAGTATGAATGGGCACATGCACCAGTACATACATAGGTGTATACACTTCACCCACAAGATCCACATTGTTAACTCAATTCCCAATATGATCATATTTGGGGCAGAGACTCCTTGAAATGTCATTAAGCTTTAACATGAAGCCCTCATTGGTGGAATATGTGTTCCTATAAGAAACCAGAAAACTCATTCATATGTGGGTGCCAGAAGCCAGCTTTCTGTGTCTTAAAAGTGTTGGGGTGACAAAGATCCTTGTACTCGCAGATATTCAGAGAACCCAGAAATATTAATCACTCAAGATTGTCTAAGAGGAAGGACATATAACTTGTTTTCACAGAAAGATTAGAACTGAAAATGACTTACAGCCTGGTGATTTGCATTGTCTGTAGGGCCAGGCCAAGTCAAGCTCCTACAACCAGGGATGGTTGTAGTACGAATTTAAATGACGCTAGAGGCAGGGGCTTCCCAGGCTCCAACAACTAGGACTAGGAGTGGCTAATAGACCAAATGCCCTCTGCACTATCTGTATGACTGACACCAGGTCAGAGCCTTCCCTAGGCCCTGCAGCTTGAGCAGGTAACCCATCTCTAGAATCCATCTTCTTGGGAGAAATGATATGTACTCTGAGTTAAGTTTCAATATAACTATGCTTCCTAGTAGACCAGGGATTGTATTACACCAGGAAACTTTTTTTCCCAAATTATATTGGGTTTTAAATATACTGTCAGTGAACTGCCTTGCATCGGACTCTTTAGAAGTCTTGATTCAGGTTGATGAAGTCAATCTGAACAGAGTTTTCATTCCCATCTCTTCATGGTTTGCTTTTCTGCCTGACACCAGCAGATATCTCTTCATCGGAGAAGGCCCTTGACCCACATCCTAGTTTCAGAATTATATTTGTCAGAGGGGTGAGAACAAGTATTTTTTATTAAAGCCACTAAGTATATAATCATTTATTACAGCAGCTCAAACAGACCAGGGCATGAAACCACAGCAAAGCATTAAAAATTGAAAAACATTGCTGCATACTTACAGAGGTCAGAACTTCAAAACGAGGTGGTAGCCATGGCAGTTGCTTCTGAGCAGTGCAAGAGAAGAGCCCACACAGACTTCCTGGGTCAGTGCATGGCTATGCAGGCGTTCACATGGCAGCATGTCTGTGGGTATGCCTCCTCAAAGTCTCCCCTTTCAAAAGATTCCAGTCAGCCTGAGTCAGAGTCCATCCTGATGGTTCAGTTTATTATATCTGTAAGAAAATTAATGACAAAAAGGTCACATTCTGAGGAACTGAAGATGAGGATATTGACCTTTAACTTTTTATTTTTTAGAGTTTTTTCAGCAAATGTGTAAACTCACCAACAGAAATTGTTCCATCTACATAGAGAATGATTCAGCTATTTTCATAAAAAGAATTTATCTAGTATTATTAGTGTGTATATGTGTATGTGTACAAGCCTGCATTTGTGTGTGTTTGTGGACACATACATGCATGAATGCACACCAGAGCACTCTGGGGAGGTCAGAAAACAATTTATGGGAGTGTCAGTTCTCTTCTTCTGCCATGGGAACCAGGGATCTAAGTCAGGTCATCAGGTTTGTGCTCCAGGGGAGCACATCTTTTACCAGGGAGCCATTTTACCAAGTCTCATTGTTGTTTACCAAGTCTCAATGATTACAAGAATCATTGTTCTCTCTCTCTCTCTTCTTTCTTCTTTCCTTTTTCTTCTTCCTTCCCTCAGGTCATGTATGGCTTTCTCTCTGCAGAAGACTCTTGCTATGCAGCCTTGATACTGCCTGAAAATTGTTATATAGACTGTGCTGTATTTGAACTTATGGCTATCTTCTTCCATGGGCTTCCTCAGTACAGGGATTATGGGCATGGGCCACTCTGCTCAGCTCAGCTAAATTTTTGAGAGTATATGTTAAGGATTATTTTATTCTCAATAGCTTCTGATAGAACTTCGGTCAAGTCCTTCTGAGTCTTTATCAGAAGATCTTTCACTTTCCACCAGTATCATTTGTATTGGTACATCAACTCTCTGAGATGTGATGAGGCTCCTTGATCATGGTGGTCTCCAACCTTAGTCTCATTATAGTCTTTGTCATCCATAAATTGATGGTTTTATTGATAAAACTCCTTGTCAATGGGATGAAGATATTTTTGTCATGCCTCTTAAAAATTTGTCCAAACATCTACCTGAATCATGGGAGATTCTATCAAAGCAACACAAAATTTACTATGTATCTCAAGAAATTGGCTCATATGGCTGTAGAGACTTACGTGGAAGCTTCAGTTTTGCTTTTAAGAATTTTTATCTGATTGAGTAAGACACTCTCAGATTATCTAGTTTCAAGAATAAGCTTTCTTTCTCAGTATAAACTAATTATTCTTTGATCCTCTTTAGGAAAGACATTTAGAGCAATATCTAGGTTAATGTTTAACAAAGGCACTGTAGCCATGCTCATGTGTGACCACAGCATCAGGGCTCTTTTGGCCTTAGATATTGAAGACTGTATGGGAAAGAATGAGAAACCTGGAACAGGCAGTGGGAATAACAACAAAAAAGTCCCAGTCATCATCTGCCTGTTAAAAACAAAACAAAAACAGAAACACTGTAATCCAGAAACTTTAAATAAAAGCTGTTTACCTTAGTCTTACCACATCAATGAATGTAGAACTCATATTTGTATTTTTCTGGCAAATAACAGTCACCCTTTGCAGCCTGTTCCTGAGAAGACAGAGGAGCTAGTAGGAGCTAGTGCTTTCTCACAGGGTCAGCAAGAACAAAGAGCCCCCCTCCCCGCACTATGTCAACAGGTATCAGGGGGATCCTGAAACCCCTCCAACAAGGCACTCTGTATGGTCCTCAGAGGACACCCTCCTTTGTATCATGATAGATTATCGAAGGTCAGCACGCTGGAAGGCCTCTATCTTCTACAGGGGTGGTGTCTAGCAGGGGAAAAAGACAACGCTCCCTATCGAAGAGCATCCAGGAAGGTCTGGTGTGGAGCCTGAGCTTTGACTTACACATAGCACGAACAGCATGACACCCTGCTTGCCTAAGAAGGACCAGTGAAAGTCGACTTAAATAAGTCCCAAGGTCTGTTATTATTGTACTCACATAGATCTGGGTCCTGCTCAGTCATTCATCATAAAAAAAAAATAAAAGGGCACAACAAATCTCAATGTGCACTGAGAAGAAAAGCAGCAGATGTGTTTTCTGTTGGGATTATGTGATAAGTACTTTAGAGCTTCCATTATAAAACAAAATTTCCATCAAAATTAAAGTACTCATGAAAGCAGTTGTAAATGGAGACTTTCCATCAAGTTAGAAGACATGACCATAAAGACATTGAGAAAATGCATTAAGAATAAAGTAACAACAACAAATATTTACAGGAAGGATGCCTAGTAGAACAAATGGAAAGATGAAACAGTGAATTAATATGAAAATGGACCAACAGGAATTACCCAGCCTAAGCAAGACAAAAACAAAACAAACAAACAAACAAACCTAAGCTGGAAAATATGAGCAAGACATCATAGAAAGGTAGAATTTTAACAATGGATGTAACTTTCTATTCTCAGAGTCTTCGAAGGAGATACAAGCATGGGATAGAGAAGGTATTCAGGCAAGTAAGGGCCATCATATGCCAAAACTCTACAGACTCATCCACCCTAAATCAGACAAAAATCTACAGAGCCACTCTGCCACCCAAAAAAATAAATCTGGCAAAACCTACTGATTCAACAGGCTGGAAGAATCTTAAATGATGCTAACACAGACCTGCAGCAAGTAATCTGAGAACACCAAACAGAAAACATCTGGGAAGGAGAAATGACTCCTCATCCACTGGGATTGTTCACCCCGAATCAGGGTGCATGGGGTGCAAACAAGGGATAGAGTGCAGCACTCCATCTCTTCTTGTGGTGCAGCAGACTCCGAGGTGCAGTTTTGTGTGTCTTCAGCCAGGGTGGCCCTCGGGGCCTGCTTGAATCACCATGCTCCTGTAATCAACCCCAGCACATTCACTGAATCACCTCCTTGAGTGGTGATCACTGCTTGGTCTGTTCTTTGCTGTTCCCTTTCTATTTAGATCAAATAGGTGTAGCTGTGTATCTCGTCCAGAAAGTCATGCACCAGGATCTAGAGAAGAGTTTAGTTCAGGTTTACTTATTCAAGTTTATGTATGTGAGTGTTCTATGTGTACATATGCATGTGAGTGTTCTGTGTGTACATATGTATGTGAGTGTTATGTGGGTACATATGTATATATCCTAGTGCATGCCAGGTGCTGAGGAGTTCAGATGAGGGTGTCAGGTGTCAAAGTGTCAGAACTGCAATTACTGACAGCTGTGAACCACCAGGTGGGTGCTGGGAACTGAACCTGCATTCTCTGTAAGGCCAACAAGTTCTCTTCACCACTGTGCTATCTACCCACTTCCCAAATTGTCACTTGCAGGTACCTTACCTCCCACAATCTACAAAGTCATCTCAACTAAACATGTTTTAAAGGATTACATTAGACAAATAATAGACTGTTGCTGGAGGGCTTCTCTCCAGGTTCCACCAAGCCCCGCAGTCCCACAATCCACGTATAAAATAATCACTCAGATGCTTATATTACTTATAAACTGTATGGCTGTGGCAGGCTTCTTGCTAACTGTTCTTATGTCTTAAATTAACCCATTTCTATAAATCTATACCTTGCCACATGGCTGGTGGCTTACTGGCATCTTTACATGTTGCTTGTCCTGGCGGTGGCTGCAGTGTCTCTCCCTCCTTCTTCCTGTTTCCCCAATTCTCCTCTCTCCTTGTCCCGCCTATACTTCATGTCTGGTCACTGGCCCTCAGTGTTTTATTTATATAGAACGATATACACAGCAATAGACTATCAATTTATACATCACAGATATTAATCACCCAACATTCCAATGACTAGACAGAGATTTCTAAAGCATGTTGTCTTTAGTTTTTAAATCTTCTGAAACTGTCTTTTCAAGGCACTCCTCACTTTTCGAGCATCTCCCAATGCTTCCAGAAAGGCCATTAAGTAGTGATGCAACAAATGATAGCTTACAGTAAATTCATTTTCATAGTTTTTTTTAAGAGTTTGAAGGAAAATTGCCTGACAACAAGGAGTCCAGAAAGGATAAGAAGGAGAGTTAAGCTGTAGACTTGGGCGTGCAGCCATGAGGATGCTGAAGGGCATTACTCTTTCAGTTGGACGAGCATAGCAAAAGTCAAATTGAGGATGTAAAGGAGGAAGTATCAGAAAACGAGGCAGAGGAGCAGGTGCAGGAGGTAAGACTGATGGATCAAGAATACTGCTTAAATATATTTGTATGCTGTATTCACTGCCCAAATTAACAGTATAGTATGTGAACTGTGAAGAATTTTGAAAGCAGCATAAAGGATATTTAGACGGATGCCAGTACATTTTTGCTTCACATAAAATTTCTTTAGTTTGTTAAAAAATGACTGAGTTTCTCAGGAAAAAAGAAAATAATAGTTTCACTTATTTCAGAAGACAAAATAATCCAGAAGCAGACTGAAGTTTTTCAAAGTATATTTTCTTGTACGAAAATGCACACTTACACTTAAAAATGAGTGAACTAAAGAACATAACATTTTAACTCATTTCCATAGGATTTTTCCCTTTTTATTAAAGTCATACCAACTTTAAGTTCTAAAGATGTCTAAACTTGACAAGAGAATAAACGTTATTTTCCAGAATCCTCATTCCTCCCTGAGTTTTCAGTTACAGTACAGCAGTAGTACATGTCCCTCAAGTACTGCTGGGTCTCAGCCATTGCAATGGACCTCTGTCCTCTAGGTATGGCCATGTGTCTTAAAATCAGAGTGGTTGTGATACCTCCAAAGGCCCTTACAGTTGTGCCTCTTAAACCTTCCCTCATAGAAGAGAGGTGCTTCTCAGGTCCTCCCTGGGATCTGTGGGGTTGTGTTCATTCTGATGGAAGAATCTCACATAAACATTGATAAAGTCTTGTCTGTTCTGGGCTAACCTGTAGTCATCTAAATGGCAGGCTCCAGAGGAAAGGAAGTCTCAGAACCCTGGTGTTTGCAAACCCTTCCCTGCTGCAGAGGGACACTAAGGAAATGAAACCCCTCACATCAATCAGAAATAGGACTGACCACCTGACCAGAGCAGCGAGCTGAAAAGGTATGGACTCATTGTGCCCTCCCTGTATAATCTACTGGTGTAAGGTGAGCTGGAGGGCAGATCTCTAGACAGTCTTCTGAGATTGTTGGATCTGTGAATAAAATACGGCCTACACATCCAATTTTCATATTTTATCCATGTATCAGGGCATACTAAAGTTTTATAAAAATTATGTAGGTTTCAAGTAATAAAATTGTGTTTTCTCCTTAATTGTATGAAATGATATTTTAAGATATCATGACAATAGTATTACAAGGTGTTCTTATGAATAAGTAAAGCTTTCTGACTCTCTCATTACAACTTGACAGTCCTCATAGACACAGACTGTTTTTGCACACGGATGCAATCCTCAGGCTTCCATAGCTATACATTTAGTTCTTTGTAATTGATTTCACATTTCAAGTATGTTTCAATGTTAACCCAGTTCTTTGTGATTAAAAATTTAGTAGATCAATATATTTCATCTAGTTGATACTTCATGGTATCTTTTACCCTATCCATGCTTCTATTTAGAAATGACCAACTCAAAATGTGAATATGTAAAATGACAATTAAAAACTGTATATCTTGTTAATATTATGCAGCTAAACTTTGAATATCTTGGAATAAACATTGTATTTAGTCTTCAAATGCCCAGTGTTCTCTTGGAGAGGGTGAGTTGTATATCACATACCAGCTTTTCACTACAGTGAAATTTATGCTAGAAATTGGTAAATTTTGTACTCAAGAAAGATGCTATTTAGAAAAGAAGTTTCCCTAGAAAGCAGCCCCATCCACTCATTTACACATTGTGCATGACAACCGTTGCTATTCAACAGTGACAGCTAAGTACTTGGGACAAAGACACATGGTCCACAAAATTAGACTGCCATGACACAGTATACTGAATAGAATTGTAGGCCAAAGCTCTTAACAATCCTTCAGATGAACCCCTCATACATTGTTTTGTGCTTTAACGACTAAAAAGACTCATTTTAACAAATTGTCTACTGACCACACAAAAATCGGTCCTATGTTAGGCCTTCTTTGTCCTTTTCTCCTTCCTTTTGTTTTAACATTCACCCTATCACATGACTCTCAGGGCAGGAAATTGTAACACTGTCAGTCATCTGCTGGAAACTATGCAAAGCTTTCAGATAAATTTTAATTTCTTAGCATGTTTACATATGAAACGTGAAAAGACATCCTTATGACATCATAAAAGTTTCATTCACAAAACATACATAAGAAAGCTGTCAATCAATGCTTGCATAATATTTGTAGATATTTTATTCATAGCTTCTATGTGTCTAGATTTCCTTACATAAAATATTTTTGCTCTAATGTGTTATTTTATATCTTTTAATCCCCTAGTGGAGGATTTGGATATTCACAGTGCTCTGTGTTTGTGTAGACATGGGTATTACAGTAAAAATCCACAGAAGTTTTTTAAAACAAAACCAAAATATAATTCTTCTAGCATTGTATAAATTCAAAGGTGCCTGCTTTGGGTTCAATTCAGCACATACATATCCCAGACCATTGACATTACTTTGACTTATTTTCAGCTCCAAAATCAACTTTTTATGAAAATACAGAGACTTTAATAACAACAAAATTGAAGTGTGATTTTGTGATTGACTGCCTTTAAAAATACAGATAACCTTCAGATGATTAGAATCACAACATGGCTTCAAGGTTCCTTAAATCCAGGCTTCCTAAAGGTCTGATGACATTTATCTCCATGTGTGTGTTCTTGGACCACCTCACATTTTTCTCAGGGCCAGGCACCCACCATTAGCTTCTAGTAAATTCACAGTGAATGAATAACTAAAAAACTTTATACCTCCTCTGAACATGAAGGAAAGCTTTCTTTTCAAGTTTTGATTCTGGATAGGCAGTAAAAAATTCTCAATTCAAATACAAGTATAAGAAGAATTAAAAGTAGCATCCACAGATCTGCTTTCCAGGGTAACCATTCAAAACAAGCAGCTAACTTGATATCAGTGTATCTTGAACTCTATCTAAGTTAGTTATTGATAGAGTAAAGACATCCACGTTATTCCAAGGTTTAAACCTACAAGTCATCACTACAGAGAAGGCCTTTCCCAACTTTACAGCAATGCTAGTTATTGTCACTGGATAGCAATACACTTTAGGACGAAGATGGTCACATAATAGGCTAATTGTCTGGGATGATCCCAGTAGGGTTCTTGGCATTGCTAAAAGTTTAACTTCGAAGTGACTAGATATCTTGCTTGCAAGCTCAGCTTTACTTTGCACTAGAGAAGCCTGAGATCTCTATCTGCAGGACTCTCTCTTCAGAGGGCATTGAAGAAACCTCTTTGTTTTGAACGTCATTTTTTTTTTTTTTTTGGTTTTTAGAGACATGGTTTCTCTGTAGCTTTGCACCTTTCCTAGATCTCACCCTGCAGACCAGGCTGGCCTCGAACTCACAAAGATCTGCTTGGCTCTGCCTCCCAAGTGCTGGGATTAAAGGCGTGCGCCGCCGCCGCCGCCGCCGCCGCCGCCGCCACCACCACCACCCAGTTATTGAAGGTCTTTAAATGCTTGAGATGTTCAGGCCTCTAGTGAATAAACCAAGATTTTGCCACAGTGTATGTGGGTTGCCATGCTGCCTTATTGTCCAGGGGAAGGGACAAGAGGCTGGGTGTCAGGGCTTTTCTGAGAAGGTGGAGCTCTACTACTCACACAGATGCACCTGCTCCTCCTCCTCTACTTCAATCCAAGGGAGACTGGGGATGAACTCCTCCATGTCCTCTTGATCACTGAGCCCTTAAAGATTTTTGATGTGTATCACTGTGCCATTTGGAAAGTTCTTTTCACTAGAGATGACCTCTAGGTTAGAACTCTACAATAATATGGATATTTTTTACTCCATTGATAACTAACTTGGATAGTGTTCAAGGTATGCTGATACCAAATTGACTGCTCATTTCAAATGTTTAGCCTTCAACATTGACTTTTTAATCATGTTTTTTACCAATATAAAAATTCAACCCAAATCCAGAATAAAGCAATTTTAGTATCACAAGCTAAGTAGTATCTTATAAATTAATAGTTTTGAATATCTATGAAGTAATGAAACAGTGAAAAGTAATGTAGGGGATGAAAAGCCACTTGATCTCTATAAATGCCAATACTGAGCCTAGAACATGCATGCACTTAGTTGACTTGGAAGAGCTAGGAAGGAAATAAGACTTTCTCCAGTCAGAGATGACTTCACACTTAAAAGCACTAGCTATTCTCCTAGAGGACATGAGTTTGTTTCCTTGGACCCAAATCAGACAATTTATTACTACTGTAACTCCAACTGTGGGGTATCAGACACTCTCTTCTGGATTCCACAAGCACTTACACACATGGCACACACACACACACACACACACACACACACACACATTCATGCACACACACATTCACACATGGACATGCAAAAACACAAATAAAAATGTTAACAACAACACCCTACTATCAGTTGTTTTGGGAAGATAGATCAACAGTTAAGAATTCGTAGTGCTCACACAAACATGGTTCCCTGCATCCGTGTCTAGCTGTTCATATGTGCCTATAACTCCTGCTCCAGGAGCTCTGATGCATTTGCCTTGTGTGGTCACCTGAACTCATGTGCACGTACCCACAAAGAGACATGCATGCTTTTATCTAATTTAAAACATATTAAAATAAACATTTTAATAAAATGAATTTCTCCGGTCAGAAAAGGTTAGTCCTTCAGGAGACTGGCTTTGTTCTGAATTATCATACATGACCTTCAAGTCTCTACCACTAAAGTTAAATTGCAGGAGCATGAAGGTCATAGTAACCAAAATCTCATATGGCTAATGGCCTCCACCACCCTGACCTTCAGGGTTCCTCATAGACACTGACCAACCAACTCACTTTCATCTCCATTATGTAAGGAGGAGCCAGATGCACAAATCTAATAGCAAAACTAGTGCCCCTGGCGCCAGAATTGAGATGACTAATCAGACATTCTTTTAGACATAAAGGTATCGTGACAAGAATAGAACCAGCCAGATAAAGCTCAATATGAGACTGTTATTTTCTTAGCAGGGTGGTTTTCTACCATGATGGACCATGCTGCTGACTTTCCAGTAAAAGCAGAAATTCCCTGCCTGGAGAAGTCTACATATTACACTGAGCCCACAGGCAATTAAAATTACAGACACCACATGCAAATGCATAACAAGATGCATATAATCAAATCCTTATAGGAAAGTGTTGCTCCAGGTACCGATGCCAGAGGGACGGGGCCATTAGAAGCAAGATGAAGGATTAGAAGGCAGGAGAGCAACATAGTCCAGAGGTCAACAGTGGGAAATGGATCAAGGTCAGTGAATGAAGACACACAGAAGCAACATCCAGTTAAAACTAGCAAGACTAAATAAACAGCAAACTTGAACCTAGAAGGTCAATGTATTTTCTAAAGAAAAGGACAATTTCAAGGTACAGGTAGACACTTATAATGATACCATGCAAAGGGAACTATAAAGACAGAAGCCCAAAGCCAGGGCAATTTCTAAACATAAATTCCTCCATGGAACACTAAATATAACCCATGATTGGCAAAGCAGTTTCACTTTCTATTTTTTAATGGAGTGATAAAGCCTAGTGTGCCCCCAATAGTTCAAGTGCCTCTCTGAAGGGTCATATGTGCAAAGTTTGGCCTTCAGTGTGGAAGCACTGACAGAAAGAATGTTTAAGAACTGAAACTGTTAGATCATTAAGGGTACTGCATGTAAGAGGGGATGTTGGTCTCTGGCAGTAGATGAGTCATGATTGCATGTTGTTGTAAAACTTTGAGCCTCACCTTTACCCAGTCTCTTTGGCTTTCTACCTCAAGATGTAGCAGGCTCCTCTGCGTGTGCTGTGCAATCTGCCCTGGAACCCTCATGTACCTTTGCCCTACTGATGGACTTTAGACCTCAAAACCATGAGCTAAATAAACTTAATTTCTTTATAACTATGACCTAACTCAGGTAATTCATTGCAGCAATAAAGGCTACTAATACAAAAACCATAGTGAGGAAATTTTTCAGCGTGTATTGACAACACATCTGAGTAATTTTAATGACCAAGTATGAAGATGAAACAGAACAACCATTTTTTTCTGGTTTAGTGTATAAAAATCTAATATATCACAACTTGAGTTTAGTACGTATTAGTATATTAGTGAATACAAAACCATGAATATTTGCACAGACATTTGAAATTACCTGGAGTGTATCTCAGTGGTATAACTATCCATAGAGTAGATATTATTTAAATAGTTTTATTTCAAAGTTACCATGACATCAAAGGGGATTGTTTCCATTGGGCATGAGGAAGGATACAAGGGCTTGGTTCTTCCTCTGAAGAACCTACTTTTCTTGATTTGCAGTTTTGACTTCTTCTACTAAAATTTGCTCTGAAGCTATTGTCCTAAAAATTATTTAAAATGAATTCTCCTGGGGATTAACACTGGCCTGAAGATGGTGGAGTTTCAGCTACATAACCTAGAGATATGGGCAGTGTTTTATTTATATGAATATTCACATATTTTATGACTTCAAACCTTCACAAGATTCTATGTTAGAGAACTAAACATCTTAGGGGATTAAATATATGCACTCAGATGTTCTGGGATGTGTATTATGTGAAGATGTTTTAGCTATAAATGATAGGATCATATAATTAAATTGAATGTGTTTTAGCTTACAAAACATAGCCCCTGACTTCAAGTATGGTTTCCAGCAAAGACTTAAAAAATGTCATTTTTTCTTCTAATTTCTTCCCTTATAGCTTTACTCTTAATATAATACTATAAATCCAGAAATCAGATAGACAAGAGGATGATTTATTTTTAATATTTCTCTTTCTGGTCATTCTGGCAATTTTTGTTGGAGAATTCCATTCACCTACTTGGCTAAAAGAACAGTTTTGTCTGGGGGTTGGTAGCCTGTGAAGTAGAGGAGGGAATGCAATAATAATTTGAAAACAACTGCAAAGGCTTGCCTGAGCACAGTAACTGATTACCATGATCTTCCCCACGTGGCTGGTAGACTCTGCCTGCCATCCTTATTTCTCCAAATTCTACACACTTTATTAGCTATCATCCTAACAGCTTTTGATTTTATTTAAATATGTATACTGTAAGGTCACACACTGTCCTCTGTATAGTTTCATCATTGGAAATCCCTGCCATTTGTGTAGCTGAACTTAAGCTAAGTTCAGGTAATTGGCAAACAGGGCTGATTAGTGTGATCTTATCTAACACATGATAGTATCCAGAGATCACAAGAAGAGGACTTTTGGTTTTCAAATGATAATTTGTCTTGTATCATGATCCATCATTCTCTACTAGAAGTGGATTATTCCTAGCAGAAATGACAAGCTGTAACTGGGAGTCCTAAAGCAGATTCTGGGAGGTGGGAGGTCAGGACACTGCAACTTTTCTGTCAAACAGGTGCCGTGGACTTCAGAGACATCAAACACTAAGCACCGGTACCTCTGCTCTTTCCTCTGGGCCTAGGAAAGATGCTGCTTTGCCCCCAGCAATAGCTCCATGGATCTTATGATCTAGACAGCCATTATTGAGTAAATAAAAGTGGCTATAGAGGTAATAACTCTTTATAATCCCATGTATAGACTGAAAAGTCTTCATGATTGTAATAAAATGCCTCAGTTAATCTACTGTTACAGATATTTCATAATAAAACCAAATAATATGTTATCACACATCACAAGATCACATGTTCAAGAGGAAAATGGAATAGAAAACTGCATGCATATGCTAAGTACCACTAGCTCAAATTATGATCCCTTCATAACACATTTTCTGATCTGTGATGACAAGTAGACTGCCTAGACCCATTTGTACACACTTCCTTTCTATTATACTGTTTCCTTGTGGAATAAAAGGACAGTTGTCTAGTGGGTGAAATAGGTTCTTAGGTTTTGCTTGCAAGCTCTCTTTGATGAAGAAAGCAATTGTTTTTTGTTGTTGTTATTGATCATTACAGCCTGATCAATTTATAAATAATCTACAAAAGTATTATTCCCCAAAAAACAAAATGTAAAATGTATAGGAAAAATGCAAGCTTTCAAATTTATTAATTACTATTAGAACAAACACACATAAAATTTCTGCATGGCTGTTGATGTTCATACACTGTTGCCTGTTTTCAGAGTGTGGCTAAGTAACAACAATGCCAATCATGGAAATGGTCTAGATGAATATGAAAGGTTTCAACTTATGCAGTTGTATTGACTCATTCATCAGTCAATTCCAGAAATACTGTCTTCTTACATTCCTATCTGATGTTAGATCTTGATGACCACAAGGGGAACACCAAGAAGAGGAACTAAACCTAATGTTCACAAAAGACCAAACAGAAGCCTTGAACAGCAATGAGATCAGGACAGACTGCAAGCTGTCAGGGATTGCTGTTTTTGACCATAAAGTTGAGCATAAACCACAGAAAGTGGTACCCTGTGTTGCTAAGGTAAACACACACCTGATTCAGATGCTGGAGAAACTAGAAATCCAAGAAAACAGAGTAATTATGATCAGCTAATCCTTTATACTGGAGTGAAGCCAAGAGTGTTCTTTAGCCTATGTGAGCTATAGATGTGTCTACTTCTCTTCTGCTCTCCAAATCTCTGATGGGAGAAATGGCTTCCCTAACTGAAAAATACAAGCAAGAGGATTCTGGGAAGCAAGTTTCAATCCAGCTATGTTGAAATATTACACAACCAGCACAAAATAATTTGGTTTACATTATGCTTAGAAGTAATATACTACTTATGAGTGACTGAAGGAGTAAAATAACTTATATTTGGTAAATATGCAAGAACTTAGAATGAGCTGAAATATTGAAGATACCTGGATTTCTCAAGTGAAGTCGAAATTGAGACATATTATAAGACAGCTGTCACTTGTCAAATTTTGAAAACTTAAAAAGATAAGTTTAAAAACAGATAACACTACACAAGCAAAACAAATAGGTGTGTGGGTAGAAATTAGGCCATAACATTTTAAAATTCTGCAGTGGTTTATTAGGCATCTTGAGTGACATATGTTAAATTTATTTGAAGCTCTTGCCAACATTTACACACACACACACACACACACACACACACACACACACACACAGAAGCATGACACATGCACACACATACAAAAACCACTTGGAATTTTCTGCTAGGATTTTAGACTCTGAAATAATGGTTTAAATGAGCACATCATATGCAAATAAAATTTAATTTAGTATATTGGTTAATGTCAACTTTTTTATTTTAGAGCATCAGTAGACTTCACTCATAATTATAAACTTAGATTAAAATTGAGAGTACAGTACTCCCTTTACTTACGCAAATCCCCAAATTTTTAAATTCACTATTTGCCTTTTGGGTCATATTTTTTTCATTCCTTTAAAGAGTGAGTGACTTGCTCTGTTATGAATTATTTATGAACTAATTAAAATAGCATAAACCCCACATTTGTGCCTGTGTATGGACAGCCCTCCAGGAGGGACAGTCTTGAAATGACCTGAACGTGTTCTGTAATTGCTATTTAGTAAGACCATTAAGGATGGTAAGATTGCTATTTTGTAGCTCAGATTGAACCAGCATCATGTTGAATACCATATGTTAAACCACCTCTGCTTTATTTTCTCTTACTGATGGAGCAGCTGTGCTGAGGAGACGATTTCTCATTAGATCTTTGAAAATCAAAAATCACAACAAAGTCAAAGCAAATCACCGGGAAAAACTGCTGAATCTAGGTGATGCATGCATGTATGCATGCCTGCATCTATATTATTTCTACACTGTATAGACTTTGTGTGATAGAAGCATTCCATTTTTATAAAATACAGAGTTTTAAACAAACTTCTGTCTACAAAAGTCTGTCTGCAGATTTGTTTCTGTTGTTGAGCAGAGCCAGAAGACTGTGTTATTCAGCCCCAGTGCCAGGTACCTGAGTTCAAATAAATCTTAATCTGTTTTGAGCACACAGAAGGAAAAAATCAGAAAATACCTATATAACCTTGCCATTGAAAGAGCAGTGAGAGTGTGGATAGTGGAAGGAAGGACAGAAGGTCAGAGCTGGAATGAGTCAATTTGGAAGCTAAGAAGACAAAGTAACAACAAATGTGGAATGCAGGCATCCAATAATGGTGAGTGAAAGCAAGGCCTCTTGATAATGGAATTCAACATATTGTTTAGAGTTTCAACAAGTACTAAAGAAGCACTTAAGATCAAATAAAAGAGGGTGGACATTCTCTATTACTTTAAAAATATTTTGAATAGAAATCTTACACTGTTGATGCTGGCCTCTAAGTCATTGGTTGCTCAGGTTGACCTTGAATTTGTACTACTTTTGCCTTAGCTTCCTAAGTAGTTGGAGACATAGGTCTGTGCCACATGCCCCAGGTAGTAGATGTTTTCTCAGTTTGTGGACTTTGATTTCGTTTGGAGGAGTGGATTGGTATGTTGAACTGGAAAAGTGTTCAGGTGCCATGACCCCCATGGCCTAGGACTGAGAACTGGCGAGGGATGTCTAGGTTAAACAGCACTCGGGACATACCGTGGTTTGTCATTCAAAGAAAACCCCTTTATTGACTATCCATCAGCCTTATATACCCTGCTACTTCCTACTCTCCATGGGGTCAGGGTACAGTCCTCAGGTTCCCATCTGCGTCCCAGCAGCTCAGCCAAACAAGAAAACTGCAAGCAAATCAGCAGAGAGCTGATTCTTGAAACAATGTTCCAGCAATAGCTATATCGTAAACATCCTGTGACTTACTGACCACAGGAAAAGAGGAAGAACAAAAGGGCACCTTAGGGCAACTTAGGGCAAGCAAACAGGCTGTGCACAAGGGCTGTTCAGTGTCTGCTGCCAACATTCAGGGTCTTACACAGGCAAGCAAGCTCCTACCATTACTCTCTATTTTGGATACTGGGTAGATGAAGAAAACTGCAGGTTGTGTCTTAGTAGCCATGTCTTCTGACTGTCACAGAACACCTTCATAGGCTGGAGAGATGGCTTAGTGGGATTAGAGGGATGCTAAGCAAGGATGAACGTGTTAGTTTAAATGCTCAGTGTCCACATAAAAAGCCAGGTGAACCCACACATGCACTAGTAACTGTAGGAACTGGAGCTAAGATGATTTCTCCAGCCTATTGGCTGCATGTAGCTACTGGTTCAGTGAAAGACTATCCTTCAAAGGGTCAAATGGAGAGTGATAACATAGTGCACCTGCATCAGCCTTAGACACATGCAGGGTGCATATACTTGCATGTATACACACGTGCGCGCGTGCGCGCGCACACACACACACACACACAGAGAGAGAGAGAGAGAGAGAGAGAGAGAGAGAGAGAGAGAAATGGTTCATGGTAAAATTTTCTTGAAGCTGTAGCTGGCCTCTTCTCACTTAAAAAACCAAGAACAAAGTCACTTTCCTACTTGCCATTCATTTGGCACTTTTGACATGACATGAGATTGCAATTTGCTCTTTTGCTGTTGCCAGAGGACTCAAAGTCAAACTGAATTTTAATGAAGTTACTACATTTTTAAAGAATGGTCTTTATCATTTAAACTTACTTGAATGGTATACAAAAATACTGAAATCTTGTAATTCTTCCTTGAAATCAAAGTTGTTCTTTTGGTTGTTCAACAGCTAACGCTACTGCCTGATACATTGAAGATAAGGGACTAAAAGTACAGCCAATGTTTTTGGTTTGGGCTGTTCAGGTCACTCAAGACCCAGAAGATAACAGGACTCTCTAAAGATTACACCATTTCAGAAGGTCACCCATTAACTTAATGACCTAGGCCATGGAGACTCTCAAAGCCCAGATTTTAAACATAGTGCATCCTGCAAAGGGGAGGGTAAGGGTTAGGAGTCTCCATTGCTTCCAAAGGAAGCCAGAAGATTAGTAATATCTTGACCCATTCTTACAGATAATAAATTCAAAGAATGAAAAATTAAGGTTTCCACCTAAGTCTCTCAAAATAACATCTAACAAACCTTTATTCACTAAGCCAAAAAGTGGGAGGGAGGTGTTTAAAATGTGGCCACTTACCAGGAAAGTACAAGTAATAATAGTGATGATATTTAGCTGTATTGTTACAAAGTATTATTTAGCCAAGCCCAGTCAGGACTCTTGGCCTACATATAGGCTTTTGAGAGAAAACAACAACAAGAAAAAAAAACTTCAAATCCTCTATGCACATCCACTTCACAGCACAATGGGTTCCCCTCTTCTTTGATTTTTCCTAATGGATAAAAAATATTATCATACCAAGTCTGCTGCTCTGTGCCTTCTCAGTTTTTCTGCTCAGTTTTCTCAACTGGCACAATCATGACTTACCTCTCTTATGTAGAATCAATTTCTGTCTCTCTCAATGGCTAAGAAGTATTTTTTTTCTTCCAGAATTCAACAAATTCAGCATCAAAAAGTTGTGTCAAAATATATTGAGCCATTTACCTCAGACCTGGTCCCAAACACCATAACCTACGCTGGATCAAATTGGATAAAATCCTACCAGGACCTCTGGTCAATGTATCACATCAGTTATATTAACAAGCATCTACTCTAAACAATACTAGCTTTAGTTTCCCAACTAGCACACATAGCAGGAATGCTTGGTTTGTGGTTAGGGTCTATGGGCATTTCTCAGCCTGAGGAAGTCACTATAGAAAGAGGCTTCTATCCTGCTTCCATTTAAATAAGATAAGGGTCTATCAGAGAGTGAAAGAAGACCAACTTGTTAAGGAATTACATATACAATGATCAAGGAAATTTCAGTATACATAAATTTTCAGTATGATCAGGTTCATTAGAATAATTAACCCTAGTCAGGCATGGTGGCTCACACCTTTAATACCAGTATTCAGGCAGAGGCAGGCTTATCTCTGTGAGTTTTAGGCCAGCCTGGTTACAGAATAAGTTGCAGGAAAGCCAGGGATATTACACAGAGAAACTGTGTCTTGAAAAACAAAACAAACAAAAAAGAAAGAAAGAAAAAGAAAAAACGAAGAAGAAGAGGAAGAAGAAGAAGAAGAAGAAGAAGAAGAAGAAGAAGAAGAAGAAGAAGAAGAAGAAGAAGAAGAAGAAGAAGAAGAAGAAGAAGAAGAATTACTCTAAACGGAGATCTGGTCTACCATATTTGGAAGGGGAAAACAAAGAGGTATTTTTTGTTTTGTTTTGTTTTTAATCCCATGAATATGTCAACCTTGCTGATAAATATTCCAATAAACTCTTCTATCAAAACCTGTGGGATCCACTGAAATTGTAATTGCTTCTTGGGTGAAGGCTATTCCAATCCCTCTGTTGAGTGTATGCTTAACTTGGCTTAGCCAAATTCTTTGACTTGCTGAGTGATATTGCCATGCTTCATTCAATGTCTTGCTTTTTTATTTCAGACTCACTCTGTTACATGTTTCCTGTAGCTACCTTTACTACTTGTTCTAAATGTAGCAACTCTCAACAACAGAAGCTTTGTTTTTCATACTTCAAGAAGCCAGAAATTCAAAGTCAAGTTATCAGTGGGCTTCAATGCCATCAAGAACTCTAATGGCAAAAGTCTCCCTTATCTCTTTTCTGAATTTCAGTGGTTAGTGGCAACCTTGGCACTCCTTGCCCTGCAAATCCATCAAAACCTTCCCTTGTGTAGCTCTCTTACATATATTGTTTTTTAAAATGGTAAATGAAGAATTTCTTGTTATATTAACATCACCTTGTTTAACATGAGCACATCTAAAATTATGCCTTAAACACTGCATATCTGAACACTTGTACTTCTAAATAATGTCTTATCCCTACATTTCTTCTGCATATGAAATTTGGAAAGAGATTCTATTTAATGAGATGTATAAGATCTCTATCAAAGATTATAAAAATCATTCAGTAATTTTTTTAGATTTCTTTTAAAAATACCTTCAGTGTCCTTGTATTTAATTATGAAATTATCAAGTGCTATTAGATTTACATGGACACTAACCATTTTGTTGAATGAAGTGATATCACAATGGGAAGGGAGAAGTGCCAATGAGAGCATAGAGAAGGAATAAGAATAGAATCAGTAATGGGTGGTGAATATGAACAAAGTTCAGGGTATTCATGAAGGAAATGTATCATGAAACCCACAATTTCATACAATGAACAATGATTAGAGAAAATCTGCTAAATCACTATGTAAGGCAGTACTATAGAGTTTTGTGACTTTGAGACCCAGGAGAGAAACATTAAAGTCATTTTTAGTATGTGTGTGTGTGTGTGTGTGTGTGTGTGTGTGTGTGTGTGTGTGTGTGTGTGTGTGTTTGGGCACACATGCCATGGTAAGTATATGGAGGTCAAAGGACAACTTCTAGAAATTGGTTTTCTCCTTCCATCATATGGATCCTAGTGTATGAACTTGGGTCCTCAGGCTTGACAGCAAACACTTTTTCCAGTGAATCATCTTGCTGACCAGAAACATTTTTATAATATGACTTCTGTATACTCCCCATGCTGGCTCCCTTTGGAATAATTTAGGAAAAAACTATGTCTATAGAGTCTATTTTGTTTATCTTAATGAAAACTGTATATTGAGATGTCTCCATTCCTGTCTCCTTTTCCATTTCTGCTTTCCCTATTCCTTCCCCCTTTCTTGGTATGCATGTGTATGTGTGTGCATGTGGGTCCATACATGTGTTATAGAATGACCTGTTCACTAGAGAGGAGGATACCGTTGAAGTTGCTGGAAGCCTTGTCTCTGACTCTCACCTGAGGCCCTGATCTTCCTAGTTCCTCAGGTGACTCAGTCAGTGATGTCTGAGAAACCATTTTCTAGAGTAACAAATGCGTTCAATTGATTTATTCATTACTTCCTTGAAATAAGGCAGCAATTTTAGCATTACTGTCTTTCCTTCTTACAGGCCCGGAGTAGAAGTCTCAGAGGTGAATTGGCTTGTGTCAGGCAATTCACTCAGGCAATGGCAGAGTTGTACCAAGAGTTTGTTCATGTCTTCAAATACAATATTTACTGAATTTATAAACTGAGCAATCGTGTTTTCTCAGAAATAAACAACATGTAGTCCGCCGACTTCACTAACCTGGGATCACTTGCACTTGTTTTTCTATTTTCTTTCTTTGCCTCTGGATATGGCAGGGAACACCAAAATGCCATCCTGAACATCAACACTGCTGCCTGCCAAAGCATTCTGCCTTCCTCTATTATGTGTGTCCCTCTGCACTGCAGTGAGTCCAGGCACCTGGCCTGACCTCCACAGGTGTGTCACTGTCCCCAACAGGGGACCTGTGGAAGCCCAACAGCAGGGAAAGGTTCCTTCAATGTTTAGATTAGTGAGCCCTGGATAAAGCTTTCTTTCCTTTGCAAATGTGTATTTTGTGTTCACTGGATCTCGTGTGTGTGTGTGTGTGGGGGGGTTCTTCTAAGTAAAGCAAAAAATGTCAGAATGAGAGGCATACATCGCTCACTGCTAATCAGTAGGTAGTATGACTTGTCACTCTCAGAATAAACAGAATCTTAATTACTCCTTTTCATCCTGCCTGCTAAGCTCACTTCTCATCTAGTAGTAGGAAAGAAATACACTAGTTCAAAATAAAGTGATTAATTAGACGGATCACATTCTATGGATGAGAAAAGAAGACATTGAAATGGAGCTCTTCCACTCCATGCTGAACTCCATGCATTACCTTCTCATAATGTGTATGCTGTCACATTTGTTAAAGGTCCCATAATAAATATTATCTGTCCAGTATTCATATTAGGACTGATATTATATTCATGAAGTGTCATTCCTTCAAAAAATATTGAGGTGTGATGTTTCCATCCTGAGAGTAACTTCTGATGAAGACTGTTTCACACCAATGACCTGGGAATCACTATATTTTACAGTTCCAGAGCGGCTGTGACACACCTTGATCAGGGAAAGTCACCTGACAAGTATTAATTAGCAACACCATCTCACAGGTGCTATAAAAACTCTACATTCTAAGCAACACAACTCATCTAAAGGCTTGCAGGGTAAGCTTAAATTGTCACATTTAAAGACCAGAATAATACATAAGGGGTTTCAATACAACCCTGACTTCTCTTTTCTTTTCTTTCTTATTATTTTTGTTTGCTTTTTCATGATTAGCTACCTTCTTGGAGAATATGAGGCTTTTCATTTTTTATGTAATATCATATATACACAAAACTGATTTCTATAAACTCCATGAGCTGATAGAGTGTCCACTTAACACTAGACATTGTGTATCAAAGCTCTCCATATTTACATTGTCGTTGGTCACACACACAAAAAAAGAAATGATCTTCAATTATAAGGCAGAGAAGAGCATCTGGATTGGAAATTCAGTACTTTAACCTAAATGTATTTTGCTGTTTCATTAAAAAGAATACAACAGTACTTGGAATAAACTGACATCAAATGCTTTAAAATTTTAAATGTAAGAACATTGTAATTTATCTCATAATGACTATGATGTGAAAAATTAGTGCTCACTAGCCACATCATGACTGTTTACATTACATTAAATTAAATTCAGTATTCAGTTTTTGAGTGAAAACAGTCATATTTTAAGACCTCAGTAGACATTTGTGGTGAGTGGCGACAATAGCTAATTACACAAAGAACACTGATCATCAAGTAGAGCCATGCAGGGAAGTGTTGCTGTATATTCTTAAATCAAGCTTTGGTGTCAAGTATGGAGATGCATTACATTTGATTCTAGGCAATGTATTTGGCAGTCAGCGTGTAGACTGGATGTATGCATGACCAGTTGGTTCTCCCAGTGAGATTACCCTCTTACACTTCCAAAGACTTGCTAGTCTTTGCAGTGGGGAGGTTTATTTCATGCCCCAATCACAGGTGCATCTATATCCTCTCTCAGAAATGTAGGAGTGGACAGAGTTCTGTAAGGAAAATAGATTCTAGTAAGATAGTTCCAGCATGCCTTCTGAGCCAAGACAATGAAGTAAAAGGCTGTGTACCTTGTTTTCACTCTTCACGTGTCTTAGGGATCTTTATGGTATACACAGGAAGTATTCTATGCTAAAATGGTCACACTGGAGAAATCATGTGAGAGATGGAGTAGAGAACATGAGAGATGGATGGGCAACTCAACTCCAACTGTTCTGGTCACAGACTGCTAGGGTATCACAAGCCCAGACAGCAAACATGACTATGTTGTGCTACTGATGTTGCCAGACTCTAGCTGATATGAGGACTATGAGTAAGCCTGATGGGGTGGCACATTTGACTGATTTTTGGAGTGTTTAATTAGACCATTTTAGGAAAATGCTGCTATTCATGCTATCCTATTAACTAATAGTTAATTAATCCTATTAAGTAATACTGTAATTAGTTGTTATTATAATCATTTCTCTTTTTTTCATTTTTATTTGTTTATTTATTTTTCTATTATCAGCTTGATACAGTACAAATTCTTATCCTAACAGTGAAATGTTTCATTGAGGCTTGCCCAGTAATTGAGTAAAACCAAAACTTATTATAAACTACAGTCATTCTAGGGTCCACCCTGCTATATAGCCTCCCTGGTTCTGTAGGTTGCAGTCTGATTGTTCTTTGCTTTATATGTAGTATCCACTTATGATTGAGTACATACCATCTTTGAAATCAGTATGGTGGTTTCTCAGAACATTGGGAATCGATCTACTTCAAGCCCCAGCCATATCACTCTTGGGCATATACCCAACTAATGCTCAATCATACCACAAAGATACATGCTCAACTATGTTCATAGTAGCACTATTAGTAATATCCAGAACCTGGAAACAACCTAGATGCCTGTCAACTGAAGAATGGATTAAGAAAATGTGGTACATTTACACAATGGAGTACTAATCAGCAGAGATAAACAATGACAGCATGAAATTTAAAGGCAAATGGATGGATCTAGAAAATATCATCCTGAGTGAGGTAACCCAAGCCCAGGACAATCATTTCTTTGTGTAGCCAATTCCCATATGTAAATATCTTAAAATCTGGAGTTAATTTTCATCGCCAATGCTATGATAATTGTGTGAATAAAGGACAATGCACATGCCATACTTGAATATCTACAGGGCTGGGCTAGTCAAATGCTTCTGAAGAGTCATGAGGACTTGAGGTCAATCTTAGCACCCAAGTATAAAGCAGGGTATAGAGGCACAAACTTGTAATTCCACCACTGGGAGCCACAGAAAGGGGGCTCCTTAGACATACTAGCTAGCCAGCATAGTCTAATTATTCAGCTCATTATTGCAGTAGGAGATCCTAACTAAAAATCCCAGTGTCAGTGGCTCTTGAAAATGATACCTGGGGTTGACTTATGTGCAGCAATCAGAGGCACACACATGCACATGAATATGAATAGCCACACACACACAGAGACATACCACAGACACAGACACACATATACAAACATACATACACGGACACATGCACACACAGACAAATACACACACATATACTCATACCACACAGAGTAAGGTATCATTGTAGAAATCATTGAATCATGCATACTGCATTATCTCATCATGCTGCATACATTTATAAGCTATTGCTTCAACTAAAATTCATTAAAATACATAAAGAATATCCTCATAGAGACAGAAGGAGGGAAGTGAACCTTGGATGTCCTTGTGTCCTCTTCACAGCAGAGGGTCCAGGAGCCAATTATGAGCTGATCCGGCTTCTGAGGTGTGTCCTCTGATGCCTGCTAGGGGTAACCTTGCAGCATATAAACTTTGGAATTTTAATTTGTCTTATTATTCTGGTATTAACAGTCTCTTCTTTGACTCAGAATCTAAAATTCTAATATATAGGACAACTGATTCACTTCAAGACAAATGCAAAGTCATGTATTTTGTCATCTAGAAGCATATAGTATGGGAAAAATGAATATGCATAATGATTATTAAAACCTGTCTAAACTGGGTCCAAAGCAGGTAAAAATGGGCTTTTCCTAGCTCTGAGCTGGGCTTTACAATCTAGCTTCTGGTGCCTTTTCCTGACCCATTTGATTCCTCTGCTTCCAACTAGATGACTCCTGAACTTACAGGGGAAGACTGACAGGAAAAGGGAGTACTGCTTTTTCTATAAATTCACTTTAATTATTCTTTAAAGTGTGTGTGTGTGTGTGTGTGTGTGTGTGTGTGTGTAGGGGTGGTGATTTTATGCATGAAAGTGCAGTGGCCTCAGAAGCCACAGAAGAGGGTGTTAGATCTCCTGGAACCTCAGTTATAGGGCATATGAGGTACTCAACATGGGTGCTGAGAATTGAATTTGGGTCCTGTGGAAAAGCAGGAAACACCCTTTATTTTTATTAAGAAATTTCTTATTCATTTTATATAACAATCACAGATCCCCCTCTTCCCTCTTCCCACCCCTCCAACCTCCCTACACTCTCCCACCATGCCCTCCTACAAGAAGAGAAGGCCTCCCATATGGAGTCAGCAGAGCCTGGTACATTCAGTAGAGGCAGGTCCAAGCCCCTCTCCCTGCCTCAAGGCTGCACAAGGTGTCCCACCATAAGCAGTGGGCTCCAAAAAGCCAGCTCATGCACCAGAGAGGAAGTCTGATCTTACTGTCCAGGGCCCCCTTAAGCAGATCAAGCTACACAACTGCCCCCTTATGCAGAGGGCCTAGTCCAGTCCCGTGAAGGCTCCACAGGTGTCGGTCTAAGTTTCATGACTTCCCACTAGTTTGCTTTGGTTGTCTCTGTAGGTTTCCCCATCAGGATCTTGATGCCCCTGCAGAAAGCACTCTTAACTCTTAACTCCTGAGTCATTTCAGCATTCCTACAAACAGCTGCTTTTTACTCTCCATTACGATTAAATTTTTCCTGGATAACATTGCTACAATCTAATTTAATAATGTTTGCATAAGCATTTCAATATACTTGATATTAATATAGATTTAATGCCATAAGAGTAAATGGGTAAGAACTTTTTAATTATTTAATTTTTGATATTATAAAAAATGGTGTCATTTCTTCCTTTCCTTTTTCCCCTCCACTCCCCCTATATATGCCTTCTTTCTTTCACATTCATGAGCTCTTGTATCATTAATTGTTGATGCATGCATATATGAGTATACATACATATTCCTAAATACAACCCTCTCAGTCTGTGTGCTACTTGTATATGTTTTAAGGGCCAACCCTTTTGTATTGGATAACTAGGGGAAGACTATTTCTCCTACTCTCAGCATTACCTTGTTGCCTGTAGCTCTTTGTGTAGGGTTGTATCTAAATTGTGCAGGTGTTTCCTACATTGTGCAGGTGTTTCTCCTACACTTTACCATGTCTCTTGGTGTTGTCCTTGTTCAGGTCATGTTAGTGAGACCCTGTGGCTGTAGCTTCTGACATTCTTAGAAGACACAATCTCACAGCAAACTCTCTGCTTCTCTGACTCTTACAATTTTTCCACTCTCTCTTCTGGAGGGTGGAAATGGAAAACAACTCTTAATTGATTCTGAACTAGTGATTTATTTGTGTGTCCTCCAGTTTGTGATAAAAGTTGAAATCTTAATTCTGACTTATCACATATGTTTAGGACTTCTTGCATATATTTAATCTTAAGGATGTAGGACACATCGGCTAACAATTCCGTCACTCACACTTTACCAGACAATGTGCTTCCCAGGAAATAGCAGGCATTATAGTTCACATGTGTCAATTTTACTGTACCATGCCAACATACTTTTTAAAATATTGCTAGTATATACATTATCAATTACATAGATTCTTATTATTAAATAAGACTTTGTGTGTGTGTGTGTTCCACCCTCTGCATCTATGCATTTGGCCAACTTTAAATCAAATATATATTTTTTAATTGCTTGTAATGAACACAGTTACATTTATGCTTTTTTGTTACTATTCACTGAATAATGTAAGATGACAACTATTTCAATAAAATGAATATTTTATTAGGTATCACAGGTAACTAAAAAGTACTTATAATTAGTATACAGGAGGGTTTATGTAGGTGCTATCAAAAATATCTTATATAAGATGCCTGAACATCTGTGGATGCTGTTTCTTTTGGACTCAGACCCTTACTAATGTTGAGGGATAACTATGAGTGGTGTGTGTGTGTGTGTGTGTGTGTGTGTGTGTGTGTGTGTGTGTGATTCAGTTAAGGCCTGGGAAGTAGGACAATATGATCATTAAAACTCATTTAGAGAAAATAACTTCACTGTAATTTGGAAATAGAAAATTTGGAATGTCAAAAAAGACTGACTTGGATGTATATTCAAGTTCATCTAAAATGGTTCTATAGTAAACAAAAAGACTATTTGTGGTGGTAATCTAATTGTACTGAAATATTATTTTGATTGTATGTTAATAAATAAAGTTGTCTGGGGGTCAGAGCTATTAGAGCCATAGCAAGAGTGTGGCGGTGGTGGCATACGCCTTTAATCCCATAGATATCTGTGTGTTCAGGGTCAGAGCTATTAGAGCCATAGCAAGAGTGTGGCGGTGGTGGCACACGCCTTTAATCCCATAGATCTCTGTGTGTTCAGGGATACAGTCAGCATTGGAGACATATGCCTTTAAGACCTAGGGGGCTGTACATCCAGACAGTGACGAGGCAGTCATGTGTTTGGGTTTACAACCAATGAGAAGGCAGAACAACATACTATAAAAAAAACGAACCGACAGGAAGTGGGGCTCTTTTCGCGAAGCTGGGACAGCAGGAGGAAGGGTGAGATTTTAGCTCTGAGCTCTGACTTCTCGGCTTTCTCTTTTGCATTGTTTCTGTGTTTCTTATTTAATAAGACGGTTGGTTACATCTACAACTATTGAAAGAAAATGTTACAAAAGTAACATTTAACTTATTTATATATTAGCTATTTTACATAAAAATGTTTTTATAAGGGATTAAAGCCCAACACCAATTATTTCCAGGACTGTTTGGTGCCCTGAAGTAAACAATGTTTCATCCAGGGGAATTTCCACTAAGATTTTCCCTCCACTTCTGTCTTGGCTCCCAGCTTGCTGTAACACAGCACCCTAGTCTGGGCAGCTTCATCAACAGATAGGCCTTTCTCACTAAAAATAGTATTAGTGGTGAGTGAGATGTCAGCAAAAGTACAGATTATTGTTAAGAGATCTTTTAAATATTTTTAAATAATAAAATAAATATAATAATATAAAACGAAAACTAACACATTGTAATGGGACAAAACAAACCAACAGAAGGAAAAGAGTCCAAAAAAGGGTAGAAGAATCAGTGACCCACACATTTGCACACTCAGGAATCCCAACAAACACTAAACAGGAAGCTATAATCTATACACAGAGGACCTGGTGCTGTCCCTACGCATGGTGCTTAAGTCTCTGTGAGTTCATATGTGCTTTGATCATGTGGATTTCCAGGGCTTTGTTTTCATGATGTCCTCCATACCCTCTGGTCTTAAACTTTTTTGCCTTCTCTTCCACAGGGTTTCCTGAGCCATGGGGGAAATTTGATGAAGACATCCCATTTAGAGCCAGGTGTTCCAAGGTTTCTCACTCTTTGCGTATTGCCCAGCTGTGAGTCTCTTCATCTGTTCCCATCTGCTGCTGTAGTAGGAAGCTTTTCTGATGATGGCTGAACAAGGAATGATCAGTGAGTATAGCAGACCATCATTGCATCATTACAAGTCATTTTATCAGTACTCCTGTTGGTTTTGGTTTTGGTTTCTTTTGTTTGTGTGTTTTTTAGAGCAGTAGTATTTGATTTTATGTGTTATATATTGGGTTTATGAGCTTGAAGTACTCAAATTACAAAAATATTCTATTGCTTTTTACCTGTCTACAGGTTTAGTGCAGTCTGAAAGAATATTTTTGTTTGATAGAAGTATAAGCTGATGGAAATTTTATAAAGAAGGATTGGAGACACGGCTCAGCATTTGAGAGCACTTGCTGCTTTTTCAGAGGACCCGGGTTCAGTTCCCAATATTCACATCAGGTGGCTAATATCAAGTGTAACCATAAGCCGTGGTGACTGACACCCTGTTCTGATGTCTTCAAAGATGAGTATGCTTGTGATGCACCTACATTCACTCAGGCACAATAATTAAATAAATAAATAAGTAAATAACCATTTAAAAAAGAAAACAAACTACTGATAATCAGTTCTCTCCTCTGCCATGTGTGTTCCTGGAAATGAAGCCAGGTTGGCTTTGTAGCAATCACCTTTGAGAGATAAGCCATCCCCCTAGCCACCTTCTAGCTTTCACATATTTGTAAAGAACTAGAGTCTACAGGCTGCTTCAGAAAGCTTCTTCCTAAAGCAGCTTCAGGCACCCAAGATGTAAGGTAAATGCCCCAAACAAGAAGAGCATGAGAAAGACAATGACAATACAGGAGAAGAAAAAATATGTGGAGGAAAACAGAGCAACCCTTTGACATGTAACACCCATCTCCTGTTTTCTTTATATATTAAAACATTAGGCTATTGTGCGTAGTCATGTGAGTATGGATAGAGTCAAGGGCTGCCAAATAAACTCTGGGATAACCAGGCAGGTTAGCTTCCAACATTGAAACCATTTTGTCTAAATAATTATGATCTACGGCCAATGATTAAAGGATTCTTTCCTTTGCAGAAGACGTTTTCATTCTCTATCATGGTAAAATACCTTTACAGTCCCCTCCCCATCTGTGACTCTCCTTATCCTCCCCCACCCTACTTTAGGTGGGAGTTCAGAACTGGGTCTCAAGTTGCTTATCTTGAACTTGTCATGTAACCAAGACTGGCCTTGAACTCCTGAACTTTCTTTACCCTCCTTCAGGGGATCACAAATACACACCATCTGACTCAGCTTGCCATAGTCCATTGTGAAAGCAGAAATGCCCTGAACTAGCAAACGTGCAGTTATAATATTTTCAGTATTTTTATTGAGTTATTGTGAAACATCTTTAAACTTTTGAACTCTATCTGCTAACAAACATGAAGATAACTTTAACAAGAAACACTTGTGGCAAGAAAAAAGCAAGCCAACAACTTCCCATCATTCATGTCTTTGACTTTCAAGTACCTCCAGAGCAGGGGGAGGGCAGGGGCTGGAAAGAGAGCACAGTAAGTACTCACCTCACCTTGAGACAAGTACTTCCTAGTGGTAGAGCATTCCACTTGCCTATAGTACAGATCTGAATGTAGACTTATTAAACATAGGTCATTTAATTAAGTTGAAATAATACATTTAATTAAATGTCATTAACCCACACTTACACCCGATGGTGACTTTATTGCAAAGATGAAAAAAATTAAATAAAAGCTTACCAAATATATAAGTAATATAAAAGCCCACTGACCTTTCCCACCTTGGAAAGAGTGCTAGGATTTGGTTTTAATTCTAGACCTTTATTATTCCTCAATTAAGTTAAAATTAAGCTAATATTCAAGCAATCCTGCTTTCCTGTGTGATTTCACTTTCTGTAAGAGGAAACAGTGTTAGCATGGGAGACTGGTCAAAGTGTGGCCCTTACTAAGTTTACCTGCTCAGGCATGCTCAGGTTTGGACTTTACTTTTCTTGTGGATTGGGCTTTCTGGATTTTAACTCATTTTCAAATTTTGTCTGGTAAAGAATCTATTAGGCATAGAAGAAAGTATGTCTGAAGGTACATCTAACATTTCCGGATTTACATTCTGAATGTAGCCCTGTGACAAAAAATTTTAGACACACACATAGAGAGAGGGAAAGGGAAACAGAAAGGGGATGGATGAGAGAGATGGAGTGAAAGAGAAAGAGATAAGGAAGGAGAGAAAGAAAGAAAGAGAGAGAGAGAGAGAGAAAGAGAGAGAGAGAGAAAGAAAGAAAGAAAGAAAGAAAGAAAGAAAGAAAGAAAGAAAGAAAGAAAGAAAGAAAGAAAGAAAAAAGAAATGCACAAACAGAAAAGAAACGTACACATAGAAACACTCAGGTATTAGATATTAGGCCAGATATGTCTGCTTCAAAGAAAAAGTTAAAGAGATGAGAACATTTCTATGAAATGTCTTCACAGTCTATCTTGTTTTGATGATAAAATTATTTCTATTTTGGAAATAATCTAGTTAAGAGGTCGGTGGCTGCCAGATGATCAAGTTGCTGTGTAAATACCAAGTCTAATGTGTGGCAGCCCTGATGCTGCTCCTTGTCATAATTGTGACTGACACCATCTCTCAAGAAGTGTCTATCACATACGGATTCTGCCACTCATAATAATATGACTGTCTCAGGCCAGAAAACAAAGGGTCTTCAATCAGTGTTGACAAGTATATCCCTGATGGCCTTTCACTGTTTCTGCAGTGACTTATAACCTCAGTCCTGGATCACCCATTGCTCACACAAAAAACCAAGTGTTTTCTTGAAAGCACCACATCTCACCAAATAGAAAAAAAAAAGTGTTAAAGGCAGAGGGGAAAAAAAACCAAAAATATTTTGAATAATAAATTTATTGGTATCAAAATAAACTATTTGTTTTCTGTGCAATCATGATGTCATTTTGGAATCTCTGCCTCTTTTTGTTGTTGTTGTTCTTTTGTATTTATTTATTTATTTATTTGGTTTTTTGAGACAGGATTTCTCTGTGTAGTTTTGGATCTCGCTCTGTAGACCAGGCTGGCCTCGAACATACAGAGATCCACCTGTCTCTGCCTCCTGAGTGCTGGGATTAAAGGCATGCATCACCCCCGCCCACCCCTGCCTTTTCTTATTGTCACTTTAATGTTGTAACTAGAACCTGAAATGTCAGAGAAAGAGTTACAAATAAAGACAAAAAGAGGGCAGAATTGGAGAGTCAGCAGGTGTTTTCAGTACACAGCTCACAGGGTTTTAGTGGATGGCGCCATTTAGGAGGGCTGTGGAGCCTTTGGGGAATGGAGTGGGAGGAACTGGAAGGAACTGGGTCTCTGTGGGATACACGCTGAGTTTGTAACCAGGCCCTGCTGCCTGTCAAGGTCTCTCTGTCAGTGCTCTGAGAAAGCTGTCACCAGCTCAGGACTCCAGAGAGCCAAATACCTCCATCTTCCTATGTACAATGGACTGGATTCCTTCAAACCATGATTTCTTCAAACCCCTAGCCCCATTTGCTAATAGGTAATTAATAGGAAGTGAGACTTTATGTGGTTTGGTTGTTGCCCTGTGTTCAAGCTCTCATCCCCATTTTTTGAGTTTTTAACCAAGTAACCACAGAAGCCCAGCTCTAGCATAAACCTGACAGTCTCAGTGTGTCACATCACATGCTCAGGACTTCAAACAACCTCTCTTGTGGTCCTCAGCACTGGGAACTAAAAGACAGAGAGGCAGTTCTTGAATATAACTGCAGAAGAAACTCTCTCTGAGGCAAGATAGAAAACTCTTCATTGTTTCATTTTTATTGCTGGTTGATTCCCAGTGACCTCCAGTCAGTGACTGGAGAATGCTGGTATGTAAATGCCTCGGTTTCCTTCTGTTTCTGACCAGAGCAGCCTCAGCTATGCATTTTATACTTTGCCACATCGATTTTCCTACTGTGATGAAGTTGACGCTCCAGGTACCTACAGTGTAAGCTGGCTTCACAGCATGGCCTTTTCTTTGGTGTCTTATTTCTACTTTCTAGTCAGTCTTTTTCCTTTTGTCTGCCAAGTAAACATCCTTTACTTGATCTTTTAACTTTATTATGCAGCAAAGTTGCAAATTTAAAAAATCACAAAGCTGTTTACTTCCCAAAAAACCAAACCAAAAAAAAAAGGATGTTCATGAGTGAAGAATTAATTTTCTTACAGTTTTTTTCTATCAATATTACATAGGAACACAGTTAAGTGTTTGGTGTTGTAATGAATATCAGAAAAAAATCAAATTTAAGGAGAAAGGTTGACCTTGTCTTGTAGCATCTCTAGTTTCAGCCCACATTTGGTCCATTTCTGCAGTCTGTGACTTGGCAGTACCTCACGGTAGACAGCCCATAGCAGAAGTGGCTGCTTACCTCATGGTTGCTGGGAAGTAATAAAGGAGAGAGCCAAGGAGATCGAGAGTCCTCATACCCACTCCAGGAGCCCGGGTCCCAGGGAACCACCTCCTTTACTAGGTCCTACCATGCCGCACAGGTTGGAGCAAGCCTTTTAGCACAAGGAGTTTACTTGTGATTCAAGTGACAGCACCCACAGGCACAAGCCACAAGAAGAGATAAGGCAAAAGAAGATTCCCTTTTCTTCATCCTCAGCCCAAGGAAACCACAGCTGTCAAATTCAAGGAGGCCATTTGTTACAAGTACTCTCCTAAGCAGTTTCATTCAGTTTGATTGGCAGTGTTTTAAGTTCTCAATTGAGATTTTTTCTGAAATTGACTCCAGTTCTAGTCTGAGATGCTAGATAACTGACCTGGACAGGAGTCTGTTCTTTATCTATAATATTGATACCTTTTTCTTTCAAATGGTTCCAGAGCATCCCACTCCAAAATATGACACATGAGATGTTGATTTCTCTACAAGTGCTTGAGAAATTGAGCTTCAAGAGGGGGATTCCTATGGTTGTAATTCAAAGGCAGTAGAACGGAAGTCACACCATACAACAGAACTCAAGTGGGAGGTCTATTGGGGGGAAGGGAGGAGGCACAGAGGCCGGTCTCTGAGGGAAAGAGCAGAGGAGAAAGAGACTGGAGGGGCTTGCCTTTTATAAGGGGATGTAATGCATGTTCACAGGGAGTTGCTGTAGCTAATGACATATTCTGTCAGGATCCTGATAGCACACCAGCATAAATGCCTGAATACTAACATTCCTCACTTTTGTTTATTATAAAAAAGGTGAGGAAATGGGAAGGGGTGGCAGATGAGGCAGCAGTGAGGACATTGTGTTCTCAAGACTGCTTCCTGTTGACCTGGCGGTGTTGGCATCCTTGGGGGACCTGAGAAAGCTGGGGTGCCAGCCAAGTCCTGGGATAGCTGGCTGTTTCACTTCATTGTCCAGGCAAATTGAACCTGGCAAGTTGCTGGCAGAGCAGAAGATAAAGATAAGTTTAGGTGAAAAAACATTTTCTTAGGTCCTAGTCATTGAAGAAGGGATATCCAAGACCAGGGAAAGGTGAGAAACTTAGGCTATTGATTGGCAGTAGTTATCTGTAGTGCATCTGATTTGTTCAAAGTGCTTCCAAGTTGACTCCCTGGATCTTGCAAGATTTTTTTGAGTTTACAAAAAGGTAAATTTTAGACACATTAACTTTTCCACTGTTTATAATTTGTACTGAAATTTACATTGTAGAAACAGCAGTGTACTCATGCCTTTGAGTCATTAGGAAACAACCAAAGGAAATTTAAAATCCTGAGCTTGTGGCTATGAACTTAGGGAGCAGCACAGTGTGAGAGAGAAATCTCGAACATGTTTCATTCTTTTATACATCTCAAGTCACTTTCTCCTTTTTACCACTTAAGCTTTTCTATCTTCACATAAACAAACCTTAAAGCATCTGGTCCTTTCCCATGACCATAACATCACCTTGACACCCTCTTTCTATTCAATTCACCAGGAGACACAGGTCACTGATTACTGCAGGCAGTCATTGTAGAGTCCATTTTAAATGAAGGAATAGTAAAAAGTTACATTGAAATCTGTTCTGTGAGGCCCTTTGTCAAGTCTGGGAGTGTGTGGATATCTTTGGGGTGCTGTTGTTTCCTACCACTTTGGCATGTTTGGTAGTCTTTGTGACTCTAGCTATGTGGCTAATGGTTGGTAGTCCTGTAACAATAGCTAATTAGTTGTTTGATTAGAAATTTTTGAATGTGTCATTAGAGATACATAGAGAACATATTGATGAAGCAGGGTGGGGTTAGGAGAGACAGAAGAACAAGGAGAAGGGTCAGGAAGAAAAGCATCCACGTCCACATGGGGTTCGAAGTCCAGTAGAGTTGAGCACAGCTGTAGGGTGAAGCCTCATTCTTCTGGAACTGGGGACAAGGCAGTTGATCTCAGTGTCCTCTGAAACTTAAGGGACCAGGGTCCTATTGGGGTTGATGTGTATGAAGGGACATTGGCTTGAAGTGGGGGAGTAAAGAGCTTGAGGTGAATCCAATGAAGGAGGCCCTCAAGCTTAGTGACTGTGGAGATTACAAGAATTACCTCTGCCATTTAAGGGAAAGGGGTGAGAGATGTTGGTCTGAAGGAAAGATAGTTACCTGATCCCTGTTGTTGATTGGGGATGGACAGGGATTGGCACATGGTTGGGGTAGGGAGTGGTGAGTAAAGTTCCATAGGAGAGAGCAGAGATGACAGAATAAGAAAGTGAGTAGGTGATCAGGGAGAGGTGTGGGTTTGGGTGGGAGATGGAGGTTAGAACTGGCCTCCTATATGTGAACTTGAGTGGCAAGATGGAAAGGGGTTACTTGGGGAGAGCCTGAAGCCTGAAAAGAGACAGAGGCAGGAGCTTTACCCAATCGAGGGTAAAGTTCCTGTGACATTTTAACAAGGGTGTTTTTTTAAGAAGCGGTTAGTTCATTCTATCTTTCCTGAGGACTGGGGATTGTATGGGATACTGAAATACCAAGGAATGTTGAGGGTTTAGATAGGGTTTGGGAAATTTGGGAGGTGAATTCAGGACCATTGTCTGACTGGAGGGAGATGGGGATTCCAAATCAGGGAATGATCTTCCAGAGAAGGAGGTCAGAAACTGTCTGAGCCCTTTTGTTAGTGGTTAGGAATGTCTCTATCCTGTTTGTGAATGTGTCCACTAAGACCAGGAAGCATCTAACTCAGCTGATTGTGGGCATGTGAGTAAAGTCAAGCTGCCAGTCAGTCCCCAGTAAGGAGTCGCTGGCCTGGTGGGTAGGAAAAGGAGGGCTTTGGTATTTGGAGACAGGGTCAGACATGTGGCAGATTTTACAAGAGGCAGTAATAGTCCTTACAAAATACAAGTTCTCAAGGGTGGGATGCAGATGGGCCTTGACAAAGTGAGACAGGGCTTGACTATTAGGATGAAAGAGCTGGTGTAGATAGGACAGAATTTGTTGAGTGTCGGGGGGTGACAGTGGAGATGTGGGTTGTAGTGCCAGGATTCCCTGCAGTGAGAGAGGTGGGTGTGGGCCTTAGAAGGCTACAGCTCTAGCTGCGTCATCAGGTCGGCTATTTCCCTTAGCGACGATGGATTTGTTGGTCTGGTGTGACCGGCAGTGGACAATCAATCCCTTTATCTGTGGAGAGATGGGAGGCTTTTAGCACAGCCATAATTGGACCTGAGTTGCTTATGGATCCCCCTTTTGTTGTAAGTAGTCCTAGCTCTTTTCAGATGGTAGCATGGGGCAGGAGGATATGAAAAACATATTTGGAGTCTGTGTAAACATTTAGGGATTGTCCTTGTGCCATTTGAAGGCATGGGTGAGAACTATTAATTCAGCCTGCTGATTAGTGGTGTAGACATAGAGGAACTATGCCTCAACCACATCAGTATCTGACACTATGGCATAGCCTGCTTTTCAGGCCCCCTCATATAAAAAGGAGCTGCCTACCGTGTACCAGATATAGATGGCCTGTGGCAATGTGTCCTTCTGTATGTGTGAGAGATGAGACAGTACTTCATCTAGGATTTCAGTACAAGAATGAGATGGGGAATAGTTGATGTTTGGTCAGGGAAGAAGATTTGAGATATTGAGGGATGGACAAGTTCTAAAGTAAGTGTGGCATCTTCTACTAGTGTCACCTGGAGAGAAAGAACCTGGGAAGGAGGTAGAGTTTGTAAGCCCTTATAAGTTAAGAGGTGGAACAGGATGTGAGAGGAGAAGATAGTGGTGGGTGACCCAAAGGTTAGTTTTTTTATTCACGGATGAGGAGCTCAGCAGCTGCTAAAGCATGTGTGCAGGTTGCCCATCCCAGGGTGGTGAGGTCGAATTTTGTTGACAGATAAGCTATGGGTGCAAAGGAGGGTCCCAGCTGGTGGCCTAGGACCCCAAGGGCCTATCCCTCTTTTTCTGTTACATAGAGGGAGAAGGGATGGGTTAGGTCTGGGAGAGGTAGTGCTGGAGCCTGGAGGAGGGCCTGCTGGAGCTTCTGAAAGGGCTTAGTAATGGGAGTGAGAAGGGGTTCATGTGGTGGTCAAGGGCTGCCTCATACAAGGGGCAAGGAGGGAAAAAAGAGGGGATCCAGGGATGTAAGAGGCCAGCTATTCCTAGGAATGATAGACTCTCTTTTGTAGAGGGGACTGTGAGAGACTGAATTAGGTATTTTCTATCCAGGGTAATGGCTTTGTGGGTTGGGGTAATGGGTAGTAGTGACTAACCTGGGGTAAGTAGGTGACTAACCTGGGGATTGGACAGTTGGGCCTTGGGGGTGAGACTCTGTAGCCTCAGCTGAACATGAAATTTAGAAGAGCAGAGGTATTAGTTTGACTAATTTGTAGGGATGGGCTGTAGAGCAGGTCATCTGCATACTGTATGAGTTTAGATTTGGAGAGAGACAGAGAGTAGATCAGAGGCCAGTCCCTGGACAAATAGGTGTGGGTTGTTCTGCAACCCATGAGGTAGAACAGTCCAGGTAGAGAGGTGGGTGCCAGAGTCAGTCCAGGTGTAAGCAAAAATGTTTTGTGACTTAGGGCTGAGAGGCATAGAGATCCAGAACTGAGAAATTGGAGGTTCCTGCGGGATTAGTAGAGAGTAATGTATAAGGGTTGGGTACAACAGGGTAGAGCAGGGCCACTGCAGAATTAATGAGCCTGGTCTTGAACCAAGTGGTAGGTTCCGATGGGCTTTTTAACTGCAAGTATAGGGATGTTAAAGGGAGAAGATGTAAGATGAAGTAGTTTTTTTTTTTTTCCTTACGAGGTCAGAGATGATAGGTTTAAGTCCCCTGAGGCTCTGGAGTGAGAGTGGGTACTGGGCTTGGGTAATGTACTTGGTAGGGTCCTTAACTGAATGATGATGAGGGAATGGTGCTTATCAACAGAGGGGTTTTGTGTATCCCAGATTTGGGGGTTCGCCTGGGAGGCTGGCAGAGGAAATGGAGTTTGGAACCAGTAGGTTGGGTGGCTAGGAGGAGGAAGAGAAGAGCTGTTGGAGAGTCTGGGGCCAGGAAAATGAGAGGAGCAAAAGAAATAGAGGCTCCCACTTATATTACTTATAAACTGTGTGGCTGTGGCAGGCTTCTTGTTATCTAGTTTTTCTATCTTAAATTAACCCATTTCTATTAGTCTATACCTTGCCACATGGCTCATGGCCTACTGGTACTTTACATCCTGCTCCTCATTGTGGCAGCAAACAGTGTCTCTCTGACCCAGCCTTCTTCTCCCCAGCATTCTTCTCTCTCTTTTCCCACCTACACTATACTTCCTGCCTGGCTACTGGCCAATCAGCGTTTTATTTATCAATCAATCATAGCAACATATATTCACAGAATACAGCATATCTCACAGCACTTCCTAGCAAGAGGATGGGACAAGTTGGCACCATTGGTAAGGAATGAGTAGGAAGAATACCCGTGAAAATGCAATTGAGTAATGGGGTCTGGTGAGATAAGTAAGGCTGTCCCTCTACCCCAACAATAGGGAAATGAGGAGAAGTGCGTCCCCAGTACTCCATCGGGACTGAATAAGTGGCCCCAGTGTCCAGGAGGAAGGAGATGGATCTCCCTGATACTGTAATGACTATCTGGGGTTCCCTATCAGAGATGACAGTGGTCAGGTCAAGGAAGCCCGGGCCCCTCCAACCATCCATGGTCAGACCTAAAAATTTGGCTGGAGGGTGGTCTGCATCTGATGTCCTCATGCCACTAGTCAATAGCCCAATGTTCCTCTTGGTAGCACCTTGGACATGGTCTGAGTGGTCTGCAGGGGTCAGGGCTGACCCGGGGCCCAGTGTCCCTCCTGACCACACTTGAAACAGGGACCCAGTGGTCCTTGAGACCTAGGAGGCAAGGGAGCCCAGGCAGTCACTAAAGCCGGTTGAATGGCCATGGCCGGCATCTGGTATTTCTGTTTATGGGTCTTTTCATCTTTCCCACGGTACATGCTCCAGGAAAAGAAATAGGTCATGAGGCGTTGACTGCCCCCTGGGTTTTGGAGGTCTAGATTGGTATAGTGTAAGAGGGCCTTTGTGAGGCATTCTAGGAACTGAGATCAGTTTTCCTGTTTGTTCTGGACAACTTGGAGTTTTTCAGATCTAACTGGTTTAAGAGCAGCCTTACAGAGACTAGCCAGGAGGCAGGTTGTAAATTGATATTTAGCGAGAATGCCTGCTGGGGTATGGTAGTCCCATCGGGGATCCTGGTCAGGGACCACCTCAGCCCCCGTGCTGTGTTAGTTTGGTGGATTTCATCTGCATGTGCTTTAGCTTGCCCCTAAACTCACCTGCATTCCTCAGAAAGTAGGTTCTTATCTAGAATCATATACACATCAAGGAAGATGAGACTATATGATTGGGTGATGTATTGGATTTCTTTAATGAAAGAAGTAGAGTTAGGTATACAAGACCCCAGTTTTTTTCTCTATTGGATGAAAAGGGGACACATACCGTAACTAGTCCATGCACCCTGACAACCTCTCACACAGGGAGAACTGTGGCTGGGTTGAGCTGGGTGGAGAGAGATGGAAGGGATCTCACAGTAGAGCGGGAGGGAGGAACAGAGGGAGTGAAAGTGGTGCCAGAGTTGGAAGTTCAGAATGGCTCAATACTGGAGAGGAGGAAGGGGCTGAAGGAGCTGAGTGAGGAGCAGTTGTATGTTGAGGTTGGTAGAGTTTGGGCTCATTAGCAGGGTTCAGATTACTGGAGGATTCCTCTAGTTCAGACTTCGTAGCTAGGAGGAGCTGAGTGAGGGAACAGGAAGAACAAAGGGAAGGTTTGGAGCTAAGGTAAGAAAAGGCTTGGACACAGGATACATCCTTCCACTTACCTGATCACTGGCAAAAGTTACAAAGGTACTGTATAATATTGGGATCCAGGATGCCAGTAAGTGGCCACTTTGAGTGATTATCTAATAGGTATCAGGGCCAGACTTGACAGCAAAGGTGGATAAGTTTAGAAGCCCTTAAGTCAGATGCTAAGTGTAGAGATCTGAGGTTTCCCCAGAGGCATCCCAGCAGGGAGTTTGGAAGAATGATGAAAGGCAAAATTCCCAAGAGTGAGGTAGAGACATAAGATCCTAAGGCCTGAAATTCCAAGTATCCAAGGAATCCAGGGAAGATAGGATTGAGTAGACACAAGCTGTTCAGTATGTCTTCACCAAAAAAAAAAAAAAAAAAAAAAAAAAAAAAAAAAAAAAAAAACAGGGGCCGAGGGCTAAGTAGGTACAAGCTCTTCAGTACGTCATCATGAAAGAATTGGATCCAAGGGCTCTGAGCCTAAGAGAGATGTGGTTGCCTGGTATCATGGCTTGCAAAAGGCAAGAGACCACACTTGAGAGAGTAAACCCCAGTCATGGGAAATGACCAGAGGTGAGTGCTGGCAAAGAGGGTCAACCATAGCCTTAAAGATTCTGGTTGGGGGTTCCTCCACTTCCAGATATACCAGAGGGGTGCCAGATGCTCAACAGTCATCCCCATGGATCCAGGAAGCATTTATGCTGACTGGGAGAAGGGGAATTTACCAATTGTGCTGGTGTTGGGTGGATAGCCCAGTGGTTAGTTAGGTGGAAAGTGTGCTTGTTGAGGCAAACTGGGAACAGGCAGTTTGAGGCAAGAAGAGAGCCTGGAGAGCCAGGAGAGCCTGCTAGAGTCTCAGCACCAATGTTGTCGTTTAAAGGCAGTGGGAAGGAAGTCACACCATACAACAGAACTCATGTCATTTGGGATATTTATTGTGGGGAGGGGAGGGAGCAAAGAGAGAAGAGAGACTTGCCTTTTATAAGGGGATGCAGTGCATGTGCACAGGAAGTGGCTGTAGCTGATGACGTATCCTGTCAGGACCCTGATAGGAGGCTAGCATAAATGTCTGAGTACTAACACCTATTCTCAGGTATGTCTTTCTTACGTAAAAGCATGTCATAAATTTTCCTATTAGAAAGACTCTATATTAGAGTTCTCTAAAGGAAAGAACAGACAGAATAAATTTGTATATTAAAAGAAAATTTATTGGATTATTTGTAGAGTGAGATCTGCAGAGTCCAGCAATGGCTCCTCTTGCTGGAGATGAGAATCTAGTGTTTACTCACTCCCCAGGGCTGGATGTCTCAGGGGTCACAACCTACTGCTAAAAGGCTGGAGACTCCTGGAGAGCTATTGGTTTTTAGTCTACATACAAAGTCCAGAAGTTTCTAATATTGCAGTAACAGAGTAGATGAACTTGCCAACTGGAGTGAAGGCAATCAGGCAAAACTGGAAGTTTCTTTCTTCCATATACTCTTGTTAGGGCTGCCACCAGAAGATGCAGCCCGTGTTTAGGATGATTCTTTTTGCTTCAATCAATCTGATCAAGAAAATACTTCATAATAGTGTCTAGAATCTTGTGTTTTTGTTTATTCCAGTTGCTGTCAAGTTGACAGAAAAGGTTAGCTATCCAGATGCTATCACTATGCCAGGAGGTAGAAAGAAGGCTTGTTAGTATCAGAAATTGGTATTTGATTTTGTAATGAGCATGTACTCCTCTGTGAATGAGTCTGTCTCCTACTAGTTTCAATGTGTTTTCTGGCCACATCTCAGTAGTTACTGCCTCTAGCTTGAGCCCCTTTCTTTATTTTTGGATATTAAAAAAATTATGTTTTTGACAGTGGGTCCTACATTATAGCTCAGGTTGTTCTGACATTCACTATGTAGTCAACATTGGCCTGAAACCCAAAGCAAATCTCCTGCCTCAGTCTCATGGGTGCTGTGGTCTCAGTCTTAGACCTCTTTGTTTTCGCTCCTCCAGACCGCCATCCCTTGCATAAAATGACAGTGAACTTATGTTCCTACACTTTACCCAGGTCATATGGTTTCCTTCTGAAGGTTCCTGGGCATATTTAAAATGTTAGATACATGCTGCATTTCTCCTATTTGTCATTGTTGTGTCAGTCTGATTTTCAGGTCAGTCACAGAAATAACGAGGTCTACAGGAGTGAGCCTCCCTTGTTCTGCAGGCTCTCGATCATCAAATAGATTTCTGAATGAAGTTAGACATGGAACTTTCTCAGAGCAATATGTCCATATAGAATAGTGATATTTTTAAATATAATTTTTAAAAACCAGCCCTCATGGTATATATTGCTTACCCTATAATCATGAATTATAACCTATACAACATTGAACTGCTTATTGTTTTGCTCATAAATGCATGCACAGATATTTTTAATCTCATCCTTATAAAAGGTCAAGTTTTAAAAATAATTAGCTAGTAACACCCTTTGACACCTATAAAAGACTATGATTATATATATATATATATATATATATATATATATATATATATATATATATATTTAATCTCTGAAGGTATCACTTGAAGATATTCTTGACAGGAATCCCATACAGTGTCCAGATGGACCAGAGACAGAAAACAATAGGGTAAGAACTCAAGCTCAAGGTTGAGTTTTAAATCAATCTTAATCTTTCTTCTGCTGCTATTGGCTATTGCTATAAAGCAAACAGTCATTCTTAGAGAAGAAGTATTAGTGTCAGTGGATTGAGAATTGAGTACTACTTTAGATTACTTAACATAGATTATCAGTATCCAACAGGCATGGAATGTCAGTTCTAAAAGTAACAATACCCAACAATAGTAAGAATTTTCTAATGTTCTACTGAAGCACACCTGAAGAAACCCTCAGTGTTTTGAGTGACACATGTCTTCCATAGGCTCATGAATTTGAACATTAGCTCCCCAATTGGTGACTCTATTGGGGAAGTTATGGAACCCTTTGGAGGTAGAAGCTTGCTGGGTGATGAAGTATGGTACTCAAGTATGGATTTTGAAGGTTTATAGGCTGACCTTCTCCCTTGTCTTTTTTTTCTGAGTTCTGTGTGTGGATAAAAATGCAAAAGCTGGCTAGCTTTCTGCTTTTGAGTGTTGTTATGCCTTCCGCACCATGATGGACTGTACCCTCTGAAACTGAAAGCCCAGGTAAAATTTTTCATCCCTAAGTTGCTTTTTGTCACAGTATTTTATCACAACAGCAGATGAGTCACTGATGAAAACCCCAATATATCAAGTGAATATCTTTCAAGACACATGGAAAATAATTATTTGGGGAAAAATGATGTTTAAGGACCTTACTTTCCTTTCCTCATCTTATGAAAATGTTGTAATCAATGCAGCCAAATTTCAGTTGGCTTTTAGACTTCAAATGAAGCACCAAAGCATATTTTTTTAAAACCTTAAACATCTTTCATAGATTTGATAATTTAAGTATGGGCAACAAATATTCAAGACAATGGTGTCAATGAATTTGGTCAAAGATACAGTGAACACAACTACAAAAGCCTCTGTCCCAGTTCAGCAGCAAGCAGTGACTCTGGGAAGCCTTTGTGTGAAATATTAATTTGATGCTTTTAGACACAACATGCATGGATCATGAAGCACATTTTAATTATTTCTTCTCTCAATGCTCAAATATAATAAAAACGTAGCAGCACAAGGAACTGGGTACCAGTAACAAGATCACTAGATGACAACAGCTACTTTGATTTGCTTATTCCCAAATCATCAGCTTTGAGCAAAACATTTCAACAGCATAAAGTGCTGGTTGGAAACCCATCAGAGGCTCACAAGTACAAAGGAACAGCAAACTCATTCATGTGGCCTCCTTCTTTCTAATGCTCACTTCTCATCCTCGGGGGACAGGGGAGTGTCCACTCCCTATAAAATGAGCATTTGCTCACACTGTGACTCTTCATATGTCTTTCATTAGATTTAGATTGACCTGGTGGTGATGGTTGGTAAATTTCCAGCCTTTCTTACAACAGAGGCTCCTTCAATACTTTGTTTTCTAATTATATATGAATCCATAGAGTTGACTCCTGTGGCCCTCCCTGTGATGAGAGGAAATTACATTTTTATTGAAGTCTACTACATGAACTAGACAGCACCATGTAGAGCCCTGAGCTACAAAATTGATATAATTAGTCAAGTTAAACTGACAATAACACACATAAACAAACACACATGGTGAGAAAGGACACACTCATTGGGTGAACTTGAATGAGGCTTTTCACTTTTAGAAAATAAAAGGAGAGCTGTCATTTAGCTTTGCATTCCTGTCTGCAAATTATCTTATTTAAAACATTCCCTTCGTAATCAAATCTCAAAAAGAAAGGAATCACTTTGTTGTTTCAATTTCCTCATTCCTCCAGGGACCATCAGTTTTCTTTTTCTCTTATGATGGCTTCATTAGAATTCCAGCGGCAAACCTTGGAATCCCTCTTTCGGCCTTTCTGCAGCATTAAGTAGTAGGCCATCTTTCCCTTGCTATGAACTCCATTTCCCTTTGTGGTCCTCTGATCCTCTTCATATTCCTTTTAGGTTTAGCTTATGCTTGATTCAATTCTGGTCTGATATTGTCCCATTAAATCTATGGATCACAAAATGGATTATAGATCTGATGATATATGACCCTCATTTAAACTAAAGCAAAGCCCAACAGATTTGTTATCCTAATCAACAAACCAGAGCTAATGTTTCAGTAATCTGAATATTTAAAATATGTCAAATATTCTGAGGAAGTGTTTGTAAGACTGCGTCAGTTCAACAGGCTTATTCAGGATGTCTCTCACTTCCTTTAACTCCCTGGCTCGTGACGGTCAGGTATTTACCATCATTTTTCATCTTTCCATCCTCCTATATCCAGAAAAGAATGCTTTCCTAAGTTCCACACTGAGGTTTAAGCTATTAACATCCTGAAGGAACCTCAGCTAAACACATCCCAAAGCAGGCACTCACTGCTTCACTAATTTGCTTTGTTTTAATGTCCCATTTCCTCTTTTTCTGGCTAACTTGGTCCTCATCATCCCCATTTGTCCAGACAGTGAGGAGCTGACTTAATTTTCATTGTCCCCATATTATCCAGGCAGTGAACGCAAACCTCTTGAAAGAAGTGCCAACATTTTAAATGTCTTCACCTTCTACAAACCAACCATCATCAATGTCCTTACCAATTGTCCAGCCATTTAAAAAGTTCTTACTCAGAAAAAGGACAGACCAAACTAAATTTTCAAAATGGTATATACTTTACACTGTTTGAAATTCAGAATTTTGTTCATTTTTCTTTAGTTATCTTAATTTCATCCAAAATACTTTTATTTTTAAAATTTATTTAATTTTTTGAATAGAATATTTGGACAATACATTCTAATCTAATACATTTCTCTTTCCCAGATCCTCTTCACCTTCCTACCTGTCCACCTCTCTGCCTTCCTTCTCACTCTCTCTTTAGAAAACAAACAGGTGAGGAGGAAAAAAGCAAAGCAAACACTCCAGAATTTTCTAAAAAGAAAACATTGAAAAATCATGAGAAACTGACAAACAGACACATACAAAACAAACAACCCCTGCCAAATAACACATAAAAACACAAAATCAAAAAATATAATATAGTAACAAAACACCAGTAAGTTAAAAAAAAATGCCCAAGCAATGCATTATGAGACAGAAAATCTAGAAAACCACCACTGAGTTCATTTTGTATTGACAATCTATTGCTGGGCATAGGACCTACACTTAAATGAGACTTGTTTGGAGAAAAACTGATTTTTTTCGTTGCAATTTATTATCTGTTAGAGATAGCTTTTTGTTTAGGGATGAGATGTAGTGTCAACTTGGACCTCTCAGCACTGGGACCTTATCTTTTTTGAATCTGCACATGTCCTATACATGTTGTTACAGTCTCTATAAGTTCATATGTGTATCAATCCTGTTTTGTCCAGAAGATATGGTTTCCTTGGTGTCCGCCATCTCTTCTGGCTTTTACTGTTAGTGTCTGAGAGAAGCCCCTAAGAAAGACCAACAGTCACATATGCAATTTAGCAAGAGTGTTTATTGTTTCCAACGGTTGAGGTGGCAAATAGTGACCCCAAATGGATGCCACAAGCTCCTTTTAAGCAGAATTAGGGAAATTCCAAGGAGTAGGGATTAATTTGGTGCTGATCTGTGGAGAAAAAAATTAGTCTGGGGGCTGATTGGTGGGAGGCTCTAGTGTTTAGGGTCCCATTGATGGTGGTGGGGTCTAGTGTCTAGGGTCTTGGAGAGGGTAGGGAAAGATATCTTTAGCTAGCAGAAGTCTGGGTGTGTCCATTGAGCCAGCAGAAGGGGCTTGGGAGCGCCTGCTATGCTGGCAAGAGGCTGGGGTGGGGGCACCTGTTGATTGGTTGCCCCTAAGTTGTGGTATTCCTGAGAATTACTTGCTCAGCTCCAGCCCATTCAAGTGAACCAAAACTAAGACCTTGTCAATGTCAGGGCTGCTAGGGAAGCTTGCTTTGGCCCTTGCTTGGCCACCTGGTCCTTTCACTTACAATCTTTCTGCTTCTTTTTCTTCAGAGTTCCATGAGCCCTGAGGTGAGGAGATTGATAGAGACATCCCATTTAGGACTGAGTGTTCCAAAGTCTCTCATTCTCTGTACATTGTCTAGTTGTGGGTCTCTATACTAGTTCCCATCTATTTCAAGTTGAAACTTCTCTGATAAGGGCTGAGGGAGACACTGATGTATGGATAGCAGAATGTCATTAGGAGTCATTTTATTGTTTTATTACTTTAGCAAAATATTTGTTTTACCCCCTAGGTCCATGGCCTATCTAGTGTCAGGCTTTAGTCTGCCCAAGCAGTGCCAGGCATGGGTTGTCTTGTGAAGTAGTCCTTATATCTAGTTAGAGAGTGGCTGGTTGCTCCCACTATATTTATACCACTATTGCACCAATGTATTCCAACTCAGTTCTTCATAGAAGTGAAAGGAGAATTTTCAGCTTCATATGTAAACACATACAAACAACAACAACAAACCGGATAGCTCAAACATCTTGAAGAATCAAAGAACTTCTACAGTTATTGCCACCCCCAATTTCAAGATTTGCTGCAGAGTGATAGTAATAAAAACACCTTGTTTTCATAACAGACATATTGATGAATGGAATCAAATTGAAGCCCCAGATATAAATACACACACTTATGGACACCTGAAGTTTTTTTTTTTTTGAAAGATTCCAGAAATATATCCTTCAAAAAGACAGCATCCTCAACAAATGGTGCTGGTCAAATTAGATGGCTACATGTAGAAGTGTCCAAATAAATCCATATTTTTCATTTTGTATAAAACTCAATTCTGAATGGACAAAGGACCTCAACATAAGGCTAGATACCTTGAATCTGACAGAAAAAGAATGTGGAATAGCCTTGCCCAGGAAAAGACTTTCTGAACAAAACACAGATAATACAGGCACTAAGAATTTCTTTTTTCTTTAAGACCCAGTTTGCGGGAAATTTTAATTTGACCAACAAAGTGCAGTCTTCTTTCATTAAGTGAAGAACATTGTTGTTTAAAAAAAAAACAGGGAATATTTCTTAACTATGTTTTGATGATAACAGATCAAATTGGTTTAATTTTCTTTTTTACTTTAAAAGAAAAATACAGAAGAATATATCTCACTCACTGTGATGGTTTAAATGTAATTTGCCCTCATAATCCCATAGGGACGGGCACCATAGGGACGGGCACCATTAGGAGGTATGGCTTTGTTGGTGTGAGTTTGGCCTTGTTAGAGGAAATGTGTCACTGTGGAGGCAGGTTTTGGTGTTTCCTATACTCAGGATAACACCCAGGGTCTCAGCCAACTTCCTGTTGTCTGCAAGATGTGGGACTTACAGCTATTTTTTCAGCACCATGTCTGTCTGCGTGCTGCCATGTCCCGCCATGATGATAATGGATTGAACTTCTGAAGCTGTAAGTTACCCCCACCACACACCCAATTAAATGTTTTCCATGAAAGGATTGCTGTGGCCATGGTGTCTCATCACAGCAATAGAAACACTCACATATTAATAGAACACTGTTTCTCAAGGGAATAACTTTTACTCATGACAAGAATTATTGATCTAAAGAATTGATTTTTCTTATATATGCAATCATAAAGATTTCCTGTAATTTCAATAAACAAATCTCTGCAATAATATTTTGACTTTTGTACTATATTTTATCATGAAAATCAAAAGAAAGGTGTACAATAAGCAGAATACTTTTTTAGAAATCTCCTTTATTTTTGATTGAATAAAACCCCTTTTGCAAAAAAATCAAGAATTGAATTTGTAAAACAAATTTTTTCCATGTTTAATATAATTATAATGGTATAGAAAAATAAAACTCAGTGTATTTAAGCACTTAAATTATTTGCTACACTGTTCTTACCATTTTTTTTTACTTCTTCTGAAGTAATAATTTCCTGATCTTAAGTTAAATAATGAAGAAACTAGAGAGACTGTTTAGTGCTTAAGAGCATTGGCTGCCCTTCCAGAGAACTCAGGTTCAGTTCCCAGTGCCGCATTACAGCTCACTACCATCTGCAACTCCAGTTCCAGGGGACCTGATACCTTCTTCTGGCCTCTGTGGGCACCAGGCATGAGTATAGTACACAAGCATACAGTCATGCAAAACACTGATACACATAAAGTGAATAAATAAAAAATAAAAAATTGCTTAAAATGAAGATTAATCAAAATAATTTTTAAATGGTTTGAAGTAACAAAACTTCTGCATTATGAAGTATATATTTCCCAGACAAGTGTAAGTATTTCTTCTTTCCAACTATATATTGCATTGCTTAAGGGTATAATTTTTGAAAGTGTTTTTCTCTGCCCATAAGAATTCCCTTATCCATTATCCCCGTGCCAGGAAAAATAAAATGATAATGGGATCATTTCAGTGTAAACAGAGTAGCTACCATGCCATCTGCTCCCTGTGTCTGGATGAATAGGAGACTGGCCTGGTGCCATCTCAGGGTCCCAGGGCCATGCCAATCACCTGCCAGCAGGAAAAAATTAACTTATTAGAGTATTAAAAATTTGCCAATGTTGGTGAACTATAATGACAATTATCCTCTAATTATCTGAAATATTTCATGTGAGTTTGCTTTGTAGATCAAATGGACATTGTATGGCAACTTCGGTGCACTTCATGGCACTCAGCAGCATAATGTTGGATCAGCCTTGAGCATAACACATTTTAGGCAAGACTCACCTTTCCTCCATATAGGAAGGTGGGTCATATTTGTGTGCATTTACCCTTTCCTTTCTCCTGTTTGTGCTTGTTCTGCCCTGTGTTCTACAAAGGCTTCACTTGAGCTTTATAACAATAGCTTCTCACAGGCTCTGGCCTAAGCCAGGGTCTGCCTAGGAAAGCGCCCGGCTGTTCTTCCTTCCTTGTTTCATTGCTCATTGATGTTTGGATCTTGTTTATGCTATTCCTGGTTTGCATCACAAATGAATCTATAGGCATACCCTTTAGGTCCCATTAAACAGAGTGCTTCTCTCTCTCTCTCTCTCTCTCTCTCTCTCTCTCTCTCTCTCTCTCTCTCTCTCTCACCCTCTCTCTCTCTCTCTGTAATTTTGTTTATTTATTCAAATACAATATTTTTTTGAAAATTAATGAGTATATTTTCTCCTGATGAGAAGTATGGCTTCTCAATTTAATTGCCAAGATTTGCTTCTGTGTATATAATTACAACATGACCAGATAAAACCAATTTGTATCTGGCAAAATGAACCAGTAACTAATTCATAATGATTTGAATTGAGAAAAAAAATGTAAGAAAGACTGGGAATATCCATCTATTGCAAATTTGTTTAGCTTATATAAGACCCTTTGTTCAATCAAAGAATAGCAGGAGAAAATTCAACAAAACTATATACTAAGTTTTATTTTTAAGACATTAAAAACACAAATGCTTCCCTTCATAATTTCATATGGCAGAAATATTTTTAGTGTAACAACCATGGTCAACTTACTGTTTTCAGAAAATTATATTTCCTCTCATGTTTTAATATGTTATTCATATGGCAAAATGGTATATATTTAACATAAAGCCTCTCACATCAATCTCAGGTCAAATATTCAGTAGGTTTCCTTATGTTTGTAAGGAATTCTTCTATTTAGCCACATGGTTGTAAGAAAATCCTTACACATGTGATGCTTATGCATACTACTGGTAGACTCATCTTAAGGATGTGTGTGCACATTCTGCATATATGTTCATTGAACAATTGTCAGATTTTTACTTAAAATACAGTATGATAAAACAGTTGTAACTTGCAAAGTAAATATAATCATATGTAAACATACACTGCATGAACTTGGCACCCAAGGTGTGAATACTTTCTGGTTTCTATTGGCTTAACTGTGTTACTGTTGATGGTCCTTACTCTGCACTCATACCACTGACCTGTATGATCTCTGCATGCTGCAGAAGATCAATATATAAGTGTATAAATGACTTTAACAAGAAAAAAGCAAATAATCAAGTCAATAAATGGGCAAATGGACTGCCATGAAGCATTAGCTAAAAACTTACAAATGCCATGTTTTCTATTGTGCCATTCACAATTTCAAGTTCTTGTGTCAGTCTAGTCACATCTCCATGGAGAAAGACACAGGGTCAAGGTGGACTAGGTACACAATGAGATTATTCAAGCTGAAAGCAGACAAAGCATGTAGTATTTGGAAGACAATGAATGGAACATAAGACATCATGTTCAATAAAAATAAGCCAGAATCACAAATAAATATTCTATATTGTCCCATCCTGTGGAATCCCAGGAAAATATCAGAAAGGACATACATATAAAAAGCAACTCTTTGGAACATGAAAGGAGAAAGAGGAAAAGAAGGGTGAATGAGACAGGACAATACAGGTTGTGGACATTTGAATGAAAACGGCCCCACAGGCACATATACTTCCATGCTTAGTCTCCAGTTGATGAACTGTTTTGTGAGGATTAGGAAGTATGGCATTGATGGATGAGGTGTGGCCTTTTTGGTGGAGGTGTGGCCTTTTTGGAGGAGGTGTGGCCTTCTTGGTGTAGGTATGTCACTGGAAGTAGCTTTTGAGGCCCCAGCAGGCCCAGTGCTCTGTCTCCCCGCCTGATGCCAGTGGATATAATCTCTCAGCTAATGCTCTAGTACTATGTCTGTCTGCTTCCTGCCACGATGATAATGGACAAAGCTTCTGAAACTGTAACAAGCTACCAATTAAATGCTTTATTTTATAAGAGTTGTCTTGGTTATGGTGTTCCTTCAGAGCAATAGAACAGTAATTAAGACATTATATATATATATATATATATATATATATATATATATATATATATATATATGCAAATGTCATAATGAAACATCTTTCCTTGTACAATATTACTATGCACTAAAAGTAGAGTAAAATAGAGATTTCACGGGCATCTATTCTGTGCTGTATTAGGCCTGAAAGAGTTTATCAAAAGTCTCCAGTAAGAGCAACATTAAGAACTGTTTTCATGTCTCCTTGTGAAGCATATCTAGAGGGAAGCACAAAGATTCTTTTCCTTTTTTGTTGTTTTCAGATTTTCATGAAAGTGTCATCACCCAACATATACCTAGGCAGTTAAGGTGGGCCAAGCCACACTTACATTGGGAAATTTCTTATATTTCATTATTCTTTAACATTTGACAATCATGGTCAGAGGGTTAAAAATAAACAAACAAAAACCCAGCAGCAGCAACATGAACAAAAGTAAAAACTACTGAACTTGATTCATGAAAGAATGCCCGGGACAGTTTTTAAAATCCAATATTTGGAGTACATATATGAACTTCATTGTGATTTAACTTTATTTCAAAATGTACTTTCTTGATATTTTTGCATTTTTATTAATTAATTTTTTCTAGCAGATCACAGTTTCCCCTTCCTCCTCTCCTCCCAATCCCTCCCTCCACCTCAATCCATTATTCTTTTCTCTTCAGAAAAGAGCAGACCTCCCATGTATATAAGTCAGTCATGGCATATCAAGTTGCAGTAAGACTAGAATCTCCTCACTTATTAAGGATGGACAAGGCCATCCAGTAGGAGGAAAGGGTCTCAAAATCAGGGAACAGAGTCAGAGACAGCCTCTGCTCCCACTGTTAGGAGTCCTGCAAGAGATCAGGCTACACCACTGTAACATATGTGCAGAGGGCCTGGGTCAGCCCCATGCGAGCTTTTGGTTGTCAGTTCGGTCTTTGTGAGCCCTGTACACCGATCTATGGGTAGAGCAGACTATCATTAGAAACGATGTCATTGCCTTTTTTGTTTTCTTTTCTGCCAGTCATGTTTGATTCTATCCTAGGTCTCTGGACTGTCCAGTTTCTGGGGCCTGTCCCTCGAGGCAGTATGAGGGGTGGGCTCCATCTCTTGGTATGGGTCTCAAGCTGGGCCAGTCATTAGTTAGCAACTACCATAATTTCTGAGTCACATTTATCCCAGCATGTTTTGTAGACAGGGCAAATTGTAGGTCAAAGGTTATGTGACTGGGTTGAGGTCCCAAGCCCTCCAGTGGAAGTCTTGCCTGGTTAAAGGAGATGACCTGTCCACACTCCATATCCCCCGTTGCTAAGAGTGTTAGCTAGAGTCACCCTCATAGATTCCTGGGAGTTTCCATTGCATTTGGTTTCTAGCTCATCCCAGAAATGCCCCTGATTTCAGTTGTCTTTCCAGTACTCTCTTCCTCCATCCTCCGCTAAACTGATCCCTCCTGTTCCCATCCCTATCCCCTCATCACCCATAGACCTGTTATGTCTCTATTTCCCCTTCACATTGAGATTCATGTGTCCCCCCTTGTTACTTAGCTTCTTTGGATCTCTGGATTGTAGCATGGTTATTTTATACTTAATGACTAATAGCCACATATAGGTGAGAACATACCATGTTTGTCATTCTGGGTCCAGGTTACCTCACTCAGGTTGATTTATTTCAAGTTCCACCCATTTGCCAGGAAATTTTATGATGCTATTGCTTTTAACAGGGTAGTAAAATTCCATTGTGTAAATGTACCACGTTTTTTTTTTTTTTATCTATTCTTTGGTAGAGGGACAGCTAGATTGTTTCTAGTTTCCAGTTATCATAAATAAAGTGGCTAAGTACATAGGTGAGCAAATGTCCTTGTGGTATGGCAGAGCATCCTTTGGGTACATGCCTAGGAGTGATATAGCTAAGTCTTGAGGTAAGTCAATTCCCAAATTTTTGAGAAACCACTATATTGTTTTCTAAAGTGGCTATACAAGCTTGCACTCTCCCCAGCAATGGAAGAGTGTTCCCCTTGCTCCATATCCTTGAAAACATGAGCTGTCACTTGTGTTTCTTATCTTAGCCATTCTGACAGATGTAAGAAAGAATCTGAGTTACTATGATTCGCATTTCTCTGATGGCTAAGGATGTTTAACATTTCTTTAAGTGCCTCTCAGCCATTTCAGATTCCTCTGTTGAGAATTCTCTGTTTAGATCTGTACAACATTTTTAATTGGATTATTTAGCTTGATGATGTCTAGTTTCCTGAGTTCTTTATATATTTTGGATATTAGCCCTCTATCAGATGTGGGGTTTGTGAAGATATTTTCCCAGTCTGTAGGCTGCCATTTTGTCTTTTGCTTTACAGAAGCTTTTCAGTTTCATGAAGTCTTACTATTATTATTATTATTTTATCTTAGTGCTTGTGTAATTGGTGTTCTGTTCAGGAAGTTGTCTCCTGTACCAATGCATTCAAGTCTATTCCACACTGTCTCCTCTGTAAGATTTACTGTGTCTGGTTTTATGTTGAGGTCTTTGATCCACTTAGACTTGAGTTTTGTACATGAATGGATTTATTTTCATTCTTCTACATGCTGATACCCAGTTAGAACAGTACCATTTATTGAAGATGCTTTCCTTTTTCCATTGTGTATTTAGGGTTTATTTTTAATCAAAAATCACATTTCCACACTTGTTTGGATTTATGTCTGGGTCTTCAATTTGGTTACACTGATCTACCTGTCTGTTTTTATGCCAATACCATTTGGTTTTTTATTACTATTGCTCTGTAGTACAGCTTGAAATCAGGGATGGTGATACCTCTGGAAGGTCTTTTATTTTACATGATTATTTTAGCTATCTTGGGATTTTTGTTTTCCCCTATGAAGTTGAGTATTGTTCTTTCAAGTTCTGTAAAAAACAAATGTGCTGAAATTTTGATGGGAATTGCATTGGATCAATAGATTGATTTTGGTAAGATGGCCGTTTTTTACTTGTTAATCCTATCAATCCATGAGCATGTGAGATCTTTCCATCATCTGATATTTTCTTCAAAATCTTGAAGATCACTTGCATTGTAAGAGTTATACCAAGATATTTATGTTATTTGTAGATATTGTGAAGGGTGTTGCTTCTCTGATTTCTTTCTTAGCCCATTTCTAGTTTGTATATATAAAATATTTTGATATTTTGTTTATTTTATATCCATCCAGTTTGCTGAAGGTGTTGATCAACTGTAGGAGTTCCCTGTTAGAATTTTTGGGGTTGCTCCTATATTGTATCATATCATCTGCAAATAGTGATACTTTAATTCTTCCTTTCCAGTTTGTATCCCCATGATCTACTTTCATTGTCTTATTGCTCTAGCTAAAACTTCAACTACTATATTGAATAGATATGGAAAGAGTGGACAGCCTTGTCTTGTCTCTAATTTTAGTGGAATTGTTTAAGTATCTCTCCTTTTAGTTTATTTATTTATTTTTTGGCTTGCTGTATGCTGCCTTTATTATGTTTAGGTATTTCCCTTGTAGCCTTGATCTCTTCAAGATTTTTTTTTTATCAAGAATGGGTGTTGGATTTTGACAAAAGCTTTTTCAGCATCTAATGAGATGATCATCCTTTTTTTTCTTTCAGTTTGTTTATATGGTGGATTACATTGACAGGTTGTGAATGTATGTGTGTGTGTGTGTGTGTGTGTGTGTGTGTGTGTGTGTGTGTGTGTGTGTGTGTGTTGAACCTTCCCTGCACCTCTGGGATGAAGCTTACTTGATCATGGTGGGTGGTCTTTTTGATGTGTTCTTGGATTCAGTTTGTGAGTATTTTATTGAGTAATTTTGAGTCAATGTTCATGAGGGAAATTGGTCTGTAATTCTCTTTCTCTGTTGAGTCTTTGTGTGGTTTGGGTAACAGGGTAACTGTGGCTTCATAAAATTAGACAGGGAATGTTTCTCTGTTTCTATTTTGTGGAATAGTTTGAGGAGTATTAGTATAAACTCTTCTTTGAAATCATGGATGAATTCTGTGCTGAAACCATCTGATTCTGTTTTTTTTTTCATTTTTATTTATTTATTTATATATTTATTGGTTAGAAGACTTTTATTGACTGCTTCAATTTCAGTAGGGATTTTAGGTCTATTTAAATTGTTTATCTGATATTGATTTAACTTTGCTAAGTAGTATCTATCATGAATTTGGCCATTTCTTTTAGATTTTTCAATTTTATAGAGTGAAAGTTTTTGAAATATGACCTAAATGATTCTTTGTATATTCTCAGCATTTATTGTTATATCCCTATTTTAGTTTATGATTTTGTTAATTTGAATAGACTCTCTCTGCCTTTTTGTTAGTTTGGATAAGGGTTTGTTTATCTTGTTGGTTTTTCAAAGAACCAACTCTTTGTTTCATTGATTCTTTATATTCTCTTTTTTCTATTTTATTGATTTTAGCCCTCAGTTTGATTATTTATTGCCTTTTACCTCTCTTAGGTGTGTTTGCTTCTTTTTGTTCTAGAGCTTTCAGGCATTCTGTTAGGTTACTAATATGAGATCTGTCTGATTTTTTTTATGCAGACACTTAGTGCTATGATCTTTTCTCTTAGCCCAGCTTTTATTGTGTCTCTTAAGTTTGGGTATGTTGTGCCTTCATTTTCACTGAATTCTAGAAAAGCTTTTAATATCTTTACTTCTTCCTTGACGCAGTGGTGATTCAGTAGAGAGTTGTTCAGTTTCCATGAGTTTGTAAGCTTTGTGTTGTTTCTGTCATTGAAGTCCAGCTTTAATTCATGGTGGCCTGATAAGATACAGGGGTTATTAAATTTTCTTGTATCTGTTGAGATTGCTATATGACTGAGTATGCTGTCAAGTTTGGATAGACATTGTTTAAATTTGACTTTGTCATGAAATAGCTTATTTTCTCCATCTGTGGTGATTAAAAGTTTTGCTGGGTATAGTAGTCTGAGCTGGCATATGTGATCTTTTAGAGTCTGTAAGATATCTCTCCAGGGCCTTCTGGCATTTAGAGTCTTCATTGAGAAGTTGGATGTAATTCCAATTGGTCTGACTTTATATGTCACCTTTCCTTTTTCCTTTGCAGCTTGTAATATTCTTTTTTAGTTCTGTACTTTTAGTGTTTTAATTATTATGTGGGGAATGGGTCTTTCTTTTCTGGTCCAATGTATTTGATGTTCTGTATATTTCTTATACTATTACAGGCACCTTCTTCTTTAGGTTTAGTGCAATTTTCTCCTATGATTTTATTGAACATATTGGCTGGACTTTTGAGCTGTGATTCTTCTTCTTCTATCCCTACTATTCTTAGGTTTTGTCTTTTCATAGTTTTCTAAGTTTCCTAAATGTTTTGTGTTAGGAATTTTTTTACATTTAACATTTTCTTTGACTGATGAATCTATTTCTTCTAATGTTTCTTTAATGCTTGAGATTCTCTCTTCCATCTCTATTGTGCTGGTGATTCTTGCATCTGTAGTTCCTATTCACTTATGCAGATTTTTCACCTCCAGACTTCTTTCCATTTGTGTATGTGTGTGTGTGTGTGTGTTTTAATTGCTTCTATTTCTGTTTTCAGGTCTTGAACTGTATGGGATGCATTAGAAGGTTGGCCTTGTTGGAGGAGGAGTGTCACTGGTGGTGGGTTTTGAGAGTTCAAGACCAGCTCCATTCCTAGTGTCTCTGTATCTGCCTTGTTGTTTTGTTTCAAAATGTGAGCTCTAAGTTACCACTGCATGTCATACCTGCCTGCCTGATGCCGTGCTTCCCACAATAGATTGATGGACTCTATTCCTGTGGAATCATAGCCCCAAAGTAAATGCTCTCTTTTTTAAGTTGCCTTGGTCTGCTGCGGGCCACAGGAATATATCATAAGAACTCAGCTGGTTATGGCAAAGTCACTACCTGGAGGGATCAGGGAATTCCTCCAGAGGAAGCCAAATCCCAAGGAGTTTTTGGTGTTACTTGGCTTGTTATATATCAGCTGTATTCTGTTATGAAAATCATGTGTGCCTTCATAGTTCTCCCAGTTGATTTTTCCCTAAGAAGGGCTAACAGTGTGGACTGATCACTCTCTAGACGTACACATTCCAGGAATTTGGAGAACAGCCTCAGGAAAGGCTTTCTCTGGAACCAGTTATCTCCCTTAGCCACTTTCAAGGACTACAGGATACACCACCCAGGTGGGCGCCCAACTGCCAAGGACTAACAATGATAACAGCCCACCTGAAAGTCTCCTGACTTAAATTCCACAAGGAGACACCACCCAGGGGGGCGCCGAACTTCCAAGGACTAACAAGTGATAGCAGCCCACGTACAAGTCTCCTGACTTACAGTAAATTCACAAGAGGACGCTGCCTAGGCCAGGTGGACACTAAGTAATAGTTTTACGCAATTTAGCTTAGGCCCTCCTTTCTTACAGCCTTACTAACTTTATAGACCTCTAACTACTTACCTAACCACTTCTAGGAATATTTAGATTTTTAACATTCTTTACCAAACACATTTTAGAGTGCACGTAAGATCCCTCTTAGATATTACCCCAATTTAACCTTTAGTCAGTTCACTAGTCACTCCCCTTTGAGTTGCAAATGGTAATTAACAACTATTGTCCCTCATCGTAATTCTTATTACCCCCCCCATTTGATCCTGATAATGGACAATCACTGCCTGAGGAAGTTCAGGCTGGGTGTCCTGGGTGGAGGGGAGGATGGTGATTTTGGGGGGATATATAACTGTAAAGCAAGGGAAAGGAGAGGAAGAATAAAGAAAAAGTGAATGGACTAAGAGCTCGGTGTGCTGAGATTCAATTTACAGAAAATAGTCCTCGCCGTCAGTAGTTCTCTCTCCTGAGCCCCTGGGATGTATAATATTGAGGCTGGTTCCTCCAATATTATACAAGATTGGTCATGATGTTTTATCACAACAGTAGAAGATTAAAACAAACCTTTTATTAGTCATAATCTTGGAAGTGGATGACTATTAACAGGGTTTCTAAACATTTTCTGTACAGTGTTAAATACTAGACTCAAGACAGAAAATTCCAAAGGAAAGCATTTCCTAAGATTCCACTTGCTAATATCAGAATTGATAGAATCCATAATAATTGTTTTATTACAATGAGAATTGATAGTTTAATTATCATCCATGTACATCACATATAGGATCTTGGTAGCTCATATTTCTATACAATAATCTGTTTCATAAGTTTCCTGAGAATACTGCTTGTTTTTCTTAAGCAATTCTTGATTATTTTAGATTTTTAAAAAATGTATAATCAAGTGTATTATAATTTAGAAATGTAAAATGAGTTTTGATTTATTTACCCCCTACTATGGAGTATCTTGATTGCTCATGAGTGAAGCAAACATTAATTTATGTTGGCATTTTAGTTACAAACTAAATCACACTTGCTATTTTTGGTTCAAATGTCAGTGAGAGAAATGCTCAGCAAACATTACTCTGATGATTCTGAGCCAACAGTATCACTGCTGCTTAGATTTCTAACTTGTTTTGTGATCTGGCTTGAAAATAAAACATAACAGAACAATTTATGATATTTTATTTACAAATACAAAATAAAACAGAACAATTTGCAAAATATAAAATGTAGCATTCAATTTAAGAGCAATTAAGAACATTAAGCTAAGAGAGATTGCTATCCTTTCAGAGGACCTTGGCTTGGTACCCAGCACCCACATGGCAACTCAAAACTTCCTATAACTCTAGTTTCCAGGGAACTGATCGTCTCTGTAGGCACTGCACACAAGTGGTATGCATACATGCATGTTAACACATGTACACTTAAAATAAGAACAAATATTTTTAAGTTACATTAAAATATGGTAGTGTAGTATTAAAGAGTCATTGTGTAGATCATAAATTAAAATGTTCTTCTGTAAACCATCTAGAATACAATCATTTCTCTACATTATACTTTTAAGTTAATTTGCAACACATTTGTGAAAGTTTGTGAAAATCATCTTTCAGGTATATAATTGCATCAAAAATATCATTCTGGAATCCAATCAAGAGTTGGTAAACATTTTTTTCTTAGAAAAATCCACATAGAAAATTGTTTAATGTTTGACAATTGTACAACCTCTATTGCAACTATCAAATACAGCATTATTGTACAAAAGTAACCACTTGTTCTATATGAAGATATGCATGGCTTCCATATAAACCTGGTGATTTGGCAGGATTTGGCCCATGGTTTCTGTTCTAGAAGATATAAGATATACTAAAGATGATGATAGACCCTGAGAAAATACATTCACTTTGATGATAATAGACATAAAATTAAACAAATTCAAAAGTCAAGAGAAAAATTATATATAAGTTAACATTACTATTAAAAAATACTGATACCTGTCCGAACTTGTGAATAATAAATTTATAGAGGCTTTTCAGGACCTCATTCAACAGGAGAATAAAACCTTCGAGGATGCTTGGTAATTAAGCAGTATCAAGTGGCCTGTGATTATAGCCACAAAATATCCTTTCTTGGATGCTTACTCTGGTAGAGGCATGTATTGAGAGCAGTGTGTTAGGACATAAAGGGTAAGTTTAAAACAACTTAAGGGACTGGAAATTACAAGATATATTTCGGGTAAGTGAATTCTCCTCTTTGACAAATGTTAGGGGCTAAAGATTTTTTGGCTGGAAAAATAACAGATTAGTGTCACAAGCAGAAAGTGGATGGAGTGTGTACATTAGTTCTCAGGAGATGCATTCAGTATACACTGACTGTGCAGCACAGCAATGGATCTAATCTGTGTTTAAAAGGACATACTACTGTTGTTTTTGATATGGTGGCCAATGGGATACAATGGAGGTGGCCTGACACATTAAATAGAACTTCAGAGCCTTATCTATGAGAAAGACAAAAGGAGGAGAAGAAACAAAAAAAAAAACAAAAAAACAAAAGCCTCTGCAGGCACATGAATTGGGGGTATAATAACCCGTCAGCCATTTTTTCTTTTATTTGACCCACGACCACCTTAATAAGGCAAAGAAGCCAGGCATGTCTCTCGATGAGTTCTATAGCAATCTATGTGATTGCACAAGAGCCAGGAATCTAAATTATCCCACAATACCAACACTTTGCCCTTTAATCAATAGAAATTATTTTTTTTCCTCTGAAAGTCCAACCCAAGGCTAGTGAGATGATGTTATGTTGGTGAAAATAAAGCAAAGACTGTGTCATTCACCATGTGTGAGGTACCCTGCAAATGATGCAAACATGAACTACATTGGGCCCAAATTCGGGGCATGCTTGAGAAGAAATGAGACTTTTGGAGATGTAGACTGCTGGTGACAGTGTGTATGGTACTGTTTCCTGGGCTCCTTTTTATTCTGACTTCTTCACATATCTCAGACAGAACGATTAATTCCTTTTTTCCTCTTAAGCTAACCAAAAATAACTTACTAATATAAAAACTGAAGAGCTGTAAATAACTATTGTTTTTTGACTGATAAGACATGAGCAAAGTGCAGTATGGCAGAAGATTCTGCAGTTTGGGTTTATATTGACTAAGGAAAGGGAATTCTTAAGTTCCAGGTAATTGATCACATGCATACTGAAGGTAACAGTAATGATACGTTCAAAGATCCTGTGCAATATTATAAAGGGTAAGGAATTTATAATAAATGCAGAGATAGATGAGACTGTCCTTCACAGCTGGTTTCATGGCTGTGAGACTTGTACTCAGGATCCAAAGCTGAGGAGAGCTACTTATTTAATAACCTGCTATGATTTGCATTTTGAGCTTTTGTTTTCTAGTGACCCCACAGAGGAGATACATGGGCAAAAGGGATGAATCATATGCAACTACTTCTGTGCCTTCACTTACACAAGAAGTCTACTGTAGAGTGAGATCACAGGACTCCAGTGGTTTACATCTGGGTGCTCAGGATGCCCTATTGAGCTGTGCTCCTCAGTCACTATAAGTACCTAAAGGCAGTGACAATCCAAGAAATCCTAATGTCTATTTGAACTGAAACTCACTTTTAATGCAGAAATAATATAGTCTCTCTGTAAGAAACACAGATAGACCTGATGCATGGTCATATTCTTGATGACCTAAGTAACTCATGTGCCAAGAACCTACTAAAAAGGTGGATTATAAGGAAAGGAAGAAACACTGTTCTCATCTCATGAAGGAGGGTGTTTACTAACAGAGCTACTTGAAGCTGGAAACAAGACTATTTTCCAAATTATTGTTTCCTGAATCTATTTTCCCAGATTTGAATTTTCATGAATGTCAAATGGAGTCACTTAAAATACAGATCTCATACCATGAAATGAATTTCTAGAGCCAAAGATGGCAATTTATTAGCAGATACACATTTGCCCATGCAAAAATCAGAGCAGGGCTATTTAAGGAAGATTCAATTGCTCAGTGATTACTTGAAGTATAGAAGGGCCCTTAGAAGGTCACTTTCCCCTAGACACCAAAATTGAAGGGAATGGGAGTGTAATTTTGGTATGAATGGTTGTTTTAAGAAAATATATTTTTTTTTATCTGAGCAGTCCAACCCTTCTGGCTGATAATTTCTGAAGCAAATGCCAAACTGTCAGGAAAAAGCCATTTATCTCCATTTATGTCAGCTTTGTAAGGGGCAGTTATCCAAACATGGAGGTATGGCGTGCATGAGCTATTTTTCTCTCATTCACAAACCACTAATGTGATGAATAGAAAGTGAAGTGAATTGTCAGTTCTTATTGCATTTCATATACCTATTAATAATTTAAAAGCATCTTAACATGCTTTATTTTTTTATATTTATTTGGAACACACTCCAAAGTCTTTTTTTAGTGTGAAAATTTGTGTGGGGATGAGTGAAAACTTATAGTAATGAATTAAAAACAAATAACAACAAACAAAGCTACTTTGTTCAACTAACAGTTTATCATTGGAATGTTTTATGGGTAACTACCCTTCTATTGACTGTGTCTTTTTTATAATTTTTGATTAAAAGTTATGATCACAAAATAACAGGACTCAGGGTGGAGCTCACTCAGTGATGAATGTATACTGGTTTAATCTCTACTCTTTCACATAATCTCTACATATACACATATACACAGGCACATACAAACACATATGTATACAGAAACACACACTGCACACAAACACACACACATCATCATAATAATGAAATACATTTTCTATTTGACTTTGCTGAGACTGACCAGTTTATGACCATAAACTGGCATAATTGTGAGAAAAATTCCCTCCCACTTTGAAAGGATTTTTAGTTGACCAGACCTTATATGACATGTAAAACTGACCCTGGGAACTGGGAGATCCACACTTATTATCTCATTTAGTACTCGTAGTGACACCTAAAGGCAGCATTGTTATTACCTGTGCTGCAACAAATTGAAATCAGAGCAACAAAATTGATATGTTATAGCACATCAAAGGCCTAAGTCACCAGGGAGGGCTCCACAGCCTAGTTCCCAACTATTTTTGATTATAGACAGTTAGGGTTGCAACTTTAGAATAAGAGTTTTTTTCAACAAATGATAATATAAATTCTTTTTATTTGGGATTATGTGCACCACAAACTGGATGACTTACAGGCCAGCAAAAATATTCTCACAATTAAAATGGTTAAATGTCTGAGAATGTTATGCTATCCACAAGGAAATTTTTTATAGAATGTGTCTCCTTGTCATCTTCTGTGTGTGTGTGTGTGTGTGGTCTTCTTCCCTAATCTATTCTCATAGACTTGAGTCATATTACCTTAGACTTTACCACAATGACCCAATTGTCACATTTGCCCTGAGAATAAGAGAAATATTTATATTTACCCACATTGTAGAGACATTCACCACTCTCCATCTTCCTTAGTCTGACATTAAGTTTGATTTGGCTGAAAATCTACTGTGACTGTCAGTCTGTCCCTCCCTCACTTCCTTCCCTCCTCTCTCGGTTCTTTTCTTTCTGTCTTTCATTCTTCTCCCTGTGTGTTTCCTTTTCTTCATGGAAACCATTGGTGGCTACAGGTTTGTTTGTTTTAACAGCTTCATCTTTTATGAAGTGTTTTTGTTTCATGTCAACCTGATTTCATAAGATAATTCTGTTGATCATAGACTTCCAAGTCAATTTCTTTTTCATCAATCCTTGACTATGACTTACACATTCTTTTAACAAGTAAGCCACTAGAAATCTTTCCTGTGTTTCTCTTATAATGGTCATTTGAGCAGGTTGCTAAGGGCCAAGAGAGTGAGTGACTTGGTCACTTATCTGTACTCACTAGAATTATTTCATGGCTGTCACTGACATTTTGTTCTTGTGAAGTCGCCTGACAACTATTAGCATAGAGTTAGAATACTTTGCATAATTTGGTTTAGTTGAATTTAGCTTAACAGGTATGGACATTTAAGAATTTCGTCAAAGTGTTTGAAATATACTCAGTGTGGAACTCACTGAAGTCAGTATTCATAAAGCCAGTTCTAAAGAAGAATTAGAGAGGAGCTGAGAGCATTTGCAGTGCTGTCCATTTTTGTGTCTTTTAGATTGTTTTCTTATTTCTTCCTAAATCTGAAATGCATTTCCACATATGGGTGGATCAAAAATTCTTACAGATTTTCAATAATATTCATCAGAATAATTTTTGTTTTGTGAGACAGGTTCTCAAGTTGGCCCTGATATATATCTGAGCATGACCTGGAACTTCTAATCCAGCTGACTCTTGTTCTTAAGTGCTGAGAGATTGAGTGTTCCAGGTGTGCAATACTAGGGTCAGGTTACTCTTGTGCAGTGCTGGGTATGGAACCTAGAGATGTCTACATTTAAGTAGGCACTTCCCCAATGCAGCTACAGTCATAGCTACTTCAGAATTGAGTCTTTTTGACATCACTTCTTTTCAGATATACTGTCCATTTCCATATCCTCTGGAAAAAGGTAAAACCAGGAACAAATTAAGTTGAGATCTTTATCCTTTCAAGTCTTCCAAATATGTTTCCTCCTCCCTGTCTTGTGTCCAGCATTTCTCTTACAGTCACTACTCTAAAGATTTCATGGCAGAGGCTTTAAACTTACACTTCTGTGATTTTCTCAACTGAGTTATCATTTACAGGTTATTTTTTATAGTGATATTTAAAAGAAGGGAATTTGGAGACTTCCACAGATGTCTCATGAACAGCAACTCACTCACTAATTAAAATCTGTGGCTAATAGCCTTTCAAGAAGCAGCTGAATCATACAGTTTCATTTTCTACCTAAACAAAAGCCAGCACTTGTTCTCATCTAACCAAATACTTGGTGCTCCTCTCTTCCCAGGATGCTTAAATTCTCTTTTCAGGAGATTTCACTGGAAAGCAACCTTGAGTTTCATTAGGAATAAAGTTAAAATTTGTATAAGATGCTATAGTACACAGAAGGATTGAATTTGGTGAAAAGCTTCATGACCATTCCACTTGCCTATAAAAATAGATACCCTTTTAAATTTGAGAATCACATTTTGTCCTTGAATACTCTAGAGAAGTTCAAGTGGAACAAAAGTTGACAAGAAAACCATTTTTTTCCCTCACAAAAATAGATTCATTGTACAGGTTCAAAGTTGAGAGTTTACTGGAATCTAATTTTAACATTGTGTAGTTTTTAAAAGAAGAAAATCCCTGAAATTGCAAATTCTGCCTTGATGTTTAGAACCTGAAAACCTAAAGGGAAGCCTGAGATGTTCATATGAAAGCATGAAGATAATACATTTATTCCGGTCGCCAAGTTTTTCTTTGTGTATGGTTAGCATGTTGCTTTTAGTGCACAAGTTATAACTAATTATCACTGTAGCAAATATATATATACATATATATGTATATATATATGTTTAGATGTTGAAGAACATTCTGTAAATGAATACAGTTTGGATTTATTTTAAGACATGTTGGTGTTATTTTGAAAGCATAATTTTAAATCTTTGTATTTTTACATAATATCCACCATCTTAGACAAATGGAACAAAGTGGTTTTGGTTGTTAAACAGAGATTAGATCCATAATTCATGAACATCTGCACAAAGTGATCACTAAACTGTATACATGTCACAAAAACACCAAATAGAAGCCATAATAAGAAATTGTGTTCATTATCACACATTAAAATGGTTTCTCTGGAGTTGTGAGTAGCAGTCTAGTCATCTTTGTTTTACATCTAGTATCCTCCTATGACTGAGTACATACCATGTTTGTCTTTCTGAGTCTGGATTACCTCACTCAGAATGATTTTTTCTAGATCCATCCATTTGCCTGCAAACCTCATGATGTCATTGCTTTTCTCTGCTGAGTAGTGTTCCATTGTGTATATGTACCACATTTTATTTATCCATTCTTCAGTTGAAGGGCATCCAAGTTGTTTCCAGGTTCTGGCTATTACAAACAATGCTGATATGAACATAGCTGAACAAGTGCCCTTGTGGTTTGATTGAGCATTCCTTGGGTATATGCCCAAGAGTGGAATAGCTGGATCTTGGGGGAGATTGATTCCCAATTTTCTAAGAAAGCGCCATATTTATTTCCAAAGTGGTTGTATAAACTTGCATTCCCACCAGCAGTGGAGGAGAGTTCCCCTAGCTCCACATCCTCTCCAGCATAAGCTGTTTTCAGTGTTTTTGATTTTGGAGGCTACCTAGAAAACAGAACCCCAAGAAAGACACAGGGATCATCCAATAACAGAGAAATGGATGAGATCTACATGAACAACATAGATGTGAGTGGGAGTAATGAAGGGCAAGGATCAAGGGAAAGAGAGCTTAGGGGAGCGGGAGACCCCAGCTGGATCAAGAATAGAGAGGGAGAACAAGGAATAAAAGACCATGATAAATGAAGACCATATAAGAATAGGAAGAAGCAAAATCCTAGAGAGGTCCACAGAAATCCACAAAGATACCCCCACAATAGACTGCTAGCAATGGTTGAGAGACAGCCCAAACTGACCTACTCTGGTGATAGGATGTCCAAACACCCTAATTGTCATGCTAGAAACCCCATCCAATGACTGAGGGAACCGGATGCAGAGATCCATGGCCAGGCCCCAGGTGGAGCTCCAGGAGTCCAATTGGTGAGAAAGAGAAGGGTTTGTATGAGTGAGAATTGTTGAGACCAAGGTTAAAGAAAGCACAGGGACAAATATCCAAACGAAAGGAAACACATCAACTATGAACGAATAGCTGAGGAGCCCCCAACTGAATCAGGCCCTCTGGATAAGTAAGACAGTTGATTAGCTTGATCTGCTTGGGAGGCATCCAGACAATGGGACTGCGTCCTGTCCTCAGTGCATGAGCTGGCTGTTTAGAACCTGGGGTTTATACAGGGACACTTGGCTCAGCCTGGGAGGAGAGGACTGGACCTGTCTGGACTGAATCTACCAGGTTGAACTCAATCCTCAGGGGAGTTTTTGCCCTGGAGGAGATGGGAATGGAGGGTGGGCTGAGGGGGCAGGTGGGGGGGGGGTCAGGAGGGGAGAGAACAAGGTAATCCATGGCTGATATGTAAAATTAAATTTAATAAATAAATTTAAAAAAATGGTTTCTCAAACCAGAAATGATTTAACCTATCTTAGTTTCAAATTTATTCTTGATAGCCCACCAGAAAGTTATTTTCTCTCCAATTGCTAATTTTTAAATCAATATGTTATATAGTATGAGAGGAAAATATATCATTATAGTAACATAAAAGTAGCAAGGAATAATTATTCACATGTAGAGGACACGCCTTTGAAATATGAGAAAAATCAGTAAAACACAGGGGTTAGAGATAAGCACTTTTCAACTTGTGTGACACACTTCAACCTTATTATTGAGGTTGTGATTGTTATGTAACTTAGAAAAATAAATCAGAATTTCCCTAGACATTCCTGACAACCAGGAGGAACTTGTGTTAGTTTCTTAATGAAAATGTCACATTGAATAAAACTTTTACAGTGAATTATTTCTATAATAACATAAAATTTATAATTTATAGAGATAAAATGGTAACTGGTCCTTACATTTTCAAATATGTGACTAAAAACTCTAACAGAAGCATTGATTGGCATTTCTTTATTATAGGTTGTTTTAAGAGAACATATTGAAAAAGCATAAGAGTGATGTGATGAGGCTGCTACTGATTCTCATCAATTTATAATATCAGATGTTTTCTTAATCTTAATTTTTCTATTTTGACTCAGTTTTACAAAGCAATATTTCCCTGGTCTTCTCTCAGTTGATAATTATACACTCCTCCCCTTTACCCATGTGAAGTTTCTTGAAAATTTGCTGTGTAGAGAGAAGTCAGGCTAGATCTTAGGCGACATGACTATGGGCACAGTAGAGTCTCTTTTTCTATGTACTTTTTGACTGAATGTGCTCTAGCATGAATTTGCTAAGGTCTGTTTACAGAATGAATTATGTCTTTGAATTAAGCTAACTATCAAGGAATATGTGTGTGCATGCATGTATATATTTATATGTATATATATTCAATGGTATATTAAGTTGCTTTTCTTTTCCTGTCATCAAAAGCAACTTATGGAAGACTATGACAAGAAATCCACAGGAGTCTGCTTAGTGGATAAAAGGAATTTATTAGGATCTAGATTGGGAAAGAAAATTCACTAAACAGAATAGGAAAATCATCGCAGGGTCCTGGAAGGCTGAGGTACTGCCCCACGCTGTTCTGCCACCTAAGTCAGTCCACACCATCCAAGCCCATGAGAGAGAGAAGAGAGTGAATTCTATGTACCTCTCCAGTCTTAAGTGTATCCCTGAGGCCACACTCCTGCAGCTGGTATTTCAAGGTCATAGGTAGAACAGATACATCTCCCCCTTTTGTCTAAATAAGAAAGTTCTAACCTAATACAAAACTATATACAATAGAAACAATTATGAAGTATTGTCTAGGGGTGGGAAAAGGAAATAACAAAAATAGAAATACAACCAACAAGAACAACATCAAGCAAGAAACATACACTAAATGTTCAGAAATGTACAGATCATAGGTAAATGACATGTTACAGAGATTGCTCCAATAGCTGTCCTTTCCTGAAGAATCTAACTTTAGTATCTAAAATGTTCTTAGCTAAGATATGAGAGGATTATAACTGTAACTATCTACTCTTCAACTCCATCAAAAATGTGAGAAGGGAAAGAACATTACCTGAGAAAACAGGAAGTGCAAACAAGCAATTTTCAAAAATATTGCAAGATTGACAAAGACAGCTGACAGCCTTGACATCACCTAAAATTTCTCATCACCATTCGGGTATCCATTTTTGGCTACAGACCTAGAATATCTGACAGACCATTATTAGAAGCAGGAATTTTGAAAAGACCATGTTACTCTGTCTTGGCAAGATTCAGCAGTTGCTTTTCCTTGTGTCCTGCTCGTCCAGAAAGGACAATGTGCATACTGTCAGCAGTTGAGGCAAGGGAAGTTCTTTGCCCACCAGGCTAGTTTGTGCCAAGAAGAAGATAAATTTCCTTACAGAATTGTCTCAGAAGCCCAACCTTCCCTTGGAACTAGATAGGTGCTGCCAGAAACAATCGTGTCTCATGTCAACAGAATTCTAAGTTATCAAAACATTTAAATGCCATATTTTCTAGGTATATGAAGTATGTGAAGATTACCTGTCCATCTGGCATATGGTTCTGTATATCTGGAAAACCCAACTAACATAACTATAGATATGAAAAGCATTAGTGACTATTAATTTGCAAGTCTTATCTACCTAAATAACCTAAAGACTAAGGTTTCACATTATCAAGATAAGCAATTTGTAAACAGATATACAGTATAGGGACAATGACCTCATGAGATGTTTCAGCTTTGACCTGAAAGTACTAACCCCAGTGAGGCTTCCAGTAACTGTCATGCCTACCTATGACCTGCCCATGAGGTGGGGCTGAGATGGGAGCCCTTAAGGCCCAAAATCTGGATGTGCCAGTTCTCTTGGTTCCTGATGATCCTGGATGCTGGATGATAGACTGAGTGGAGTTCTTTAGAGAACACCACTGGACTGGACTTCACCTCTCCTGGATACTGTAACCAATCCCTTTACTTGTTGTAGGTTATCCCAAAATAAACCTCTCTTTTAATTATGTGGAGTTGCCTTAATAAATCCCCCATTAATCTCATCTTGAAATTGTCCTGCAGCGGTTTCAGTACAAATCTGATAATTGAGTGGTGTTTTTTGGTTCAATGGAATCTTTATGCACATGGTAGAGTCATTGTTGTGGGGCTCCATCTTCCTTTTATAGACTTTAGAGATTGCTATTGGAAAGATCTTTTTCACTGTGAAAATCTTGAACATTATTGATATCAAAATAGAAAGCTCAAATTTTTGGATGACATGACATGTAAGGGAGGATTCCAAGGAATCAAGAATAAGCATGGAGAGAAATAGAATCTTGACAACAATGGTCCCTAGATTATTGGCCTTCTTCTGTACCACACAGGTTGAAATTCTGATATGAGATAGAATCTCCTAATTGTTTTCTTTAGCAACATGGTTAGGTTTAGAGAAGGAGAGAGCCATATTCTAACCCCAAAGCCAGCTTGATTTATAATTTAGTCAGGACCACAACTTTTCTAGAATTAAAGAGATATTGATGTTAGGCAGTGAGATATTACCCTGTAGAGTATATTGTACCAATAGGTCCTTCCCTTCTGCTATAGGCATCTAGTTGTCCAAGGAGTTTTGAATTTTTGAAGATGGGTGTGTCCCCTTAATCTCCTTATGTTGTCTTATTACTCTGGCTAGAACTTCAAGTACTATATTGAATAAGTATGGGGAGAGTGGACAGCCTTGCCTCATTCCTGATTTTAGTGCAATTGCTTTGAGTTTCTCTCTATTTAATTTGAATTTGGCTGTTGGCTTGTTGTAAATTGCCTTTATTATGTTTAGGTATGTTCCCTGTGTTCCTGATCGCTCCAAGACCTTTATCATGAAGGGGTGTTGGATTTTGTCAAACACCTTTTCCGTGTCTATTAAGATGATCATGTGGGTTTTTTTCTTTGAATTTGTTTATATGGTGTATTACATTGACAGATTTTCATATGTTGAAACACCCTTACATCCCTGGGATGAATCCTACTTGATCATGGTGGATAATTGTCTTGATGTGTTCTTGGAGTCTGTTTGCCAGTATTTTATTGAGTATTTTTGCATCAATGTTCATGAGGGAGATCGGTCTGTAGTTTTCTTTCTTTGTTGTATCCTTGTTTGGTTTAGGAATTAGGGTAATTGTAGCCTCATAGAAGGAGTTTGGCAATGTTCCTTCTGTTTCTATTGTGTGGAACAATTTAGAGTGTATTGGTATTAACTCTTCTTTGAAGATCTGGTAGAATTCTGCGCTGAAACCATCTGGTCCTGGGCTTTTATTGATTGGGAGACTTTTAATGACTGTTTCTATTTTCTTAGGGATTGTTGGACTATTTAAATAGTTTATCTGGTCTTGATTTAACTTAGGTATGTGGTACCTATCCAGAAAATTATCCATTTCTTTTAGATTTTCCAGTTTTGTGGAATAGAGATTTTTGAAGTATGACCTGATGATTCTCTGGATTTCCTCAATGTCTGTTGTTATGTCCCCTTTTTCATTTCTGATTTTGTTGATTTGCATTCTCTCTCTCTCTCTCTCTCTCTCTCTCTCTCTCTCTCTCTCTCTCTCTCTCTGACTTTTAGTTAGTTTGGGTAAGGGCTTGTCTATCTTGTTGATTTTCTCAAAGAACCAACTCTTTGTTTTATTAATTTTTTGTATTATTCTCTTTGTTTCTATTTTATTGATTTCAGCTCTCACTTTGACAATATCCTGGTTATTCTTTAGGTAACAGCATCCCATTCTGTAGGGATAACATAGGATGAATTACTTTATTAATGGCTCTCAGATCTGTCAGCTTCCTCCATTGTCCAGATTCTTTTTTAATAACAAATACAGAAGAATTCCAAGGGTTTGTACATTTTAATATGTTTTAATATGTTAACATCTTTAATATGTTGAGCATTTCACTGCTCTTGAACCAGCTTTTCTAAAGTTTCTCTTATGTTATAGGTCATTTCCCAACCCAGACAGGTTTATCAGTTTGCCATTTTAAAGGTAGGGCCATTGGTACCTCTGAGACTTCAATGGCAGTTGTGCTGTTTATGTACAGTGTGAATGGTTAGTAGCTGTTTTCTATAGTGTTTTCTAATATTATTCCAAGAAACATGAATTGGTTTATTGTCTGCTTCTGAGATTGGAGAAATATTAATCTGGGTAGTTCATAGCTGTAACAGATCGCAGCACCATAGATTCACTGCTACGTTAGCCTTATATGTCTTCAGCCTCCCTCTCTGTCCTTCTGGCCTTATACATTCAACCCATCTTGAATGTTGCTTTACCTGAGATGTAGTTCCAATGCCTAGAAACTGGACATCTACCTCTTGAAGAGGCCAATTTGGATGCCATGATTTTGGTGCAATTATACTTACATCTACACCTGTATCCACTAAGCCTTCTAGAATAAGTTTATTTACTCATACTCTAAGCTTTGGTCTTTGTTCATTTATGGAAGTCATATTTATTTTATGGTGTTTTTTGGAATTTTTATCCATCTATCAAAGCTATTCTATTGTCCAGTGCAGTATGTTTTTTTACATTAGGCACTGGATTATTTAGTTGTCCTGGAGAGGAATTGCCTCTATAGTGACTGGATATGACTGGACCACATTCGATTTCAGAGACTGCTAGTGGCCCCACATGGTGTTTTCTAAAGGTAAAGGGTTGTCTCATACACCTCTTGTTGATCTGCATCTTCAGTTCTGTATTAACTACCTTCTGCTTTCTCTAACTCTCCAAAATTAATTGCATGCCCTATTCTTCTAGCCTTCTATCTGATGAAAGGCAGCTGAATCACAAGCATATCCATGTTTAACTTAAAAATACTTACTTGAAAATAGAGTTATGCCATCAAAGAGAAAAAGAATTTTGGCTAACAAGAAATCTTTTTACCAACAGAAAGCCAATTTGCCCACCTTGTGATTTTATTTTTCTTTAAATATGTTCTTAGCTGTATGTATGTATGTATGTATGTATGTATGTATGTATGTATGTATGCATGCATGTATGCATTTATGCATGTATTTATGTATGATGGTTTAAATAAAAGTGGCCCCATAGAAGGTAAGGCTTCATTGAGAACATGTGGCCTTGTTGGAGGAAGTGTGTCACTGGAAGTGGGCTTTGGGGTTTCAAAAGCTCAAACTAGGGCCAATCTTTCTCTCTTTCTACTGTCTGAGAATCAGGATGTAGAATTCTAAGGTACATCTCCAGCACCATGACTGTTTGTGATGCCAAGCTCCCCATCATGATAGTAATGAACTAAATCACTGAAACTGTAGGCAAGCCCCAATTTAATGCTTTCTTTCAATAGGAATCACATTAGTCATGGTGTCTCTCTTCATCAATAGAACACTGACTAAGACAGTATCTATGTATACATGTGCATGCATATATATGTGTGCATATTACATGTATATATGTGCATTCACACACACATATTTATATATGGCTATATGCTTCAAGCATATGAACTCATGCACATGCACACATGTATATGGCAGTTTAAGTAGAAATTAAAAAGCAAACATGTTTTTTAATTCAGCAAACAGCTACATATATTGAATAAGATTCAATAAATGAAGTAGAGATTGAGTTCAGTAGTGTAGGCCTGTCCTTAGGGACGTTTAAGACCTGTTGCTCCCTTTGTGTGCCACCAGATAGCTACCAATTAGTGCAATTTCACAGGGATGAGCAGCCCATGTATGAACAGAATTGTGGGTTCAGCACAAAATATTGGCTCCCACAATCACAGAATACATATTTTATTAAAGAAAAACTAGATTAATTAATTTAAAAGAAAATGGAATAATTTGGGTTACAATCTTGGTATGGCTGATTCTAGAATAAAACGTTTTCTTTTTTAAATCAGTCTTCATATTATCTATACATTAAATGTATCTTGGACTGGGAGGTGGCTCCTCAGGTAAAATGCTTGTCACAAAGCATGTGACTTCATATGGATCTCTAGGACCCATGCAAAGCAGAACATAATGCCTTTCAAATATGAAAACGCTCCAACAGCAGGAGTGGAGATGGAGACAGAGTCCCTGGGCCTAGAGCTAGTATGGCATACATGGTGGCAAAAAACAAGACTCTTTCCAAGCAAGATGGTGTTTGATACCAAACAGACCCAGCTACCTGCTTCCCACCCCACCCCACACACACCGTAAACATATCCAGGGCAAACACTTTTTTAATTGTCTCCAGGAACTGAAAAATAATTTTAGGCTTCAAGTTTTTGTTGTGGGAATGAAAGTGAATAAATGATAGAAAATAAAAAAATTAATTACATAAAAATAAAATCTTTAATATATAAACCAAACTAGAGGATTTCCATTTGGTAATTTGGTTTTATTTTCTTAAAACAAAAACTTACATTAAAATTTACCAATATAATTTTGTAGGAAAGTTAAAAATTGCTTTCCCCCATTCAAACCACTTTTACTCAACTTAAAATTTGTGTATGTTTCCATTTTCAGTCACAGCATTATAAAAATTGTTGTTATAACTTTTAAATCTTAAAGCCTTGTATTTTTAATGAACATTAATTTAAAGTGGAACACAGAATGGAGGTTCTTATTTGAAATGAAGGTTCCTATTTCCTACAGATGGTTAAGAAACTCCAGTGTGAGTGTCCTATGGACCTGTCACAAGCAATGGTATAATATCCAAGAAATCCCTCACTATGGAACTCAACTCCAAATGTGTTTCCCTTCTTCCTAATGTTAGCTCACTTTTACCATCCCTCTCTCTTGGAAATTTCCTGTATTCCCTGTGGAAAAACTCCTGTGCTCAGCTTCAGGAACCTTATCTCAGAAACAAGGACTCTTCAATGTTAAAGCACTTAGGCTTCAGGGTCTTCTAGATATCTATATTGGCATCTATGGTCATGTCTGCTCCTCACTTTTAACACTCCTTACTCTTTCATCTATGGTAACATCTCTTACAACACATGCAATGCTTACTTTGATGATCTATCTAACTTTTGTAACTGAGGGCCTTGACATGTGGGCATTCAATAGTCTTTTTCTTAATCCTGCTTAGTTATGTCTCACCATTCTAGAGTCTTCCCTATAACTACATGAATTTGGAATTCCTTGCTCAATTCTCTCACCAAACCTATTGTGATTTCCACTATTCCTATATGTTCAACTAATTACATCTTAAAACTTTTTCCAACCTAATAATTTTATTGATTATTTGCAAATTTCATACAATGCACACATGATTCCCATGTCTACCCTCCCACCCTTGTGCTCTCCTTTCCAAAAAGAAAAAAAATACACCAAGTCCAATTTGTGTTGCCCATATACCCATTGGAGCTTGGTCAAACTCCCAGTGGCCAGCTCCTTAAAGAAAACTGAGTCCTTCCTTACCTCCTCCACCCCCACCAAAAGCCAACTATGAAGAGTTGCACATCAACATCTTTATCACAGCTTTTAAGGACTCTTCTCAATGGTTTCCTGTCTGAACTGTTTCTTTTCTTTTTTTTTTGACAGGTGTAGGGCAGGGTGAGAAGTTGTGACAGAAGCCTTTAATGTCTCTCATTCTCAATTATGAGTCTAGAGTCTAAGGATACCAGTGCAAAAGAAGTTTCTTTGCCCATAACAGCCAGCAACAGTACAGATCATGGATGTCCACATGGTTTCCTGTGGCACCATGGGCCATGGACATCCACATCCAGAGGTAACATGACCCACAGACATCATGATCTAATAGTTTCAATGTTCTGTTAATCAGTTCCACAGATTTTGATTTTTTTTCTGTCCATCAGATGGCATGTCTTCACCACATGACCTTGCTTATTCATAAATTCTTAGGAATCTCACCTCTAACTTCCTCCAATATCACCTTGATGAAAAATTCCAAACTACAAAGAATTATAGACACATTTCAATCTCTGCATCTTTAGGTCAAAGCATCTAAAATGATACACATTGGATTTAATTTCACTTTCCAGAAGGACAATTTCACATATATTTTATTCAAATGTTTCTCTGTCATCATGTAATAAAGTCTACTTTGGTCCTCTTTTAAGTTTATGGAGTATACTCTCCTGTAACTATGTTCAATCTTTGACATGGCTGGCAGGAATATATTTTCTGTCTTATTGTAACAAATGCTGAAGTTGTTTATTATGCATTTTCTTTCTAAAATCTACTTGCAATGATAAACATGAAGCTGTTTTACTGATTTTAGTGGAAGTATACTCTTCTGCTGGATAATGAATACCACATGTGATTCCTTACTCCTCCTTATAGAAGGCTGAGCTGGGCCCACATCTCACAACGTAAACACATTACATTGAATATTTCTTTTTTTTATTTTTCGAGACAGTGAATATTTCTATGCTTGTAATAAAATGGCAGCTGTCACTTCTTTTGTCCATAAAAATCAAAAGAAACCTGGAATTTTCTTTGATAAAATTGTTCATATTTCTGACTGCTATTTTATATATATATATATATATATATATGTATGTGTGAGAGAGAGAGAGGATATACATATATATATATACATATATATGACATAATATATAGGACATACACTGTACCATACATATATGACATAATATAAATTAGCTGCTTTTAAAGCTACTTAATAGCAATGTGAGTCTGATCTGTAAATTATATAATACATTTATAATCTATTATAGATTTGTTAACTCTTTTTTCAAATTCTGTTGTCTGAGTTTCTTAACTCAAATATTCATCCACATCTATTTCACCATCTACATTTATAATACTTGGTCACCATAGCATCACAAAATAAATTAAGTGCATCACCTTGTAATTTGACCTTTGGGGATGTGTGATGAGAATACTTAGGATTTATTCTCTCAGTACATTCTGAGGAGGTAAGGAATAAAGAGATATTGGCTGTTGTTTCTGGGGGAGTTACTCAGGGGTGTATTAAAATTCTGGCTCCGGTGTTCTACTCACACTGCTCTCCAGCTATGGAACCAACCAGTTAATTATTGCAAACTAAATTTGCACACACTTGTTTTTATCCATTGTACAAACAACATACCTATTTCTTGAAGATGTAGAACTGAAAATTTTAACTGAATTTTCTCAGATGGATATGGAAAATGGTCATATTTAAATGCTTGTTTTACTTTGCCTATCCCAGAAAATTGTACACTGTTTTCACATCAAGCGTAACTTTTTGCTAAAATAAGTTATTCTGGTGTCTCTGTGAAAAGTTGGACAGTTGTCTTTTCAAATAATATTCAAGTTGGTTTATCCAGGGAATTGAAGTGTTGCTTTTTAGTGCTATAGCTCAAATGAGACTCCTCTGGGCTATTTTGTTCTTCTATTGAAATTATCACAATAAAAATAAACAGTGAAAGCCCCCATTCCCTTTGGCTGATCTCTACACCCTGTTCAGCCATCCCAACAGGCATCAATAATAAAATGGCATCTGTCACTTCTTTGGTTTATAAATAAGTTTTTAAAAAAACTGAAGTTTTCTTTGATAAAATTGTTCACATTTATGACTGATGTTTTAGTGTATTTCCTCAAAAATAGTTATGAGTTCTTGAACAAAGAGCATTTTAACTGCGGCATGTTTATTTAGCTGACTGTGTCCAGCATTCTTGTGATAGTTTTCCACAGGAGAGAAGGCGGTGTTTGCGTCAGTAGGATGGCCGTGGTGATTGACTCTGTATATACCTGATGCTGTCTTCCTCTGGGCTTTCATCTTCACACATCTCTTCATACAGATGAATGGATAGTGGAAGCCCACAGTGCTTCCCTTTTAAAAAAGTAAACACAAAAATACCATCTTCTCTTGGCCATTTATCTCTAAAGCTCACATTGATTTATTTAGTTTATTTTTCAAGATAAATTTTTTATTTGATATGAATGTGTTAGTGTATGCACATCTATGGCATGTGTAGATGCCTCCTGAAGCAAGAAGAGAGTGATAGATTCCCTGAAGCTAAAGATGTTATATGGGTGCTAGGAATTGAAGTTAAGTCCTCTGCAAGGGAAGCAAGTGCTCTTATTTTACTTTTTTGAGATTACAATAAAGTTCTATTGCATTTGTAACATTAAGTAATATTGTAATTAATTATAACACTTATCCCTTCCTTTCCTCACTCTGAACCCTTTGTTATACTCCTCTACACTTTTCTGCAAATTCATGGCCTCTTTTTGTCACTTCTTGCTATTGAATGCTGTACTGTCTAGTGTCATGCGAACTTGATACAAGCTAGAGTCATCAGAAAGGAGGGAACCTCAACTGAGAAAATGCCTTCGTAAAACTTGACTGTAAGACATTTTCTTAATTAGCTATCAATGGGGGAGGTCCCAGACCATTGTGGGTAACTGGTCTGACATAAGCCAAAGAAAAGCATGCATGACATTCTATTATTCTATAACTGTGAATTGGAAGCCTTCATGAATAAGCTACTTATTATTTTATCACTGCTCACCAAATATCATCTCAATTTCTTAATGGAGTGAAAAAATAAGAATACAATGCATTGTTTCAGATAATAAGGCATTGTCTTTTACCAACTATACAGTATATAATTCAAATATAACCATCTAGCTGTTCCCTCAGTTCAGTTGCCCAATCTCACTCCCAGCTCTGCAACAGAGCACCTTGTGGCAGCCTTCCCTACTCCCTGGCTCTCATATCATTTGAGTACTAGGGATATTCCCCTTCTAACTTCCCTATCCTACACATTGCTTTGTCCCAGACCCTGGAACCAGAAAGCATACACACCCATAACCCAAAGGCTGCTCCTATCAAGGCAACAAGTAGGCTGACAATGGATCCATTCTCCTTTTGCTCCTCTAGATACCTCTAGTCTCATTCCCAGCTCTAGCAGAAAACCCACTGCAGTTTCCCTTTCTGTCTCCTATGACCCCATCCTCAACACATCACAAAGATCTTTTCCCTATTCTTTCTTCCCTCAAATCATCCCATTATCCCAGCCTCCAACATCAGCAGACATTCACTAGGAACACAACAACTGAGCAGGGCAGGGAAACAAGTAAACTAACTGAGGACTTTTCACCACTCTGCTCTCTCCTCCAAAACCAATCCCCCAGTCTTATCCCTATCTTTGCAACAGAACAGCTGCTGCAGCCTTCCTTCCCCTCTGCCCACATCTCTGTGACTCCCTCAGACCTTCCCCTCTTAAGCCCCCTCTTCCCACTTATTGTCTTTTCCAGCCCCCAACTTCAGCAGGCATACCCTGCAAACCCAGAGACTACTACTTCCAGGGAAGCAGGTAGCCTGTGTGTCGATCTTCCCTTTTCCTTCTGTTCCTCTTGATCCAAGCCCTCAGGCTCATTTCCATTTCTAGAGCAGACCATTTGGGGTGACATCTCTTAACTGTCTCCCCCCATTCCAAGGAGATAAAATAAGCAGATCTGGGTTGAACATTATCCTCTCCTCTCTCCTGTGAACCCCTTCAAACCCCTAGGCTATTTCTATTCTTAAGTGTCAGCTCCCAATCCCCAAAACACATTTTAACTGGAAATCCCAGTGGCCACAACTATAAGTGCCAAAGAAAATTTCCTACCAAGTTACACATATGCATCACATTCTCTGAAAACCCATAGAAAAATCAGAAACTGAGGAACAAAACACCTGCCCAGTGAAGACAAATCAGAAATTGGCACCCATGCATGCCTGTAATTAACCACAAACCCAGATGCCCAGACACCAATGTAAAAACACAATAACAATCAGGGTAATATGTTCCACTATAGACCAACTATCTCAGCATAGAAGGCCCTGAATATCCCAACACAGATGAAGCACAAGGGGAAAAAGATCTTAAAACATCATGTATAAATATGATAGAGGTCCTTAAAGATGAAATTCATAAATCCTTTGAAGAAATATGGGAAAACAAAAATGAACAGGGGAAGGAAATGAATAAAAGTGTTTAACACCTGTAAACTGAAATAGAATCAATGAAGAAAACCCAAACTGAAGGAATTCAGGAAATGAAAAGGTTAAGTATTTGAGCAGGAACATAGAGCAAAGCTTCACCAACCAAATACATGAGATGGGAAAGAGAAACTCAGGCATTGAAGACAAAACTGAAAAAAAATACATCAATTAAAGAAAATGTTAAATCTAAAAAAAAAAAATAATAACTCCTGACACAAAACATCCAGAAAATCTGGGACACTATGAAAAGACCAAATCCAAGAATAATAGGAATAAATGAAGGAGAAGACTCCCAACTCAAATGCCCAGAAAATGTTTTCAACAAATTTATAGAAGTAAATTTCCCTTAACTAAAGAAGGAGATGCCTGTAAAAGTACAGAAACACACAGAACACCAAATAGATTGGAAGAGAAAAGGAAGTTCCCTTGCCACACAATAATCAGAACACTAAACATACAGAACAAAAAAAAAAAGAATATTAAAAGCTGCAAGAGAACAAAACAACAATAACATATGAAGGCAGACCTATTGGAATCACACTCAACTTCTCATTTTTTTTATATTTTTCTTTATTAAGAAACTTTTTATTCATTTTACCTGGCAACCATAGATCCCTCTCTCATGCCTCCTCCTGCTCTCCCCAGCCTCCACCCCCCAAAGCACCCAGCATCCACTCCTCCAAAAAGGTAAGGCCTCCCATGGGGAGTCAGCAAAGCCTGGTACATTCAGTTGAGGCAGACCCAAGCCCCTCCCCACTGCATCAAGGCTGTGAAAAGTGTTCTACTATAGATAATGGGCTCCAAAAACCAGATCATGCACCAGGGATAGATCCTGATCCCACTCCCATGGGCCCCTTAAACAGACCAAGGTAAACAATTGTCTTGCTTATGCACAGGGCCTAGTCCAGTCCCATGAAGGCTGCAGAGCTGTTGGTCTAGAGTTCATGAGTTCCCACTAGCTTGGTTCTGTTGTCTCTGTAGATCTCCTGATCGTGATCATGATGCCCCATGGTCATAGACTCATAGACTCTCTTCCCACTCTTCAACTGGATTCCTGGAGCTTGGTCTGGTGCTTGGCTGTGGATCCTGCATCTGCTTCCATCAGTTACTGGATGAAGGCTCTATGATGACAGTGAGTATTCCTCAATCTGATTACCAAGTTAAGCCAGCTCAGGCACCCTCTCCACTTTTCTAGTAGTCAAAACTGTGGTCATCCTTGTGGATTCCTGGGAACTTACCCAGTACCAAACTTCTCCCCACCCCCATGAGTCTTCATCTATCAAGTTATCTCTTTCATTGCTCTCTTACTTCATCCCTGTCCCAGCTCAACCATCCCTGTCACTATGTTTTCATCACCCATCTCCTACCCTCTATTGTCCCCCCTTACCCCCAGTTTATGCAAGAGATTAAATAATATCTATCTACAAATTCAGCCTTATAGCTGTTAGAAAACCCCAACCTTAAGAGACTAACTTTACTCATGAAAACAGAAGAAATAAACAATCTCACACCAGCAAAATCAAAAGAAGTGAAACACACACACACACACACCACCACCACCACCACCACCAACAACAACAACAACAACTAAATAACAGGAATCAAGAATCATTGATTATTGATCTCTTTTAATGTCAATGGTCTCAATTTCCCCATAAAAAGACACAAAATAACAGCAGGGATGTGAAAGCAGGATTCTTCCTTCTGCTGTATCCAAGTAATACACATCAATACCAAGGATAGATATTATTACAGGGTAGAGGGTTGGAAAAAGCTATTCCAAGCAAATGTACCTAAAAAGCAAGCTGGTGTAGCTATTCAAATAATTTAAAAAATAGACTTCCAACCAAAACTAATCAAAAGAGACAAGGCAGGACACTACATATTCATCAAATAAAAAAAAATACCACAAAGATGATATTTAAATTCTTAACATCTATGCCCCAAATACAAGAGTACCCAGGTTTGTAAAAGAAACATTACTGCAGGTTAAATCACATATTCACCCTCACTTACTAATAGTGGGAGATTTCAATACACCACTTTCACCAATGGATAGGATATCTAGACAAAATCTAAACAGAGAAATACTGGAGCTAACAGATGTTATAAACCAAATGCACCTGATATTCACAGTACATTTTACCCCAAAACAAAAGAGTATACCTTCTCTGCATCTCACGGAACATTCTCCAAAACTTACCATATACCCAGAAACAAGTAAGTCTCAATAGAAAGAAGAAAATTGAAGTAATTCCGTGCATCCTATCAAACCACCAAGGATTAAAGATAAATATCAACAACAACAGAAACTATATAAAGCTTCCATACTCATAGATACTAAGTAACTCTCCACTGAATGAATAATGGATTGAGATAGAAAAGAATTTAAATAATTTCTAGAATTAAATGACAATAAATACACAGCATATACAGACTTATGAGACACAGTGAGAGCAGTACTAAGAGGAAATTTCATAGCACTAAGTACCTACATCAAAAAGAAACAAGGGGAGAGACTCCATACTAGCAACTCAATAGCACACATGAAAGTTCAAGAACCAAAAGAAATAATCACACCCAAAAGGAGTAGATGGCAAGAAATAATTAAACTGGGTGTTGAAATCAATAAAATAAAAATGAAGGGAACAAACAATACAAAGAATCAATGAAACAAAGAGTTGGTTCTTTTAGAAAGTCAACAAGGTAAACAAACACTTATCCTAACTAACTAAAAGAAATAGAAAGAATATCCAAGTAAACAAAATCAGACATGAAAATGGGAACATTACAACAGACATGGAAGAAATCCAAAGAGACATAAAGACATAATTTAAAAACTTTCACTCCATTAAATTGGAAAATCTGAATGAAATGAATAATTTTCTCTGTAGGTGTCATTTTCCAAAGTTAAATTAAGTTCAGACAAGAAACTTAAATAGTCCTACAACCACTAATAACATAGTAGTTCATTAAAGGTCTCCCATCTAAAAACAGGCCAGGCAAGATGGTTTTAGCACAGAATTCTACCAGATTTACAAAGAAAAGTTAACACCAATACTCTTCAAATTATTCCAAAAAGTAGATACAGAAGGAACACTACCAAATTCATTTTTTTGAGGCCAAAGTTACACTAATACCCAAACCACACAAAAACCCAACAAAGAAAGGGAATTATAGACCAACTTTCCTCATGAACATAGAGATAAAAATATTGCATAAAATACGTGCAAACGAATTCCAAAAACAAATCAAAATGATCATCTACCGTGATCAATTAGGCTTCATATCAGAAATGCAGGGATGCTTCAATATGCAAAAGTCATTAAATGCAATCTACCAAATAAACAAATTGAAAGAACAATAACCACATTATCTTCTCATTAGATGTAGAAAAGGCCTTTGACAAAATCCAATAATGCTTCATGATAAATGTCCTGGAGAGATTAGGAATATATGGGAAATACCTATAAACAATAAGGACTATTTACAGCAAGCTGATAGCCAACATCAATTTAAACTCAAAGCAATTCCACTAGAATCAGGAACAAGATGAGGTTGTCCCCTTTCACCATTCCTATTCAATATACTACTTGATTTTTTAGCAAAAACAATCAGATAACTGCAAGATATCAAGGGGATACAAATTGGAAATAAATCAAAGTATCATTATTTGTAGATGATATGATAGTACACATAAATGACCCTAAAATATCCACTAGTGACCCCCTACAGATAATAAACACTTTCACAAAGTAGATACAAGATTAACTAACAAAAATTACTATCCCTCCCATTTACAAATGAGGAATGAACTGAGAAGTAGGAAAGCAACACCTTTCAAAATAGCTTTGAATAATATAAAACACCTTGATCTAACTCTAACCAAATGAACGAAAGACTTGCATAATAAAACTTCAAATCTTTTAAGAAATAAATTGCAGAAGATATCAGAAGATGGAAAGATCTCCCACGATCATGGATCAGTAGGTTTAACACAGTAAAATGACCATCTTACCTGAAGTCCTCTAAAGATTCAATGCAATCCCTTTCAAAATTCTAACACAATTCTTTATAAATCTTGAAAAGCCAATTCTCAACTTTACATAAAAAAAGATAGCTAAGACAATAATGAACATTAAAGTAACTACTGCAGATATCACCATTCTTCATTCTTGACTTCAAGCTTAACTACAGAGCTATAGTAATAAACATAGCATGTTATTAGAATAAAAACAGACATGTTGATCAGTGGAATCAAATTGAAGACCCAGTTATAAATCTACACACCAATGGACACCTGATTTTTTTATAAAGCGTTCAGAAGTAACAAAAAGAAAAAAGACAGTATCTTCAATAATTGGTGCTGGTCAACCTGGATGTCTACGTGTAGAAGAATACATATGCATCCAAATTTATTACTCTGTCTAAAACTCGAATCCACATGGATCAAAGACCTCAACATAAAACTAGATACACTGAAACTGAATTCATTGGCAGAGAAGATTTCCTGAACAGAACAATGATATAATAAGCACTAAGATCAACAATTAACAAATGAAGCCTCATGAAACTGAAAAGCTTCTGTAAGGCAAAGGACACTGGCACCCTACAGAATGGAAAAGATTTTTACCAACTCCACATCTGACAGATGCCTAATACCCAAAATATATAAGGAACATAAGAAACTGGATATCAACAAACCAAATAATACAATTTTAAAAAATGGGATCCAGATCTAAATAAAAAAAAATCTCACCAGAAGAATATCAAATGGCTGAGAAACACTAAAAAATGTTTAACATCCTTAGCAATCATGGAAATATCAATCAGAACTACTTTGTAATTCCATCTTACACCTGTCAGAATCACTAAGATCAATAATACAAGTGACAGCTCATGCTAGCGAGGATGTGGAGCAAGAGGAACACTTCTCCATTGCTGGTGGGAGTTCAAATTTTTGCATCCATTATGGAAGTCAATATGATGTTTTTATCAGAAGTTCAGGAACTAATCAACCCCAAGTCCTAGCTGTACCACTCTTGAGCATATACCCAAAGATACTCCACCCTACCCAAAGACACTTGTTTAACCATGTGCATTGTGGCTTTATTCATAGTAGCCTGATACTGGAAACAAACTTGATGCTTTTCAATAGAAAAATGGATATGGAAAATGTAGTATATTTACACAATGGAATATTACTGAGTTGTTAAAATAATGAAATTTGAATATTTTTGGCAGATGGATTAAACTAGAAAATTATCATTCTGAGTAAAGTAACCCAAACCCAGAAAGGTAAATATGTTATGTACTCAATGATAAGTAAATATGAGCCATTAAGTAAATGAGAATCATAGATTCAGTGAGGTAAGGTAAAGAAGAAGGTTCTGGTGTACATGTGGGGAACTTGCATCTCTCTGAGATGGGAAATACAATTGATTTTATGGGCAGAGTAGGGGTGGATGTGAGTGGGAGCCAGGTATCAGGCGGGGGGGATGGGGTGGAGACTGCCAGGAGAGACACTTGGGATTTGGGGCCTATGAGTGGATGTATGGGAACCAAATTAATTTTAAACTTCATGGTATCTATGAAGGTGATTAAAGTGAGAAATTCACAGAAGTCTGCTCAAGGAATATTAGGGAATTTATTAGGATATAAATTGAGGAAACACGAATACAGAACCAAGTAAGCAGCTGAAGTCATCCTCTTTTCTGACTGGAAATGAATGCACCTGGCAGTCCAATCATGCCAGGAAGCAGCAAGAAAGAGCTATATGACTCCTCTCACCTTCTTTTTAAGAGATCACATTCAGTGGCAGGAAGTATCACCTCCTTCCAGCTGCAGAGCCAAAAATTATGGGGGGAGCAAATGCTACATTTCATCTTTTTGTCTAAATAAGAAGGTTATAAACCTAATGCAAATTATATATAATAAGAATGATTATCAAGTATTCTCCAGGAAAAACAAAGGGTAATAATGTAAACAAAAATGGAGCTACAACCAACAAGAACAACATCAAACAAGAAACACTAAATTTTCTTTATGAAAATGCTGAATTTCCATAAATGTCCATACATAGGTAAATGACAAATTACTGAGATTACTCTAATAGCTCTCCTATCTTGAAGAATCCAACTCTAGTACTTAATATGTTCTTAGGCTGAATTACTTTATTAATGGCTCTCAGATCTGTCAGCATTCTCCATTTTCCAGATTACTTTTTAATAACAAATACAGGAAACTTCCAAGGGCTGGAAGATTCTTCAATGTGTTGAGCATTTAACTGCTCCTGTACCAGCTGTTCTAAGGCTTGTTGTTTCTCTTGTGTCATAGGTCATTGTCCAATTCAGACAGGTTTATCAATTAGCCATGTTAAAGGTAGGGCCATTGGTACCTCTGAGAGTTCAATGGCAGTTGTGCTCTGTTTATGTACAGCTTAAAGGGTTGGTGGCTGCTTATAGTGTCTTATAATATTATTTTCAGAAATATGAATTGGTCTATGGTTAGCTTCTAAGATTTGAGGAATATTAATCTGGGTAGTTCATAGTTATAACAGATCACAGCCCTGTAGATTCACTGCTACATTAGCCACACATGGCTTCAGGCTTTCTCTCTGTCATTCTGGCCCTATGCATTCAACCCATTTTGTACTTTGTTTTACCTGAGATAGGGTTCCAATCCCTAGAAACTGGACATCAAGTTCTTGAAGAGGCCAATTGGGATGCCATGATTTTGGCATCATTATAGTCACATCTGCACCTATGTCCACTAAGCCTTCAAGTATAAGGTTATTAATTCATGCCCTAAGTTTTGGTCTTTGTTCATTTACAGAAGTCTGCAAAAATATTTGTTTTATGGTGGGGTTTTTTTTGGAATTTTTGATCCATCTATCAAAATTGTTCTATCATCCAGTGCACAATTGTTTTTCATGTTAGGTGCTGGATTATTTGATTGCCCTGTGGAGGAGTTTCCTCCACAGTGACTGGAAATGACTGGACCACATATAATTTGGGGGCCTGCAAGAGGCCCCCAGGTGTTTCCTGATGGTAAAGGGTTGCCTCTTATGTCTCTTCTTTATCTGTATTCATTGGTCCAATGTTGGCCTTTGCCACATATTCTGCATAATCCAGAAGGTTAGAGTCTTCTAGTTGTGTCATTTCTAAAGAAGCATTGCTTCTAGAAGTGCCCTGTGCACAATTTTTTTATATGTCCTAGTTTACCACAGTTAAAACATTTGACATTCTGATGCCTCTTTAAAACTTTGGAAATTTCCTCTGCTATCCAAGCCTCATCACCATAGTTACATTGATTATGTATTGAATCCATTCTTCTATGGGTGCTGATCTGATCTTTAAAGGTGAAGGAATCTTTTTGCATTCTACATTAGCATTTTCAAAAACCACTGATTAAATTAGTACTCATTTAACTTCTTGATCTGATATTGTTTTGTTTACAACTTTGGTTAATCATTGTAAAACAAATCAGTAAATGTTTCTTTTGACCTCTGTATGACCTTGGTATGTAGCTCAGTTGGTTTCCCTGGTTCTAGAATTTGTGACTGCTGTACAGCATATGGATAATGTATGCTCATTAAAGGCAGCTTGTGCATCTATATTAGTAAAGCATCCCTCACCAAGAATTTGATCTTGGGAGATTCCAAAACTTCTAATCTTATCTTGCTGTTCAAGGGCCTTAGCTTTCTCTTTCAACCAGCGTTTTTTATTATAATTGCTAGCATGAACTGATTCTAGTCATTTGGTGTGATCCTATTTCTAGAAGGCCGTGTATTTAACTTCAGTTTCACATACATTGAATGTATGCCATAGGTAACTACAGCTTCCTTGATGTTCTTTAAATCTCTCATCTGTATAGGCTCCCATTTATATCCTATATATCCTTCAGGATATTTTTCAGTTGCTGGATTTTCTTTTTTTTTATTATTTTATTGAGAAAAAAATTTCATTCATTTTATACACCAATCAAAGATCCCCCTCTTCCCTCTCCTCCCACTCCCCAGCCTCCCCCTCACAACCCACCCCCATTTCCTCCCCTATAGGAAGGCAAGGCCTCCCATAGGGAGGCACATCCAGTAGAGGCAAGTCCAAGTTCTTCCCTCTGCCTCAAGGCTGCACAAGGTGCAAAAAGCCCACTCACATACCAGGTATGGATTCTGATCCTACTGATGCATGCCTCCCCCCTCCCCAAGCATATCAAACTATACAACTGTCTTGCCATGCAGAGGGCCTAGTCCAGTCTCATGCAGGCTCCACAGCCATTGATTCAACTTTCATGAGTTCCCCTAGTTTGGTTTGGTCATCTCTGCAGGTTTCCATATCATGATCCTGATGCACTTGCTCGTAGAATACCTCTTCACTCTCTCTGACTGGACTCCTGGAGCTCTGCCTGGTGTTTGGCTGTGGTTCTCTGCCTTTGCTTCCATCAGTCATTGGAGAAAAGCTCTGTGATGACAGTTAGGTTATTCACTGGTCTGATCACTGGGGTAAGCCAATTCAGTTCAGGCACCCTCTCCACTATTTCTTGTAGTCTAAGCTGGGGTCACCCTTGGGGATTCCTGGCAACTTACCTAGCACCGGGTTTCTCTTTATGCTGATGATATCTCCCTCTATCATGGGATCTCTTTCATTGCTTTCCCCCTCCATCTCTGTTTCAGCTCAACCATCCCATTCACTTATGTTCTCATCCACTATCCCCTACCCTCCACTGCCCACCCCTCATCTCCAGTTTACTCATGGAGAGCTCATATATTTCACCTTCCCAGGACGATCTAAGCATCCCTTTGGGTCTTCCTTGTTAGCTAGCTTCTCTGGAGTTGTGGGTTGTAGTCTGGTTATCCTTTGCTTTACATCTAGTATCCACTCATGAGTGAGTACATACTATGTTTGTCCTTCTGAGTCTGGATTACCTCACTCAGGATGACATTTGCATGCCTGCAAATTTCATGATGTCATTTTTTTCTCTGCTGAGTAGTACTCCATTGTGCATATGTACCACATTTTCTTAATCCATTCTTCAGTTGCTGGCTTTTCATAAACAGTAACAGGATATATAGCATGGCTTACGACTTTTGGTAAGTCATCTCTAACTCTGTAAGGCACTGATGATGTTATAACTTCTCTAACCTCTTCCTTCTGCATGTTAACACTTTTATTATCAGTTCTAACAGAGTCATGTATAGCTTCAAATTGATTAACCACAGCTTTATCTATATTTTGTACCTCTAATATCATAAATGATTGTTGTTTCTTCATGGATTCAAAAAATTTTATGTTCATCATAAATATATGATTCCAAAGAGTTCATTCTGTCAATTAATGAATATTGTTCCTCCTTAGAAATTATCTGTATGTATTAAGATTGTCTTGCAGACTTAATATTCTATCCAATAATTTTTCACATTTATTTTCAATAGAATTAAATCTGGTTGTCCATACATTATTAGTGGACTGAAGTTCTTGTGGTAAATCAGCAGATTCTAAAGAAAGAATCCTTTGATTTAAGTTCTCATTACCACCTTACAAAGCCTGTATCAGTCCTATTAATGTCTCATATTTGGGATGTTATAAAACCAATTTTTTAATGATGTGATATGAATTCCTATGCTAATGGCCATTGCGGCGAAAATTATATAGGTCCCAGGAAGGTTGTATGTGTCTTGTGAAATTTCATCCATAGTGTAAACAAAGAAGTTTTTGAATTCCTGAATGTTTATATTATCTGCCATGGTGTAAGAAATACTTAAAATTTGCAAAGGAAAGAAAAAAATTATTTCTTAATCAGTTTAAGATGTGAAGTTATCACGTAATGTACCTCAGATAATGTCCTTAGGAGATTATCCTAAGTGTCTAGGTATTTCAGGTGTCCCATGCTCTTAAATATCCAGGTAGGGTGAAAGGCTTGTTCATGCCATGATTTTTGGATGTAGTAGCGATGCTTGACCAGCAGGTGTCGCAGGTGTGGTGCCAAAGCAGGTCTGGTTTGTGTGATGATTTTTGAGTGTGGTAACAATGTTTGACCAGTAGGTATTGCAGGTGTAGCGCCAAGGTAGGTCCTGAAGCACTGTACCTCCCTTCTGGCTCAAGCTCTGAAGTTGTTTGACCTGTGAGCTTAAGCAACATGGGGCAGCTTTAAAAGAAGGGAGGAGCCTGTTGGCACTCCCACATGCAGCGTGGTCACCCAGGGAGCAAGCAGAATGCACCAGAGACTCCCACAGCAGTCTCATGGTGGCCGCTAGAGCCCACTCAGAGCGTGGCAGGGGCCAGTGGGAGGAACGCTGCCAATGTGCTCAGACTGCAGAGCAGGCATGCTTCTATCAGATTGAAGACTGTGATCTGATTTGGTCCCTACAGCCACAGAACTAGAAAGATGGCCTATCGTGGGCACCTTTCTCTCTAACGAGGTGCTCTATCATCTGGTGCTTCTGGTAGAACCTCTGCCACATGAGCTGCCGGGCCTGGGAGTGCCTGGCTCACATGCCACATGAGCTGCCTGGTCTACAGGCTCCCCCACAGCCGCTGTATGCAGGCGGGTCACCTGAGCAGGGGTCAGGCAGCTCCTGGGTAGTTTGGACTGTGTGTGGTGGGCTCTGCAGGGTGGAGAAACTCACCAGGAGCTACCTACAGGCATTAGGGTTTGGTCGCACGAGTAGCCCCAGTAAGGGCGTATGGGGCTCAGATCCACATGACTGGGTGCCAGATAAAACGAGAAATCCACAGGAGTCTGCTTAAGGAGTATTAGGGAAATGATTAGGATATAAGCTGAGGAAATACAAATACAGAACCAACTAAACAGCTGAAGTTGTCCTCTGTTCTGACTAGGAGCAAATCCATCTGGCAGTCTGATCATGCCAGGAAGCAGGAAGACTGGGCCTTGTGACCCCTCTCCCTTTCCTGTTAAGAGGTCACATACAATGGCAAGAAGCACTGCTTCCTTCTGGCTGTATAGCCCAAGGCTGTGGGCAAAACAAATACCACTACAGGTGATCCTAATGAGGACTCCTAGTAATGGGGGTTATGGAGTCTCAACAGGCCATCTATTGTTGCCAGGCCAGGCTTTTGATGGAGGAACTAGGCTACATTCAGATGAATTGTTGGCTGAGAGGGACTCATGAAAATCTCCAAACAACTAGGCTGTTACTAAGACAAAGGATTGCTTTCAGGAATCCAAAGTAGAACCCATTGCTGAGGACAACACCCATACAACTCATTGAACATGGAAGAGTTGAGCTGGTACCTACATGGAGACTTCACCCTGTGTTTCAGTCCCTTTGGTGCTGGAAAGTACTCAGCAGGCTAACAAAAAGAAACATGGATCCCTATCCAGCCAAAAAACTGACCTACAATCTGTCCTGCCTACAAAATATATTAGGGCAATGGTAACACAGAAGGAATGAGAGCAGTCAACCAATGCCTGACTTGACTAAGGCTGACTCCACAGGAAGGAACCTATACCTAACACTGCTTGGGTAACCGTGAACCAGAGCCTAGATAGCCCAGAGACCTAGGGCAAAACATACAACTGATCTAAATATATATAATGACTCCTAATGATATTCTGCTACACTAATAGATCTGGTCATCATCAACATCATTAGACAGACTTCATCAGCAACAGATGCAGAGACCCACAGCCAGCCATTATGTGGAGAGAGAGTCTAAATGGAAGCTCTCCATCGAATCCCTCCCCTCAGAGCTCAAGGAATTCCAATGGAAGAGGAAGCAGAAAGATGGTAAGAGCCAGAGGGGATAGAGGACACCAGAAAAACAACACCTTCTAACTCAACTAACAAGGCACATATGAGCTTTCAGAAACTGAAGCAGCAAGCACAGGGGCTACGTGGTACTACACCACATCCTCTGTGTATGTATTATAGCTAGTAAGAAGTGGATCTCTGACCCTTGTGCCTGCTCTTGGGATTCTTTTCCACCTGTTGGGTTTCCATGGCCAACTTTAATATGATAGTTTTTGCTTCATCTTTTTATGTTTTATTCTGTCAAGTTTGGTTGTGTCTTTTGGAAGCCTGTTCTTTTCTTTTTTTCTTTTTTTTTTTTTTGATGGAACTAATTTTTTTTATTATTATTATTTTACAACACCATTCAGTTCAACATAATAGCCACAGATTCCCCTGTTCTCCCCCTCTCGCCCACCCCTCCCCCCAGCCCACCCCCCATTCCCACCTCCTCCAGATCAAGGTCTCCCCCGAGGACCGGGGTTGACCTGGTAGACTCAGTCCAGGCAGGTCCATTCCCCCCTCCCAGACCGAGCCAAGTGTCCCTGCATAAGTCCCAGGATTCAAACAGCCAACTCATGCAACGAGCCCAGGACCTGGCACCAGTGCACAGCTGCCTCCCAAACAGATCAAGCCAAATGACTGTCTCACCCGTTCAGGGGGCCTGATCCAGTTGGGGGCCCCTCAGCCTTTGGTTCATAGATCCTGTGCTTCCATTCATTTGGTTATTTGTCCCGGTGCTTTATCCAACCTTGGCTTCAACAATTCTCGCTCATATAAACCCTCTTCTTTCTCACTAATTAGACTCCCAGTGCTCTACCAGGGGCCCAGCCGTGGATGTCTGCCTTCAGATTCCTCAGTCCTTGGATGGGGTTTATGGCACAAATATCAGGTGTCTGGCCATCCCATCACCACAGTAGGTCAGTTCCTGCCGTCTCTCGACCATTGCCAGCAGTCTTTTGCGAAGGTATCTTTGTGGATCTCCGTGGGCCTCCCTAGCTCTCTGCTTCCTCCCCTTCTCACCTTCTCATGTGGTCTTCATTTACCATGGTCTCCTATTCCTTGTTCTCCCTCTCTTTTCTTGATCCAGTTAGGATCTCCCACTCTCTTTCCCTCGACTGTCGCCCTTCATTGTTCCCACTCATGACCAGGCTGTTCATGTAGATCTCGTCCATTTCTCCGTGTCTTTTTTTGGGGTCCCGTTTTCCAGGTAGCCTCACTGGTGATGTGAGTAGCAGTCCAGTCATCCTTGTTCCACATCTAGCATCTTCCTATGAGTGAGTACATACCATATTTGTCTTTCTGAGTCTGGGTTACCTCACTCAGGATGATTTTTTCTAGATCCATCCATTTGCCTGCAAACCGTGTGATGTCGTTGTTTTTCTCTGCTGAGTAGTATTCCATTGTGTATATGTGCCACAATTTATTTATCCATTCTTCAGTTGAAGGGCATCTAGGTTGTTTCCAGGTTTTGGCTATTACAAACAATGCTGATATGAACATAGCTGAGCAAGTGCTCTTGTGATATGATTGAGCATTTCTTGGGTATATGCCCAGGAGTGGTATAGCTGGATCTTGGGGGAGATTGATTCCCAATTTTCTAAGAAAGCGCCATATTGATTTCCAAAGTGGTTGTACAAGCTTGCATTCCCACCAGCAGTGGAGGAGAGTTCCCCTAGTTCCACATCCTCTCCAGCATAAAGTATCTTCAGTGTTTTTGATCTTAGCCACTCTGACAGGCGTAAGGTGGTATCTCAGAGTTGTCTTGATTTGCATTTCCCTGATGATTAGGGAAGTTGAGCAATTCCTTAAATGTCTCTCAGCCATTTGAGTTTCCTCTGTTGAGAATTCTCTGTTTATTTCTAAAGCCCATTTCTCAATTGGACTGTTGGTCCTTTTGATGTCTAATTTCTTGAGTTCCTTATATATTCTGAATATCAGTCCTCTGTCAGATGTGGGGTTGGTGAAGATCTTTTCCCATTCTGTAAGCTGTCGCTTTGCCTTGTTGACCGTATCCTTTGCTCTACAAAAGCTTCTCAGTTTCAAGAGGTCCCATTGATTGATTGTTTGTCTCAGTGTCTGCGCTACTGGTGTTATATTTAGGAAGTGATCTCCTATGCCAAGGCGTTCAAGACTATTTCCTACTTTCTCTTCTAGCAGGTTCAGAGTAGCTGGATTTATGTTGAGGTCTTTGATCCACTTGGACTTAAGTTTTGTGCACGGTGACAGATATGGATCTATTTGCAGCCTTCTACACGCTGATATCCAGTTATGCCAGCACCATTTGTTGAAGATGCTTTCTTTTTTCCATTGTACACTTTTGGCTTCTTTGTCAAAAATTATATGTCCATAGGTGTGTGGGTTAATGTCAGGGTCTTCAATTCGATTCCATTGGTCCACATGTCGGTTTTTATGCCAATACCAGGCTGTTTTTATTACTGTAGCTCTATAGTAGAGCTTGAAGTCGGGGATTGTGATGCCTCCAGAAGTTGTTTTATTGTACAGGTTTCTTTTAGCTATCCTGGGTTTTTTGTTTTTCCATATGAAGTTGAGTATTGTTCTTTCCAGGTCTGTGAAGAATTGTGTTGGTATTTTGATGGGGATTGCATTGAATCTGTAAATTGCTTTTGGTAAGATTGCCATTTTTACTATGTTAACCCTGCCTATCCATGAGCATGGGAGATCTTTCCATTTTCTGAGATCTTCTTCAATTTCTTTTTTCAGGGACTTAAAGTTCTTGTCATATAGGTCCTTCACTTGCTTGGTTAGTGTTACCCCAAGGTATTTTATGTCATTTTTGGCTATTGTAAAGGGTGATGTATCTCTAATTGCCTTCTCAGCTTCTTTGTCCATTGTATATAGGAGGGCTACTGATTTTTTTGAGTTGATCTTGTATCCTGCTATGTTGCTGAAGGTGTTTATAAGCTTTATCGATTCCTGGGTGGAATCTTTGGGGTCACTCAAGTATACTATCATGTCATCTGCAAATAGGGAAAGCTTGACTTCTTCCTTTCCAATTTGAAACCCCTTAATCTCCTTATGTTGTCTTATTGCTCTGGCTAGAACTTCAAGTACTATATTGAATAAGTATGGGGAGAGTGGACAGCCTTGTCTCGTTCCTGATTTTAGTGGAATTGCTTTGAGTTTCTCTCCATTTAATTTGATGTTGGCTGTTGGTTTGCTATATATTGCCTTTATTATGTTTAGGTATGTTCCCTGTATTCCTGATCGCTCCAAGACTTTTATCATGAAGGGGTGTTGGATTTTGTCAAATGCCTTTTCTGCATCTAGTGAGATGATCATGTGGTTTTTTTCTTTGAGTTTGTTTATATGGTGTATTACATTGATGGACTTTCGTATGTTGAACCACCCTTGCATCCCTGGGATGAAGTCTACTTGATCATGGTAGATAATTGTTCTGATGTGTTCTTGGAGTCTGTTTGCCAGTATTTTATTGAGTATTTTTGCATCAATTTTCATGAGGGAGATCAGTCTGTAGTTCTCTTTCTTTGTTGCATCCTTGTTTGGTTTAGGAATCAGGGTAATTGTAGTCTCATAGAAGGAGTTTGGTAATGTTCCTTCTGTTTCTATTATGTGGAACAATTTAGAAAGTATTGGTATTAACTCTTCTTTGAAGATCTGGTAGAATTCTGCGCTGAAACCATCTGGTCCTGGGCTTTTTTTGGTTGGGAGACCTTTAATGACTGTTTCTATTTCCTTAGGGGTTATTGGACTATTTAAATAGTTTATCTGGTCTTGATTTAACTTAGGTATGTGGTATCTATCCAGAAAAAATGTCCATTTCTTTGAGGTTTTCCAGTTTTGTGAAGTAGAGGTTTTTGAAATATGACCTTATAATTCTCTGGATTTCCTCAATGTCTGTTGTTATGTCCCCCTTTTCATTTCTGATTTTGTTGATTTGGATTCTCTCTCTCTCTGTCTTTTGGTTAATTTGGATAAGGGTTTGTCTATCTTGTTGATTTTCTCAAAGAACCAACTCTTTGTTTCATTAATTTTTTGTATTATTCTCTTAGTTTCTAATTTATTAATTTCACCTCTCACTTTGATAATTTCCTGGCGTCTATTCTTCCTGGGAGACTTTGCTTCTTCTTGTTCTAGAGCTTTCAGATGTGCTGTTAATTCACTAGTGTGCGATTTCTCCAACTTCTTTATGTGGGCATTTAGTGCTATGAATTTCCCTCTTAGTGTCCCATAAGTTTGGGTATGTGGTGTCTTCATTTTCATTGATCTCTAGGAAGTCTTTAATTTCTTTCTTTATTTCTTCCTTAACCCATTGGTGATTCAGTTGAGCATTATTCAGTTTCCATGAGATTGTAGGTTTTCTGTAGTTTTTGTTGTTGTTGAGATCTAGCTTTAAACCATGGTGGTCTGATAGAACACAGGAGGTTATTCTGATTGTTTTGTATCTGTTGAGATTTGCTTTGTGGCCAAGTATGTGGTCGATTTTAGAGAAAGTTCCATGGGGTGCTGAGAAGAAAGTATATTCTTTCTTGTTAGGATGGAATGTTCTGTAGATATCTATTAGGTCCAATTGGGTCATGACATCAGTTAAGTCCTTTATTTCTCTGTTAAGTTTCGATTTGGGAGATCTGTCCAGTGGTGAAAGTGGGGTGTTGAGACCTCCCACTATTAATGTGTGGGGTTTTATATGTTGTTTAAGCTTTAGTAATGTTTCTTTTACATATGTGGGTGCCCTTGTGTTTGGGGCATATATGTTCAGAATTGAAACTTCATCTTGGTCGATCTTTCCTGTGACGAGGATGTAATGTCCTTCTTGATCTCTTTTGATTGATTTTAGTTTGAAGTCTATTTTGTTGGATATCAGGATGGCTACCCCTGCTTCTTTCTTAAGACCATTTGATTGAAAAGTCTTTTCCCAGCCTTTTATTCTTTGGTAGTGTCTGTCTTTGAATTTGAGATGTGTTTCTTGTATGCAGCAGAAAGATGGGTCCTGCTTTCGTATCCATTCTGTAAGTCTATGTCTTTTTATAGGTGAATTAAGTCCGTTGATATTAAGGGATATTAATGACCAGTGATTCTTCATCCCTGTTATTTTTGGTGGTAGTGTGTGTGTACTTCTCTTCTTTGGGGTTTACTGTTGTGGCTTTATCTATTGCCTGTGTTTTCAAGTGTGTATCTGACTTCCCTCGGTTGGAATTTTCCTTCTAGTGCTTTCTATAGGGCTGGGTTTGTGGATAGGTATTGTTTAAATCTGGCTTTGTCTTCGAATGTCTTGTTCCTTCCGTCTATGATGATTGAAAGTTTTGCTGGGTATATTAGTCTGGGCTGACATCCATGGTCTCTTAGTGTCTGCATTACATCTGTCCAGGTCCTTCTGGCCTTCAAAGTCTCCATTGAGAAGTCGGGTGTTATTCTGATGGGTTTACCTTTATAGGTCACTTGGCCTTTTTCCTTGGCTGCTCTTAATATTCTTTCTTTATTCTGTACATTTAGTTGTTTAATTATTATGTGTCGAGGGGACTTTTTTGGGGGGTCTAGTCTGTTTGGTGTTCTATAGGCTTCTTGTATCTTCATAGGCATTTCCTTCTTTAAGTTGGGAAAGTTTTCTTCTATAATTTTGTTGAATATATTTTCTGTGCCTTTGAGTTGGTATTCTTCACCTTCTTCTATCCCTATAATTCATAGGTTTGGTCTTTTCATGGTGTCCCAAATTTCTTGGACATTTTGGTTCATGACTTTGTTGGCTTTAGTGTTTCCTTCGACTGATGAAACTATTTCTTCTACTGTGTCTTCAATGCCAGAAATCCTCTCTTCCATCTCTTGCATTCTGTTGGTTATACTTGCATCTGAAGTTCCTGATCTTTTACTCAGGTTTTCTATTTCCAGCATTCCCTCTGTTTGTGTCTTCTTTATTTTTTCAATTTCCCTTTTCAGTTCTTGGACTGTTTCCTTTGTTTGTTTCATTACTTTTTCATGATTTTCTTTCAGTGCTTTATTGTTTTCTTGCAGGACTTTATTGTTTTCTTCCAGGAATTTATTGTTTTCTTGGAGGGCTTTATTGTTTTCTTGGAGGGCTTTATTGTTTTCTTCTAATTTGTTTGCCCTTTCCTCTAGTTGTTTACAGCGTTCTTCCAATTTTCTTTTCTTTTCCTCTATACAAACCTCTACCTTCTTCATGAAGTTACTCATAAGGCTACTTTCTTCTGCTTCTTCCAGTTTTTGGTGTTCAGGTCTAGATGTTGGAGGCGGGCTAGGTTCTGGTGATGCTGTATTGCTCTTCATTTTGTTGTATGTACTTCTGCCTTGATGTCTGCCCATCTCCTTGTGGTTCCTTCTTGGTCTTATCAGTGTACTTGTTTCACAAAGAGCTGACAGATTCAGGAAGACTCTCTCTCTTGTCCAAAAGGGAGTTCTCTTGTCCAACTTTCTGGTCCAGAAGGGAAGTCCGGGGCAGGCTCTGGTCCAGAATGGCAGTCGGGGACAGGCTGGGAGCTGGGGGCCGGTCTCTAAGTCTCAGGAAGTGGCTGTGGTCTCAGGCAGATGGGCGTGGGGGCAGGGCGCGGAGATTGCAGGGGCTGCCGGGGGGCTTGGAAAAGGGGATCCCTCCCGGTGGGGCTAGAAGGGGAGCTGCCCGGTGGCCAGAACCTGGTGCCAAGTTGGGCAGGTCTTCCCGGAGTGGCTAGTGCCCAGGGATGGGGTCCGGGTTGGACCCGGGTACTCACCTCTGGTCCAGAAGGGAAGTCGGGGCAAAGCCTGTTCTTTTCTAATGAGAGACAGAAAGAGAATAGATCTGGAGGGGAGAGGAGGAGGAGGGTAGGAGAGGAGGAGAGGAGGGGAGGAACTTGGAGGAGTGGAAGGAAAATAAAGGATAATCAGGGCATATTGTATGAACAAACAATCTATTTTCAATAAAAGGGGAAAAAGAAAACAAGAAATTTAGATCACATTAAAGGATATCGAGTTTATTCTAAGCTTAATGGATTTTTATTAAAGGATTCATGGGGTGGTTTTAGATGTGCTGATAGTTAAGTTGTTTTTATAATTTAAAAGATTATTGTTCCTAAATTGTGAATAAACAAGGAACATGATTGAATTTATATTCTAAATTTTTCCTTAGATAAGATCATTTATAATTTTTATCAGCTTTTTAAATAATAAACAATCCTAATTGAAATATATACAAATTAATTGGGCACATCATATTTCTATATAATTGGACTATACTCTGTGCAGCTAGGAGACCATATGTCCAATATTGGCTTCATTATTGATTACCAAGGAAGGCTTAACAAGTTCCTTAAATGCAATTGACCAGCCTACTCATCTTCCAAAAATGTTAAAGATTGCTACCCATGGTTTCAGGATACTGTGAGATTAATGGCTACATTTGTTTGAAACTGTTTTATGCAGCGCCAGTTTCTATGCAAATAGGCTACTTAAAATATAAGTGTGGTCATAAAACAAATTAAACATTGCCCTTTAAGTGTTGAGTTTCAGAATGATCTACTGAGAAAATGAGTGAACTCAGAAACTGTGCAAACTGCATGGAAACATGACAAACAAATAAATTAGTGCTCTTAGAAATTTATGATAATAATGTGAGCATTTTGAACAACAGTTATATAACCTAGTGTATATATAATGTATATTTTCAATATTAAAAATGCTAACAATGTATAGGCAGTAACTATTTTACTTGATAAATATATTTAGGGTGAAAGTAATATATTAACCACAATTACCCACCATTTCAATCTCATCTCCTGACCCCATGCATTTTATATGCATTCTGTTATTTTTTTATTGTGTATATGTGTACGAGTGCAGGTGCCAAGTTGACAATGCATGCACTGGAAATTCTGGGAATTGAACTCAGATGACCCAGCACTGTTACTCACTATAAACTATCACACTGGTCCAATTCAATGTTTCTTAAAGCAATTTCTCATTGCTTAGGAACCAGTCTATTAGATATACATCCTCAACCTCAGTATTTTTTTTCTTTAAAAGCATAGCTAAGATGGAAATATTAAGAAATAAAATTTACCAATTCGCAAATAATGAAATTAAGTTACTCAATGTCCATATCCCTTGACAGCTTTACCTAATTACTTCTATTGCAGCATGTGCTGTGCATGCTTTCGTTTCTTCCAGAGATTTGCACCCACTGCTTGTGTGGTTGGACTACCTGGGCTATTAAAAGACTGCTTTGACTCATCTTTTCCCGTAGTACCTGTTCTTAACTCTTTTTATTGCTCTCCATGAGGAAAGGGGGAGTTCATTATGTAAATTTTAATTTCTGAAAACCATTAATTCAGACTGCTTACTTTTACTACATTTAAATAACTTTGGTTAAGGTGACCAACAACCAGTGTATCTTCATCAAAAGACAGTTGAATCTCCAAAGAATTTGATCTCTTAAAGTATTTAAAAATCTCAATCTCTGCTCTTTGTTAATCCCCTTTCCATTGATGTCCTGGTGTGTTTTTATGTTGTTTGCATGTTTATATCCATGGAAACATTGCTAACCCCTACCAGCTGCACATGTTGGAATTTCATTTTGTTTTGCTTGGTCTCTACTTCCTTGTGCTCTTTTCCTTCTTCTCCTTTGCTTGGTTAACATGATGATTATTATATCCACAGTTTTAGTCTCATGTTTCTATCCACTGAGACTAGAGAGACAGGAGAATTAAAGGGAAGTTGAGAAAAAAAAGAATCAATCAGGACCTTATTAGTGTGTTTTACTACCTGAGATTCAAATATATCAACACAATTGGCTGTACCACTGCAAAGACCATCTACAGAGAAAAACCATTTTTCAAGAGATATTCCAAGCAAGAGTATTAAAACAGGTAATGAACCTTCTTAGGGCCAAAATGTTTGTCTACTTGCTGTGACCTGTTTTTCAACTTTGTCTGCAATCCTTTCTCATTTATTAAACCTGATTCCCCTCCCCAGAACACACACCCAGGCCACCTTATTTTCTCTTTGTCCAAAAGAAACTCTTGATCACCAAAGAGAAGAGTTAAGCAACTCATCTCTGAACTTCAATTTCAATTTTACTTGATGTTTAAACTTTCATGCATATTTCAATCTTCTTGTAAATGGTATCTTTTATATAACACAAATCAAAAAGCCATGGAGTGTTGTTGGATGCATTTACCCATTCTTAACATACTTGAATGTGTAACTGCCATAATGCCCATATTGTGAATCTGTCTTATATAATTTCATCTTTGTTTCACACTGCCTTGCAGTTACAAACTGACTGGAAATATCTGGGACTCCCTAGTCTGCAGCCCTAAATTCAGGATGCCTCTTTTATTGTTTGCTGACCTTAGGGCCCATTCCTGTGTGTCCCAGCTAATAACCAAGCATGGTTACACACAGAATCTTTGAAACCAAGCATGATTACACATAGAATCTTTAAAACATTAGAATATTAGACTCTGTGTTCCCAATGTCAACTGATGGTATTCTACAGATGGTAGGTACATTTATTGGCAACTCTGCTCCTCCATCCACTTCTACAGATATAAACCATGAAGGCTGAGGGGCCCCCAACTGGATCAGGCCCCCTGAATGGGTGAGATCTGAATTGGCTTGATCTGTTTGGGAGGCAGCTGTGTGTTGGTGCCGGGTCCTGGACTCGTTGCATGAGTTGGCTGTTTGAATCCTGGGACCTATGCAGGGATGCTTGGCTCGGTCTGGGAGGGGGGGACTGGACCTGGCTGGACTGAGTCTACCAGGTCGATTCTGGTCCTCGGGGAAGACCTTGATCTGGAGGAGTTGGGAATGGGGGGTGGGCTGGGGGGAGGGGGTGGGGGGCGAGAGTGAGAGAACAGGGAATCTGTGGCTATTATGTTGAACTGAATGGTGTTGTAAAATAAAAAAAATAAAAATAAAAATAAAAATAAAAAACAGCCCTCAAAAAAAAAACAAACAAAAAAAAAAAAAAACAAAAAACATGAATGAACCTGGAAGGCCAGTCTTGATTCCAATCTCAGTTACTCTACGTTGTATAGAATGTTTGTTTTAGGGCTGTGCCTTGCCCTGAGTGCTTTCATTTTGAAAAGTTTTTACATTTATTTATTTAATATGTGTGTGATTCAAAGTACAAAGACAAATTTTTCTTTAGGGAACTTTTAGATAGGTTGATGTGAAGGCCCCACATGATTTGTCTCCTTTAGAAAACACTTGGTGACTGTTACCCCAAATGGTTTCTTTTCAGTGATTCCTATAAATTCTAATATTTAAAGGTTTATTAAACCATAGAGTTGAGTATTCTACTGAGTGAGTCATGTAATTTCTTATCACACATAAGAAAGAGATGATTAAAGTAAAGACCAAGAGACAGGGAGATGCTTTCAAAAGCCAATATTTTTACTGATAAAGTCTGTATGGGAAAGGTGATGTTGGTCTGTGAACAAGAGGGCATGCTTCATTCTCTACCTAGCCCTTTTTGAAACTGTTCATACACGCGTGGGCCAAGTCCTCTATTACAGGCTTCTTTAATGAAAATATGCTCCTGTGAAACAGATTATTTATAAAACAGGAAATTCCATGCTGGTATTTTGTATATAAATGAAAAGGAAAAAAGGCTAGAAAGCAAGAGACCATCTCAAAGGCCTCAGCGCTCGCTCACGCCTCAACCCATCAGTCATATGAAAAGAGGATCTTATCCCATGGAAATAAGAGAAAATCAGTATATGTCTCAGCAATGATTCTTTATTCCTTCTGCCACCAAAATATAAATATTGTGCAGGCAAGAAGAAAGCTTAGTTTCTAACCACTGCAAGACTGAAACTGTGCAATTTCTCAGTTTCAGTTATTATATATTAACCTATATATTAACCATACCATAGACTCCTGATGATCAAAGAAGTAAACCATGTAAGTATAATTAATTGTAATATTGTAATATGTTGTTAAGGAAAATAAATAGTAGTAAGAAAATCAAAATTTATGTTACTAAGGGAAAAAGAAAATGGTGTGATTATGGAATTAATTGGGAACAGAAAACTAATTAATTTAGGTGGTTTAATTAAAGATGTAAGACAAAATGATGGCACTTGGTGACTTCTCATTAAATGTGTATTTTTGTTTATTATTTTAATTTCTGCTTTTCAGCATGCTTTCTGACAAGTCATTTTAAAAGACTAAGAAGCCAGTATGTTTACAAGGAAATGTTACTGGTTACTGAAACAAACATTCTTTAATGTTAGAAAGAACAGAATGTAACATTCAGGGTCCAGGTTTTTTTTTTTTTATTTTTTTATTTTTTTAGAGAGAGAAAACAGGACATCTTCCTTGAGCTAAAAATCTAGGACAACATTTAGAATGATAAATGTAAAAATAGAATGGTCTTCAGGTTAAAGACCTTTTTTATTGGACTCAAAATTGTAGTTTTATAATCTATGTGCAGGAGACTAAGAAGATGATTTAGTGGGTAAATCACTTGCCCAACATATATCAGGAGCAGAGTTCAGATCCTGGCTTCCTATGACACTCCCATAATGCTGCACTGAGGATGATGCCATGCCTTTAAATTCAGCATGCAGTAGGTGAAGACAGCAGATGCCCACACAAGCTGGCTACCCAGCGTAGCCCATCTAGAACACTGCACTTTCAAATGATAAACCGTGCTTCAGTTTATAATGTGGAGAAAATTGGAGGAGATACCAGATGTCAAATCAGGCCTGCACATGCAAATACACACAACTTCATGCACACTCACAAACATACATGTCCTCAAACAATGGAACATGCCTATGCACTGATATGTACCACATATATACACAGGAAAAATTAGTATTCAATACACACCAACATACACAAACCAAAACACTTTATGCTTCTATGTAATTCATATAGGAAGTTCTTAACTGGTGCTGAGAGACATATAAATACAATGGCCTGCTCAGGGAACTCTGTAATTTAGATCTTATTATCAACATAAAATCTACACCAAAGAGCGTCAGTGTCAAACCCTCAACAGTGTTTTGAAATGGTCCTAGGAAAAAAGTGTCAGTGTTAAACACTCAACAGTGTTTTGAAATGGTCCTAGAAAGAAGAAATAAAATGAACGAGATGTTTAGTAGGTCTCTGTTACAATTAAATAAGCAATTGTTAGCTGGGTGGTGGTAGTGCACACCTGTAACCCCAGCACTCAGGAGGCAGGGGCAAGTGGATCTCTGTGAGTTCAAGGCCAGCCTGGTTTACAAAAGAAATCTAGGACAGCCAGTGCTGTTACACGAAGAAAACCTGTCTCTAAAAACCAAAAAAAAAAAAAAAAGTTAACCTTATGAAAATGAAGCATAATGAAGAGACTTGGGGCCAAAATGGTGTCAGGAAAATTGTACCCATTGAGCCAGATATGTCAAAACTGGTCTTTATTGCAAAGCACCATTTCACTTCATCAATGAAATTTACCTATCATCCTAGGTCAAATATTATTTGATTATAATTTCATATAGGAAATAAAAATGTGATGGAAGCTATATTGTGCTCTGAAGGAAATGAAATGTGAACACAGCCTCAGCACTAAGTATGTTCATTCAAGTGTGCACTGAGGCCTTAGAGAATGGAGGGTCTTACTGTTAATCAGAAAGTGGGACTCAACTTTCCCATCATGGGGAAGGCATGCACAGGGAGGATAGAACTCTGTAGTAAGAACACTTTAGCATTCTGCACTCAGCCACATAGGAAGAATAAATCATTGGTTCCAACTAAGTATATTCCGAACATTGAGGCTCAGCCAACAGGACAACTCCAATTATCTTTCACTTGAAAGGTAAAAGTGGTAATGACACATTTTTTATTCTAATATAAAATTGGAACAGATAAATAAAACATATAAAAAAGGTTTTAAGCTAAAACAAAAGACAAAAATTGCAGATATATCCAGGCTTCTCTCTATTAAGTTTAAATAAAAAAGGTGCAGCCTGAAACACACATTATGATAGAAAGGAAAAGCATGTGTTCTCAACATCAGTCACCTCTGGAGGTTAACAGGAAACACTTGACTTTATTGATTCATGCTCTGGCATATTTAGCTCTTAGAAATTCACACACTATTCTTTCTGGACATCACTATGGAAAAATGAAATCTAATTAGTTTATACAAGACAAAAATAATGTAACTATAGATTCCTGAGCTACTTGTAAGTGATAGTTAGAAATGACTCTTACTTCACAAATGTCCTCTTACATATGCAGATGCTATCAAGAGGGTGACAGTGATTTTTCTGGTTATATTTTAAAAGCAATAATTTACTAACTCTTTGAGACTTTCATACAATGTTTTGACCATACTCATCCTCCACTGCTGCCAAATTTACTTCCATCCCCCATCCACATAACTTCATGTTCTCTTTTGTGAAACCCATTGAGTTCAATTTGTGTACAATTTTTAAAAAGGCAATAAAAACAAAAATCATTGCAAATCATGTGAGGCAGTAATAGTACATATTGGTAAATGACTCAACCAGAACAAAAATGGAATATATATCTAGTTACTTGCCTTCATTGAAAATATATTTAGCTTTCTCTTGAAATTAAGGTCAAACTGGAAAGGGATTTGTAATATCACAACAGTGGTATAAATAAGATTTTTATAGTAAAAGAAAAACTATGGAGATTCAGTTTTCAGGTCCATTGTAATCTAAGAGAAAGTACACATATTTTTACATGTTTTCCTCAAGTTTGATGCTGTCTAGGGCCATCTTCTTTGTATTTACATTGATTATTTGTTGTCGCAATTTCTGGTCAGGTTTTAAGAAATACTTCATGTAAAGAAGTGCCTCTAATTATCATGGATCTTTATTCCCACAACAACATGAGTGTGAACTAAAAGGTACTTCTGATTGGTTGCCATCCCTTCACTAATAAGGTAAACAATGAAAGTTACAACAACCTACAAAATAACTTGTAGCAAATGAAACCTAAGAAGTCAAAGCTTCTACACAATGAAAACTTTAAAGACACTCAAAGAAGAAACTGTAGAATATTCCAGAAGATGGTAAAAACTCATATGCTTAAGAAATGGTTTAATTAATTAATATTAATGGATTATTACTTGTTTACTACTTTCACACACTTATGTTTTCCAGGTCTATTCATGCTTACATATAAAATAATTTATTGGTTTTCTTATCAAAGGACTGTGAGCAATATAGTGTTTAGTACTTCCACATGTACAGCCCTGTTGAAGTATGCCCAGGCTCTCTTTATTACCTAGCTTCCTGTATTATAACGTGTCTGAGCAATGGATGCTTTCCCATGTGCCCAGCAAGGCTGTGTCCACCATGGCTGTTTACACTTGTGTGGCTTTTGACATTTCCTTGATCTCCTACATCTCATTTGCCTTGTTAGTTCCTTGTGTGAATTAGGGATATTGGGGGAGTTTTATGAGTGTTGCAAGTTTTCTTTGTCAGTTTGAGAATAAACTGAGAAAGGATTGGAAGAAGTCACTGTCTTCTTCCATTAGTCATAGGGACCAGGACAGAGTGTGGCCTTCTTTCATCTGATAGGTGGACTTGCTCATGTCTTCCTGGCAGGACTTCTACATCAGCTACCTGCTTGAAGAAGGCCAGTTTTGGTCATGGCTGACAGTGGCTTCCACATATGAAAGTTCAAGAAGTCATTTCATATGTTAAACAAGTGGGGACCAGGGAGAGATCAGAAGTGTATCAAGTAAGATTCCAAGTGTTCAGGTTTCCATGTGGCTTTTTTAAACCTCTTCAGTGATAATTGTCCCTACTTAAATCTCTTTCTTTTCCCTATCCCATCCCCATTTTCATTTAAACTTCAAATCATTATTTTCCTTTATCTTTCCATATCACCTGTATTCTATTATACCCTCCCTAAAAATCTCTCTTAACCCTCAATGGCATATATATATGTATATATGTATATATTTCCCCCATTGATATTCAATTATATAACTATATTATATATAGAATTTATCATTATAAATTACATGTTATATTATAATTAATACAATAAAATAATCATAGTAACATATTATTTGTATAAAATAGAAATAAATTATATATTTTTCCCCATTAACTACATATAATGAGAACAGACATGTGTATGTCATATGTCAAATATTAATTTGCTGAGGCAGTTTTTCTTGCTTGGATGCTGAATTTATCATATATTTTTCTTTTGAATCTATTATGATAATTACTTCTTTCATCAATTAATATTCTTCATTTACACTGATTTTCAAATTATAAAACAATGATGCCTTCCTGAAAAAAAAAAGAAAAGCAGTTTCTCAGACTAACGTATCCTGCATCCCTTTGTCTGTATCTAGGAAACTTATATATAGTTTGTGATTCCTTACACTTTTGGAATCATGCTAAAAGTTGCACATGTGTTTGCCTATGTGGTTGCACATGTGTTTGCCTATGTGTATGTGTGTGCACTGTGAGCATTCACTAGGCTGCAGGAGACAGAAGAGTGTACCTGATCTCCTGAACTGGAGTGATAGACAATTGTCAGCTACCATGTCAGTGCTGGGAACCAAACCCAGAGCCATTATAAGAGCAACAAACACTGAACCATTTCTCCAGCCCCAAACTTTAAACATTTTTAGATGTAAATCACAAGATAGGAATAGAACTCCTTTTCTTGACTTCTGTAAGATTAGCCTTTCCTGTATTTAAACGTTAGTGGAATCTGCTAATAAAACCATCTCAGGCTGTAGGTTGTGAAAGCATATGTGTGAAAATTTTTAATTATAAATTTAATTACTGTACTAATTATGCAATTTTGTATTCAACCATATATCAAAATTTAGTACTTTTAAGCAACAACTTCAATTTTCAGGTCAGGAATGTGGGAAAAACTCAGCTTGGCAGTTTCTCACTGAGTAACTTGGGAGATGGTGCCTGAATCTTGTGTGAACCCTGTAAGTAGGATGACATCCAGCCTGGCTTCCACAGGAGCTGTGACTTGACAAAGGCTTTCTTCTGGGTGCTCAGCTGAGGCGTCCAGTGCACACACGGGACCTCTACAGGTGGCTGTTGTGGGAGATTTTGCACACCCCTCCCTCAATCCAGTGTTCCATGGCCAACAGCATTGCATTTCATTATAACTCTCACTCAGTTTTGGAGTTTCTTTGTCAAACTTCATGTTTCTACACTATTCTACTTTCTGTCCCAGCTTACTACATGGAAAATTTTACTAAGTCTTCTTTAAACACATCCCTTGTGTTGGATTCCTCACCTCTCATGAATTCTGTAGAAGTTGACCAGCTGGAAACCATTGACAGCCTGCTGGAGAATGGCCCCTAGTTTTAACATCTTCTATGTTTTAGGTGGATTCTATGATTAAATGGTCAAGGTTGCTGGTGTTTACTATCTCTAATCAGCTCATGTCAGCTAGTGTAATTCTTAGCACTTAGTTTAGCACTGTCCTCCATTGCTTTACTTATTCTACTCATAGTTTCCTTTAGATTGTAAAGCTTTTTTTCCTACTTCTGGAGACTGAACCAAGGTCTTCAAGCATGCTAAGCAAGCACTGTACAAGGAGGCCCCACCCACGCCTACTTTGGAGATCTTGTCTGCTCATCTCATCATTCCTGCACCTTTCTCCGATGATCAGTTTTCCTCATGTTTGTATTTATTGGTGGATACGAGTGTAAGTCTAGAAATTATCTTTTTGCTTTTGAAATTTATAGCTGTATAATATGCTTTATATATTTAAATATTGCAAAATTTTAAAATCTTTTTCCTTTAATGAACATTCAGCTCTGCCCTAACAGATAATTTATCTATATTGAGAACATCTTGGTTCAACACCCCCCCATTTGTCATCCTTGAGGATGGAGAAAGGACCTCCATCTAATCACACAGATCATTTACAAGTCACTTTTCTGTACTCTGAAGTTTGTTTATTTGTAGGCTGAGATTGAATTTTAATCAATAATTAGAATGTCTGGGTTCTTACGGAAAAGTCTTTTAGGGTTTCCCCTGATTGCCCCATAGGCTGAACAGTTTCACATTGGCTGGTTGGAATTTAAGTGTCTCCAAGTCCTATGTGAGATTTTCCCTCATATAGTTCCAGATCATTCTTTCTTAGTCTCATAGCACCTCACTCCATGCAAGGACAACAAAGGACTCAGAGTTCTTTGTTTTCAAGTTTTTGGACACTTTAATTAAATCATTTCCTTCTTTTTCATTATTTTCTCTCCTCAAATCCTTCTGTTAGAACCTTTTTGAACCAGATCTCTAGAATCTTCCCTTAAGGAAGATGCAAATGCTTTTCTGATAATGCAATTTATATTAGTTCTGATTGTCTGAAGTGTAGTTGACTCAAAGCAGCCCAACCACACTTAGTAACCGGACAGCTGTAAACAAAAGCAGAACTGTGACAACAAACTTTACACTGGAAGTCTGCCAGCTGCACCATTTTCCTTCACAAATAATTTATTGTGAAGATTTTTATATTCAACCAAATATGCCTTAGCATATTCTTATAAAACAAGGGGTATTTTTCAAACTAACAGAAAACTTCAGAAAAAATACTTGGTTAGATAATATCATCACTTACCCCTTAAAGATTATTAGTTTGTAAGTTTATCTAAGTACTAATACAATTACAACTTTGGACTCTTATCAATGTTAGATTCAAATAAAGAGATAGGTGTTGTTTTCCATTATTACAGATATTATAACTATGTTTATTGATTATTTGTCTGTTTAAGGCTTACTGGGTACTTTTTCTTCTAAACCTCATTAAGCCAGAATAAAAAATTAAAATGCATCATGTTAATTTTTTATAATCTGTCAAGTGCATTTTCAGAACAAAGGTAGAGAGCTGGCCAATATCATGTTAGTTGGAAGAGACCTGTTATGTTGCCATGCTTAATGAAATACTACCCAGTGTTTTATGACTAAGGGCCCAGAAGTCAGACCAACTGGGTCCACTTGGCTTTCCTAGTAAGTCACAAAGAAATTCAGCAAACTAATTAACTAATCGCTTTCTTTACTTGAGCTGAGAACAAGAGTTATAACCAATACTGAGTGCTATAGAGACAAAATCAAGCAATATGTTTAAAGTTTTAGTACAGTGGCTTCCATAAGTCAATACAGAAAATGGCCAAATAATATAGAAGAGATGAATGAAAGGCAGGAGATTCTGTGCCACAACGTATTTGAGCTATTTACTCTGCTGGTGTGCTTGAGACACGAATTAGCCAGATAACCCATTCACATTCAGTGATGTAACAATTTCTACCAGTCTCTGAATACAGGATCATACTGTTGATAGCAATTTAGTCATAAGAACAGTGTATTGGGTAAATTTGTATTGTCTAAATCTGTTTTGCAGCAATTAAAAATGCCATATATTTAGTGGATTATAAGCAATAAAAACTCACACAGAGCTGGAAGCTTGGAATCTAAGTATCTAGTTGCTGACCAATAAGTTGTTGGAGAGGTGCACTTCTTTCTTTACCCTTCTAGCATCTTCTCTGAGTGCTCACATAGTGGCAGAGACCAACTTCTAGGTTCATATTAGAAGTTCATGGATTCCATAAAAGGTTTTGTCTTCATTCATAATACCTTATCAAATCCTCCCTAATCTTCTAATTCTGTCAAATACAGGTTTGGGTTTAAGTTCATGAATAGGAAGCAGTATCAACAATAGTCTGTCCCTAGTAAATATCACATCTGGTAGGGAAAAAAGTAGGGGGGAAAAAAGAAAAAGAAAACAGCACAGTGACCTACCTCAGAAACTTTTCCCCAACACTGATTCTGCAGGTGGTGGTATCTCAGTTCTTTCTAAAGGCTTAGGACCTTAGCACTTGTCCTCACACCAGCATGTGCTGTTCTGGGATGCCTCTTCTCTTCTCTCTCAACACAAGGTGAATCATTCTGGAACAGGTTTGCCTTAAAGATTCAATGTTCTAACTTAGCTTTTACTTTTCATGCACTAGAAACATGGTAGCTGTTTGTAAAAACGTACTTTGGATGATAGACTAACGAGGGAATAAGTGAAAACAGAGGAACTTCAATGCATTGTTCTTGTTTTTTAGTTATGTTTTAAAGTTTTTAGGCTGGGTGGTGGCGCACGCCTTTAATCCCAGCACTCAAGAGGCAGAGCCAGGTGAATCTCTGTGAGTTCGAGGCTACCCTGGGCTACAGAGTGAGTTCCAGGAAAGGTACAAAGCTACACAGAGCAACCCTGTCTCGAAAAACCAAAGAAAAAAAAAAGGTAAAGTTTTTAAAAAGTTTGTGGAATGAGGGAATATTTTAACCCCTATTTAAAGTTCTTTATAAAGATTGTCAGTAATCTCCATATTGGGAGAGACATCCATACTCATTCATGGAAGCTTGTGCATTTTTTCTTTTTATGCTTCCTATCCATAATATAACTTTTGATAGCTTAATGTTTTAAGGAAAGAAATGAACAAAATTCTTGTGAGAATGCCCTTACCAATGACTATAAAGCAATGATTCACTGATCCATGGTTTATGAATCCTTACAGCTCTTCAGTATAAACTTAAAAAATCTTCAAATGCCCATTTCTTAGAGTACCTGCGTGAAAGATGCTGATTTTTACAAGGAAAATAAAAGATGATAAAGAATAATGGAGTAAGGGGAAAAAAGAAAGTCTAAGTTGTGCTGCTAGTACCGTGTAAATTCCTTCCTGGGGAAATGATTAGAAGTAAAAGAATTTAGCCTCTGAAAAGGCTTAATTACTTAATTTATTAATTGTTGATTGAGAGAATTGGAATTTCATTTCGAGTATTATTTCTGTATTACCTGCTAGGACAGTGCAGCACACACACACACACACACACACACACACATCACAGGGGCGTGAAACACATACAGACAGCAATTTGTTCTTACATTAGCGTCATCTGGGAGGGGAGGATTAGATGCTCTAAAGCAGTAGAGGGAGGTTCTCCACAAACACTGTCAGTTACACTAAATGAAGGAGAGCTACTTTTCAATTCATAGAAAATAGTTCCTGCGCCCAAATACTGCATTGTATGTAATATCCAGTTCTTATACAACCCTGATTTCCCAAAAGTCAGTGGGTTAGCTTTTGAATAGTCATTCCTTTAGAGAAGACAGTTTAGTTCAACAGTGCTGGAATTAGATTCAAAATTGCCAGGCCTAAGCACAATATTTGTGCATTTCTTGCTATGAGACCTGAGGTAGGCCATTCATTTTTCTGGCATATTATATGTATTTTCATAGACTCATGAAAGCTCTAAAGCACTTAATTTGAAAAATAGTAAGTCTATAAAAGAAATCATGAAAGAAATAGGGAAAATAAACATAAATCCAGGCACTCATAGTCTTTCTGCATTGATCTAAAATAGGAGATTGTCCCAGTTTCAATCAGTTCAGCTAACACATGCATCATGCTATAAAATTTTTGGGTTTAATGTGTGCACACTTACTTGTGCTAAACTATATAGTGACTGATGTGTTATCTATATCAGCACATAGAGTTTAGTCATATTTTCAATTTCCTCACGAATTTTAAACTTCAGCCAAATTTTATCTTTAGACATGAAAAGGGAAGTGGAATGAGCTGTGTAGGAAGTGACTTCTGATTCTCATACTCAGCACGACATGAGTAACTAGAAAGCAATTTGCATTCTAGGATCATAGAAAATGGGGACATTCTTGGCTCCTTAACTTCTAATACTGTGATTTAAGATATTTTAAATAGTCTATATTTCTTGTATTTAAGAAAGAGGAGACAACAAAAGTTAGCTTTGTTCTGAGGTCATTTTGGGTTAGCCATGTTCTATGTATTTTAAGCTTTTCATATTTTAGAATAACAAGTTCTCACAACACCTTATATATCAGGTGGCATAATTTCTCTTTTATTTAAATACAGGAGAAAATTAGGTAAAAGTGTTAAGTTAAAAGAAAACAAAGACAAAGTGTGGCTAATGGGTAGTAGAGGTAAGATTTTGAAATTCCATCAGATAGACCACAAGGATACTACGTTATCTCTACAGAGATTGCTGAAGGGAAGCCAAGACATGCATCTGCAGGGGAAAGCCTGATATAAGTGAATTTGTCATTTATGGTATTACTAAAACGTGAAAAGAAAAAGGAGGGGTAGGAATTGGGGTAGTAGGAAAGGGAAAAGAAGGGAGGAGGAACACGTGGAGGAGGAAAGAAGAAAGACAAGGGGAAAGAGAAATCATTCCCGTGTCTATTGTTATTGGTGCTCCCTCTTGTTGACTCTGGCAACTGCTAGAAATGGGCCTGCACCTTTAGGTCAGATCCCAAAGTTCAGGCCCCACCTCCCTGTTGCTTTCCCTGGGAGACAGAAGCTGCCTTTGCAGAGGACCAGCAGCAGCTCCAATGGCTGGCTCCTCCGTGCTCTTGATCATACACACTAGGTTGAACTAAATCACATGATGTGAAACTCCATGACTCTCCTAAAGCATAAAATATCAGACCTATCCTTTATTCTGGGGATTTGGTTCATAGAAAAGTCTGGGGGCAAGGTGCTGTAGAGTTTCTCTGTGAGAACCCTGCCCACGCTCCCATCATTTCTCATGGTCTTCGACCTTCTTTTCACTCTGAATGAAGTGCCTCACCTTCCCTCTAAGGCATCATCATGTTAGATGTCCATATGTTCTACTGTTTCTGTCTACTATGCTCCCTCCCACCTCAAGCCTCATCTTGGCTCCCTGCTCCTTTCATCTCAAACCTTCTTGAAGGCAATTGTGCTGGCTTCCTTTCTAAGCTACCTGATGCTCATTTTTGTCACAGCTATTAGGTTTTATACCTCTTCCAAGCCATTTATAGATTTTAGTAATAATTTTATAATATATTAATATATGCTTATTTTCATTTAAATCCATATTTTAGATATTGTTACAGTGGTGTGTCTCAACATCTATTTTTGAATACTGTATTTATTGATTTTTGAAAATTTTTTCATGTTTCATCAATTATAGCATGTTCAGTTATATATTTTTTCAATCCCCAAGGACATTTGTTTTTATCAAAATTTAACTTATTTTAAACTATCATGAGTCTTGCAACCAAGAGAATATTAAATTAGATGCAACAATGTGATCTTTGATTATTATTGATTTTTTTCTTTTTCTTTTTTTATTTATTTTACAACACCATTCAATTCAACCTAATAGCCACAGATTCCCCTGTTCTCCCCTTCTCACCCCCCTCCCCCTTCCCCCAGCCCACCCCCCATTCCCACCTCCTCCGGATCAAGGTCTCCCCCGAGGACCGGGATCGACCTGGTAGACTCAGTCCAGGCAGGTCCATTCCCCCCCTCCCAGACCGAGCCAAGTGTCCCTGCATAAGTCCCAGGATTCAAACAGCCAACTCATGCAACGAGCCCAGGACCCGGCACCAACGCACAGCTGCCTCCAAAACAGATCAAGCCAAATGACTGTCTCACCCATTCAGGGGGCCTGATCCAGTTGGGGGCCCCTCAGCCTTTGGTTCATAGATCCTGTGCTTCCATTCATTTGGTTATTTGTCCCTGTGCTTTTTCAACCTTGGCTTCAACAATTCTCACTCATATAAACCCTCCTCTTTCTCACTAATTAGACTCCCAGTGCTCCACCAGGGGCCCAGCCGTGGATGTCTGCATCCAGATTCCTCAGTCCTTGGATGGGGTTTATGGCACAACTATCAGGGTGTCTGGCCATCCCATCACCAGAGTAGGTCAGTTCCTGCCGTCTCTCGACCATTGCCAGCAGTCTTTTGTGGGGTTATCTTTGTGGATCTCTGTGGGCCTCCCTAGCTCTCTGCTTCCTCCCCTTCTCATGTGGTCTTCATTTACCATGGTCTCCTATTCCTTGTTCTCCCTCTCTTTTCTTGATCCAGCTGGGATCTCCCACTCTCTTTCCCTCGACAGTCGCCCTTCATTGTTCCCACTCATGACCAGGCTGTTCATGTAGATCTCATCCATTTCTCTGTGTCTTTTTGGGGGGTCCTGTTTTCCAGGTAGCCTCACTGGTGATGTGAGTAGCAGTCCTCCTTGTTCCACATCTAGCATCTTCCTATGAGTGAGTACATACCATATTTGTCTTTCTGAGTCTGGGTTACCTCACTCAGGATGATTTTTTCTAGATCCATCCATTTGTCTGCAAACCGTATGATGTCATTGTTTTTCTCTGCTGAGTAGTATTCCATTGTTTATATGTGCCACAATTTATTTATCTATTCTTCAGTATTAAAAAGAGAATTCTCAACAGAGGAAACCCAAATGGCTGAAAGACACTTAAGGAATTGCTCAACTTCCCTAATCATCAGGGAAATGCAAATCAAAACAACTCTGAGATACCACCTTACGCCTGTCAGAGTGGCTAAGATCAAAAACACTGAAGACACTTTATGCTGGAGAGGATGTGGAACTAGGGGAACTCTCCTCCACTGCTGGTGGGAATGCAAGCTTGTACAACCACTTTGGAAATCAATATGGCGCTTTCTTAGAAAATTGGGAATCAATCTCCTCCAAGATCCAGCTATACCACTCTTGGGCATATACCCAAGAAATGCTCAATCATACCACAAGAGCACTTGCTCAGCTCTGTTCATATCAGCATTGTTTGTAATAGCCAAAACCTGGAAACAACCTAGATTATTATTGATTTTTGAAAGTAGATTAAACTAAAACTTCTAATAGTGAGTCTCACATTTGACAGTTGTTTGGCTATTTTCCCATTGTGTATCAGCCTTGGTAAAATAGTTATAATATGTGACAAAATATGAAGAGAGACTTTATTTGATGTGCTCTATTGTGTATTGTTCCTTTGACTGGGGAAAATATAGATTCTTCTCATTTCCAAACTTGAGTTATTGTTAATTCATCACACTGCTTTAATTTTTTATCACAATACTGAAAATGATAAAATGTGAGTAGGATCAATAAAACATAAATCTTATATAATTGATGGAGACTTTAAATTCAGGATTTGTTGACAAAACTTTACAATTCTAGTGGGATCTTTTCTATTACCCTAGGGAAAAAGAGCTAGTCATGGCGCTTACAGTCTCGCTGGTTTCAGAGTTTTGTTTTTTTTTTTTTAAGTCAATATATAGGTAATAACATCCTAAATATTTGCTCCTGTTGATAGCTGCATGTTGGGACCTAACCCCCAACCCCCAACCCCTCACCCCCACTCCCCCCACCCACTGTCTTATCTCTGTTTTTAATCCTCAGCCCCTCACTCGGACATGGTGAACAGGTGGTAGCGTGGGTGCTACAGTTGCATCAATGGCAAAGCATGCTGCTTTCCTTTAAATAATTAGAGGTGCACACTTCTAAGTGAGCACTGCAAATGCCCCCTTACAACGTGACATTCCTTGTTGATACATTAAGTGAAACAACAGTTAGTGTGGGCAGTCTCATAAAATTACAAATTTTGTACAATATGCCAACATTTTTTTTCTGATTGAAAAGACTTCTCCTTTAGACGGTATTGTGTTCTAATTTATGTCAGAGGAAGCTAATTTCCACCAATTCCTCCCTATGGGATCCTAGTGAACCAGCTGGTTCACCATACGGTGCAAACAGAACCCAGTGAAACACAATCACCAGCTCTCAAGCTGCTTCACTATACCAGAGCAGCTGAGAACAGTCTCTGGTCTTGTTACATTTTGCTGTAAAGTTTGGGTGAAGGTTCTTAATAAAAACTCCCTTTTAAGATGGACTTTATTCTTCAAGGTGAAGTATCTTGGTTCCTGTGTTTGTGAAAACAAACCACTTAATGTTTCTTAGTCATCCATTCCCACTTGATTTTTCTCATGGGAAAGTCTAACAAATGTCAAGAATCTGCAGAATGTTTATGAAAATCAAGATGTTTTCTTTCTATTGCATACATTACCTCTGTCTATTACAGGAAAACTGTTTATCTTTGGGTTATAGGGAGGGAAACTAAAGAAATCAAAGCTATACAATCTGCAGCTGCTTCTGTACAGTTAGGAAGCCAGAATCAAGATCTGTTCTTCAAAATTGGCTCAGAAGTATTTGCTCTTTAATTGCTATTTATAGTATTTTTCCTTCCAGACTTCACTCTAATTCATTTGCTTCTAAGAAACACCAAGAATAAAGACACTCTTATCTTACCTCATTTGCATTTCTGTCTCAGAGAAGTGGGTTTATGCACATTGAATTCCAACATGGTTTTGTAAATAGATCTCTCTGGCCAGAATTAAGGTATATTTACAGTATTTCATAGCAGAAATTTTGAATAAGAGTTCTTATATTTGCACACATTTGGCATATCTGCAACAAATATAACTACAAGCATACACTATATCCATATATTGTATTATATATATTCATTTATTTTTGAGGCAGAGTTTTACTATGGAGACCTGGATAGTAGTGAAGGATCTATGTAGACTCTGATAGCCTAACTCAGAGATATATACCTGTTTCTGCCTCTTAATTACTGAAATTAAATGTGTGTGCCACTATTCTCAACTCTAAAATAATTTTAATGTTAAATGAAAATAACAAAATAAAAAAACCTGGCGAAACAATTATTAATGTGATATACTTTCCATGTCCCCCACTCTCTTGGTTCTCTTGGGCAGATAACCCCCTGCCCAATAACAGGCCATGTCTCCTAGATGATTCAGTGGGCTGCCTACAAATGGAATATCCTCATTCTCTAGCTTCCAACAGGTACAATCCTCAGTTGTCTTCTCCACTTCACTGTATCTCAGTTCCCAGCTCCAGCAGATACCCTCTACCCAGACACAGGCCATACCTTCCAGAAAGCCAAGTAAGCTACCTGATCACGGTCCTCCTTCACTCTCTTAGTGTTCCCCCAGAACTATTCCCAGTCCCCTTACTCTCCTCATCACTGTATTCTATGCCCTAACTACGGCAGAGACTTCCTTCTGGACCAAAGGCTATACAGACCACTTGAACTCCAGCCCCCAAATTGGACAGATACCCTGCTCAACCTTAGGCCACACATACCAGAAGACCAGAGAGGAAACTGAAACCAAGAAAGAAAACACACATCCCACAAAGATAATCCCATAAATAGGTAACTAGTACTATAATCATCCCTAACCCATAAGCCTAGACACCATGTAAGAACACAATAAACAACAGCCAGGGCAATATGTCACCACCAGAGCTCAGCTATCCCACTACAACAAGTCCTGAATATTTCAACACAACTGAAGCACAAGAAAAATATCTTAAAAACAACTTTATGAACATAGTAGAGATCTTTAAAGAAGAAGTAAATAAATCTCTTAAATAAATTGAGGAAAAGACAAAAAGAAATTGGAGGAATGAGTAAATCCCTAGAAGAATGTCAACAAAAAAACACAAATAGTTGAATGAAATGAATAAAACTTTTCAAAACCTGAAGATGGAAATAGAAGCGGTAAAGAAAACATAAAGTCGGGGAATTTTGGAAAAGGAAAATCTCAGTAATCAAACAGGAAGTGCAGACAGAAGCAACACCAACAGGATACAAGAGATGGAAGAGAGAGTTCAGACATTGAAAATACAATAGAAGAAAGAGATATATCAGTCAAAAACAATGTTGACTCTAAAAAAATTCCTGACACAATACACTCAGGAAATCTAGGACACTATGAAAAGACCAACCCTAAGAATAATAGGAATGGAAGAAGGAGAAGGATCCCAGCTCAAAGGCCCACAAAATATTATCAATAATATAGAAGAAAATTTTCCTAAGCTAAAGAATGAGATGCCTATAAATGTAAAAGAAGCATACAAAACATAAAATAGATTAGACAAAAAAGGAAGCCCTTTCACCACATAATAATCAAAAGACTAAATATATAAAACAAGAAAGAATATTAAAAAGCTGAAAAGTAAAAAGAGCAAGTAACATATAAAGGCAGATCTATCAGAATTACACCTGACTTCTCAACAGAGTCTCTAAAAGCCAGAAATGGCCTGGTGGTGGTGAGGCATGCCTTTAATTCTAGCACTTGGGAGGCAAGAGGCAGGTGGAGCTCTATGAGTTTGAGGCCAGCCTGTCTACAGAGTGAATTTCAGGACAACCAAGGCTATACAGAGAAATCCTGTGTTTAAAAAGAGATCACAGCAGAGAAGAGAATTCTGGGAAATAGAAGGCTGAGGAAGAGAGGCTGCTGGCAACTGCCGCCATGACAAGCAACATGTAAAAGATACCTGTAAGCCACAAGCCATGTGGCAACTTATAGACTAATATAAATAGGTTAAGTTAAGATAGAAGAACTAGATAAGAAGAAATCTGCCATGGCCATACAGCGCGTAAGCAAAATAAGTCTCTGTGTGTTTACTTGGTTGGGTCTGAGTGGCTGCGGGACTGGCAGGTGAGAGATATTTGTCCTAACCTGGGCCAGGCAGGACCAGAAAAACTCCAGCTACAAATGGCACCCAATGGGTTGGCAAGAGTTTCCACCTAAAACTTGAGAAAAAGGATTCTAAAATGGAGCTAAAAACAGCTTCCTAGTTGTCTCTCTCAAGTTGGGGGCAGCCTGCAGGTTTGAGCTGTTCTATGGCAGGTTCATGGCTTGCATGTGGGCTTGACCTAAGCTATGTTACACAGAGGTGTCTCCAAGATGCACACTATGCTGTGTGTTGAATATAGTTTTTGCTAGTTTAAAAAAAAAAAAAAAGAGGTTTCTGGGCTACATGCTCCTTTGATAAAAGCATAGACCCACTGTTTCTAAGAGTTGATGGCTCCCAGAGCTGGCAGTAAACATACCATTGCCATGTTGGGAAGCTGAGGTGGGCAGACCCAGCAGCCACAGTGCCATTTGAGTCTTAGAATGCTGCAATTTAAAGCAATAGATTCACAATAAGACAAATTCAGATGGAACAAGACTTTAAATGCTTTACAGTATGTGTAAAAATGTATGTAGGCTTGGAAGAGAGAGTAAAAGGAATATATACAGTTATATTAAAAAATAGACAGTTTTTAAAAATAAAGTCTTTAAAGAGAAAGTAAAAGTAATATAAAAATAAGCCACAGAAAGATGGCTATCACACAGAGAATCTGAATTACATTGTCTTTGATATTCGTAACTGAATAAAGACATTTGAATGTAAAAGCTGTTGAGTTAAGCCAATATGTATATTTTAAAGATATCTTGACTTCAAAATTTGGATCTAAGGATATGTTGCTTTGGAAAGGAGGCTCTGCTTTTGTTACCACAGAAAAACAGAAGCATTGGATTTTGTTCCAGATTAAGATACATCAGGTTTGACCAGCCAAGACCCCCTGAAAGGTCTCCAATGACACCATGGCCCAGATGATCCAACATCCAGAATAGTTTCAAGGCAACTGGCTCAGATGATACAGCTTCATGGACTACTACATAATCCTAAATTTTTCTTTTGTGTCTCTATAAGATACAGCACTCCCTCCAACAGAAAGTAGTAAGAAAAGCTATGCCCAAATTCCCAAATATACCAAGCTGGCTTTGGAGATTGAATTGGCTCACCCCTTCTCTAAACCCAAACATATTGCTAAAAAAAAAGGTTGAGAAATTCTTGTGTCCCATATCAGAAGAGCCCTCTGGTATGGGACAGAGAAAAACCAACATTTTTATTTAAATCAGGTTGATTATAAATGTGATCTCTTTCTAAAGAGAGAAAGGGGATATGATATAGATATGATAGGATGAAAGGATTATTGAATCTACTTTTAAAAAGCAACTTGTTTAAAATGTTTTACATTGTTATGGATTTTAGTTTATTGATACAAGTTTAAACTTAATTTTGTTATACTGTATATATATTTCTATGCTCATTTGAGGTATTATGTTTATGTAACTCATTTAAATTATAATGGATAATTAAGAAATATAGATTAATAACTAGTCTTCTGTGATAGTCAAACTTATAGTCATGTTAAATTTTCTAGATATACATAGATATTATTCAATTAGGTAGGTAATCTTCAAACACTTCAAAGACCTACAGAATATGGCATTTAAGATGTTTTAAAAATTTAGATTTTCTGGACAATGAGACATATCTGCTCCTGGCAGCACCAATTTACTTCAGAGAGGAGGATGGGCATCGAAAACACTCCATACAGAATTTATCTTCACCTTGGCAAAAATAGCCATTTGGGCAAAAAACTGTTCTTGCCTGGACTGCTTGATCAAATGGACATGCAGGACCCATAGGAAGGTGACCACTCAATTTTGCTTGGTGAAATGGTCCTTCAGGTTTCTGCTTCGCAGAGGAAAGTGCCAGACATTCTACAGGACACAGAGAGAAATGACTGAGAGACTCTAGGCCTGTGGGCTGAAGACAGATGCCCCAACTTTACAAAGGAACATTAGATAACTGTCCAGGCTGCCAGCTGTCTCTGTCTACCCTGAGAGACTCCTGAAAGTTGCTTGCATTCTTCTCCCATTTCTCAGGTAATAGTATATCCTTCTGGGGTCTTTGATGTAGTTGAAGACTAGATAGTTATAATTTCCTCAGTTATGATAAAAGATGGGTTAGATATAAAACCTTAGACTCACAAATATAAGATAGATAGAATATCTTCTTTAATATTGTAACTGTAATTCTTGCTTGATAATTGTTTGTTATATTTAATTTTACTGTGTTAAGATTAAAACCTTCCTTTTTGAAAAAAGAGAAAAAGAGGAAGTGCTGTGGATGATTGATTGATAAATAAAACACTGATTGGCCAGTAGCCAGGCAGGAAATATAGGCCAGACTAACAGAGAGGAAAACTGAGAGAATAGGAAGACAGAGAGGAGAAGACACCAGCCTGCTGTCTAGAAAGCATCATGTAAAGGCAACAGGTAAAGCCATGGAACACATGGCAATGTATAGATTAACAAAAATGGGCTGAGTATGAGAGTAAGAGCTAGACAATGGTAGGCCTGAGCTAATGGCCAAGCAGTTTAAATAATATAAGCATCTGTATGTTTATTTTGTAAGTGGGCTATGGGACTGCTGGGGCTTGGCGGGACCTAGAGAGAAAAACTCTAGCTACAACAGATGCCAGCCCAGATTACTACACCAAGCAGAACTTTCAATCACTCTAGATGGAGAAAATAGGATATTCTATATTAAAGTCAAATTTAAAAAAATATTTATCTAAAAATTTAGCCCTAGAGAAGATACTAGAAAGAAATTCCAACCCTAGGAGGTTAAGTACATCCATAAAACACAACAATCTCACACCAGCCAAACCAAAAGAAGAGAAACACACATACATACACAAAGACAACCAAACACATACCATACCACCACCAACAAGAGCAACAAAAGAATAGAAACTAACAATCATTGCTCATTTATATCTCTCAATATCAATTGATTCAATTCCCCAGTGAAAAGACACAGGCTAACAGAATGGATGTGAAAACAATATCTCTCCTTCTGCTTCATACAAGAAACACATCTCAACATCAAAGACAGACATTACGTCAGAGTAAAGGGTTGGGAATGGATATTCCAAGCAAAGGGATCCAAGAAGCAAGCTGGTGTAGTCATTCTAATATATAACCCAATAGATTTCAAACCAAAACTGACCAAATGGGGAAGAACATTTCACACTTATCAAAGGAAAAATCCACAATGGTGAGGATCCAATTCTTAACATCTATGCCCTAAATGCAGGGGACCCATGTTTATGAAGGAAACACTATTAAAGCTTAAACCACATGAGGAATGGAACCCATTGTATTGCAAACTTGGGACTGGTTGTGAGACATAATTCTGCCACAGATACAATTGATAGTGCTCCAAACCACAGAGTAGGGAAAAAATCTGCAGTAAACCATGACCACACCTAACAGTGACTTTGAAGTCTCCAAAAAGATGTCAGGATCCCACAATAATGATTCCACATGGACTATGATAAAGTCATTATGTTGATTAACACCACCCAAAGATAGACTTTGGACTACAAACTGCTTAGGACAATTTTGAGTTGGCTAGCTGAGATGATCCAGCCTCACAGACTTGAGACAAGCCCTGTACTTTCCAATTATGCAGACAGTAGACAACAAATGATACCGCTAACTCTCCCAGGATTTGAAAATTAACCCAAAAATTTTCTCTTCAGGATCCCCTAAAGATGTCTTTGTCCCCAGACAGCAAAAAGTAATTTTAAGAACACAATGCCCACATTCCCAGGAGGTGGGGCAGGCAGATTTTAGTCATTCAAAAGGTTATAAATAATTGTCATTGTTTAGGATGGTTGGTTACAAGTTGTTAATTGATAATGGTCAGGAGAAAAAGCTAAACAAAGGAGATTAGATTTAGGGTTCCTGTTTGAAAAAAAAGGAGAGGATATAGATATGTTAAGATTAAAAAGTAGATTATTGAATCTACTTTGAAAAAAAGATATAGAAATGATGAATGGTAGATCATTGAATCTACTCTGAGGTTGGGGGAAAGAAATATAAATGATGGATAAAAGGCAGTATTGAATTTACTCTGAAAAGAAAAAGAGAGAATATAGATATGTTAAGATAAAAAAATACATCATTGAATCTACTTCTAAAAGGCAACTACTAGTTTTAAATATTTTACATTGGATTGGGTTTTTGTATCATGTATATAAATTATGTATATTGATACCAATTTGAGGTTAATTTTGTTAGAAAATACTGGACTTATATATATAATCTTGTTCAAGGTATTGTACCTATATAGTTCATTTAACAATGTAATGCAATTTGCTAGTCCTTGAAAGTTATTATTACCAACTAATTAGGATATAAAGAAATGAAAGTTAGTAGTTAGTCATTACAATTGAACTTGTAGTCGTATTAGCTATGTTTTCAAGGTCAGATATATATTTTAGATAGACAGGTCATCTTCAGAGACTTCAGAGATTTGCAGAATATGGCATTTAAAATATTTTAATAATATAGTTTTTTGATGACAGTGAGACATGTCTGCTCCAAGCAGCACCAATCTACTTCAGAGAAGATGATGGGCATTGAAGAAAATCCATATGGAGTTTACTTTCATTTTGGCAAAAGTTAGCCACTGGGCAAGAAAGTGCCCTTACAGTAGGTGGCAGGAAATAATCAAACTGAGAACTGAAATCAATAATATAGAAACAAAGAGAGCAATACAAAGAATCAATAAAAGAAAGAGTTGGTTCTTTGATCATATCAACAAAATAGAAAAACTATTATCTAAACTGATGAAAACATAGGGAGAGAAGATCCAAATTAACAAATAAGAAATAAAAAGAGGCCATAACAACAGAAACCTAGTACATCCAAAGAATGACTAGGTCATATTTTATAAACCCATATTCAAAAAAACATTGGAAAATATAAAAGAAATTGGATAATTTTCTTGATATACACCACTTGCCAAAGTTAAATCAAGATCATATAAATAACTTAAATAGACCTTTACCAAATCCCTTAAGGAAATAGTCACAGCCATTAAAATCTACCAACTAAAAGAAGGCTAGAGCAAGCAACTTTCTATGCAAAATCCTACTGAGCTTTCAAAGAACAGTTAACACTAATATTCCTCATATTATTTCACAAAGTAGAAACAGAATAAACATTGCCAAATTCATTTTATGGGGCCATAGTAACTCCAAGAGATAAATCATATAAAGATTCAACAAAGAAAGAGAATTACAGACCAATTTACAAACATAGATGCAAAGAGACTCACAAAATGTGATCAACTATACTTCATCCCAGAAGTGCAGAGATGGTCCAACTTATGAAAATTAATCAATATAATCCACTATATAAACAAATTGAAAGAAAAAAGCCACATGATCATCTCATTAGATGCTGAAAAAGCCTTTGAAAAAAAATCCAACATCCCTTTGCTGTGGGATAATGCTTTTGTACACTGGTTTAATAAAACACTGATTGGCCAGTACCCAGGCAGGAAGTACAAGTGGAACAAGCTAGTAAGGAGAATTCTGGGAAGATGGAGGCTGAGTCAGGAATTACCAGCCAGACACAGATGAAGCAAGATGATAAGGTAGAACTGAGGAAAGGTACCAAGCAATGTGGCTACCATAAATAAGAACTATGGGTTAATTTAAGTGTAAGAGCTAGTCAATAATAAGCCTGAGCAAACGGCCAAGCAGTTATAGTTAATATAAGCCCCTGTGTGTTTACTGGGGTCTGTGTCAGGCAGGACACAGGAAAACTTCCAACTACACTCCTTCATAATAAAAGTCTTAAATTAGGCATACAAGGAACATACTTAAACATAATAAAGGCAAATTATAGCAAGCCTATATCCAGCAGCAAATTTAATGGAGAGAAACTCAAAGCAATTCCACTAAAATCAGGAACAAGACAAGGCTCTCTACTCTCTCTATCATTATTCAATATAGTACTTAAAGTTCTAGCTTGAGCAATAAGACAACTGGAGGAGATCAAGGAGATACAAATTGGAAAGGAAGAAGTCTAAGTATTGTAATTTGCAGATGATATATAGTGTACATGAGAGAACCTAAAAATTCCACCAGCAAACTCCTATAGTTGGTAAATACCTACAGAGATGTTGCCGGAGATAAACTTAAAAAAAAATTAGTAGCCCCCCTATATACAAATGAAAAACGGACCAAGAAAGAAATCAAGAAAAGACCTTTCACAATAACCTCAAATAATATAAAATATTCTAAGATAACTCTAACCAAACAAATGAAAGACTTTTATATCAAAAACTTGAAGTCTCTGAAGAAAGTAATTACAGACAGAAGATCAGGAGACAGAAAGGTCCCCCATGCTTATGGATTAGTAGAATTAACATAGTAAACTGGCCATTCTACAAAAAGCAATCTAAGATTCAACATAATCTCCATCACAATTCCAATATATTTCCTTACAGACCTTGAAAGGAAAATTCTAAACTTTATATGGAAAAAAACAAAACAAAACAAAACAGAATAGCTAAAATAATTCCTTACAGTAAAGGAACTTCTGGAGTTATCACCATCCCTGATCTCAAGCTGCACTACAAAGTTATAATAATAAAAACTGCATGGTATTGGCATAAAAAACAGAGAAGTGGATCAATGGAATTAAATCAAAGACCTAGATATAAATTCAAATACCAAAGGACACCTGATTTTTGATAAGGAAGCCATAAACCCACAATGGAAAAAAGAAAGGATTTTCAACAAATGGTGATGGTTTAACTGGATGTCTGAATGTAGAAGAATGCATATAGATGTATATTCATTACTCTGCATGAAATTCAAGTCCAGGAAGATCAAAGTCCTCAACATATAATCAAATACACTTAATTTGATAGAGGAGAAAGTGGGGAATAGTGTTGAATCAATTGGCACAAGAGACAACTTCTTGAATAAAACATTGATAATTTAGTCACTAAAATGAATGATTAATAAATGGGCACACATGAAACAGAAAAGATTCTGTAAGTCAGAGGATACCAACAATATGACCAAATGGCAGCCTATAGAATGGGAAGAAATTTTCTTCAAATCCACATCTGAAAGAGGGCTAGTATATATTATATTAGACATATAAAATCAAGAAAATAGACATCAACAAGCCAAATAAACCAATTAAAATATGTGGTATTGATCTAAAGAGAATTCTCTAGAGGGGAATTGCAAATTGTTGAAAAACAATTGAAGAAATATTCAACATTCTTAACTATCAGGAAAAAATCTGAATAAAATAAAAATAAATCAAAATAAAAAACTACTTTGAGATTCCATCTTATACCTGTCAGAATAGCTAATAACTATTAGTTAATAACTCAAGTGACAGCTAATTCTGGCAAGGATGTGCAGCAAAGGGAACACTCCTTCATTGCTGGTGGGAGTGAAACTGTGTACAGCCACAATGGAAATCAATATGGCATTTCCTCAGAAGGTTGAGAATTGATCTGTGGTGATATTTCATTTGTGCTGAAATGTGATGATATTTTATTTGTGCTTTAATAAATAAAGCTTGCCTGAAGTTCAGAGGAAAAAGCCAGCCACAACACAGAAGTCATGCAATGCTAGCACATGCCTTAAATCCTATCACTTGGCAGACAGGATCTCTGTGTGTTCAAGGCCCCACTGGAAACAGCCAGGTGTGGTGGCACATACCTTAAATTCCAAAACTAGTTAACCATGGAAGTCTGGAGGTCTGTACAGACAGACAGGAAGTGACAGAGCTGTGTAGGAAGAGGAAGTGATGTAGCTGAACAGAGAGAGCAAATCAGATGGCAGAACAGCAAGGCATATAGACATGGGTAGACAGGAAGTAACTCGCATTTGGAAGCTGCAGAGTAGGTGAGGTAACGTTGGCTGGTATCTTTCCCTGTTTCCCTGTTATTTATTTATTTTGAAAAAGGGTTTCTTTTTTATTTTATTTTATTTTACAATACAATTTAGTTCTACATATCAGCCATGGATTCCCTTGTTCCTCCCTTCCCCCCAGCCCACCCCCCATTCCCACCTCCTCCAGGGCAAAGCCTCCCCCAAGGACTGAGATCAACCTGGTAGACTCAGTCCAGGCAGGTCCAGTCCCCTCCTCCCAGACTGAGCCAAGCAACCCTGCATAAGCCCCAGGTTTCAAACAGCCAACTCATGCAATGAGCACAGGACCTGGTCCTACTGCCTAGATGCCTCCCAAACAGATCAAGCCAATCAACTGTCTCACCCATTCAGAGGGCCTGATCCAGTTGGGGGCCCCTCAGCCATTGGTTCATAGTTCATGGTTTCCATTCATTTGGCTATTTGTCCCTGTGCTTTATCCAACCTTGGTCTCAACAATTCTCACTCATATAAATCCTCCTCTTTCTTGCTAATTAGACTCCCGGAGCTCCACCTGGGGCCTAGCCTTGGATCGCTGCATCCAGATCCCTCAGTCATTGGATGGGGTTTCTAGCGCGACAATTAGGATGTTTGGCCATCCCATCACCAGAGTAGGTCAGTTCGGGCTGTCTCTCGACCATTGCCAACAGTCTATTGTGGGGGTATCTTTGTGGATTACAAATTGGAAAGGAAGAAGTCAAGCTTTCCCTATTTGCAGATGACATGATAGTATACTTGAGTGATCCCTGTTTTTTATTTAACAAGACCATTTAGAAATCCATCTACATAGATCTATCTAAAGATTCTGCTTTATCACATTTGATCATATACCAAAAGGATGCTACATCCTACCACAAGAAAACTTGTTCAGCCATGTTCCTTGCAGCTTTATTCATAATAGCCAGAAATTGTAAAAAATCTAGATGTCCTTCAACCAAAGAATGGACTAAAAAACAAAACAAAACTGTGGTACATATTCACAATGGAGTATTACCCAGCTGTTAGGAAATATGACATCATGAAATTTGCAGGCAAATGGATGGAACTAGAAAAAAAATCATCCTAAGTGAGGTAGCCCAGACACAGAAATACAGACACCATGTATTCACTTACAAGAGGATATTAGCTGTAAAGTAAAGGATAATCATGCTACAATCCACAGACTCAGAGACCCTAAATAACAAGGAGGGCTCTAGGAGGGGACACATGGCTCCTCCTGGGAAGAGTAAATAGATTAAATTTTTGTGAGTGGACTGCAGGAAGTTGGGAATGGGAACAGGATTGATCAGGAGGTGAAGGAAGGGATGGAGGGAGACAGCATGGGGAGAGACGACTGGAAAAACGGGCCTTCAAGGAGCAATGTGAAAACCAAGTGCAGTGGAAACTTCCTAGAATATATGGATGGTGACCCTAGCCAGGACTCCTAGTAAAGTAGTATATGGAACCTGAACAGGCCATCTTCTGTACCATGTGAGGCTTCCATTGGTGGAACTGGGACACAAACCCTGTGTCACAACCTTGGACCTACAACCTGTCCTATCTGCTGGTGCATTGGTGGCTCAGAGCTTGTGGGAGTGGCCAAGCAATGACTGGTCTAACTGGAGCCACAAGATGGAGCCCATGCTCAACACTGCCTGGATGGCCAGGACCTTGAAGTTGGACGGCCCAGAGACCAAGGGTAGAACCAATCATGACTGACATCAACAGCAAAAAGTCAATTAAATGATTCCTAACAATATTCTGCTATACTCATAGATAAGTGCCTAGCCCAATGGTCATCAGCGAGGCTTCCTCCAGCTGCTGATGGGAGCAGATGCAGAGACCCACAGCCAAACACTAGGCAGAGTTTGAGGAACCCTGAAGAAGAAATGAGGGTGGGATTGTAGGAGCCATAGGGGTCAAGGACACCACAAGGACAAGGCCCACAGAATCTACTAAGCAGGGATCACAGTGGAGACTGAAACAGCAATCACGGAACCTGTACGGGTCTGTGCTAGATTGTGCTGTGGTTGTTTAGCTTTGGGTTTTTGTGGGACTCCCAACAGAGGGAGTGTGGCTGCTTCTGACACTTTTGCCTGCTCTCAGGACTATAGTGGGTAGCCATTCCAGCTTGGATTTGGAAGTTCCAACCCCCATTGAGACTCTGGCAACTGTCACGCCTATGAGGCGGGGCCAGGGGAGGCACCTGGAGACCAGAGAGCTGGATGGGCCAGCACTCTCTCTGTGTACTCTCTCTGTGCCAGGTCGTGAACGTTGGAGGTGGACCGAGCAGAGCTCCAGAGAACACCGCTGGACTGTGATACACCTTTCCCAGACCCTGCGACCTACCTATCACTTAATTTGTGAGTTACGCCATTAAATAAATATCCTTTTAACTACGTAGAGTGGCCAAAATAATTTCACCAATACAGGACCCCTTTCCTCCTACTGGGTTGCCTCATCCAGCATTGATATGAGGGTTGTGTCTAGTCTTCTTGTATCTTGTTATGCCCTGTTCATTTGAGTTCCCTGGGAGGCCTGCAGTTTTCTGAAGATAAAGGGAGGAGGAATGGACCAGGGAGAGAGGGGAGGTGAAGGAGGAGTGGAAGGAGGGGATGTTGTGGTCAGGATGTATTGTATGGGAGAAGAGTTTATTACTTATGTGACATGAGAAAACAAATGAAAGTATGGACATAATTTTCAAAGAAAGAAATTGTTTATAAGAAAAATATTTAATTGATTATAGCCTTGAATATATATTTTTTGATTTTTCCATTTATTTTAATTTAATTTACAAATTTATTCTGTATTTATTTATTTTTCTTTTATCTTTTATTTATTTTATTAAAGAATTTTTTATTCATTTTACATACCAACCACAGATCTCCCTCTCTTTGCTCCTCTCACCCCTCCAGCCTTCTCCTCCAACCCACTCACTATTCCCTCCTCCAACAAGGTATGGCCTCCCATGGGGACTCAGCAGATCCCCATACATTCAGTAGAGGCAGGTCCAAGCCCCTCCCACTGCATCAAGGCTGTGCAAGGTGTCCCACCATAGGTAGTGGGCTCCAAAAAGCCCACTGATGCATCGGGGATGGATCCTGATCCTTCTGACAGGGGGCCCCTTAAGCAGATCAAGCTACACAACTGTCTCATTTATGCAAAGGGTCTAGTTCAGTCCCATGGAGGCTCCACAGCTATTGGTCCACAGTTTATGAGTTCCCACTAACTTGGTTCAGCTGTCTCTGTAGATTTCCACATCATGATCTTGCTGCCCCTTGCTTATAGAATCCATCTTCTCTCTTTGACTGGACTCACAGGGCTCAGCCTGGTGCCTGGCTGTGGATCTCTGCATCTGTTTCCATCAGTTACTGGATGAAGACTTTGTGATGACAGTCAGGGTACTCACTAATCTGATTACTGGGGTAAGCCAGTTCAGGCACCCTCTCTACTATTGCTAGTAGTCTAAGCTGGGGTCACCCTTGTGGATTCCTGGGAACTTCCCCAGCACCAGTTTTCTCCCTATACATGATGTCTCCCTCTACCATGGTATCTCTTTCCTTGCTCTCCCACTCTATTCCTGTTCCAGCTTGAACCTACAAGTCCTTTACATATGCATTATTGCTTCCAGTTTTGTGTTTCTCTGGCATTCCTGAGTGTGCAAATAGCGGGTCTCTGCACCTGTATCTGTTCCCTGCATTTCCAAGGCTCCTTTCCCTCCTTCTGCTTAGTTTGTCCTATTCTCATGTGTTAGTTTTTGTTTTATGTTATTAAATTTATTTTATTTTATTTCATTATTCACCCTCAGAAGCACAGAATTTAGACAGAATTGGGGTGGGTCCAGACAGGAAGAGAGAGAAAGTGAGGAAGAATAAGAAGGAAAAACCATAATCAGGATATACTGTACTGTGAGATGACTTTCTGTTTACTGTGAATATGTGTTCCCATGATTGTTTAATAAATAAAGCTGGTTTGGCCTATGGCAAGGCAGCTTATAGGCAGGCAGGAAATTCAAGTAGAGACAGGGAAAGAAGAGGTAGAGGCAGAGGAGACCCAAACCAGCCGCTCAAGGAACAGCATGTAATGGGACACAAATAAAGCCATGAAACATGTGGCAACTTATGGATTAATGAAAATGGATTATTTTAAGATATAAGAGCTAGCTGGTAAGAGACCTGCCATAGATCATACAGTTTGTAATTAATATAAGCCTCTGTGTGTTTACTTGGGGCCAAGTGGCTGTGAGATGTGGATGGGAGAGATTTGTCTGGACTGCAGGATCAGGCAGGTCCAGAGAAACTTCTGGCTGCAATACTGTATGAGGAAAAAACATCTATTTTCAATAAAATGAAAACAAAGAAAAGAAAAAATAAATTTGCTAACTGCTATTATGGTTCTAATAATAAAAAATAAGGGAAGTGTAAAAAACAGAAAACCACAAAATAAATAAAAGTATAGATATAAGTATCAATGAAAATATTTTATGGGCTATTGTTCTTGCAGAGATAATCCATGGCTCCTTTGTAACTAATGCATCAGATATTCAGGAAAATAGGGTTAAGATATTGGATTAGAATACCTGATTAGACTGACAGTCTCTCACTGTAGTCTTTTATATTGTTGCTGACATTGAATTCTGATGACTGATAAAAAACAGAGTATTTATTTATTTTGCGTCTATGATTGGGTATTTGTGTGTGTGTTTCTGTGTCCACTTGTGATACTGAATATATGTGGAGGTCAGAGTACAGCTTGCTAATGTTGGATCTCTCCTACCGTGTGGAATCTGGGAATTGAAGGATTGAATCTAGTTTATAAGAACCTAAAATGTTTAATATTTCTGCAATATACTAAGTGACAATTTAGTAATCAATATATGACTTTGTTTTAAAATGTGAATGTTTAAAAATTCTGTTAAAACTTTTATTGTGTTTTCTTTTTACTTATGGCCAAGAATAATGAAAAGATAATTCTATTTAATTCTGAGGCTTACATATGTCTGTATAAAGTCACACTTCAAGTATTGTGGATCTATTGTGTTGTGTATCCTATCTATTATGTACTGTGTATCTGTTTATTTCTTTAAACATTATATCAGCAGCATTTATCATGAAGCCCTTATATATGGTGAATGATATAAACAAGATGAGCATATATAGTAAGCCTCTTTATCCTGTGGGTGTTAAGTAAGTGACATTGAAAGGAATGACTAGCAGTGAATTCATTTGAATGCAGCTGACTTTTATTGACAGTTATGGGCATAAAATGATGAAAAGATTGCATCCAACCTAGAGAAGTTTAATGTATTTTTCTGGAGAGATGTTTTCACAACTAGATAGAAAAGAATATTTACTTTGTCCTAAATCATCAAATATTGTTCAGAGATTGTAATGCTTAATATTATATGTAAGGCTGTGTATAATGTAAATTCTCAATTTTGGCCTGAAGTTCAAGTAGAAATTTAATCTATAAAAAGGAAAGGGTCACTCTTTTGGCAAATAACTGCTTTGTTGAAAGAAAAGTACAATGAAACATTCCATTTAGTGATTAACAAGACATGAGAGAGGGAGAGTGTTTGTTTTTTCTGTGTGTGTATATGCTTTGTGTGTGTGTGTGTGTGTTTGTGTGTGTGTGTGTGTGCGTGTGTTTATGGGATTCCTGTGTGTGAGAGTGTGTGTCTGTGTCTGAGTGTGTGAATATATGTATGTGAAAGCGTGTATGTATGTGAGTGTGTAGGTCTGTGAGAATGTGTGTGCCTATGAGAGTGTGTGTGTCCATATGCCATGTGTGTTTTCAGGAAACCTTTCATGGAGGTAGTTGGTTATATTTGGTTTTCTTCTTTCTTGAAAACAGATTCTTTTCTCATACAACATGTCCTGATTACAGCTTCCCCTTCTTCTGTTCCTCTCAGTTCTTTTCTACCTCCTTTACCAACAATATCCTCTCCCTTTCTGTCTCTCATTAGAAAATAAAGGCTTCAAAGAAATAATAAAACAAAATATAACAAGATAAATAAAAAGCCATCTTATCAAAACTGGACAAAACAAAACAATAGAAAGAAAATAGGCCAAAAGAAGGCAAAAGAATCAGAAAGTCATTTGTTCCCACACTTAGGAATCCCATAAAAGTACTAAACTAATTCTATAATATATATGCAGAGGACTCATGTCAGCCTGGTGTTTGATGCTTCAGGCTTTGTGAGTTCATATGAGCTTTGCTCAGTTATTTTAGAGGACCTTGTTCTCCTCGTGTCCTCCATCTCCTCTGGCTCTTACACTCTTTCTGCCTACCTTCTGTGGGGCTTCTTGAGCTCTGAGGGGAGGGATTTGATGGAGACATACCATTTAGGCTGTGTGTTTCAAGGTCTCTCTTTCTGCATAATGTCTGGTTAAGGGTCTGTATTTGTTCGCTTCAGTGGCAGGAAGAACTTTCTCTGATGATGGCTGAATAGGGCTCTGATTTACAAGTACAGTATAATATCAAAACATCATTAGGAATAATTTATCACCTCCTCTTTCTCTTGACTGGTAGCATTTTGTTTCACACTAGGTTTCTGGGATATCTAGTCTTTGGTTCTTGATAACTCAAACAGAGTCAAGTGTGGTTTTCCTTTTTTTTTTTTTTTTTTTTTTTTTTTTTTGGTTTTTCGAGACAGGGTTTCTCTGTGTAGCTTTGCGCCTTTCCTGGAACTCGCTTTGGAGACCAGGCTGGCCTCGAACTCACAGAGATCCGCCTGCCTCTGCCTCCCGAGTGCTGGGATTAAAGGCGTGCGCCACCACCGCCCGGCTTTTTTCCTTTTATGGAGTGGGTCTTAAGTCAAATGAGACATTGGTTGGTTACTCCCACAAACTGTTTGCCACCATTGACCTAGAATAATTTGCAAGCAGGACAGCATTGTATATCAAAGAGTTTGTGACTGGCTTGGTGATTACATTTCTCTTTTTGTAGCTTGCAAAATACCTTCCTATACCAAAGACATTAGATCATAGAAATCAGCTCGAGTTCTCCTTGTTCAATGAGTTATGTGGGGGTTGTCTTCAGCAATGCAGCCTTGCTGTCATTTTGTGGAGAGCAATCTATTGTCTTAGTAATAGTCTGGCTTGTTTGGTGATTTGCACCCCTTTGACCAACAGCTCAATTGGATGTAACCAATTCCCAGTACTGGAAGCCTCATTTGGTGACAAGAGATGGAAGTTGGAAATCTTTCCTCATTCTTTGGAGGCATCATTAGGATCGTCTTCATATATTTTGGGAAGTTTCTATTACACTAAGTTTCTATACCATCCCTTAAATTCCCATCAATTCCAGCTGTCTTTCCCTTCATTCTTTCTCTGAATACCATCTCCCTCACCATGCCTCCCAAATCCCTTAACATTCACATTGCCTCTCTTGGTCTATGGATTGTAGCAAAGTGGTGGCATAATGAATGGAAAAATAGTTTTACTAACTCCACATCCAATACAAGACTAATATCCAAAATATATTAATAACTCAGAAAACTAGATATCAAGCAAAACAAAAATAAATAAACCAACTTAAAAATGTGACAAAGATATAAACAGAATACTCAAAAGAGGAAACTCAAATGACTGTAAAAGACTGTCTTAGTTAGATTTTCTATTGCTATGACCATGGAAACTCTTATAAAAGAAAATATTTAATTGAGATTAGCTTACAGTTTCTGAGGATTAGTCCATTATCATCATGGTGGTACATGGCAGTGAGAAGGTAGATATGGTGCTGGAGAAGGAGCTAAGAGTTCTGCATCTTGATCCACAGGCAGCAGAAGGAGACTGCCACACTAGGCCTAGCTTGAGCATATATGAGATATCAACACCTGCCTCCACAATGACACACTTCCTCCCACAAGGCCACACCTACACCAACAAGGCCACACCCCCTAATAGTGCCACTCCCTATGGGCATCCAAACACATGAGTTTCTGGGGGTCATTCCTATTCAAACTACCATAAAAACTGAAATAAATGGCCAACATCCTTAGCCATCAGGGAAATAGAGATCAAAACTACTTTTTAATTCCATCTTACACCTGTCAGAACGGCTAAGACCAGTAACACAAGTGACAGTTCATGCTGGCAAGGGTGTGGAGTAAGAGGAATACCCCTCCTTTGCTAATTGGAGACAAATTTGTACAATTATGGAAATTAATATGGTGTTCTTCAGAAAAATGGGAATTTATCTATCTCAAGGCCCACCAATTCCAATCTTGGTCGTATATCCAAAGGATGCTCCATCTTACCACAGGACACTTGCACAATCATGTTCGTTTCTGTTATATTCATATCAGCCAGAAATCAGAAATGATCTTGATATCTTCCAACAGAAAAATGGAGAAAAAAATCATGCATTTACACAATGCAGTATTACTCAGCTGTTAAAAAAAAATGACATCATAAAAGTTTCAGGCAAATGGATGGCACTAGAAAAAAATCATCCTGAGTGAGGTAATCCAGTCACTGAATGATAAATATGGTGTGTATTCACTTATATGTGAATATTAGCCATTGAATAAATGACAGTCAGTGATAATGTTTGTAGCATTTTGGGAAAAGAGAACTTCAGGGCAAAGAGGTTGGTGGTGAGTTAACATTGTTGGGGGAAAGATCACCAAAAGTCAGTATGCCAAACACAAAGATAGGAAATGATAAAGTCTGGCATCTAAAAAAGATTGCAAAATGAATTGTATGCTAATTTTTTGAGATGTTACACATCTTTTATTTCACCGAGAAGACAGAGCCAAGAAAGCTCTCCTACCCCACTCTTTTAGGCCTATCGAGGGAAGCAGGCACACAATCCACAAATCAAATCTAGACAGGAAAACACACTCACTGTTCCTCGTGGGAGAAAGACCTCAAGACACTCATTAAAAGGAGCTCCCCTTCAAACTCAAAGAAGGGTTATAAAAAGGAACAATTATAAACAAAAATAAAATAAAATAAAAAGTAAGGACTAAAAGGAAGGTGGAGGAAAACCCCAATACTCCTGACAGTCAGTCTCCAGTGACTGACTTTTGTTAATCTAAATAGCAAGAAGCCTTCAATGATTGGGTACACACTACATAAAGATCATCCTTCAGGCTGGGTTCCAAGTTTGCAGATCAAGTGAAAAGAAGAATCTTATACTGTTCAGTTCCCTTACCTGGGCTATAAGGGAAGATGTGAATTTCATGAACCAGAATGTGGTGGCAAGAAGGCAAAGTTCAGTTGACTGATGCCATCTACGTGAAGCATCTCACTTTTATATCAACACACAAGCCAAGCCTGTGTCTCTTTGTCTCCTGCTGCTTGTAGAAGGTAGAAAGCATAGCACTTCAAAGAGCCTGTTCTTGATGTAGCCATGGCCTCCTCCAATATGCTCCTTTTGTCCTTGTCTCAGACAATGACTTTGAATACTGTGAGAATATGTTCACATGGGTCCCTGCAAGCTCTCTGTAGAAGCCCTGACTTGTTCCAGAGTGAAGATCTCTACCTAGTTACAAATTTAAAAAGTGTCTTTTCTCCTGGAACATGCATCTCTAAATGAAATGTCTCCATCAAATCCCTCTGAAAAGAGCTCAGCGAACCCCATGGGAGAGGAGGCAGAAGGAGTGGGGAAGACAGAGAGGTTGGAGGACACCAGGGGAACAAGGGATTCAATTAGCCTTTCTTCATTGTCCTGATAATTTTCACATTTTTTTTCACATTTTCTCTTCATTTTTGGGTACCCAGTATTCTAAGCTCAATTGTATCTGGCCTTGAATACCTTTACTTAGCCTGTCTTGTGTGTGGAGCAATTAAAATCCCCTATAGTTTTTGCCTGCCTTGGGGACAATCAAATTTCTTGGTCATAATAGATAAAATTTGATATTGTGGGTTGATAGAAATAAATATTGTATTGATACACAGAAAAATAAAAGGAAGAAGAAATACAAGAAGAATTGAATATTGAAGAGAGACAGTAATGGCCACTGGAAAGGGTCATATTTACACTTTATTAAGAAACAGAAATAAAAGGTGAAGTGATGGCTCCCTGATGTTCCTGTAGAAGACCCACATTTAAGGTTCAGTTCCTAACACCCTCATTAAGTATTTACAATTACCTGTAACCACAGATCCAGAGAATTCAATGACCTTTTTTGGCCAAGTACAACTTCACACATACAGATAGACACACACAGACACACACAGACACACACACACACACACACACACACACACACACAGACTGAGACAGAGATAGAGAGACTGACAGGCAGATATTTACAGAGAATTTAAAATAAAATAAATTTTGAAAAAAACAGAAATAGATAAAGTCTGATTACCCATTTAACTAAACAGGTTATTTAATTCGTAGTTAATAATAATTATTTTTTGTAAATAACTGTACATTTACTGGAGCCATTGTTAGCTCATGGAGTGTGACTATAACAAACTTCTGTTGATTCAAACCCTGTGAAGAGCAAAGGCTGGGCATTATACTCAGTTCCTACTCTGAATCTTACACACCTGTTGCCTTCTTATGACAGCTAATGAAGAGCATGAGTATTATATTCACACCCTTACCCAGAGGGCAGAGTTTTATTCTTTGGCTGTCTGGATTGGGCCCTTCAAGTGCAGTCTGTCCTGGATTTACCAAGCCTGGCTAGAAAGGCTCTGTGTTGTCCTTCATCACAAACTGATCTCAAGGATGCTCAACTCTGAATCATTTCAGAGCATTAAACACCAACATTGCTTATTTCAGCATTTGCTGGGTTATATGATGTCAAAGACATTTTTTAAAAATGTATGACTTCCATAACTCAAGTAAAATAGTTAACACTGATGCAATTGTCTGATTAAAATGAAGCTTAAAAAGTACTATAATTCTCAAGATTGGTCCTATAACAGCACACACAAAAGAAAGTCATGTGAAAGACATTTCAATATGTGGTAATTTCTAAATATATTAAAAATGGACAATACAATACTAGAAGACAGAAATCATTAAAAATGATCTTAGAAATCATTAAAAATAATCTTAGAAATTGCTAAGAAGACATCAATGGGAAGTGAGGAAAATCTCAAGTATGGTAGTGATCATGTGAACATAATTCAATAAACATTAGTATGGTAGAAAAACATGTTCCATTTTTTTCCAATAAGCATGAAACTAAGAGAAAAATGGAAGAACCTGCTGTGGGATGTTCTGTATGTCCTGTGGGAGCCCTTCTTGGGTTCTTTGTGGCGTTACCCAGCAGGTCCGCATAGAGGATGATTAGGACCATGGGCCTGAGTGCAGGTGTCTGAGATGGTCTGCACTTGGCTGTGCTGGGGGATGGTCTGTATGTCAAGTTGTTCTGATTGATCAATAAATAAAACCTGATCGGCTGTGGCTAGGCAGGAAGGATAGGCAGGACTAACAGAGAGGAGAAATAAAAGGACAGGAAGGCAGAAGGACTGACTGCCAGCCGCCGCCATGACCAGCAGCATGTGAAGATGCCGGTAAGCCACCAGCCATGTGGCAAGGTATAGATTTATGGAAATGGACTAATTTAAGCTATAAGCACAGTTAGCAAGAAGCCTGTCACGGCCATACAGTTTGTAAGCAATATAAGTCTCTGTCTTTACTTGGTTGGGTCTGAGCAGCTGTGGGACTGGCGGGTGGCAAAGATTTGTCCTGACTGTGGGCAAGGCGGAAAACTCGAGCTACAAGAACCCTTGTGGCGCCCCCAGCTCCCAGCCTGCCCCTGACGACTTCCCTTCTGGACCAGAGGTGAGTGCCTGGGTCCAGCCAGGACCCCATCCCTGGCCACCAGCCACTCCTGAGAGGCCTGCCCAACTTGGCACCAGGTTCTGGCCACCGGGCAGCTCCCCTTCTAGCCCCACCGGGAGGGATCCCCATTTCCAAGCCCCCGGCAGCCCCTGCAGTCTCCGCGCCCTGCCCCCACGCCCATCTGCCCAAGACCCCACCCACTTCCTGAGACTTAGAGACCGGCCCCCAGCTCCCAGCCTGTCCCCGACTGCCATTCTGGACCAGAGCTTGCCCCTGACTTCCCTTCTGGACCAAAGAGTTGGACAAGAGAACTCCCTTTTGGACAAGAGAGAGAGTCTTCCTGAGTCTGTCAGCTCTTTGTGAAACAAGTCCACTGATAAGACCAAGAAGGAATCACAAGGAGATGGGCAGACGTCAAAGCAGAAGTACATACAGCAAAATGAAGAGCAATACAGCATCACCAGAACCTAGCTCGCCTCCAACATCTAGACCTGAACACCAAAAATTGGAAGAAGCAGAAGAAAGTAGCCTTATGAGTAACTTCATGAAGAAGGTAGAGGCTTGTGTAGAGGAAAAGAAAAGAAAATTGGAAGAACGCTGTAAACAACTAGAGGAAAGGGCAAACAAATTAGAAGAAAACAATAAAGCCCTCCAAGAAAACAATAAAGTCCTGGAAGAAAACATTAAAATCCTGGAAGAAAACAATAAAGCACTGAAAGAAAATCATGAAAAAGCAATGAAACAAACAAAGGAAACAGTCCAAGATCTGAAAAGGGAAATTGAAAAAATGAAAAAGACACAAACAGAGGGAATGCTGGAAATAGAAAACCTGAGTAAAAGATCAGGAACTTCGGATGCAAGTATAACCAACAGAATGCAAGAGATGGAAGAGAGGATTTCTGGCATTGAAGATACAGTAGAAGAAATAGTTCCATCAGTCGAAGGAAACACTAAAGCCAACAAAGTCATGAACCAAAATGTCCAAGAAATCTGGGACACCATAAAAAGACCAAACTTACGAATTATAGGGATAGAAGAAGGTGAAGAATACCAACTCAAAGGCACAGAAAATATATTTAACAAAATTATAGAAGAAAACTTTCCCAACTTAAAGAAGGAAATGCCTATGAAGATACAAGAAGCCTATAGAACACCAAACAGACTAGACCCCCAAAAAAAGTCCCCTCGACACATAATAATTAAACAACTAAATGTACAGAATAAAGAAAGAATATTAAGAGCAGCCAAGGAAAAAGGCCAAGTGACCTATAAAGGTAAACCCATCAGAATAACACCCGATTTCTCAATGGAGACTTTGAAAGCCAGAAGGACCTGGACAGATGTAATGCAGACACTAAGAGACCATGGATGTCAGCCAAGACTAATATACCCAGCAAAACTTTCAATCATCATAGACGGAAGGAACAAGACATTCGAAGACAAAGCCAGATTTAAACAATACCTATCCACAAACCCAGCCCTACAGAAAGCACTAGAAGGAAAATTCCAACCGAGGGAAGTCAGATACACACTTGAAAACACAGGCAATAGATAAAGCCACAACAGTAAACCCCAAAGAAGAGAAGTACACACACACTACCACCAAAAATAACAGAAATGAAGAATCACTGGTCATTAATATCCCTTAATATCAACGGACTTAATTCACCTATAAAAAGACATAGACTTACAGAATGGATACGAAAGCAGGACCCATCCTTCTGCTGCATACAAGAAACACATCTCAAATTCAAAGATAGACACTACCTAAGAATAAAAGGCTGGGAAAAGACTTTTCAATCAAATGGTCTTAAGAAACAAGCAGGGGTAGCCATCCTGATATCCAACAAAATAGACTTCAAACTAAAATCAATCAAAAGAGATCAAGAAGGACATTACATCCTCGTCACAGGAAAGATCGACCAAGATGAAGTTTCAATTCTGAACATATATGCCCCAAACATAAGGGCACCCACATATGTAAAAGAAACATTACTAAAGCTTAAACCACATATAAAACCCCACACATTAATAGTGGGAGATCTCAACACCCCACTTTCACCACTGGACAGATCTCCCAAATAGAAACTTAACAGAGAAATAAAGGACTTAACCGATGTCATGACCCAATTGGACCTAATAGATATCTACAGAACATTCCATCCTAACAAGAAAGAATATACTTTCTTCTCAGCACCCCATGGAACTTTCTCTAAAATCGACCACATACTTGGCCACAAAGCAAATCTCAACAGATACAAAACAATCAGAATAACCTCCTGTGTTCTATCAGATCACCATGGTTTAAAGCTAGATTTCAACAACAACAAAAACTACAGAAAACCTACAACATCATGGAAACTGAATAATGCTCAACTGAATCACCAATGGGTTAAGGAAGAAATAAAGAAAGAAATTAAAGACTTCCTAGAGATCAATGAAAATGAAGACACCACATACCCAAACTTATGGGACACTATGAAAGCAGTGCTAAGAGGGAAATTCATAACACTAAATGCCCACATAAAGAAGTTGGAGAAATCGCACACTAGTGAATTAACAGCACATCTGAAAGCTCTAGAACAAGAAGAAGCAAAGTCTCCCAGGAAGAATAGACGCCAGGAAATTATCAAAGTGAGAGGTGAAATTAATAAATTAGAAACTAAGAGAATAATACAAAAAATTAATGAAACAAAGAGTTGGTTCTTTGAGAAAATCAACAAGATAGACAAGCCCTTATCCAAACTAACCAAAAGACAGAGAGAGAGAATCCAAATCAACAAAATCAGAAATGAAAAGGGGGACATAACAACAGACATTGAGGAAATCCAGAGAATTATAAGGTCATATTTCAAAAACCTCTACTCCACAAAACTGGAAAACCTAAAAGAAATGGACATTTTTCTGGATAGATACCACATACCTAAGTTTAATCAAGACCAGATAAACTATTTAAATAGTCCAATAACCCCTAAGGAAATAGAAACAGTCATTAAAGGTCTCCCAACCAAAAAAAGCCCAGGACCAGATGGTTTCAGCGAAGAATTCTACCAGATCTTCAAAGAAGAGTTAATACCAATACTCTCTAAATTGTTCCACATAATAGAAACAGAAGGAACATTACCAAACTCCTTCTATGAGGCTACAATTACCCTGATTCCTAAACCAAACAAGGATGCAACAAAGAAAGAGAACTACAGACCGATCTCCCTCATGAACATTGATGCAAAAATACTCAATAAAATACTGGCAAACAGACTCCAAGAACACATCAGAACAATTATCCACCATGATCAAGTAGGCTTCATCCCAGGGATGCAAGGGTGGTTCAACATACGAAAGTCCATCAATGTAATACACCATATAAACAAACTCAAAGAAAAAAACCACATGATCATCTCACTAGATGCAGAAAAGGCATTTGACAAAATCCAACACCCCTTCATGATAAAAGTCTTGGAGCGATCAGGAATACAGGGAACATACCTAAACATAATAAAGGCAATATATAGCAAACCAACAGCCAACATCAAATTAAATGGAGAGAAACTCAAAGCAATTCCACTAAAATCAGGAACGAGACAAGGCTGTCCACTCTCCCCATACTTATTCAATATAGTACTTGAAGTTCTAGCCAGAGCAATAAGACAACATAAGGAGATTAAGGGGATTCAAATTGGAAAGGAAGAAGTCAAGCTTTCCCTATTTGCAGACGACATGATAGTATACTTGAGTGACCCCAAAGATTCCACCCAGGAATCGATAAAGCTTATAAACACCTTCAGCAACATAGCAGGATACAAAATCAACTCAAAAAAATCAGTAGCCCTCCTATATACAATGGACAAAGAAGCTGAGAAGGCAATTAGAGATACATCACCCTTTACAATAGCCAAAAATGACATAAAATACCTTGGGGTAACACTAACCAAGCAAGTGAAGGACCTATATGACCAGAACTTTAAGTCCCTGAAAAAAGAAATTGAAGAAGATCTCAGAAAATGGAAAGATCTTCCATGCTCATGGATAGGCAGGGTTAACATAGTAAAAATGGCAATCTTACCAAAAGCAATTTACAGATTCAATGCAATCCCCATCAAAATACCAACACAATTCTTCACAGACCTGGAAAGAACAATACTCAACTTCATATGGAAAAACAAAAAACCCAGGATAGCTAAAAGAAACCTGTACAATAAAACAACTTCTGGAGGCATCACAATCCCCGACTTCAAGCTCTACTATAGAGCTACAGTAATAAAAACAGCCTGGTATTGGCATAAAAACCGACATGTGGACCAATGGAATCGAATTGAAGACCCTGACATTAACCCACACACCTATGGACATATAATTTTTGACAAAGAAGCCAAAAGTGTACAATGGAAAAAAGAAAGCATCTTCAACAAATGGTGCTGGCATAACTGGATATCAGCGTGTAGAAGGCTGCAAATAGATCCATATCTGTCACCGTGCACAAAACTTAAGTCCAAGTGGATCAAAGACCTCAACATAAATCCAGCTACTCTGAACCTGCTAGAAGAAAAAGTAGGAAATAGTCTTGAACGCCTTGGCATAGGAGATCACTTCCTAAATATAACACCAGTAGCGCAGACACTGAGACAAACAATCAATCAATGGGACCTCTTGAAACTGAGAAGCTTTTGTAGAGCAAAGGATACGGTCAACAAGGCAAAGCGACAGCTTACAGAATGGGAAAAGATCTTCACCAACCCCACATCTGACAGAGGACTGATATCCAGAATATATAAGGAACTCAAGAAATTAGACATCAAAAGGACCAACAGTCCAATTGAGAAATGGGCTTTAGAACTAAACAGAGAATTCTCAACAGAGGAATTCCAAATGGCTGAAAGACATTTAAGGAATTGCTCAACTTCCCTAATCATCAGGGAAATGCAAATCAAGACAACTCTGAGATACCACCTTACGCCTGTCAGAGTGGCTAAGATCAAAAACACTGAAGACACTTTATGCTGGAGAGGATGTGGAACTAGGGGAACTCTCCTCCACTGCTGGTGGGAATGCAAGCTTGTACAACCACTTTGGAAATCAATATGGCGCTTTCTTAGAAAATTGGGAATCAATCTCCCCCAAGATCCAGCTATACCACTCCTGGGCATATACCCAAGAAATGCTCAATCATATCACAAGAGCACTTGCTCAGCTATGTTCATATCAGCATTGTTTGTAATAGCCAAAACCTGGAAACAACCTAGATGCCCTTCAACTGAAGAATGGATAAATAAATTGTGGCACATATACACAATGGAATACTACTCAGCAGAGAAAAACAACGACATCACACGGTTTGCAGGCAAATGGATGGATCTAGAAAAAATCATCCTGAGTGAGGTAACCCAGACTCAGAAAGACAAATATGGTATGTACTCACTCATAGGAAGATGCTAGATGTGGAACAAGGATGACTAGACTGCTACTCACATCACCAGTGAGGCTACCTGGAAAACGGGACCCCAAAAAAAGACACGGAGAAATGGACAAGATCTACATGAATAGCCTGGTCATGAGTGGGAACAATGAAGGGCGACAGTCGAGGGAAAGAGTGGGAGATCCTAGCTGGATCAAGAAAAGAGAGGGAGAACAAGGAATAGGAGACCATGGTAAATGAAGACCACATGAGAAGGTGAGAAGGGGAGGAAGCAGAGAGCTAGGGAGGCCCACGAAGATCCACAAAGATACCCCCTCAAAAGACTGCTGGCAATGGTCGCGAGACGGCAGGACCTGACCTACTCTGGTGATGCGATGGCCAGACACCCAAATAGTGGTGCCATAAACCCCATCCAAGGACTGAGGAATCTGAAGGCAGACATCCACGGCTGGTCCCCTGGTGGAGCACTGGGAGTCTAATTAGTGAGTAAGAAGAGGATTTATATGAGCGAGAATTGTTGAAGCCAAGGTTGGATAAAGCACCGGGACAAATAACCAAATGAATGGAAGCACAGGATCTATGAACCAAAGGCTGAGGGGCCCCCAACTGGATCAGGCCACCTGAACGGGTGAAACAGTCATTTGGCTTGATCTGTTTGGGAGGCAGCTGTGCATTGGTGCCAGGTCCTGCGCTCGTTGCATGAGTTGGCTGTTTGAATCCTGGGACTTATGCAGGGACACTTGGCTCGGTCTGGGAGGGGGGAATGGACCTGCCTGGACTGAGTCTACCAGGTCAACCCCGGTCCTCGGGGGAGACCTTGATCTGGAGGAGGTGGGAATGGGGGGTGGGCTGGGGGGAGGGGTGGGCGAGAGGGGGAGAACAGGGGATTCTGTGGCTATTATGTTGAACTGAATGGTGTTATAAAATAATAATAATAATAATAATAATAATAATAATAATAATAATAAAACCAAAAAAAAAAAAAAGAACCCTTGTGGCATATTTGAGTCTACATATTTGTGCTTAGTACATCACCGTTCTTGAAAACATACATTTAAAATTTGGCATACATATTTCAAGGATTATTTGACAATTTCTAACTCTCTAAGCCCAAAGTCAAACTTGGAAGATATGGATGCCTGTAAGTTTGAGATTTGGGTAAATGCTGAAACAAAGTGTGCCTGGCACTGGCTTGTACATTTCAAATGTTGCATCTCATGCATCTGTCACATTTAACTGAACTCAGTAAGACTGAACTAGTTTTTAGAGCCCTCAAATGAAGTTTCTACCCAACACAGCAGCTTCCATCCCAGGCCAGAGAAAAGTGGGGGGTTTTCTTTCAGGAAACAGTGTGGGCTAAAGAGAAATAGATGCAATTTAGGCAGCTCCCCAGTGTTCTTGCTCTTCAATATATCACAGTGGGTGGGAGTTTTCTGCCATGAATTCCTTTCTGTCTCCTTGACAGAAGCATGTCAAAAGAAACAACAAAGGTATCTCTTAATGCCTGCTGCAGTTTAGTGGATGAAGCTGTTCATCCTGGTGGGTGAAGAATAAAGCCTCAGCCTCAAACAGGAGGAATGGGCTATCTCTCCAGGATCATTTAAAAGAGCCTGAAAGGAATGCTAGGTTTCTGAAGGATTCTGAATTTTAGAGTTACAGCCCTGAACTATTCATAGTGTGTGAGTTGAGATGTTAGAGCTCAACATGATATAATCAAATTCAAAGGGGAAAGTTGGTAACTTTGAGATGCTCATATACCAAAAGGCTTTGGTTGACCTATCTCAGAAAGAAACTGGAATTATGTATGTCTAACCAATAAAAGGTGACATTTTTCCTTTTAAAGAGCTTCTGGTCTATTAGATAATAATTAATGAAAAAAGATGACGAAGTCTCCCTTATTAATTGACTTTGAGGGTCAACATTGTAATAGTGAAATTGAAGTTGTCATATGATAACTCAGATGAAATTCACATTTAACATCTGAGTCCCTGGTGAAAGTCACTCACAGAGGAATACTTCTAGGAAGTACTGTTCAGGTGCTCCCATTGGAAAAGCTTCCTTCAGATTAAAGCTGTCCCAGTTAATCTCACTGTGATTTGACAAGTTATGGAAAACCACGAAGTTTTCTTTTTCTGGGTAAAATTTTACTAATGACATGATTTGTAGTGCTGTTAAAAGGGTAGTGACCAATGTATATGTGAAACTTGACACAATGATAGAGGACACAGTTAAAAATGGTGAATGTGGTGCTGACCCAACCTGCTAAGTGTAGCTCACTCTTTCCTTCTCAAAGAAACTTCTTCTTTACAACACATTGGGGGATATTATTGGGATCCACTACTGATCCATATGCCAAAAAAAAAAAATAAGACACCAGGAGTTGTTAAATAAGTGACCATCTGTTAAACCTGCAATGCTTCTACTGGAAGGCTCAGGGAAAATTGAGGAAGAGAAGTCAAGGAGACTGTCAGATCAGGGATGCCAGCTGTGAAATGTTGCTCTCTGAATGTGATAGAAAAACTGAACTCAAAACAATCTTCACAATATGGTTGCCTGAACAGACCCTGCATAATGACAGTGAAATGCTGCAGTGGAGGGGGAAATTCCACAAGGCCTCCTCCCTATATAAAAAGCCAGGGGTGGTCAATAGTTGCTGAGAAAGAGAGAGTTCGTTTTCTCTAGAGACAAAATCCTGCATAAGTGGTCCAATTATAAGTGGTCAGCCATGGGCATATATAAGCAATGCTAAATGGACTCATAGACATATATGTAATAATAATAATTAAAGAGAAAGAGATCACGAATTTGGGCAGAACTAGGGGGAACATGGACAGAATTAGATGTGGGAGAGGGGGTGTAGATGCATTATCATGTATAATGTTCTCCAAAAAAATAAAACATAGTGCATGCAGGATGAAATATTTCATTTTTTTTTTTTGAGCAACTATCGTCTTGGTATTGTGGAGCTTATGCACATGGATCCCAATTTCATTAATAGGTGTAACTTATGATACAGCCAAATGACTGTTATAATAGACTTAAGTAGAGAATGGAAATGGTCAGAAAGAAAGCACCGAGGGGCTGAGGAGATGGCTCAGTCAGAAAAGTTCTTGTGACCCAAGCATGAGCATGAAGACCTGTGCTAATCCCTAGAAGACATGTGAAAAGCTAGGCTTGGACCAGCAAGATGAGTCAACACATTAAGGCATTTGCTGCCAAGCCTGAAAAAATGAGTTCAATCCCTGATACCTCAGCGTAGAAGGAAAGAACTAATACTCATAAGTTATCTTCTGGCTGTGTTTTCATGCTATGCTACACACATACACATACTTAAAATAATTTAAATCAGTAAATAAATATATAAATAAATGAATACATAAATGGGGGTAACCACTAAGGTTGGCAGTGTGGACCTGTGCCTCCAGTGCTGGGGAGGCAGAGCTAGGTAGATCTTGAGGCTTATGTTCCAGGCACTCTACTGGATCAGTGAGTTTCAGGTTCAGTGAGAGACTCTGTGTCAAAAAGTGTGTGATGGAGAAGCAACAAATAAGGATCCCAACACCTCCCTCTGATCAACACACATAAGTGCACACATGCGAGCATGTGCACAAGCTGACCCCACATATGTTCACACAGATGAAAACACACATACATACACACATGTGTATGAAAGGGGGAGAGATAGACACAGAGAGTGGAGGAAGGACAGAGAGAAAGAGAAAGAGAGGGAGGGAGGGAGGGAGGGAGGGAGGGAGGGAGGGAGGGAGGGAGGGAGGGAGGGAGGGAAAGAGAGAATTAAACCCAAAATGCAGTACTTGACTTAATTCACCTGTACCTCACTGATGCATATTTTGGGTAAAACATTCTTTGGCAAGTTCGTGTGAATATTTTGTAAATGAAATAATAAGGCAAGTGACTAGAGAACTAACTGCCCGGAGGTCTCCAGCTGGTCCTATAGAGCATCACTGCTATAGCTGTGAATAGCAGGCAGCTGTCCAGACTCCATCACAGTGTGGCATGCTGGCATTGGCAGCTACACACCTTATTTTGAAATATTCATTTCAGTTCTACAAAAAGATTTGTAGTGAGCATTACAGGTTATGTCTATAGTTTATTGCAGATTCTGTGATTAACCAAGTGAGCATTCAGAATACCTGTATGAATAGCTGTCATCATCTTATAAAGTGTGGCGGGAGTGATCATGGCCAGCAGTCACATTAAGCTATCACCAGAGAGCAAGTGTGTGTTACAGCAAGAACCAGAGGTACATGTCTTAGTTGTAGATGCAGGTGTCTCTGCTCTACTCTGTCTGGTGATTGGCACATTACACAGTGTCCTTGTGCTTCAATTCCTTCACTTTAAGTATACCCTGGGGTACTTGTGACAATTAAATTAGCATGATTGTACAGATCATAAATTAATCTTTGCTATGAAATAAGTAATATATTACTCCTTATTAAACCAATATTCTTGAAAGAAATTATGCTTTTTATTCTCTTAAAGTTTTATAAAATTTGTTATAAACAAAACAAATTTTCTAGAGGTGCTTTAGAAATGAAAGTAATGTTTTCCATTATTTGCAATGTTGTTATTATAACAAATAATATGCATTGGGGAAACCCCTACTTGCCTCTCCCTAACACATGCTTCTCCCTTTGCTAAGAGTTAGCACACATTTTGGATATTTGGCAAAGAAAAAAGTAGATGTGTACTCAATAGTTGTTTTGAGTTAAATTAATTTATTTTATTTTTATCACCTGAACGGTGTCCATTCCTATGCTGATGTTTCCTTGACTCTGAGTTTTCAGGAACTGTCCCAAACACCAAAGGATAAGAAGTACAGCAATGTTTTTGTGTATAAGGAAGCAATTCCATCTGGATCTGGGGTTCAGTGTTAGCAGGCTAACCTGTGGGCGTAGCCATCAACCATGTTTCAGTGTTAATATTTTGACTTAACACTTACTAAATATACCTGAATGTCCTTTAATTCATTTCTAGCTCAAGAGAAAGTAGTACTGCACTTTTGTGCCTCCAATCCTAAATAAAACACACAAAATATTAAATCAATTGTAAAGTTGCATTGAGTATCTGCACTCATACTTACTTATTAAAATATACACACATCTATTCAGAGAGCAAGCTTGATAAATAGGTCCATTCTGTAGCTGCCACTGAGCAGGTGGGTGCATGGAGATGAGATGACCTTTATCTTAATAAATACAGTGCTCACTAGGGTGAATTTCTGTCAAGATGCTCACAGAATTTAACAAAAGTCCTTAGTTTAGAGCTGAGACTAAATTGCTTGTTCCCATTAAGAACAACCTTTATGGCCTTTCCACATTTCTTTCCACAAAACTAAAAGCCGACAAAACATGGGTGACAGCACTTGGGAAAAGTGATTGTAGTGACATTTCAGATCTGTCAGCTTTTCTGCAGCTGCTGCACCATGGGTAGCCTAATGAGACACACTGTGCAGCCCACAGTGAGGAAAACCCTTCAGAACTTTTGTTTCAGTCATTTGAAGGGGCCTGTGAAGGCCATGACTTCCTGCTGGGCCATATAATCTTCTTATAGATACTGAATTGGAGCAAAAGGATCTTTAGTCATAGATGCACGAAGTGTGTGCACACTGGACTTCTGTGGGTGACAGACATAGGTTCAACATCTGTGGAACTAAACATCATATCAAGTTCAGTGTATTCTGAAAATGCGCAGATTTATGTGACTCTCAAGTCCCATGCACAGAAAATGCAAAGTTGCTATTAAATTATTGAGCCTTTTTATACTAAAACCTTGCATTTTTCTGTCACAATAATAAACTTGTAAGTATTGAGAATAGTGCTGATGTTTGGACATTTTCTTCAGAAAGATGATAGCAAGAGGATTTATGTTCAGGATAATTGAATATGCAAAGCATCAGGTTTGAGTGACTATAGGAAAATAAGAAAGTTGTGTATGCAATCCAAATAAATATGTATTAAGAATATACTTTATGTGATAAAGCATTTCAGGCACTATGGTAAAAATAATGATTAAGGATGTTTGGTGTACCAGGATAGCTAACAATGTAATACAAAGTTTTTCTAATACAAAACAAAATCAAGAAGCATAAAAATTCAGAGTACATGTATTTTTCCATTAATTATTAATTTCTACTTCACTTTATTTATTTCCCTTCATTTTACAAAAATTATTTGAATATCATTATATGTATTTGTGTATATTTGTATACGATTAAAAAGTTACATTTGTTTGTGTATGTATTATGAGATTGAATAAAAGAGGTGGGTGGAGGTGGGCCAAGGGATACTCCTGAGGAGAGAAGGCAATGAGATCAGGAGTTCAAGGCCAGTCTGAAAGTCACAGGGAGTTCATGCTAATGGGATTCTTGACACCTGTTAAAGAAACAAAGAAGAAAATACACCAACAAACAAAACCAAGAATTGAAAAAGAGACCTATGGCGGTATAAATACAAATTTTATCTGATGGAAAGGTTTTATGTACTTATTTCTAAGAAGAATTATCATGTGTCACAGTTAGCTTCTGCTGTCAGCTTGAGACAACCAGGGTCATTTGGGCGAAGGGCACTCAGTTGAGGAATCATGGCCAACAGATTGGCCTGTGAGGCATTTTCTTGATTGCTAATTGTGAGAGGGCACAGCTCACTATGGGTGAGGCCATCCATAGGCAGTTTGGTCTGAGTTCTCTAAGAATTCCAGCTGATGGACACCATTACAGAAAACCACAGCTGGTAAGAAGGCAGAGAACAAGATACCATGTGTCTAGCAGCCCAAGTGATATATCTACTATATGATTTTTGCACTTAATATGTCAAACCAGATGAGTATCTACTGAATTTCACTAATATTCCTGCAGAAAAACCATGTGTTACCAAAGGCTATCATTTTTCCACACCATACATCCAAGTGAGTACTCTGTAGAGCTATTCCTGACTTTGGATCTGATAACTAAGACAGCTGTGGGCAGGTAGCATATGACACTTGGATATGCTGCATGCAATTGTTAAGAACCTCCAGATGAGAAGGGGTATGTCTGTCACATTACTGTGAATGGTGCTCTACTTAAAAATTCTGGATAGTTTCCTAGAAAACCTTCATTTGTGCTATAAGCTGCAAAATTATATGAAGTAGGATTTCAGCTGATTATGACAAGCTGATACCTAGAAGAAGCCAAGGGCCTTCCAGAGGACAAGCTGAGGCTCAAGGAGTCCTGGTGATACTGGCTTTTGATTATTAGCCATTTCCTACTATGAATTTCTTGTGTGCTATTGTAGCTTTTCCATCATTTATTGGGCAACATTTCCCATTTACTAGTGGAATATTTAGACAATATTCTGCACTGACAGCTATGCACAGCCAGAACCCTAGTTCAAGCCTCCCTGTAATTATCATCATTGATTGGCAGCATCTGGCCAGGTTCATCCCCAGATGGAGGAAAGTACCTTATCAGAGATTACTCTGTACTCTTTAAGAACAGACTTAAGTGTCCAGACTACCTGTTTCAGAAGGCCTGGCAGATGTGCCAGGTAAGCTTAACTTTACAAAGTCTTATCTCTAGTTTTAGATCCACCCTTAACAATTATCTCAGAACTAAGGGTTCCAACTTACAGGTACATCTAGCTGTGATGGAAGTTGCCCAGCCAAGTTGCCTAGCAAATGAGCACACTTGCCAGAGGGCAGGAGCAGAGATAGCTTGGAGAGATAAGGGTCAAAGTGATATTTTCAGAGAATGGCTAAATGGAGAGGAGAGAGGAGAACGAGAGAACTAGGTGGAGAACTTGAGGACAAGATGGAAGATGAGGAAGAGCCAGATGGGGAAGTCCTAGCTGGGTAAGAAAGAGATGAGAAGAACCTAGATAAGGCAGAACTAAGATGAGAGAATTAAGATAGAACTTGGAGGGGAAAGTAGATAAATATAGAGAGAAATCAGGCAAGAAAGGAGCTAGGCATAAGAATAGAAATGAAGCTGTCTAGATAGAATAAAGTAGATGGACAAAGAGCTTGGTGTACTTAAATTCTATTCACTAAAACAATTTTCACCAGCCATAGTTTATCTTCTAGGCCCCTGTTAAGAATATTATTAAGGCTGGTCCTTTGACAGTATTTGAGACATTTGTCATTTCAGGCCACAAAACAAGACCAATCAAGAAGGAAGAGTACAGTAGTTAGTGAAGCTGTAATGGACACTGTTAGAATCTGCACGCTTAAGGAGTCACAGTACTTGGGACTACTAAGATCTTTCACATCAGCTATGTTATTGTGTTTATTTTTTGAAAGTGAAGGTTTTAAACGTAACAGTTTAGAACAAAACACTGAAAATACGTTATTCCACTCAAGATTTATTACCCTGAAAGAACATTTGGATAAACCTGCCGTAAGAATGTAAAATCATAGCTGTAGTAAGAACTAGTGCTTCTATGAGAAAAATGAAGGAAATATTTCACTTTATTCACTTGTTTTAAAGATTTTTCTCTTAGGACTTTAGTGCAAGCTATTGGGGATCAGAGGCCATATGATACTGTTGTGTCCCCAGCACAATGCAGGGAACACGTAAGGTTGATAATAGACTGAACCATATCTGAACAAAAACTATGCTTAAAAATTTAACATTTTCTGTTTTACTTTAGTACTACTACTCTTGTGAAGCATTTTTTTAAAAATTCCAAATATAATTAATCCCATTTATGTATCTATCTTACATATCAAGACAGCAGAGTTTTGTTGTCAAGGAAGTTTGATCAGAGTAGATAATTCCCAATTACTATTACTCTAGAATGTGTATATAAATTTCCCAATTTCTCAGCTTTCTTCAACTTTTTTATTTACTGAATGCCATGTGGGAAAATAATAGCTTTAATGGTAGCTTTATAGTTTATAGTATTTATTTAAAATAAGTAAACTGTATGAAAAAAACAATCAGAATATGATCTATCAAATGATGGACAATTCATATTTAAGAAATTAGAATTATTATATTAATATAGACTGACATATCTATTCATAAGAAGAGATACTATATTACTTAAGCAAATACTTTCCATTTTAAATAGCTCTTCTAAGCACAGAGCCACTGTCACATGAAAATTAACAGAAATAAAGGAAAGGTGAAAGATGATTTTTGCTGGTACCATCCTTTTCTGAAGTCCATTTGCAAAGTTTGACTAGGGACACAGAGCACATATTTTTTATTTTGTTTTTTTGACCATGGAGCATAACCAAAGTCATCCGTGTGACAATGGGTTTAGAAACTCTTTGTTGGAGTTCTAAATTCAGCAACGGGTAAAAAAACTGAAGACAATGACTGGCCTTTCCCATAATTTATAAATAGTCAATAGTTCAGCAGGAGTGGATAAGTCAGTGTCAGCCACTACAATGACAATAATTGACATGGCCTGTCTCTTGTGGGCTCAGTGCAGGGAGCTTCATCTCTCATGAGTTCATGATTTCAGTGGTTGTATTCAGTCTAGGGAACAGCACTTAGGAGTCCTTGGGCCGATATTTAGGCTCTTAGGTATTTCCCTCCATTCCTTTCTGAAGTTCTTTGAATCTTTGAGTGGTTGACACCATTGTCTTGTTAAAGGATAGGCCCTAACTTACTCTCAGCTGCTTGGGCAGTTGTGAATCTCTATATTCACCAACACTTACCTCAAAGAGATGCTTCTTTTATTAAAGGTGAGAGTATCTTTTGTCTGTGGCTATAAACATAGATATTCAGCCAGGCAATGGAAGCACATGCCTTTAATCCCAGCACTCGGGAGGCAGAGGCAGATGGATCTCTGTGAGTTAAAGGCCAGCCTGGTCTTCTGAGCAAGATCCAGGACAGGCACCAAAACTACATAGGGAAACCCTGTCTTGAAAAGCCAAAGAAAGAGAGAGAGAGAGAGAGAGAGAGAGAGAGAGAGAGAGAGAGAGAAAAGAAAAAGAAAGAAAGAAAGAAAGAAAGAGAGAGAGAGAGAGAGAGAGAGAGAAAGAAAGAAAGAAAGAAAGAAAGAAAGAAAGAAAGAAAGAAAGAAAGAAAGAAAGAAAGAAAGAAAGAAAAGGAAGGAAGAAAGAAAGATAGATAGATAGATAGATAGATAGATAGATAGATAGATAGATAGATAGATAGATATTCAGAAGGCATTTTAACACTATACCAGTTTAGTTAGATAACAGTAATAAACTCCTTACTTGGATCTATGAACATCATGGGTATGAATCCAGCTTCTTTTTAGTGTAACTGTTCCCAGAGAGATTGGATGAGCTTTTGAGACCTTTAAGAAATTCCAAAAATAGGTTATGTAATTCAGTCATTCATTTCTGCTTACCTACATAGGATGAGAGGACTTATAAAAAAGGATTGAAGGACTCAAGAAGGCCCTCTTATTTACTGCCACCATGTGAGATGTTATGAGACCACACAACCCATGAGAAATGGGTCCTCAGCACACATCATTGTGCTCATATGTTTTCAGACTTCTCAGCTTCAAGTTCAAGGAAAATGTCATTGTTTATAACTTTCTCAGTCTAAAATATTTTGTCACAGCAGAAGGAATGGTCTAGGGCAGTGGATCTCAAACTTCCTAATGCTACAGATCTTTAGTACAACTCTTCATGTTGTGGTGATTCCCAACCATAAAATTATTTTTGTTGCTACTGTAATTTTGCTACTGTTATGAACCATAATGTAAATATCTATGTTTTCCAGTACTTTTAAGGAACCTCTATAAAAGAGTCCTTTGATCCCCAAAAGGGTCACAACCAACTTGAGATCCAAGGGATAAATATATGGGTATCTGTCCTAGATAAATATACGGGTTTCTATTGCTGTGAAGAGACACCATGACAACTCTTATAAAGGAAAATATTTAATTGAGGTAGTTTGAAATTTCAGAAGTTTAGTTCATTATCATCATGGCAGAAGCATGGTGGAGTGCAGGCAGACATGGTGCTGGAGAAGGAACTAAGAGCTCTATATCAGACCCAAAGGCAGTAGAAAGAGAATGCCACATTGGATGTGGCTTGAGCATCTGAGACCTCAAAGCTGACCCCAAGTGACACACTTCTTCCAACAAGGGCACATCTACTCCAACAAAGCCACACCTACTAATAGTGCCACTTCCTATGGTCCTACGGGGAAGGAATTTTTATTCCAAGCACAACAGTATGAGAATGAGAACTTACAAGATTTAAACAGCAAACTCCTGAACTAAATTGCCTATAAGCATTGCTTCTTGATCCAATAAAGTTTGCTAATGTTAAGAGTTACAAAAGGTAAGGACTCTTGAAGCTCAGAAACTCTCTTCCTTCCTTCCTTCCTTCCTTCCTTCCTTCCTTCCTTCCTTCCTTCCTTCCTTCCTTCCTTCCTTCCTTCCTCCCTCCCTCCCTCCCTCCCTTCCTCTTTTCTTCCTTCCTTCCCTCCCTACCTCTTTCCTTCCCTCCCACCCTACTTCCTTTCTTCCATTCTTTCTTTATTTCTTAAAGATTTTATAGGTACTTTAATTGTGTTTATGTATGTGTGATTGGTTGTGACTTTGTGTACTTGAGTAAGTGCAGTAGCTGCAGGGGTTCCCTGGGGCTGGAGTTGCAGAAAGTGTACTGTTCTACTCAGATGCTGGGAAGCAAAACCAGGTCCTTTGCAAGAGCAACATGCTCAGTCTCTGAGCCATCTCTCAAGCCTCTATTCCCCTCCTTAAAACTCAGGGATCTACAGAGAGGTCAAGGGGGTTGGAAAGAAGGAGATTGTTTTACTTCACACACTTAAGAATCATTTGGCTGTCTAAAGATGGGAGTGCAGCCAGTTTAAATTTTTTTTGTCTCTAAGAATATGTTACATTTATTCCCCAGAATTTTAGAGTTATTTCATGATAAAAATGTAAGATATTTATTGTACTTTGAAATATAATTCAGCTCTTGATGTTTTTATCAGCTTATATTACATGCAAATGATTTCAAATCATACTCCAAAATTAAAACTTAGAAAACAAACCAAAGAATGATAATTTCATTGCAGAGAGGGTGAAAAATATTGGGGGGAGGAGCAGATAAACAAACAAATGTGAATTTGTCAATATAGGAATCAGAATTAAAAAGAAAATCCTGTCTGATAATTTCTTTTTAACATTGGAGCTAGCCTAGGAAACTCAAATGAATTTATGGACACAACCAAATACAGTACAGAAGTAATCATAATTTGGAATCCAAAAAGATTTGTGCTACAGAATTATTTGAAAATCAAGGATTTACAAGTAAATTTTTAATGTCTTTTTAAAAATGATATTCTCAAATACACAGAGGGAAAAATATTTAAAATGCATGTACTATCGAGGAAAAATTGTAAATTGGAGGAAAAATGTTTATTGTATTTGTCCTGTCTATAACATATTACTAATATTAGATTCCTTCCTGAGCTTGGAGAATGGACAGTGACTCTTTATGATGCAGACAAAACAATCATAGCCTCAGAAATCTTAAAATACCTCAAAATATAGACTCAGAATATGCATATAAATAGAAATGTGTTTGTATATAAATAGATATAAAATAATATATATAGAGAGAGAGAAAAATCCTATTTTTTTATGTCAATTGATATGGCAATAAGGAAAATGAGTTTTTGTAAATATGAATTAACATTAATTTGTCAGTTAGAAATGCTTTATATATTAGTTTCTATAGTTGAAATTCATTTGACTAGTAAAAATTTGTTGTGTTTGATAAGGTTATCCAGGAGGCAGGCATTTCAGAGACTTGACCTGAACCTTTTCTCTGAGTCAATTCTTATTCAGGAGGTTATATCAACTGTCAAAACCATCATCAGTTAGAGGTTCCAGACACAATCACCAGGTGTGGCCAGGAATGTAATCAGCACATAGGATGATCTTTTGCTCCTAGGGAGCAGCTTAGATGGTTTTCACTCAAATACTTAGAATATGATGTAATTTCAGACCTTTATGAACAGTGGGGCAGTCTCTTTATCCAAACCTTCAGACTGTCTTTTGCTGCTCTCCAGTGTTCTGGACATGTGACTTACATGGTCACATGGAGCCTGTGCTTAAAAGGCCCTTTCACTTTCTATCACTACCTTTACATTCATTTCTCAACAAGAGCTCCATGTATCTTTCACCTTAAACCCCATAAAAGGCATGCTGATTCTGTGTGCTTTTTGGAGTTGAAATATGGGCACCATTGTTATGTGTATTTCCCAAGGTGAAGTGTGGACATTTGAAGAAACACTATTTCAATCCATAAGAAAAGTCAGTTTCAAAACTGACTCATGTCTCAGTACTGAACAGAAAAAAAAAATCTTCTAAAGCATTTGGAGTGTAGGTATAAATGTCAAAGGAAAGAGAGAGAGAGAGAGAGAGAGAGAGAGAGAGAGAGAGAGAGAGAGAGAGAGAGATTACTATGTCTTTCCTCCATACCCCTGACTTTGTCTTGTAATGATTTTGTGTTCTGTTTACCATTATTTAAACTCTCTGAAGATCAAATTCACTTCATTTCCCTATATACCATGCCCTAGAACTTAGTACTAAGTAACACCATTTTGTCTCTTCTGCAAAATGGCGCCATCATTCCAACAGCAATCAATAAAACACTTCACATGCCTTATTTTTTTTTTTATGTAAACATTGGTCCTCAAAAAAGAGCTACTGCCGAGAGCTACAGGGGGCAGTGCACACTGCTCTGCAGCATAATCCTGATGCATCCTTTGTGGCTGTCTCCTCTGAGAACAATCCTCTATTCTGTTTTCCTGTCTCATGAGCTGTGACAGTTTCAGCATCATATCAAGCAATATGAGCACACATGCAGATGTGATTATAGGAAGTGCCTATTAAAAAGAGAGGTGGAAACCTTGATTTTGAGGAAGACAACTGAGAGAAATGTTTTTAAATCTGACAGAGAAAAGGAACAAGAAAAAAAGACAGAGTATTAATACAAGAAATAATCATTGCAGTATAGTTTGGGGAGACTGAAGACCTTTAGGGAACTCAGGAGTGACTGCCTACTATCAAAGACTGTGAAGGTTTTTAAGACTAGCCCTGCCTTGTTTTCTGTGTCAGAGTCATTAATAACACAAACACTTGTTGAGGAAAGTGTGAACTTAGCGAAAACATGGAGATGCATTTCAGAGTGTGGAACCTATGGCTTTTTAATAATTACAGGTTTAACAACAGGAATGAAAGCTCCAGTATTATAAATTAGCAGCATGAGGGGGTGGACATGTAATCCTACCGCTTGCTGAGGAACAATTAGCATTTGATAGCTGCTGTGAGAGCAGTCAGTTTCTGTTTGTTTTAAAATGACATAATTCTACCTAGGCAGACTGCACACAAGAAAAAGGGCTAATCCTAAGACTAGCTGGCCAACACACATGTGATGGAGGAGAAAAAAAGGAAAAATGACAAAGGATTTTCTAAATCAGGTGGGCAGGGATGAGAGAGTTTAAAGCATGGTAAGGGGAGGAATTGAGTGGGATAAATATATCCAAAATATTTTGCATGAAATTCTCAAAGAAATAATAAAAATTTTATTTTTAAAACCTTAAGGTCTTAGGGCTGTCAGTCAATTTCCTGCATTATGTATATACATTTCCTTACATTGATTCAATGACCAACTGTTCTACAGTTTTCATGGACATTTCCCTCTGAAGGGAAATTCAGAGCTATAGTTATGGGGATTCGATCTGCAAAGCTTTTCAGTGCAGAGATCCGGAGGCACAACTGCTATCACTCTCTTCTTGCAGTCTATTTCCAAGTTCTTCGTGCTTACTAATCACCAGCATTTGGGCCTTGACTAGACAGACAAACAAACTGTTCTTTCTCAAGGATCCAAAGCTTTACAACATTGCCTTTTCAGCTTGACTTCATCACATGGGTTTGTGGACACATAAGTGTCAGAGGTGCTCAAATGGCTTAACACATATTCTTTTCAGCATCCCCCAAAAGGGCCATTTTCTTTCCTGCTGATCATGTTCAGTTAACTTTGGCTATAGTTAATTTTGTAATTGCCTGCTAATTCCTGGGAATAGAGTCCTGGCAGCAGCTATGATAAAGCTGTTATCTGGGGAAACCTTTATGTGTTGCCTGGCAAGTGTATGCTTCCATCTTGGTCTACAACAAACAACCCTACAGATTTGTGTTGATAAAAAACAGAAAACCCTCTAGTGGGTCATTCAAAGCACTGGTAAGTGGGGCCTGCCTCCACCTACAGTGCCTTAAACTCATACATTCTTTCTCAGGAGAATAGGGTACCATGTGAGTGTCTTCTTGGTTTCATAAATACATTGAGTCCTAAAAGATAGAACTTCATAAACCCTGAGTTCTTTCTCCAAGCTGGCATTAAGTGCCACATTTCAGAGACTGTCTTTAAAGCCAGATGTCTTTGGTTACTAACTAAATATAGAGTAGACAATTGATTTCACATCCTTAAAACATCTGCTGTGAAGTAGTTGTCTGGACATATGCTGTGATGCATAGAATTATATAGAGCCCTTAAAACAGTATTATCAAGAAAGGAAAACAATATGTACTAGGAATAGATGACATCCTTGTTAGAACAGATCACACTGGAAAGACCTGGCTACTGAAGCTCATTTTTACTTAATTGCACAGCTCTTATGATCAACCGAGGCACAGTAAGATCTGTCTCAGGAGCCAGCAGATTCCCTTGTAAAAACATACTCTCTGCTTTCTTTTTTTGAAATGACACACCAACGAATACTTCATACTTCTAAGTTATTTCAGTCTTGGGTAATCATTGCCTAGAGCCATCCCCAGAAGTATAGACTTAGGTCAAAAGTAAAGGTGAGAAGAAACAAAGAGGATATATATATATATATATGCTGTAGAAGCTCTCCTTTACTCAGGAAGTCACTTTTCAGAGATTTGTTTTGTTTTTAATTGTATGCATTTGTGTCTCTGTCTCGGTGTAGGTTTGTACACAACCACAGGAGGGTGTCAGATCCCTGTAGCTGGAGTTATAAGCAGCCATGAACCATCTATCGTGGGTGCCAAGAAGCCAACTTCAGTCCTTTGCAAGAGCAACAAGTGCTTATAACTACTGGGTCCTCTATCTCTTCAGTCCCCTGAAGATCACTCTTTAGGGGATGGAATAATTCTTTTTCTACATGAGGGAAAAGTAAGTTGTAATAGTTCACATGGCAAGGAAGTGAGTGGAGGTACTCCAGAAGAACATGATATGCATGCGTGATGACTGTGATGTCCACATGCATAAATTTTGAACACAGAATCACTTAATTATTCCCCATAGTGAAAGAAAAGCCCGACTTGACAGATTTGTTCAAAGCAGAACATTTATTTAATCTATGGCTGCTTTTAACCAATTAGATACTGTCAGGCTGACAAAATTGTAACTATGACTTATTTTTGTTTTCCCTTAGAATAAAGTTAACATTTTAATCTAAATCTTTAATAAGATGCTGCAGCCTTACAAAAATAAAGCAAAGTAATGTGGACCGAAAACGAGTTTATTTTCTCATAATTTATTGTTATGCCTCTTCATAAATCATCCATGTTTTCAACAAAAACTGTTTTAAGGCAATAAGTCAGTGTTTGAAAAAGTAAGTAGACGGGTTTTATTTCTTGCTTTATAATCAGTTGAGATGTCTTTTTCCTTTTACTGTAACTATTTGTTGGGAAAGACAGTATTTTGCGAAATTTGATGCTATGGAAATGCCTATTTTGAAAAAAATCATTTTATTTTTTATTTGTAAAAATTTGCCTACATGTAGAGCATGTGTGTGACTTGATGAGGCCAGAAGAGGGTAGGGCCCCAGAAACAGAGTTACAGACAGATGTGAGCTTGCATGTGGGTGCTAGGAACAAGAACATGGGTCCTTTACAGGAGCATCTAATTGTGAATCCTGAAATGTCTCTCCAGTCCCTGACTATTTTTTTAAATATTCATTTTATCACCTCTTATGACAAATATTTTACACAATTTACACAGCATTTTCTTGCCTTAGCATTTCCATTGCTGTAGTGTTTTGGGTCACAAGCTGGTCAATAGTGGCCTCAAGAAGCTAGACAAGGTGGCTAAACCCCAGTGGGCCAAATAAAGAAACAATTAATAATGAACAGCAGTGGGGATGCTGACAGTATGGAAAATGGTTACAGTGACCCTGCAAGCACATATTGCTACTGAAATGAGGCTCAGGTTTAAGTAGAGAACAAGAGGCATCCAGTACAATGCAGTCCTGGTTGAGATTTGACCCCACCTACCACTGACCCATCAATTTGGCTCTGGTCTGCCTCTCAAGTGAGGAGGAGCAATACATTGAAAGAACCATGTAAGATCATCTCCAGGCAGACACTGGGGCTTCAGCCTTTCCCTCCCTTCCCTCAACACAGGATTTCTGGGGAAAGTTTTAAATAGTCTGATAGCCAAAGGAAGGGTTTCAAGTGTCTTTTTGGAGTATCTCCTCTCCTGCTTGACTGCCTCCGGCCTCTGCAAAATGTGGGTACCAACTTACTTTAACAGAGAGGGACCTTAGCTGGGCTGCTAGGCCCTTCACAACCTTTTTTTTTTTTTTTTTTTTAAGATTATTTATTATGTATACACTGTTCTTTTTGCATGTATGCCTGCAGGCCAGAAGAGGGTGCCACATCTCATTACAAATGGTTGTGAGCCACTTTGTGGTTGCCTGGACTTGAACTCAGGACCTCTGGAAAAATAGCCAGTGCTCTTAACCATTGAGCCATCTCTACAGCCCCTCCCCCGCTTTGGTTTTATATGCTCATTTTCTTCCCCTTCCCTTCTCAGAGAAATTTGGGTTCTTAGGCCTGGAAGTACAGATGAGAATGAAGATAAGTCACCAGAGGAAACTCCACAGTGGTGGCTCCATGCTGTCCACATTCCATGTGACTGATGATAGACAGCTGTGGAAAATCTTTAAATGCACCCTGCTACTTTTTAAATTTTACAAAATTACCTAATGTCATAGTTGAATAATCAAAAGAATATTTTACTCTGCTTTATACCTGATGACCATTAGATAAAAGTTTTAAATCATATCTCATGTCATCTATCAAGTTTTGTAACTTACTTGACATTATGTTTAAATGATTTTGTCATAAACATGAGATGTGTCAATTTACAGAAAGCTGAAGATTCTGAAACTGTCTTTAAGGAAGTGATATTTATTTGTCTTTTAAAGGGCAATGCATATGCTGAAGCAGTTGAGAATGAAGCAAAGGGACTCCCTTCGTCCTCGTGGTATGTTCCGTTGCCACGCTGATACTACAATATGCACTTACTTTACATTTCTTTTTTGTTGTTTTGTTTTTGTTTTTGTTTTGTTTTTCGAGACAGGGTTTCTCCGTGTAGTTTGGTGCCTGTCCTAGATCTCATTCTGTAGACCAGGCTGGCCTCGAACTCACAGAGATCCGCCTGGCTCTGCCTCCCGAGTGCTGGGATTAAAGGCATGTGCCACTGCCGCCTGGCTATATTTCTTTTTGACCAGCCTAAAAATAGTTTAACTGACTGTCATGAAGTCCAGTTATTTGTTAATTAAATATGATAAAACAGGTGGAGATTGTTGATTATCATGCAGTTTATTATTTAGTAACAAGCTAATATTTCCTAAGTGTAACCATATTTTTTATTTCAGATATATTACAATAATTGATTCATATACCCTGTTGACATACATTCATTGAGACTACTTTTTATTCCTAAATGCATCTTCTCTGAAGTAGCAGCTGCATATCACATTTATTCACCTATACTAGAGTGAACTTTAGGGCATTTTAGGACAAAATGCTGGGTTGTTTGGCTCTATTTTTACCTTAAAGAATAGAAACAAAGTTACAGTTACGTCATCTTTCCATTAAAGGAAAAGCACCTGCCATATGCAGAATCCTGGGTCAACTGCTTAGGCTAGAAGGACTAATAGACTCAGACCCCGTTCCCAGAAGCACATGAAATAAATAGGAGGGGATGGCCAGTGTGAGGACACCTGCGGCCTGGCCTGGCGACTTGAGTTTGGTCCTTGAGACCTATATGGAGTACTTGCACATACACAGCATGGCACACAGGACTCTCACACATATACACAGTGAGTAAGTGTGGAGTAATAAAACCAATGAAGAAAGCAGGTGTGTGGCTAAAATCCACGAATCTGAAAATAACATTTACTCCTTGGAAGAATATGTATCTGTCACTAAAGTTCACTTTATTATTGATCAGCTCTGTGACATTAAGCAAGTCCTTTAACATTCTACAACTCAGTTTGTCTGCAAAACTGACACAATACACAAGTCCATTGTTTCCAAATTGCCACATACTTAAAAGAGATTAATTACATAAAATGGTCATCACTTGGTGACACTATTGCAGAATATCACCAACTGAGACTCAGAAATGGGAGGTGGCCCAGTGGGTAAGAAAACTTACTGTGCAAGCAAGCAGACTTGACTTCTAGTCCCTAGCAAGTGGGCAAAACTGAAACCCAGGGCGGGGGCATGAAAACAGGCAGATCCTGGCAATTTGCTAGGCAGCAAGGATAGCTAAAAAGCAAGCTTTAGGTTCACTGTGAGACCTTGTTTCAAGATAATAAGGTAGAGTATGTCAAAAGGAATATCTGACATCCTTCTCTGGGCTTCACATGTCCATGCATTGAAACATCCACACATTTATAATAATAAAAAGAATAATCATAACACACACACACAGCATTCTCTGATGTTTAACTGCTTTGTATTGAAGTCTTCAAAATGCTCATTTAGCTCAGAAATGGTATGTGAGGTTCACCCTCAGGGTGACAGGGCATCTTCACTGAAAAGGAATTTGAATGTGAAAGCATAAAAACAATTGAGTTGGTTTCAGAACCAACACAGCATGGATAAAAGCAAAGAGGCAGAGGGTGAATCAAATTCCTTGGAAGCATGTCATTAGAATTGGTGAGATAGTAATGACAGTCAGGAAAGGCTGGATTATTGGACTATTGTAACCAAAAATCTCTTGGACCACCTTTCAGTCATGAAATTGTGTTGATAAGTAAGCCTCTAATATGAGTTTGCTGAACACATCATTGCTCTTCATCTCTTTATCTCTTTGGCTGTCATTTTATGTCTGGGTGTCTTCTACCATCCACAAATCTTCTGTGTTTCCTATCTTATATCACCTTTCACTTCTATAATGTTTCCCTACATGTCTTAACAAAGATAATGTTGAAAACTGTCCTGTAACCTCTGAATAGCCCATTGAGTTCCTAAACAGTTATTAGGTTCAGAATTGAGTTTCGGGTGATTTTCTGATTGAGGCATGATCCATCACTCATATGACACTTAGGAGAGATCTCAGTAGGAATACATCAGTTCGCACATTGGAATATATTTTTATCTTTTAGTATTTTTAAAACTATGCTAATGAACAAATAAAATCTGTATATTTTGTATACAGAGCATGATATTTTAAAACATGCATTTTTGTGCCAGTGCTAATTCAAGATGACTAGGCCATGTGACAATGCACAGTGTCACCAGTTTCTATGTTTTGAGCATTTACATTCTACTGTTTTCTATTATTTTTTCTATTTTTGATATTATGATATAAGTACATCATGTCTCCCCTCCCTTTCCTCTATTTAAACCTTCTCATATACCCTTCTTGGGTGTCTTACAAATTCACGTCCTCTTTTTCCACTAATTGTTCTTTCATTTTGTTAATTAGCATATTGATTTCTAAATACAAACTGCTCAGATTGTATTTATTTGCTGTTACTTGTGTGTATGTTTTTAGGGTTGACTGTTTTGTATGGGATAACCACTTGGCGTGCTCTTTCCTGACGAAGACTATTTCTGCCTCAGTCATCTCCCTTTAGTTGACTGTAATCCTTTGAGTAGACTAAGGTCTGGTGGTCTTTCCCCTCCTCTATTTTTGGCATCTACTGCTATCATCCTTCTTCAGTTCATGTTTGGCAGGCATATTAGTGAGACTTTATTGGTACAGCTTCTGATGTTACTAGGGGATACAGCCTCACAGCAGGTTCCCTGGTCCTCTGGCTCTTAAATCTTTCTGCTTCCTCTTCTACAATGTTCCCTGAGCCTTATGTGCAGGGATGATTTTTACAGTCTACTTTTAAAAAATAAACTATATGGTTACAACTATAGCATCTATGTTGTAAATGTATCTGTAACGATTAATATCTTCCCATCTGAATGCGTATGGGATGTATTGGCCCCAAATTTTATATAAGGCTGACTACTTAGACGTTAGGTAACTTTGTCTTGCTCATTTTCAGAAATTTAAAATATTGTTAATTTTTCTCATGTATTTTGGCAGAAATTACATATGTTTTAGTTAGCTTTTCAATGTAGATTGCTTCATTACTATGAAAAACTAACCTATTTTATTGAGTTTAGTAAAATATATTCTTCCTTTTTAATCAATGAATTTCATATTCATGTGGAGAAATAAATTTTAAAAAGTACCTCTGTTGTCAAAAGCACATAAATTAATTTAAAGGTGTGTGACATTTGTAGCTTGAGAGTTTCTCTCCATGGCCACCAAGCCCCCACAGTCCCATAGCCCACTTATAAAATAAACATACAGATGTTTAAATTATTCAAACTGTTTGGCCTAATGGCTCAGGCTTCTGGCTAGCTGTTCTTATATCTTAAATTAACCCATTTCTATTAATCTATAAGTTGCCACCTGTCTAGTGGCTTACCAGTATCTTAACATCTTCTCATGGCGGTGGTTGGCAGCGTCTCCCTCCTCAGCCTTCCTCTTCTCAGACCTCTCCTTTCTCTTTGTCCCACCTATACCTCCTCTCTGGCTACTGGCCAGTCAACGTTTTATTTAACAATCAATCATCCATAGACATTTTTAAAGAGAAAAATGTTTTGTTGCACTTAACTTAGACATGGAATTGTAAGTATTTTCTGGATGTATCAATCTTGTCTACTGATACATATTTTAAAGGCATTTTTTTGTTGAATTTGCTTTTTAAATAAAGCTTCATTTTAGTAAGAACCCAAGCTACTTTCTTGGTTTCTTATTATTAAATTGTTCTATTCTTAAACAGAATTTAGTTTTTACTTGTTTGTTATCAAATAATTATATTTTACTACATTGCAAGTTTTATATCATTCACTAGAAATTTGAATATGATATAATTTAGCTATAAAAAAAATTTGGTTTTTTGGGCAGGCTTTCATGAGAACACTGTACTGCTTCATATTGCCATGGGTCTTGAAGCTCGAGTGAATAGGAAGTCTCCTGTGAAATGTGTATGTTATTTCAGTCTGCCAACTTAACCACTCAAATACTGCCACATCCACTATTTTCACTTAAATAATAATGAGGATCTGGAGAGATGGCTAAACAGTAAAGAATGCTTCCTCTTTCTCCAGAGTACCCATGTTTGATTCCTAGGGTAAATATTAGATGGCTTACAACATCTTGGAACACGACACACACACACACACACACACACACACACACACACACACACACTTTTTTTTTTTTTTTTTTTTTTTTTTTCGGTTTTTCGAGACAGGGTTTCTCTGTGTAGCTTTGCGCCTTTCCTGGAGCTCACTTGGTAGCCCAGGATGGCCTCGAACTCACAGAGATCCGCCTGGCTCTGCCTCCCGAGTGCTGGGATTAAAGGCGTGCGCCACCACCGCCCGGCAACACACACACACTTTTTAAAGATAAAGAATGCAATGGTATGTAGTTGGAATTTTCTTTGGGCCACCAAACACTTCCTAAATAAAGACATGGAGACTTATTATAAATTATGAATGCTCAGCCTTAGTTTAGGCTTGTCTTACCAGCTCTTTTAACTTAATTTAGCCTATTTCTATTCATCTACATTTTGCCTCAGCTTTTTACTTTTCTTTCATTCTGTATGTCCTACTTTTCTGCTTCCTCCATGTCTGAGAGACTGGCCACCAATGTCTCACTGGCATCTCTTTTTCTTTCTTCTTCTGAGCCTAAATTCCTTCTCCTACTTGCTCTCACTGCCCAGAAGTTCTGCCTATATGCCTTCCCTCACTATTGGTGATTCAGATTTTTATTAGACCAATCAGGCGCCTTAGGTAGACAAGGTAAAACAGCAACACATCTTTATAGAATTAAACAGCTGCAACACATCTTTGCATAGCTAAACAATTGCAACATATTTTTGCATAGTTAAACAAATATTCTGCAAGTAAACAAATGCAACACATCTTTACACAGTTAAACAAATAGTCTGCAACATTGACAAATATTTTATATAGTACACATGTCTCTTAGCATGTGGTGCTACATGTATTTTTGGCATATAGTTAGGAATTCAAATCTTCCTTACCTTTAAGACTCTGAGTCTTCTTCTATGATTCATTTATTCCTAGTTCTATTCCAAAGAACTCTTCCTACTGTAGATTTTAATATTACAGACTTGTGACCAGTAAGTTTTTTAGATCTTCTTTCCATACAGTTGTTTTCAACCATTATTTTAATATATTTCTTAGCTATTTTCAACTATTAATTTTGTTTTTTCTTTGCTGTCAAATTCTATAAATGACAAGAAACAAATTTAAACAGTTTTAATGTATACTGGGGAAAAGTCTCATTAAATAGTGGAAATCTTTTGTTCTTTTCTTTTTAGAAGTGACTTTGCATAGTAGAGACATCACTGTTTGCATCTCCAGCACACACTAGGGATCCACTGACCACAGAGCAGGCTTTGTCTTTGTACTCTCCTTTATCCCATTGTCAGGATTGAAATTCAGGTCTGTATACAGCTTTGAATCCAATATAGCTGATTTTCTCTCTCTTCCTTCTTTCCTTCCTCCCTCCTTCTTCCTCTTTCTTTCTTTCCCTCTTTCTTTCATTCTTTCCCTCTCTCTCTCTCTCTCTCTCTCTCTCTCTCTCTCTCTCTCTCTCTCTCTTTCTTTCTTCTTTGCCATACCCTCTTTCTCTAGGATTTTCAATTGCTTTTTGTTGTTTACATAAAAAATACATTCTGAATTCTGATTTTTAGATATTTTTCTGGTTATGGATTACTGTTTTCTTCTCCAAAAAAATCTCCTTAAAATACAACCAAACACCAGGACCAGATGGTTTCAGTGCAGAATTCTACCAGACTTTCAAAGAAGAACTAATACCAATCCTCTTCAAAGTGTTCCACACAATAGAAACAGAAGGAACACTACCAAACTCTTTTTATGAGGCTACAATTACCCTGATACCCAAACCACACAAAGATGCAACAAAGAAAGAGAACTACAGACCAATCTCCCTCATGAACATTGATGCAAAAATACTCAACAAAATATTGGCAAACCGAATCCAAGAATACATCAAAACAATCATCCATCACGACCAAGTAGGATTCATCCCAGGGATGCAAGGATGGTTCAACATACGGAAATCAGTCAATGTAATACACCATATAAACAAACTGAAAGAAAAAAACCACATGATCATCTCCTTAGATGCTGAAAAAGCCTTTGACAAAATCCAACACCCCTTCATGATAAAGGTCTTAGAAAGATTAGGAATACAAGGAACATTTCTAAACATAATAAAAGCAATTTATAGCAAGCCAACAGCAAACATCAAATTAGATGGAGAGAAACTCAAAGCGATACCACTAAATTCAGGAATAAGACAAGGCTGTCCACTCTCCCCATATTTATTCAATATAGTACTAGAAGTTCTAGCTAGAGCAATAAGACAACAAAAGGAGATCAAAGGGATACAAATTGGCAAGGAAGAAGTCAAACTTTCACTATTTGCAGATGATATGATAGTATATATAAGTGACCCCAAAAACTCTACCAGGGAACTTCTACAGCTGATAAACTCCTTCAGTAAAGTGGCAGGATACAAGATCAACTCAAAAAAATCAGTAGCCCTCCTATACACAAATGATAAAAGGGCTGAGAAAGAAGTCAGAGAAACATCACCCTTTACAATAGCCACAAATAATATAAAATACCTTGGGATAACACTAACTAAACAAGTGAAAGACCTTTTTGATAAGAACTTTAAATCTCTAAAGAAAGAAATTGAAGAAGATATCAGAAAATGGAAGGATCTCCCATGCTCATGGATAGGTAGGATTAACATAGTAAAAATGGCAATCTTACCAAAAGCAATCTACAGATTCAATGCAATCCCCATCAAAATCCCAGCACAATTCTTCACAGACTTGGAAAGAAAAATACTCAACTTTATATGGAAAAACAAAAGACCCAGGATAGCTAAAAGAATCCTATAGGATAAAGCAACCCTTGGAGGCATCACCATCCCTGACCTCAAACTCTAATATAGAGCTATAGTAATAAAAACAGCTTGGTACTGGTATAAAAACCGACATACGGACCAATGGAATCGAATTGAAGACCCTGACATTAATCCATGCACATATGAACACCTGGTTTTTGACAAAGGAGCCAAAACTATACAATGGAAAAAAGAAAGTATCTTCAACAAATGGTGCTGGCATAACTGGATGTCAATATGTAAAAGATTACAAATAGATCCATATCTGTCACCATGCACAAAACTCAAGTCCAAGTGGATCAAAGACCTAAGCATAAATCCAGTTACACTAAACTTAATAGAAAAGAAAATAGGAAGCACACTTGAACGCATTGGCACCGGAGACCATTTCCTAAATAAAACACCGACAGCACAGACACTGAGCACAACCATTAATAAATGGGACCTCTCAAAACTGAGAAGCTTTTGCAGGGCAAAAGACACAGTCAATAAGACAAAAAGACAGCCAACAGAATGGGAAAAGATCTTCACCAACCCCACATCTGACAGAGGATTGATCTCCACAATATATAAAGAACTCAAGAAACTAGACATCAAAGCACTGAACAGTCCAATTAAAAAATGGGCTAAAGAGCTAAACAGAGAATTCACAAAACAAGAACTACAAATGGCTGAAAGACATTTAAAGAAATGCTCAACATCCTTAATCATCAGAGAAATGCAAATCAAAACGACTCTGAGATACCACCTTATACCTGTTAGAATGGCTACGATCAAAAACACCAATGACAACCAATGTTGGAGAGGATGTGGAGCAAAGGGAACACTCCTCCACTGTTGGTGGGAATGTAAACTTGTACAACCACTGTGGAAATCAGTATGGCGATTTCTCAGAAAATTAGGAATCGAACTACCTCAAGACCCAGCCATCCCACTCTTGGGCATCTACCCAAGGAATGCTGATTTATACCATAAAGATACATGCTCAGCTATGTTCATATCAGCACTATTTGTAATAGCCAGAACCTGGAAACAACCTAGATGCCCATCAACGGAAGAATGGATGAAAAAAATGTGGTACATATACACAATGGAGTACTACTCAGCAGAGAAAAACAATGAAAGCATGAAATTTGCAGGCAAATGGATGGAACTAGAAAAAATCATCCTGAGTGAGGTAACCCAAACCCAGAAAGACAGTTATGGTATGTACTCACTCATTGGTGGATTCTAGATATAAAATAAAGAACAATCAGACCACAACCCATAGAACCATAGAGGCTATATATATAGCATGGAGGTCCCTAGGACAACTGTGGCATATAATAAATTCCAGTTTTACTCAATTATTGAAAAAAAATAGCCAAATGAATGGAAACACATGAACTATGAACCAAAGGCTGAGGGGCTCCCAGCTGGATCAGGCCCTCTGAATAGGTGAGACAGTTGATTGGCTTGATCAGTTTGGGAGGCATCTAGGCAGTGGGACCAAGTCCTGTGCTCATTGAATGAGTTGGCTGTCTGAAACCTGGAACTTATGCAGGGACACTTGGCTTAGTCTGGGAGGAAGGGACTGGACCTCCCTGGACTGAGTCTACCAAGTTGATCACAGTCCTCGGGGGAGGACTTGTCCTGGAGGAGGTGGGAATGGAGGGTGGGCTGGGGGTAAGGGGAGGGCGTGGGAGGGGGGAGAATAGGGGAACCCATGGCTGATATGTAGAACTGAATGATACTGTAAAATAAAAAATATATATCACACACACACAAAAAAAAAAATACAACCAAACAAAAAAAATTAGAGAGAGCAGAAACTGTAATCAGGATATATTGTATGAGGGAAAATATCTATTTTAAATAAAAAGGGGAAAAAAAGAAATAAAAAAATAGACCATGACCACAGAGACCCCTAAAAGAATACCATGGAGACAAAATCCCTTTTGTAAAAGTGAAGAGCATCTATTGCAAGCTTGGAGCTTGGACTTTCTGTTGGATACACAGTTGAGAGCATAGAGCCTTCAGCCAGGGCAGGGTGGAGTTTATATCAGAGCAGAGATTGGGGTGAGGGAATTTCTAGGGTTCAGGACCCTGATTGGCTAACATTTGTCTAGGTGTATAGGAAATGTTTAGAATGTCAGGTATTTCCTCTTAGACTCAGGCCCTCCCTGGGTGAGGTTAGCTCATGGCTTCTCCTGGATCTGGGTGTTGCCTGCCAGTAAGCCTATCACAGAAGCTAAATCTGGGCTTCTAAGTCTGTCATGTCAGTTGTGTGGACCAGCTGTTTTGGACCCTGCTACAAGGACCTGGGTACAGTACCAGAACATATCACACTTATCTTTTCATTCTCGAAGTTGCTTAGAAACAAACTAGAACTTCAGGGAGCTAACTGAGCTTCCTTGTTTATAAATTATATAGCCTCAGATATTATGTTCTAGCAATAGGATACAATATCTGTTCAATATAGTGCTCATAAAGAAAACATACAATTTACTCTTGGGAAACAGAGCAATAGAATTTGTTTAATAAATTTTAGTACTGTGTGTGTGTGTGTGTGTGTGTGTGTGTGTGTGTGTGTGTGTGTTTTAAACCATGTTTGAAATTGGAAAGAAACATTGGAAGATGCTGAGAGGAAGCACAGTATAAATTCTTAGCTAGATTCATTTTGAAGGAAATTTGGAATTTCATTTCAGTTACACAGTTTATCATAAGTAGCTCTCATTGTGATTAACTCTTTCTAGCTTATCTTTATATGAACATTGAAACCTTTTCTTTCATCAGCAAATTTTCTTTATTTTCAATTTTAAATATCCAGGAACCATCTGCTTAGCTAAAGGGTTTGAGTACATGAATGTTCCTTGGAGGAATTCCTGTGTCTTTCACATTCAGAACAGTGTCTATTCCACTCAACTCTCGGCAACTCTTACGAATGATTTTCACCTTTCATTTGACCAAATTATTTCATTCAGGAATTTGACTTAAAAGTTTCTATAGTTCTCAGCTTGCTGGTGATTACTACTCAATAGCATTTACTTCCTCCATCTCTATTGTTAAACATAACTCCTATTTTCTCTTCAAAAGAGGCTATACATTTCAGCAATCTGTTTTTGTCATCCATGAATCACATCAAACATCCATCTGAAAGATCATGAATCCACTTTGTGACACGGGGGAGCAGTCCAAAGCTCAGAACAAATGCAATGCTGAGCTCTAAGAGAGGAGTTTGGAAATACTATTGACAATTTCTACACTGCCTCAGCAAAACACTAAGAGAATAAAAATACTCACCTGTTGTCTGCTTGTGTGTCTGACTGCAATTCCTTTCAGCACATAGCCATGGTGGGATTCATTTGACCCTCTACAGTACATATTAAAGCCCTCTAGAGAAAAATTTCATAGTCTTTTTTTCTAGGCACCCACTGGCCCTTTGATGACCTTTCACAGAAGCCTGTTTCACATATATGAAATTCAAACCCATTAATATGGGTTCAAACTATTGAATCCCATCCAATTGTAACAAACAGTATCTGGAAACCTAGAATGCAAGCCAGGTGTTCTTTAAATATTACAATCAAATGATTACCAAAAGAGCAATATTAAGAGAAAATTTTGTCAGCACCAGAAGGCAGTGTAGGTGTCTTGCTGGGGATGTCTTTCTGTATGCTGTGAATGTGTGTTGCTCTGATTTGGTTGATAAATAAAATGCTGATTGGCCAGTAGCCAGGCAGGAAGTATAGTATAGGTGGGATAAGCAGAGAGGAGAATTCTGGGAACAGGAAGGCTGAGTCAGGGGTTGCCATCCAGACACAGAGGAAGCAAGAAATGAAGGCAGAACTGAAAAAAGGTACCAAGCCACGTGGCTAAACATAAATAAGAAGTATGGGTTAGTTTAAATGTAAGAGCTAGTCAGTGGTAGGCCTGAGCTAATGGCCAAGCAGTTTTAATTAATATAAGCCTCTATGTGTTTACTTGTGTCCAAGCTGCTGCAGGACTGGCAGGTGAGAAGGATTTGTCCTGACCACGGGCCAGGTGGAACACAGGAAAACTTCAGCTACAGTGTCTAATGGAGGTTAAGGCAGATAGCTCAGTGAATGAAGCTATGCAGACATGGTTAGAGCTCACACCCCTATAAAGTGTGGATAGGAGTGATAGCTACCTGTAATTCCAGCTCTTGGAAGGCAAAGATAGGAGATTCCTGAAGCATGAAGTTGGCAAGCTAGACTCATTAAATGAACAAGTTTTAGGTTCACCTATAAGCTCAATAAAAGCAAATCAAGAAAGACACCCACTGCTAACCTCTGGCCTTGATATGCCCACACACATTCGAAACCACACCGATGCAAATATAATTACACATATGCAAACATGAGTATATACTGGTACTTGCACCATATAGGCATACACATGCAGAGAATAAACAAAGGTCAATGGTATCACAATGCTACCTCTTGTGTAGCATTGTGAGCCTTGGTGTACTTGTGTCAGCCCCTTTCTCATGTAGTCTATACAGCTGGGTCCTGTTCTAGGTCTCACAATGGGTGGGCTGAATTAGCTGACAAATCTTTAGCTTATCGGGTCCACATCTTTTCAGTCCTGTCAATGTTTGAGAACTCATTGTTGCTGCTCAGATAGTATTCAACTCTTTCTTTTTATGTTATAATGTGAGAACTGATCCAAATCCTTCAAGTTATAAGCATTTCAAAGATATATGATAACCACTTTCCATGCCTGTATTTCTTCTACAATTACTCTTAGAAAGTCTTTTTGAAACAAGATCTAACAGCAAATAGAAATGTGACCTCAGAATAGGACATCAAAGAAATAGGATGATGATTCTAATAATTGCTCTGCCTTCTTCCATTCTTCAGTTATCAACACTTCTGTGTCCATTTCCTTTAAGGACTTCAGTGTTCCCCTGAATGACTGTATTAGCTACATGTGTTATCATTCACTGTAAAGGGGCCCAAACAGCTTGGCCACACAACTGCCATGACAGGCTTAGAAGCCCAGACACAGCTTCTGTGACAGGCTTACTGGCAGGCAACACCCATACCCAAAATAAGCATTAAGCTAACCCCACCCAGGGAGGACCTACATCTAAGGGAAGTACCTGACATATCAAACATTCCAACCATTAGATAAGGTGGCCAGATGTCCCTGAATCTAGCACACACCTATTTTTGTTTTACAGATACCCTCAGACAAATGTCAGCCAATCAGTGTCCTGAACCCTGGAAATCCTTTCACCCCAACCACTGCTATGATAAAAACTCTACCTGCCTGGGCTCAGGGCTCTTTGTTCTTATCACTATGTTAGACAGATGGAGAGACCAAGCCCTAGAGCTTGAAACTAAAGGCTCTTTGCTTTTACATATGGGATTTGGTCTCTGTGGTGGTCTTTTGTGGGTCCCTGTGATCTGGGCATAACACCACAGCACTTCTTCACAAGTAAAGCCATGCAAAATTGAGAAAGGCTTCTGATAACTGTGCTGTCCAATCATCTGAAGATAGAACCCATGAACTGATTACATAATGCTAATGTATCAATCACAGAAACCACCTAAAATTGACTCTAATTCTATGTACACTTCGTTTGACTTGTAGAATACTCATTTATTTTTAAATAAAAAGTCATGGTTATTTATCTTTATAGAGGAATGATAGGAATATTTGGGAACATCACATTGAATTTATACAATAATAATCCTTTTAGACATAATTTCTAAATTATACTTTCTACCATATGTTATTGTCCCTATTGAACTGGTGTTACTATTCCCTATTATGTCCTGGTCTTGTCAGGCATCTGACATTGTAGATCCTGGTAAATGAAAATAATGAACAAGTAAAGACTGTCTTATCAATAGCCTTAAGCACTGCTAATTTTTGAATTTCTTTATTCTCCAACTAATTTAGAATAGTGCCCATGTAAAAAAAAAAACAGAGAAACAAAACCATTTGAAGAACAGAAATACAACAATGAAAGTAAAACCTTCTGCAAGCAATATTTAGTAAGGAACATCTGTATTCCTTGTGAGGTCAGGTTCTGACCTCTCCTGAAGGAGGCTGGCATATGAGGGAACCCAATAGGTTGTGAAATCACCAGGTGTAGATATCTATCTTGTCTATGAAACCAAATTTTTTTCTTTAATTTTTTTATGCAAATGAAATATTTGAGTCAGTCCACTCTGACTATTGATTTCTAATGTAACTTTTAAATCCTTTACTTTCATGATCCACTAAAATTCTTGGCTAAATATAGCTGAGAATATGGCAGTAATTTTGAAAAAAAGATTTGAGAGAGTGTTGTATAGAGTCATATACTTGAATTAACTAAAAGGTGTGTATGTGTGTGTGCATATTCACATGTATATACACATGCGTGCAATTACTTTCATTATATTTTTGTAATTTGACTTTAGATATGTAAATCTAAAATATATTTGTTATTGAAAAACTAAATACCAAGTTAATAATATAAACAGAAGTTAAAAGTCTCTCCCTATTCATATACTATAAAAGAATGTATAAAATTTATATCTTAGTTTATAGCTGTGACCACATCCATAATTATCTTTCTTTATAGATGCCTTTGATGATAGTTGTTATGCTAATAGCTTAAACTATTGTCATTTTAAATGCACTGTAATCAAATTTTCTAAATGACTTATTAATTTTGAAACTTTAATAGATCAAGAGTAAAAACAACTGCCTTCATGCCCAGTTTTCTAGACTAAACTTTACTGGGACCCAGTCAGTCTGGTAAACTGGCAGATGAGCCATGTTTCCCTTCACCCCTGCAGGCCTAGGGTAGACAAGTTTTAATGGACACATATGGCTGAGAGCACCAAAATTACACTAGATGACACCTTAGGATTAAAAAATAGCCTATTCTTGCTTGATAGCATTATGAATTATGCATGCAGGGGACCCAAGGCTGATTGGACCAGGGCCCACTAGTGAGGGAAAACATGCTGGGCAGATGGGTCAGGATAGGGGCATATAGAAAGTCATCCACACCCAGGTGCTGTATCCATGTGGAGAGTTTATTATAATAGAGTGATGAAGAGAAAGATAGGAAGTGGAGGAGAAGAGAGAGAGAGAGAGAGAGAGAGAGAGAGAGAGAGAGAGAGAGAGAGAGAGAGAGAGAGAGTGTGCACACCCCGTGGGAATAGGAAAAGATCGAGAGCAGAAGAGAGAAGAGAAGGGGAAGGGTTTTTCCTTTACATCAGGACACAGGGCAGCCCCTAGGGGTGGGATTTCAAGGGGCGGGTCAGAATATTAACAATAATACTAAAGAAACCATAACTATGATCATGTAATTTAGCTCAGATATTAACAATGATGTTATTTATGTTCTTCCTATAACTGATTGTATTTTGGCAACATTTAATTTGTCTTCTTGCTTGCAGTACACTTAAGATGAAATCTCTTGCATTTGTGTTTTTCTTTATATGTATTGTTAGGCAATATTAAAACATTATTTTGATTTTTCAGATTTCTCTCCCTATGCATCTTTAATGACATCTTCCTTGAGCCACAGTGATGTGCTGATTTCTCGAATATTATGGACAGTGTCTGGATTAAAAATATAACCAAATTTACTGATTCCTTAGAAGTTCTCCCATCCCCATCCATATGGTTTGTAGAGTAGGAACATAACAAATTAACAAGGACCACAGAACACTAACCTTAATTATTGACCTGAAATTTCAAAGCTTGCCCTAATAATTCATTTCAATCACTTAATATGACATGTATGTTCGCTTTGAAAATAGGGCTCAACCATAATGGACTGAGTCAAATGCTGAGTCAGGATTCTGGAAGGAAATGATGTCTGACTTTGATTGCCAAAGTGAAAGACAAGTGTCAATACAAAGGTTAGGGGTCAATGCACTGGCATATGGACACAGTGTTCATGTTGGGCTTTTTTTGGCCATAAAATCAGTGAGAATTGCCTGGTCAATTTAATTGTGAACCTGTGGGCATTGATTTTAAGAGAGAAGAGAAATAAAACCTTTGAACTTAAAAGACTGAGTGAACACAAATAATTCTTTAAACTTTCATTTTATTCATTTATAATAAAATGGATGGAAACTCAAAAAATCAAAACAATTTGCTGATTATACTTTTTAGAGCATTTTTTGAGATTGTACTCTAGTTTTAGAATACAGAAAGTGTGTGTATGCAATATTAAGGATTTTTTCTATTTTTGCTATCTGAACAATGCGGATCTGGAATAAATCATAGTCCCACAGCAGAACAACACATATATGATACATAAGCAATACAAGGGCTTTTTCTTTCATAAATTTCCTGTCCTGGTAGAGAAAGTACCAACTTCTTTTATTTATTTATTTATTTATTTATGTTTTAAAATAAACTCTTTTATTTTATAACTAATTTAATTTTACATATCAGTCATGAATTCCCCTGTCCTTCCTCCTCTCACCTCTCAGCTTTCTCCCCCAATCTGCCCCCCATTCCCACCTCCTCCAAGGCAAGGTCTCCCCTGGGGAGTCAGCCCAGCCTGGTAGATGCAGTTGAGGCAGGTCCAGTCCCCTCCTCCCTATACCAAGGCTGAGCAAAGTGTCTCAGCATAGGCCTTAGGTTCCAAAAAGCTAGCTCATGCACCAAGAACAGGACCCGGTCCTACTGCCTGGGCGCCTCCTAAATAGTTCAAGCTAATCAATTGTCTCACTTATCCAGAGGGCCTGATCCAGTTCCATAGGGGCTCCTCAGCTATTGGTTCTTAGTTCATGTGTTTTCACTAGTTTGGCTATTTGTCCCTGTGCTATTTCCAATCATGGTCTCAATATCTCTTGCTCATATAATCCCTTCTCTCTCTCTCTCTCTCTCTCTCTCTCTCTCTCTCTCTCTCTCTCTCTCTCTCCCTCTCCCTCTCGCTGATTGGACTCCTGGAGCTACACCAGGGGCTTGACCAGAACCTGGAAACAGCCTAGATGCCCTTCAACTGAAGAATGGATAAATAAAATGTGGTACATATACATAATGGAGTACTACTCAGCAGAGAAAAACAATGACATCAAGAGGTTTGCAGGCAAATGGATAGAACTAGAAAATATCATCCTGAGTGAGGTAACTCAGACTCAGAAAGACAAACATGGTATGTACTCACTCACAAGTGGATAATAGATGTAAAGTGAAGGATAACCAGACTGCAACTCACAACTCCAGGGAGGCTACCTAGTAAAGAGGACCGTAAGAAAGACACAGGGATCACCCAATGACAGAGAAATGGATGAGATCTCCATGAGCAAACTGGGGGGTGAGGGGGGTAATGGAGGGCAAGGGTCAGGGGAAAGAGAGCTTAGGGGAGCTGGAAGTCCCAGCTGGATCAGGAACAGAGTGGGAGAACAAGGAAAGAGACACCATGATAAATGAAGACCCCGTGGGAATAGGCAGAAGCAGAGTGTTAGAGAGGTCCCCAGAAATCCACAAAGATACCTTTACTATAGACTACTGGCAATGGTTGAGAAAGTGCCTGAACTAACCTTCTCTGGTGACCAGATGGCCAAACACCCTAACTGTCATGAGAAAGTCAACTTCTATACCTCATCACACATACCCTGCCTTCCCATCTAGGAAATGGGTGAACTGTGTCTTCCTAACAAGCTGCTTCATGCTCAACTGTGATCTTGAATCCATTCTACTTTCCCTATTTCATAGAATAGTACTCTGACACTATTTCTATCTCCTTTATATTTCTAAGCTGTCTCCCTTCTATACTAAATTTCAGTGAGTACTTAAAATATGTCAGGAAACACAATCAGCACTTTACACATTTCGTGACTCACGAATAGCCATTAACCTGCTAGCTATTATCAAATGTGTACAGTTGGAAGTTGAAACCAGTTAATGAGGCTCCAGCCTGTGTGACTTAAATACCCTGCTCTTCATCATGGACCTTCATTTTTAACTCATAAACTGACTGCCAAATTCTCATCTGTAAACAAACACCAAAGAAAAGAGTCCTCATCTCATTTCCCAAGCACAGTCACAGTCCTTTCATATGTAGGCCAGCAGTTATTTGACTCAGGAAATTCTAAGCCAACCCCCTGCTGGGGTGATCAGCAGCATTTAGCTCGATTGTTTATCCTCAGGAGCACAAATGAAGCCTTTCCACTCCCTTATATCATAAACCCTCCCTTGTTTTTTCTGACTAGAGGAAATCCATGCACCACAGGGTACAAGAGCTCTCCAGAGGAGGCCCTTGCTGTCTCCCAGTCTCCTCCCTACCTCTCACTTCTTGCTGATTTCACAGTAATTTTTTGGGACCTTGCCCTGCTATTTTTTTGAATGAGCATACCTAAGCTGGGAATACTTTTATGCATGCATGATCAAGTCCTCAAGGCTGAAGTTAAATTCATTTTCCATGGGTTAACCTGAACAGAAAAATCTCTTAAACATAGAGACTAACAATGAGGCTCAGGTGTTGGACCAGTTAAATGTGCATAGGTGGTACATAGTCCATACAATTTAATCGAGATTCAGTGTAGCATCAGAAACCTTAGGTGATTGTCTCATCATGCTGTTACACTTTTTGAGACTTTATGGAAATACAGAATACAGTTTCTAGTAAGTAAGTGTGTATATGTGCAAAATAATCAACTAGCACACATGTGTGAGTGTGTGTGTGTGTGTATGTGGGAGAGAGAGAGAGAGGTTTCCTTTCTGTGATTAGCATATGTAAGATTGCCATGACTGATGATGTTAACATTGATCCTCACTGTTAGTCCAGATTTCTTGTTCTTGATATAATAAAAAAAAAAAAAAGTGTTTTCAAAGGCAAAGTGATATCCAGTTATAAATCTGGTGCTCTGCCAGCCCTTCAAGGACTCGACACTGAAGACACCAGACCCATCATCACCCATTGCAAGATATTATGTATTTTCACTGTCTAGTTGTGTATTTCCCTTCAAAAGGTGAGACCAGCTTGGTCTACAGAGCAAGTTCCAGGACAGCCAAGGCTACATACGCACAGAGAAACCCTGTCTTGAAAAACAAACAAACAAAAAATCCCTCCGGACATTATGGCTCTTTGTTCTCTCTGTCTCCCTGTCTCTTTATCTGTCTGCCTCCTCTCTCTCATTTCCCCACTCTGAGACATTTTTTTTTCTCCCCCCTTCCCCAGTAAACCTCTTATGTGAGTGAGATCTGTTGTGTGATGTGATCTCTTTGTGGCACACATTGGCCCAAACCCACTGAAGCTATCTTCTCTGTATAAGGTATGGTGGCTCATGTCAGTTATCCCAGCTCTCATAAGGCTCAGCATTAACTCTAGGCCCACTCGAGCTGTGCAGTGAGTATTAAGCAGAAGACGAATATAAGACAGGCATGAGATCCACCTGGGAAGGCAAAGACCTTGAGCGATCTCAGGAAGCAGGGAGCCACTTGTGCTAGCTAGCTGGGTCTAGGCAAATAATGAATGGAAAATCCTGAGGAAATTCTTACACAAGTTGGTAGGATATATGGAATGGGAAAATGTGAGATTCTGTTTACACTTCTGATCCAGACCATAATTTGGAGAAAACATGGAAGCCACTTCTGTAGACAAGGTCCTTTCTGGCTAATATAGTTGTTTTGTTGTTTTTATAGCCTTTCAGAAGAGAGAATGTTCTACCAAGGTAGAAAAATCTTAGAGGAACAATAGTAAGTGCTTATGTGGAAGTCCCATATAAACACTTACAAGCCTGTTTGTTGAAAGACACAGATCATAGAGAAACAATGCTAGAGAGTCATTTCAACACTGTTCAGGCATAAGCAAACTCAGAAAGGCTGGACTTCAACCCACCGATTCTACACCTTTGATAGTCTGTCCTCAGCTCAGCAGGGAACCCTTGTAAGATAAGCAGCTTTCATATGTGGGGAGCATCCTGATTCTAGGCAAGTCAATGCTGAAGATGCGCTGAGCAAGCCAAGGAGGTATGTCCAGTTTTTAGGAAATTTCACATTGAAATGCACACATTTAACTTTCTCAGGCTCCCTGAACTAGCATCTTAAAAATCTGTAATAACTTTGATCCTCTGGGCCTAAAATGAAAACACATATTTCTAAAATCCCACGAAGGCTTCCCACCAATTATAGGCTCCCAGTTTTAGCTCCCAGCCTGATCATTTTCACTGACACTAAATCTTCACCTTTGGTTTGTTGCCTACACTCCACCTCTTTAGGTGTTTAGATGAAACCTTTTGTGTTTGAGATAGCACTTTTGACACTGCTTCTAATAAAAGTACTCTCTGATTGCGTGTAATTATGTCATAAGATCTTTTGATTTTCTGGGTAGATGGCCATGATTGCTGATTTCTTGTCATTGTTGATGTGTTATCTTATCTATTGGCCCAACTTTTAATCTGAGTCTCTGATACAAAATATTTATTAGTATGTATTTTTCTCTGTGCAATCAAGGCATACAGTATATGAAGTATGTTCCATGATAAAAAAAAAAAATCCTCAAAAGGATTTAGTTAGAATTGGCTTATAAATAAACATGCATATAAACTTAGTCCAAATTATTTTTAATACATAATATTTTTTAAAATCTCAAAGCAAGTTATTTTAAATATGTAAAAATTAAATGTCTGCAGGGCATTTAACAAATCTAACTTTTGCTATTAGTGTTGGATATTTAAAACAATGTCTCTACTTTTTATTTTTCAAATATAGCTGATGGGGTTTTATTAAACATTGAATTATTGATCTGTTATTGGAATCAATTAAGAAAATATCTTTAAAATTGTATACCTGCCAATTAAGAAAGTTACCTTTAAAATTTTATGTCTATCAAGGTAATCACATGTGCTTACTTCCCAGTTTGCCTACGTAGAAGACCAATGCTCAACAAAATTGAGATTTATTGCTTTTCCAAGTGCTATCCACACATTATATGACAGTTAAATGTAAGTTTGATACCTGTTCTTTTTTTAAAAAAAATTTATTTATTTAATGTGCATTGGTGTTTTATCTGCATGCATGTGTGATGGTGTCAGGTCCCCTGGAACTGGAGTTACAGACAGTTGTGAGCTGCCATGTGGGTGCTGGGAATTGAACCTGAGTCCTCTGGAAGAACAGCCAGTGCTCTTAACCTCTGAGCCATTTCTCCAGCCCCACTACCTGTTCTTAAAGATGGTCACAAGTAAGGATTCAACAACCATACTTGGATATTGAAATCAATAAGAATAAAGGCCTAACCCAGGTCAGCCCAACCCTAGAAAATACTGAATGTAGTTAATCTTACTGACTAGATAGAATTTAGAATCACCATACAAAGAAAGTTCTGGGCAAATTTGTGAGGAATTTTCTAGATTAAGTTGCTTAGGTCTTATCATTTCGTGGAGCAAAGTTCCCAGAGAATAAAATAGAGACAGGGAGTTGCCAGCAACATTCATCCCTCTCTGTGTATTGGCTGTGGCCATGTGGCCAGTGACCTCCTCTTCCTGAAGCCATGCCTTCCCTGCTGTGATGGACTGCATCCCTGGGACCACGAGTCAAAACAAATGCTTCCTTATCAAACTCTTTTCTCAGGTGCTCTGTCAATGAGACACATGACTAACAGAATGACTAGTTCTAGAAGACTGACTCCTCCATCCCCCTCCTCCTATGCCGTTCTAGTCACCTAAAGTGACAGAGCAGGTACAATGTTTGCTTTTAAAGTTTGGTGGGTGTAATTGTGTGGGTTAATCCGAGAGGATGTATTTTTCTTTGGCATTGTTGGTCCAGATCATCTCCGCTCATCTTTACCAGATGAAACTGAGGAAAGCTGCATTTTTTAACCCTTCCTTAGGTTGTCTGTTTCCTTACTTCTCTTTGTCATGGGGCCAGTTGCTCCTGAACTACTTACTCTATCTAAAAATATCTATCAATACCTGCAATAGCAACTGTCTAATATTAACAATATGCTTCTGTGACTTTCCTTAAATTAACAAGTTACTTATAGTTAATTAGCTTAATTAGCATGTTAGTTAAAAATCATAATGCCCAATTGCATCTATATACAGAGTAAAGTGACTTGTGCCCGTTTTCCTCTAGCAGGGGTGAATTCTGCTTTCATCCCTTCTCTCCTGTGAAGCCTGCACATCCCATTCTGAGCTGTGAGAATGCTTATAAGATGTTTTTATCTTCCCTGAAACTATAGAAACACAGCTATAGTGGGTGACTTCTAACAAGAGTCTCAATCCTGCCTTAAATATGTGTCCATGGTGATGAAGAAGCGGCTCGTACTTCACAGAAACAAAACAGTTGGTTCATTGCAGAGCCAGCTATGAGGGACCACTGCCTGGGACACAGATTCAGGGTTGCTCACATATCACATTCCAACATGGCAAAGATTCCTTGGTGTTTTAAAGAATCAAACAAACAAACAAAAAAAAGTAAATCAAGACGTTGGTTGGTTGGTATATTGGGCAGACATGTTATAGAAAAACAGAAATTCAACTACAAGCCTCAGATGCAGTGTGATGCCTTTCATTTGATTGGTGGAAAGGAGGGTCCGTTGGCACATTCCAAAGGATTTATCTACTATTCATGGGGATGTGAGGTCATACACAGAGCAGAGCAAGAAATGGCTGTTAAAGGGGTTAAGGATGGCCCAAGATAATTTGTCAAAGGCTTGCAACATTCCAACTTCTCCATACAACTGAAATTTTAATTAGTTAATTAATCAACCACAGTAGTAACAGCTTCTTTCCTGGATTTCTTCTTGAAGTATATATAGATAAACGGATTTGATGACTGATGAAAAGGTCCTTTGTCCCTTTTGTATATATTTTTTGCAGTCATATTTGCTTCTTGGCCTTCTTTTCAATTTAACTTTATCGTTATTATTATTATTATTATTATTATTGATAGTAGTACAATTAGTATTTTGGCTATAGAAACAGTGGGTTTTAATTTTTCTTGTCCCTTTGATTTTGAGCCCAAACCTTTTACAGCTGATCAATCTCTCCAACCCTAAACTAATGTAATATTTAACTAAAAGTTTATCATTACACATAAACGTAGTTTTCATTGTTCATCCAAGAAACTTCTTTCTGCAACATGTACAAACCATACAGAGACACACCAATGGTTAAAATGCAGAGAAGGAGTGAGCACGGGGTGCTTGGCACCAAGTGGTACACCTACAACAGAGCCCCATCCCCCCCCACCCCCGCAGGAAAATCAGAACAGAGAGGTGCTGGGAAGACAGGAAGGGCTGGAAGATTATCTATCGGCATGTGTACTGCGAGATAACAACGCCTGGGAGAGTGAAACCTCACCCACAAATCCCAAAGATGGATTTGCCTAAACAAGACCTGGAAAATGATAGTACACCAGTGTGGATGCGGGGAATGCTACAGGAGCCCACACCAGATGAGGCACTACAGGAAATCAATGGCTCCTGAGAAAGGGAGGCTCGATTTTCTTTAGGGTTGAGGCTGCTTACAAATTATCCAATCCCAAGTGTTTGCCCCTAGACACATACACATATGAGCAACAGTAAATGGACTTTGATACATATATCATAGTTGAAATTTCTGTTTTCCTGTAATCTGCTTACATGATATACTAACTAATATATGTAAAAAAGTGTCTTGATATATATTTTTTTGTTGTTGTTGTTGTTTGGTTGGCTAGTAAAAACATCATGGAATGTTGAGATGTTGCCATTTTGGAATGTGGTATGCATATATTATATATATTAATATATGTATATAAAAGAAGAGATTGTGACTTTGGCAGGCAGTGGGTAGGGAGGCACAGGAAGAGCTGATGGGGAGAGGGAAGGTGGAAAAGACTCATATATTACTCATGTATGAAATTCTCAAAAATGTATAATTTTTTAACAAGGTCTTCATCTCAGGGGAGTAACAACCTTCACGCTGAGGTAGGAGTTGAGTTTACACTTGTTTATTTCCATGAGCTTTTGCCTGTTCCCAGAATTGCTGTTTCATTATTAATAGACAATTTAAAAAGCAGCTGGTAGATTTAAAAAAATTCTTATTTTCTTCCAGTCCTTTAAATCTTGACAGAATGATATCTATTTTGTTAAATTGTTCAGCTTTTTTTAATGGCTTTCAGCATTTTAAAAATTAGAATTTCATGCTCTTTATGCCCGTATTGATGTTCCAAATGTAATGTGCTAAATATCTTTTGTAAGACATTGTTTTATGAATTTTTTCTTCTTTTTTCTGTATGTAACTATTCTTTTAAAAGTCTGTAGTCATTGGCCATAAAGTAACTTCATTTTATAATAGAGTTAGTTACATTATTTACTTAAGTGAATGGATTTCAAGGAATTCAATTGAAGTACACACATTTAAAAATTTTGAAATTTCCAATCTCAAATATTTAATTTTAAAAGAAAATAAAGCAATAAAAGTACAGATCCTTAGAGATGAAAATATGTCTAACCATACTTCATCTGGTTAACAATATTTTTAAATTTAAAAAAAAAAAACAACTATTTCAATGGCTCCCTTGAGACGTCTCAGTGAATAAAGTTACCTGTTGCACAAAGCCTGGTGACCTGAATTCAATCCCTGGATTCCATGTGAACATAGGAGAGAAAAGACCCACAAAGTTGTTCTCTGATCTCCACACATGTGCTGTGGCATGCACACCCACACATACATATTGTAAATACACATTTGGGGTAATTGGATAACAATCCCCAGCTGTGTTTATTTTTCATTAACATATATCTGGCCAGGGCCATTCTCTAGACAAAAGTATTTCAGCAAAGATACCTTTTTCCAAGGACAAAACTGCACATAGATAAACATTAGCTCATCTCACCCACAGATAGAGAAAAGAACCACTAACAATTAAATCCTCAACTCCTTACCTTCACCTCGGGTTATTTACACAAGACCCTAACTTAAGAGATTTACTGCTCACATTCCTGTGATGAAGTTTTAGCCATTTGCTAGTTACTGAGTTAAGGCAGTTACTTCCCAGTGACCCAAGTAGATTGCCCTCCAGGCCAGGCAGGTGATAGGTGCCAAGCTTCATTCTTGTGCAAATTAAGTTTTAGTTCCTCCTCAGCCAGGGGCTATTCCTAGATTCCCTAACTGATCTTAGCCTTTAGTTGACCCTGCCAGAGAACTCCCTTTTAGCCACTCCCCTTTTTGGGTTGTAATAGGAAGCTGACATTTATTGCTTTATGTGTGGATCCTTATCACCTCTGGCTGCAACCCTGAAAACTTCAAGCCTCCAATTGTTTTGCCAAAGAATTAATGCTTGTGCATATATACTGGTTCTCTGAGAGCACTGGGGACAACTGATTGAGAAGAACAAAGATGAGGACTGAGATGGAAAGAACTAGATAGAATGATGAGAGAACAGCAGAAGGGACTGAGAGCAGGAGGGACTGAGAGGAGCTAAGTATGAGAACAGAAAAAGAAACTAGATAGAATTGACTTAGAAGAATAAAGTCAATGGACTAACGAGCTCTGTTTTATTCATTGAACATCCCTCAGATTAGTCTCCTTAGCCACTTGTAGCATCTGTTCTGGACCCTGATAGAAATGTTCTCAAGGCAGACACTTGGGGGGACTTTGGTACCGGATATTTTTCCCAATGAAGTTTGCATAGGCTTTGTACCCTTGGGAATCTCTCAGACAAGATTCTCTTAAAGCACAACAAGAGAACAGAAGATAACTGAGAAACAAAAGGTGGCTTAAGGCTAGGTGCTAGCACTCTGGAGTCATACCAGGTGTAGCTCAGTGGGAATTCCCCATCAACTGAGCAACATTCCCAATTCAAGAAGCTGTTAGTTTACTTAGGAAGTAGGTTCACTTTGCTTCACATTTCCCATCTCTTGGAATCTGAACCAATGAAGGCACAGATTTTTGAGCACATAACCACAAATATAATAATTTGAAAAATATATGTGCTGTGGATATCGATCTATATAAATAAAACACTGATGGCCAGTGACCAGACAGGAAGTATAGGTGGGACAAGGAGAGAGGAGAATTGGGGAAACAGGAAGAAGGGGCGAGAGACACTGCAGCCACCGCCAGGACAAGCAGCATATAAAGATGCCGGTAAGCCACCAGCCATGTGGCAAGGTATAGATTTATAAAAATGGGTTAATTTAAGATATAAGAACAGTTAGCAAGAAGCCTGCCACGGCCATACAGTTTATAAGAAATATAAGCGTCTGGGTGATTATTTTATACCTGGATTGTGGGACTGCGGGGCTTGGTGGAACCTGGAGAGAAGCTCTCCAGCAACATATATGCTCACAAATTATTCAAAAATTTTTAAATTAAAAAACAATACATTGTTATACAAGAATGACCAAACCCACATGGGCTATTCACTCAATGGAATTCCATAAAGCATAAATTCCGGAGAGGGCATATGAAAAGCCTGACCTGTTGCCAGTGGAATCTGTGCTGGAGGTTGTAGCTAGAGTTTTCCAGCCTTGCCCACAGTCAGGACAAATCTCTGTCACCCGCCAGTCCCACAGCCGCTCAGACCCAACCAAGTAAACACAGAGACTTATATTGCTTACAAACTGTATGGCCGTGGCAGGCTTCTTGCTAACTGTGCTTATAGCTTAAATTAATCCATTTCCATAAATCTATACCTTGCCACGTGGCTGGTGGCTTACCAGCATCTTCACATGCTGCTGGTCATGGCGGCGGCTGCAGTGTCTCTCCGCCTCAGCCTTCTGCTTCCCAGAATTCTCCTCTCTCCTAGTCCCACCTACTTCCTGCCTGGCCACTAGCCAATCAGTGTTTTATTTATTGACCAATCAGAGCAACAGATTTAACATATAGACCATCCCACAGCACTTCCCCTTTTCTTTTTTTAAAAAGGAAGGTTTTAACTTTTATACATCTCCAAAGCCAGCTTGGTATATTTGGGAATTTGGGCGTAGCTTCTCTTACTACTTCCTGCTGGAGGGGGGCGCTGTATCTTATGGGGACACAAAGAAAATTTTAGGATCATGGAGTAGTCCGTGACTTGAAACGATTCTGGATGTTGGATCATCTGGGCCATGGTGTCATCGGAGACCTTTTTCAGGTGGTCTTGGCTGGTCAAACCTGATGTATCTTAATCTGGAACAAATCCATAGCCTCTGGCTTTCTGTGGAAACAAAAGCAGAGCCTCCTTTCCAAAGCAACATATCCTTACATCCAAATTTTGAAGTTAAGGTACCTTTAAAATACACATTTTGGCATAACTCAACAGCTTTTGCAATCAAATGTTTCTCTTCAGTTACGAATATCAAAGAGAACATAATCCAGATTCTCTGTGTGGTAGCCATCTTTATGTGGCTTATGTTTTATATTACCTTGAGCCTATTGCTTTAAACTGCAGCCTTCTAAGCCTGAAACGGCGCTGTGGCTGCTGGCTCCGCCCACTTCAACTTCCCAACATGGCGGTGGTACGTTTTCCGCCAGCTCTGGGAGCCATCGTGGGTCTATGCTTTTATCCAAGCAGCGTGTAGCCCAGAAACCTCTTTTTTTGTTTTGTACTAGCAAAGGCTAAATCCACCACACACCTTAATGTGCCACTTGCAGAGGCCTCATTCCCGCCATACTGCAGACCGAGCTCGCAAGCTAGGAACCCGCCAGTAGCTCAAACCGGCAGGCTGCCGCTCCTTTGAGAGAGACAATTAGGAAGCTGTTTTTAGCTCCGTTTTAGAATCTTTTCTCAGGTTTTAGGTGGAAACTCTTGCCCTCTCGTTGGGCGCCATTTGTAGCTAGAGTTTTCCAGCCTTGCCCACAGTCAGGACAAATCTCTGTCACCCGCCAGTCCCACAGCCGCTCAGACCCAACCAAGTAAACACAGAGACTTATATTGCTTACAAACTGTATGGCCGTGGCAGGCTTCTTGCTAACTGTGCTTATAGCTTAAATTAATCCATTTCCATAAATCTATACCTTGCCACGTGGCTGGTGGCTTACCAGCATCTTCACATGCTGCTGGTCATGGCGGCGGCTGCAGTGTCTCTCCGCCTCAGCCTTCTGCTTCCCAGAATTCTCCTCTCTCCTAGTCCCACCTACTTCCTGCCTGGCCACTAGCCAATCAGTGTTTTATTTATTGACCAATCAGAGCAACAGATTTAACATATAGACCATCCCACAGCAGGAGGTACCGGAGAATGAGGACATCAATCCCTCCAGACCTGCCCCACCATATAGTCTACTTAAGCCTGCCTTCTGTGGGCCAGGGAAAAAACAGTCCTTGTGTTCTGAGGGCAGACTTTGTCGTGTATGCATGTCATGTTTTCACCCATCCAAATGTTACTGGTTCTTGTAATCCTCCTAATCTATTTGCTCTTTATGACTTTCTTTCTCTCTCCTTCCATGGTTTCCATGGAATTAGAAATGATATTGAGATTGTGACAGTGGCAGGAGTTAAAGCTGCTCTGCAGGTCATGGGAAAAACCCAGAAGGCTGGTGACAGAAAACTAGATGGAGTGACATATAGATGGATAAAAGACAAGGGTTGCCCAGAACTAGTTAGAAGACAACTTGATGATTTACAGAGTGATGAAGAAGGACTTAAGCTGAGAGGAAGCTGGCAGTCTGGTACCTTAAACCTTTGCTTGTATTTCTGTGCTTTCTGAGTAACCGCAAGTAGATGGCCTCTGGATTGATAACCTCAGATGTTCTGATAATTATTAACCTGCAAAAGAATAAGCTGGTATGCTTTGGCTTTCTTCCTGGGAACTTCTATGTGCAATCAAGGGGCACAGGGTACACTTTGCTGATTTCCAAAAAGAACTTTTGAAACTATTGTGAAGAACTCAATCACCTGTTGAATTTTCTTATCCCCTATGTCCTTGTATTATTACAATAAAAGTCTGGGGTTGAGGCAGATTAAAAAAAAAAAAAAAGAAAAGAAAAGAAAAAGGAGACAGGAAAGACACATATCTCCAGATCTGACAAAACTCATCAGCTTGTACCAACTCGTGTGTCTGAGTCTTTTCTTGCACCTGCCAGACATCTGTGCCCTTTGAGACCCTCGAAACTGCTGAGGCTGGTCCCCAGCACATAAAATAAAAGGGTTTGCCAGTACCCCCACAAAATGATCTCTAGTTGGAAGGTCAAGGGAGCAGGCCAACTGCAGGAATTATGAAGTTGGTTCTAGTTGTATAGAACATTTGTAATCACATTGTGAGAAAGGTTTAGAAATCTGTCTATCAAGCAAGTGTAACTGAATCAAGGGTAGAACAAGGGGATGGAAGGAAACATTTCCTTTTAGCGTAGATTTTTGGAAGGCTGACTGATAAGAAAGAATTGAAAAATTTGAAAACATGAAATTATGTAAGTACTGGTATTGGTAATTGAGTTCTCAGTAGTGGCCTCCCTGTTATCTTTAATTCCTCTTTTCAAAGTGTCAGTTACCCATGGTCATCCACAGTTGGTGCCTATTAAGTGGAACATTACAGAAATAAATAATGTGTAGGTTTTAAGTAGCATGCCACTGTAAATGTCACTTGCCCATTCATCCAGCATCATCTAGGATCATCAGACCAGCTGTCATAGCTTCACAATGTTGTGTTTATAGGTACCTTTTATTGTGGCCTACATCTATGCCCCAAAGCCTGTGAAATTCTTCTACTTCATTTCAGTACCCAGGCATTGTGAATTCTCACTTCATTACTAGGTCAAGAAGAATAAAAGGGTTTGTTGTTGTGGTGGTGGTTTTTTTTTTTTTTTTTTTTTTTTTTGTTTTGTTTTGTTTTGTTTTGTTTTTTAGCTACATGGACAGAAGAAGAAAGAGCAACAAAGCAACAAAGAGTAGACATTCACATTCTCAGGACATTTATTATGTTTTATATATTATGGACATATCACTACATTTTTATAAGAATATTATGTTAATATTGTTTATTGTCAATTCTGCCTGCCCTAGACATATGACCATCTATTTATTGTAAATGTGTATGACAATGATGGTGCAGAATTTGTTATAGTTCACAGTAACCTTAGACATGTATTTCAGGAGTACTGGGGACTTCAGTAATTGCTGATTTTAAAGATCCTTCCCTGGGAAAGAATAAGCCAAGCACTGGTACTAGGCTCAGTGCTGCCCCCACCAGGAAGAAATCTTTCATAAAATGTGCAAGATAGTCTGAAGGTAGCAGGATGCTCAATCAGTAGTAACAGGGTTCAAATACTTCGTAGTTAAATAAAATTCACACTTGTTTCTACTTCTTCTATTTTAATTTGTGATTTTTATACTACTTCCTGAAACCAAATGTGTCTGACTCCATCTCTGTCTCATGTATTTCAAGCACCTTAAGTCTTCTTGTTTCCTTAAATTTACATGTCAGGATTTTTAATGGATGGAGGAACAAATGGTTACAGAGAATCTACTACATTCTAAAAGCTGCTCTAAGGTGGAACAGTGGCTGCAAACAAAGCCAAGTGCTTGCTCTCCCGGCACAGAGCATGACACATGAGACCTGGAGGTGTTTGTGTGCTCTGGCAGGAAATACAAGGAGAGGAAGGAGAGTGTCGGCAAAGAAACGAAGAAAGGTGCCGAGTAAAGCAGGGTGATCCCAGCAAGCTTCAGCAGGAGTGTGGAAGAGGTCCCGAGGAGCTACAAGCAAACCATCGCTGACATTGCAGAGTGGCAGAGCAGCTGGTGCAAAGGCCTGAGCCGGGAGGAAGGGCAGTGCATGTCAGGGATCAACACGCCACCAGACTGGGAGGAGCAAGGCAGTGAAGCCTAGAAAGAACTTCAGTGGCATTGTCTGCATGGGTTCAGGCTTGTGTGTGGGCACAATAAAATCTGTGTGGCAGGGTAAGGGCTGGCTATTTTAAATGATCTTGAATGTAATAATATAAATACAGTTTGAATTTGCTGTAAATAAAATACAATGAAACCATAACTGTACCCTATTCATTTGGTCTTATGTGCAGTTGAACACACACACACACACACACACACACACACACACACAAACTAGTAGTTACAACAGGTATTGTAACTGTTACAATGTATAAAATGTGACCATGTAGCACTTACAGCTTGCCAGCACATAAGGCCCTTGTAAAGAGTTTAAGAATGACCTGTCTTGAAGGAAAAAAAAAAAGAATGATTTATTGCTAGGCAACAGTGGTGCAGGTTTTTAATCCCAGCACTTGGGAGGCAGAGCCAGGCAGATCTCTATGAGTTCGAGGCCAGCCTGGTCTACAGAGCAAGATCTAAGACAGGCACCAAAACTACACAAAGAAACCCTGTCTGGAAAAACCAAAATAAAAAAAAAAGGATGTTTTGCTTCCTTTTGTAAAGGACCTGAGAAGCAGAGTGCTGGTGTCTTGTTTGTTAATTTGTTGTTTCATTTCTTGTGAGGACACCACAATAAGTGTTTTAGAGTTATTGTATACATAGTCAGATATCCTTGGAGATTTTAACTACAGCATTCTTCAAAGGAATTCTCTGTTTTATAGAGAATATATTGTGGAATTAGCATGGAGAAGATAGTAATTAATTGAATGATACTCAAATTAAGAAATCCCTGAACCCTCACCTGTCAAGACATTTAGCAAATAAAAGGTACAAACAATGGAAATTTCCACTCACTTATACAGTACGGTAAGAGAAAGCAAAAATCAAGCATGTTTATGGCTTGGGCAATGGTTGATCGACCAGGATTCTGGGACTATTATATTTCAGTGAGGTATATGACTGCTAGGGTTATAATGTCAAGGATAAATACACAATTTGCAAGTAGATGCCTAAGGAAATAAGGAACCCCAGAGTTCCTTTCCAATAATAAAAATTACTGGAAAGTAACTAGCTTGAAAAGGAAGGATGAGGATCTCCAGGAAAAAATATTTTGAAGAAGAAACAGATGTTCCATGTGTAGCAGAAAAGCAGTGTGCAGAACAGAGGAGAAAAACTGGGAACCTGTCACAGACAGGCTTTCCAGAACAGCATGTTGGCATCCACTTTGAATTACAGCGCAGGGAAACAGAACTGTAAACAGGGAGAGTCAAGGGCTTACACAAACCCATTTTACAATACTGTGAGTCTAAACTGGGTGATGAGAAGTGAAATTTATTGAAGAATGATGAAAACAAGACATGATAAAAAGGACACCTATCCATAAAAATAAATCTCAGATTGGAATGCTTGTTAACCAGATCGTTCATGATCCTTGTAAGTGAGTGTTACTCAAAGCCAAAGCTGACTTTGACTTTCTTTAATATACTTTGGGTGGGAGAATCATTAGAACCAAGTATAATAATGCCTCATATTTATGCAGCATTTCATAAAAGATCTTCACACATATATCAGAATGTCTAAAAGTTAATAAATGGCAAACAGACCGTTGCGTATTGTCTCACAGATTTAATAGATGAAAGAAATCTGCCAGTGATGAAAGTGTCAACAGCACATGTGAGGATGACACCTACAGAGAAAAATGGAAAATTATCTCAATGAAAGCTGCCTTAGCATTTGATAAGTCGGACTTCTCTGGAAGAATCCCACTTATTTGAGCTATACCTATTTGAGTGATATAAGAAGTTGCATTGTGCATACTGGATTTCTTTTAAAATATTCTCATTTTCAGCTATTTATACTGCCTGGAATTGAAAAGCTGTAATATACACTGTCTGGACCTAGAAGGCACGAAGCTCTGTATTTGCTGAAGAACCACTTGAGATGTGCAGTTTCTGACCTCCTATGAATTCTTTGGGATTTGGAGTTGACAATAACACTGAGCCTCAGCAACAATAGGTGACACTGGGACAATCCTGCCCATTGGATGTTTGTCTTAAATAAATGGCCCCTGGTTTTAGAGATGTATGATTCATACAGTTTTAAGGGAGGGAAATTATCAAATGTTCCTTGCTTCAGTTAGAATATGCTTTCACTCCATGAGAATAGGAATAGGGATTAAGCATTAACCATATTTCAAAAGCGTGTTTTATAAATGTAAGCACAGAATCAGCAAGATAATCTAAGCATTAAACCCGGGTAGTCCTTCACAAGTGCTGCCCTTGCAGAAGCATTTCTTACCATAAAGTTCTCTGCAATTTACCAAGCTGTGCGTTCTGACTGCACACCCAGTCAACACAGTCCTTTCCTACTTCCCAAGAGTTACAGCAGAGAGGCTTCCTTTCTTATCACAGGAGTCAAAAGCAGTGTCAAGATTCTCACTGTGAACCTGTTTCTGGGATTTATGCACTGCTCATAATTCTAATCACAAACTGAACCAAATGTATCTCTAACACAGACAGGAACATAGTTGTAGAAAAAGTAAGGTCAACTATGTAGAAACATGATTTATAGGAATGTGGTGCCTGTGATGCTGATAAGAATTTAACAAAGTGGTAAATAACCAAAGTATTTCTTAAGATTTTATTTTTAAAATTATGTGTGTTTGTGTCTCGAGGTATGTGCACAAGAATACAGGTGCTATGTGGATACTGTGGCTTTTTAATTTTATTGTGTCAGAAAAACCTACATTTCATATTTAGCTTTTGAATACAAGAAACTGATTTTAATAACTGGGGCAAATGTGAAACTATGAATTCTCCTTTGGAATTCCTCCCTAAAGATAATGGGACATGCTTTCATGGGGGGGGGGGCTGATTTATGATGAAAAATATCAAATCCAGTGGGTTTTGGCCTTTATGTGAGTCTATATGTGCCCCTGTTTACCATTTACATAAAAGGTTATCTGTCCCGCCTACCACTCACATTTGCTGGAGGGTATTGGCAGGTCTGACACTGACTGGCATCACCTCAATAAATCTTGCATGTATTAACAACCCTCCTGGAATTTCTTCCCATGTGCTACTTTAAAAAAAAATCTACCTTTTTATGTTTAATTTTTTTCTTTTAAAATATTTATTGCTTATTTATTTGTATATCCATTTGTATTTATATACAGTGCATGTAGGCATATCCATATATATCTATGGGCAGTACATGTGGGTATATCCATATGTATCTACATGTAGTCATGTGAGTATATCTTTATGTATCTATGTGCAGTGTAAGTAGGTATATCCATATGTATCTATGTACAGTCATGTGGGTATATCCATATGTATCTATGTACAGTCATATGGGTTATCCATATGTATCTATGTACAGTGTGGGTATATCCATATGTATCTATGCACAGTGCATGTGGGTACAGAAAAGGCAAGGGTTTTGTCAAACACCCTGGAGATTGAAAGACAGGCAAATGTATTGAAAACGTAGGTTCCCAGTGGAGGCAGTTCATTGAAGGGGATTTTCTGGAATGGTTGGATCATGAGGGCTTTGGTTTCATCAATATATTAATCCACTGGTAAATACTAAATTTAAATGAATTATTGGAACTTACTGCAACCATGGAAGTTGGGGGCTAGTTGAAGGAAGTGGTTCACTCTAGGTGTGCCCTGGAAAGATGTACCTTGTCCCTGGCTTTCTCTGCTTCTTCAAGGATGTCATGAGATGAGCAAGGTTGCCCCATCACACATTGCCACCATGACGGCATACTATGCAGGCTAGATAGGGACTGACACCTTTGAAACTGTAAAGCAAATACAAAATAATCTATTTTCCTCTAAGAAATTTATATTAGGTGTTTTCTCAAAGCAACAACAGCTTGACTCCCATATGTTAATCCCAGACACTTCTGAGTAGTGTGCAAGATGCTTTGACAAGGTCAGGCACAATCAGGGTAGTGTTGTAGTGGACTCAAGCTGCTTTCTGAAACAATGCATGAGAGTCAGGAGAGATTGGAAGGTTCCTGGATGGCTTTATTTCCTCAGGATTGGTGGAAGCTCCTGTGGCTTCACACAGCCTGTCATTTGCTTGTGTTCAGACCGCATTTGCTCTGGAGTGTGTAGAAGACCTTGACAGGGAGTGTGGCAGTCAGTCATTGACAACATGGAATGAGCATGCAGTCACATCACAATCTTGGCTACAGACAGCCGACAACTGAATGCAAACGTTACCAATACCAGACCTGGTGCTCTTTGTGAGCATTCCTGAACCAGACACACTGGAGAGAGAATTGCAAAGAGAGGGCAAACTGTACCATAGTGATCTGGGAAGAGAAAAATATGTAATAATGGAAAGGAGGGGGAAGAAATCATCCAGTCTTTCTCCATAGCCCATGAACTTGAATTGGTGAGAAAAATGACTCCAAGGGAGAGGAGAAGGGGCACAGCTTTCATAATTAGTGCTGGGATGGAGGAGCAGCTTGTGACTGAGACAAACAGGAGAGATACATTATGTAACAAGGAGAACACTAGAGAACTGCTGCCAGGTGAGCTGCACTCCTTCCAGAAAGGCGTCCTGTGGGAATGAAGCTCCGGAAGCACTGAGTGCAAACATAGCAAGGATCCTAAGATAAAAATGGGCAGTGGGGCTGCTTATTTCTTTTTGCTTTGTTTTGTTTTTCATGCTGAAGATAAAATATAAGGTGTGTAAGCAATCACCTTACACTGGGCACTTGGTGTTCCCATTCTTATCAAGGCTTCACAGGAGGCACAGTTAGCTGTACGTTGAGAGAACTGAAGCTCCAGCACACGAAGCATCTTGTGAGTACAGAGCTTCCGGTCCCCAAAGGCTGTCCCCTCCACTCTATCATGTTAACTTTTGGAGGCAGGAACCAGTTGATAATTAGACCTCAGCTATAGCGTTGTTGAGTACAAAGACAGCAGCAAGTGGGCTACCGTTAGCTTAGTGCAGATTCATCATGCTAGCCATAGTGTACAAGATATTGGATGAATTGTCGCATGTCTTTTGTGCTAGTTCAGCACAGATTCTGAGAATAAGAAAACATGTTTACCCTAAACATTCTTCGATACCCCTTGTCCTGGGCCTGACTGAAATACTGACCTTATACTACGGAGAAAAGAAAAACAAAACAAAACAAAAAAACTACAACTAAGGCTGTTGAATCAGCTCAAAGGTAAACCATATCCAATAGATACTACTATTGTTTCTTTCATGGTATGAAAATGTTTTCAGTGGAGACAAAAAGCCAGAAGCTTTTGTCTCCATCAATGAGGATTTTCAATCTGGAACCTTGGCATGATGGTATCTTCCCAGCTTTATAGGATAACTGTTGTAAGCATCCAGTTGATGCCAGTACCTTCGCTTTCTTGTAACTGGACCACTCTCGCTGTCTCTCTGGGATGTGCTGCCTGATGCTGAAAATGCTTTATATCTACCAGCTACTTGCTATGTACTTAATGAACTAAAATTACAGCTACTCTAGATCATTCCCCACGCAGAGAATATGTGTGAAAACACAGAAGCAGAACTGAGTCACTGTGCACTGTTTGTGATGAGGAGCAGCGGAAGGAGGAAGGAAGGAGAGAACACAGAGACTCTAGTCTAGAGAGTTGATGGAAGATCAAAACAAGAGCCAGCTAGACTGGCTGGAGCCGGATTGGTGGCTCCGTCAGACAGAGGAGCACAGCAGAAAGCGTACTTAAGTTTCAGTGTTTTGCTCTGTTTCCTCCCTCCTGCTGTGTAAATAAGCCAATACCCTGCAGCCCTTAGGATTCTAGTGGTGAACGAGGCTGAAATTCTCTCCTCAAATATTCTTTCTTGTGAGGAAAAGATGTGTAAACAAATACTTAAATGAAATGGTGATAAGTGGCCAGAAGGTAACATGCAAAGGATTACATTTGATGCTGTACTGTTTTCTAGATTATAGGGTTGAAAATTAACACCTGGGTAAAAACAAAAAACCAAACAAAAATAAATAAATATGAAGCAAAATTCTCCAGAAAACTGAATGTCCAGTCACAGCTATAGGTCAACTTTTTCACAGTGGTAATTTATTTTTCTCATCCCCTTACCTTTCTACCAGAGCATATGAGAGACTCCATTGCATTTCAGGATTCTCTTACTGGGGTTAGGAGACAGTTAGGTCTGTAAAGCATTTACTTTGCAACTGAAAGGACCTGAGCATGACTCCAGAAGTCATCAAAAGCAACCTTTTTGATGGTGCACTCTTGTAAATCAGCGCTGGGGTGATAAGAGAGAGAGACAGGCAGGACCCCAGAGCTCCCTGAATGGCTAGCCTAACATGTTTGTCAGGAGACCCTTTCTCAAAGGAGCTAAAGTTTGGACTTGGAGAGGACCTTACTTGACCTCCAATCAAGCATTCACAGGCAAGCACGTGTCCTTCACACGGCCCAGCCATATGAATATTCATGCACGCATGTGTTCACAAACACACCCAGGCACACTATTTTATACCATTTTATGAATTATTATTTGAACAATTTCAAAACAAAGGTCTGTAAAAAAAAAAAACCCAAACAACAAACAAACAGAAAAACACCTTCAAATAATGGTATTTGGCAAGAAAAACTCATTTTTTCCCCCTATCAGAGTGGAAGGAAAACATTCAAACCATGTGGAAGCTAAGAATTTATTGAAAACAATGCTTCTGTCACAATCTGACAGACATGTCATGGATAACTTCTCGGCTGTCTCTGGCTTACCAGTCACCCAGAGCAATCAATTCTGATGGGTCTTCTTCAACACTAAGACACTTTTGGAATCCTGACCTTATTAGGGAACAGCAAGACAGGAGCACAAGTATCAGGAGAGCAGGATTAGCTGTCAGCCACCTCGTCAAAACAGTAGAGAACAGAGCACTCTAAGATACATTCTCAAATATGCTGGATTTTGCTTTTAGTGATTTTAACAGTACAAAATACTTTGTTCTCAATCAAAAGAAACATGAAATAATAATGATACAAATTGCCTAGCAAAGAAGGATGGAAACTTGGCATTGTAGATGTCTTTCCTCTGAGAAATAAATTCTATTTCTAGACCAAATTTTCCCTGTCCTCAGGGAACAGCTGTCAGAGGGCTCTGACTAACATGCAGACAGAGTGGTAGAGTTGATCGAGTACTCTTAATGAATCAAGTCAGCTGAGTAAACCCTTGTTGACTTCACTTGAAGGAAGAAAAGGCCCTTCACTATTTCTCTGCATTTTGATGTTATACTGTGAAAGGGAAGTGGAAAATGAGGAAGACCACAATTAATGACAGCCACTACTTCATTGCCACCCTGCAAATGTGGATGTCCTTGGCAACACAAGCACAAGGAACTTGGTTGCACAATGCACATAGAGTGTCAGTTGTTCCTTTTCATTCCAAGGATGTGAGATGGAGCAGTATGTTTATTAAAGACAATATAATTACATTTATATCACTGGTCAAAATAGAGATTTATTTTTTTCAGAAGGAACTTGTCATATGATGCCATTTCATTGTATTTTGTTGCAAGTCCCCTTGTATGTGACCATACACACTGGGACAGTGTTTTCATAATGTACTGGAATATTCAGGAATGAGAATTCACATCCCGAATTTAAGCTCTCAACTTATTTCATGACAATTTTAAGTTCACAATTTTGTGCAAAGTTACTTCCAGAAGAAGGAATAATTATTACATAAAAATTGTGTTAATTTTGATTTGATAACTGTTAACTTTCATTACCATATTAATTAATTTATTCAGCAATAATTTAAGCAGCAGGAAGGGGAGTAGTTAGCCCAGTCAGGAAAGGACTTGCCTTGCAAGCAGGAGGACTTGAGTTTGATCCCCAAACACATATAAACAAACAGACAGACAGCAAAAACAGAAACACAGGCCTGGTGCTATACATGTGTAATCTCAGTGCTGGGAAAACAGATGCAGGTACATCCTGGGGCTCATCGGTCATCCAGTGTAGCCCTCCAGTTGATTTCCAGGCTAGTAAGGGCCCCATTTGAAAGTAAAAATAAAAGAAAACAAAGATAGAGTGTCTTATAAACATCACTGGAGGTTGAGGTTGTGTGGTGATATATTGTAGATATTAAACATAGAGGCCAGGTAGTGGTGGCACACACCTTTAATCCTAGCACTCAGGAGGCAGAGATTCATCTGGATCTATGCGTTCAAAGCCACCCTGGACTACATGAGAATGATTCAGTCTAGGAGAGAATCAGAGCCAGGCAGCGGTGGCACAGACCTTTAATTCTAGCACTTGAGATCTCACGCCTTTGCTACCACTTTTTGGGAAGCACACAGGCCATTAATCCCAGCACTAGGAAGGAAGTGAAATGGCTGGGCAGAGAAAGGCATATAGGGCACAAGGAGACAGGAACTAGAGCCTTTTCTGCTGAAGCTTGCAGTCTGAGGATTCGTGGAAATAGGATCTCACCTTCCATTCAGCCTGATGATTCAGCAGTGGTGAGAAGTTTCTCTAGTGGCTTATTCCTTTGTCTCTCTCATCTTTCAATGTTTACCCCAATATCTAGCTCTGGTTTTTATTATAAGACCATTTAGGATTCATGCAACAAGGCTGTGCTTTGGTTTCCACATACAAGTTCATATAAAACATGCCTGCATATACACAAATGTGTATATAGATACAAATGCACACATGGAATTGAAGACTTGCATTTTGTAGTATACTTGATAAGACTGTTGTAATCTATTTTACTTAAAGTTAAAGTACATTTAAAACTCCCCTTCTGTCACTCATTTAGCAAAGTATGCTGTATGTGTGAAACTCCAGCAGGTAATGAAACGGAGATGAAAAAGATACAGCCCTTCTCTGAGGCAGTTTGTAGACAGGATGAGGAATGTGATAATTAGATGCTTGTATAGAGAAACTATTGAGTCACCCACAACTTTGGAAAGTGAGGTATTAAGGTGCAAACTGATGTTTAACAGGGAGTTATCACAGAGAAGAGCATGTGCAAAGACAGATGGTTGGAATATTGCAGTGCATTTGAAGAATTTGCAATATGCTGTAACTGTAATGGCAGTTGCTTGCTGAAAAGTCAAGGAAGACATTGCTTTAAACACTAGAAGATAGCTGAAAGTATTAATTGCTCATCACTGGGGATTAACTACTGAAGCTTATCAAAGAGGTTAGCCTGATTTCAGATACGATCTCTTTCTAAACAGGGAAAATCAGCCACTTTTTTTCTCCATAATTACATTTACATGACATGATGAGATGAAATATGGACAAGACAGAAGAAAAATCCTCTTCCTTCAACAGGGTTGAAAAGAGAAAAATGTATTTGTCAACAGATATATTTCTGAAAAAAATGTGTACAAAATATAATTTCATTGGACATGGAAAGCCACATCCAGTCCCACACTTCTATGATGAAGTCAGTTACATATTGGTGGTTTCATTATAACACCTCATTTGTGCAGACACCTAGTATTAGCAAAAACAAACCTCCGTAGTCCCTTTGCAGTAACTGCCATGTGCATATCCATGCCAGAATCTGGAGAAATTGTCAAAAAATAATATAAACCGATCCCCAGTTCAGAACGTGCAGACTCAAGGATCGGGCACAGAAACACTGAATTTATAAACACAACAGACATCTGTCTGAGATTTTCATACAATGCTGGATTTGGCACCTCAGCCTTGGAAATGTTTCAAACCATTCACTGTGTCACTCGTGTGTTGTTAGTGCAATGTATATAAATGAATTCTTAAAGAGGACCCAAGTTCTGTTGACAGTAGCTCTATCTGGCTCACAAACACATGTACCTCCAGGTTCAGGGGATCCAACAACCTCTGCTGGCCTCCATGGCGTCTGCACCCATGTATACATGTCTGTATACAGATACACAAATATACACCAAATTTAAAAAAAGTAAAGCTCTCTTATTTGTAGTATAATTTAATCAATTGACTTTCAAGAATATATGTGACTGTGGATGTGTGTTCAAAGATGCATGAACAGTAAATCATTCTTGTGGTGATATTGTGTTCCTCAAAATATTGTGCACCCTAATAAACTTATCTGGGGTCAGAGAACAGAACAACCACTAGACAGACATAGAAGTCAGAAAATGGTGGGACACACACCTTTAATTCTAACATTCTGAAGGCAGAGATCCATCTGGCTCTCTGTGAGTTCAATGTCACACTGGAAATAGCCAGGCATGGTGACACAAGCCTTTAATCCCAGGAAGTGATGCCAGGAAGCAGAAAGGTATATAAGGCGTGAAAACCAGGAACTAAGGTCAGTTAAGCTTCTAGGCTTTTAGCAGCAGTTCAGCTGAGATTCATTCTGGATGAGGACTCAGAGGCTTCCAGTCTGAGGAAACAAGATCAGCTGAGGAACTGGCAAGGTGAGGTAGCTGTGGCTTGTTCTGCTTCTCTGATCTTCCAGCATTCACCCCACTACCTGGCTTCAGATATGTTTTTATTAATAAGACCTTTTAAGATTCATGCTACACATTCTTTTCATGCCTTTGATCCCAGAATTTGAGAAGTGGAGGCAGACGTGGGTCTCTAGGAGTTTGAGGCCAGCCTGACTACACAGAGAAACCATGTCTCAAAAAACCGGAAAAGCTGTGTGGTAGTGGCATATGCCTTTAATGCCAGCACTCAGGAGGCAGAGGCAGGCGGATCTTTGTGAGTTTGAGGCCAGCCTGGTCTACAGAGCGAGATCCAGGAAAGGCACGAAGCTACACAGAGAAACCCTGTCTCAAAAAACCAAAAAAAAAAAAAAAAAAAAAAAAACCCAAAAAACAAAAACAAAACAAAAAACCAACAACAACAAAAGAAAACTGGAAAAAAGAAGAAAGAGCCTGGCGATGGTGGTGCATGCCTTTAATCCCAGCACTCGGGAGGCGGAGGCAGGCGGATCTCTGTGAGTTCAAGGCCAGCCTGGACTACAGAGTGAGTTCCAGGAAAGACACAAAGCTACACAGAGAAACCCTGTCTCAAAAAATGAAGAAGAAGAAGAAGAAGAAGAAGAAGAGGGAAAGGGGACACCACGGGAAAGAGGTGGAAGGTGTGTTAGAGATCATAGTAGGGGAGTAAATATGATCCAATGTGCATAAAATATGAGACTAGTTATTTTGTACAATACTAATGGATATTACTATTGTTTTTAAAATTGTAGTGCAGGAAATGGAAAAATAAATATATATTTTTAAATAAATGTGTTTTTAAATATTTTTAAAGATTCATGCTACACATTCTCTTAGAGTTTATTATACTTTTCTCAACTATATAATGAGAAAACTTTATCAACTGTCTCCACTCAGTAGTCAATGAACAGTTTTGTAGATCCCAAGTTCCAAGTGACTACCTGATCTTTATCCTAAGAACAAGTCAAGGCTGCTTAGATTATATGATACACAGAAGATTCAAATTAGTTAATCTGTTGTTTATATTATATCTACATGAGGTAGAAAGAACCACATTGTATCAAAATATTAGAATATTATATTTAAAAAGCTCTAGTAATGTTCCTTTAGGGTCCCAAAGTAATCTACCAAGAAACCTTTCTTCTTTTGACAGTCATGTTACTTAAACAAAATATGTTAAAATTAGATTCAATCAACTGAGAATCTCTTAAAGCAATGTGCTGCCTTAGACACATACAGATTTATTTCTCATTTTTATTTAGTTTAATAAACGCATGGGATCAATTTCATTACTATTTTACAAGTGATAAAGTAGATGTTCCATATATAAGTCCTTGTCCAAAATCACCTGTTACTAACAGCACAGTCAAGGTTTTGGACCTTAGGCTGAATCCAGTTCTGTTCTGAGACTAGGAAGTAAGTCAGGTTGATTACATGGGAAGGCTTGAAAACCTTGGTACATTCAGTTGAGGCAGGTCCAAGCCCCTCCCCCCTTCACCAAGGCTGTGCAAGGTCTCCCACCATAGTCACTGGGCTCTGAAAATCCTGCTTATACACCAGGAACAGATCCTGATCCCTCTGCTTGGGGCTCCCCTAAAGAGTTCAAGCTAAACAACTGTCTTACCTATCCAGAAGGCCTCGTCCAGTACCATGGGGGCTCCACAGCTATTGGTCCACAGTTCATGAGTTTCCACTAGTTGGCTGGTCATCTCTGTAAACTTTCCCATTATGATCTCGATGTCCCTTGCTCATAGAATCCCTCCTTTCTTCTCATCAATTAGACTCCTGGAGCTTGGCCTGGCGCCCGGCTGTGGATCTCTGCATCTGCTTCCATCACTCACTGGATGAGGGCTCTATGATGACAGTTAGGTTATTCACCCATCTGATAACTGGAGTAGGCCAGTTCAGGCATCCTCTTGACTATTGCTAGTAATCTAAGGTGGAGTCATCCTTGTAGATTCCTGGAAACTTCCCTAGCACCCTGTTTCTCCCTACTCCCATGATGTCTTCATTTATCATGTTATCTCTTTCCTTGCTCTCCCACTCTGTCCATGTTCCAGCTCAAATCTCCAATTCACTTATGTTCTCATCCCCCATCCCTTGCCCTCCGTTACCCCCACCCCAGTTTGCTCATGTAGATTTCATCTATTTCTCTTTCACTGGGCAATCCATGTGTCCTTCCTAGGGTCCTCCCTGCTAGCTAGCCTCCCTGGAACTGTGGGTTGCAGTCTGATTATCTTTCACTTTATATCTAGTATCCACTTATGAGTGATTACATACCATGTCTGATGTCTGTCCTTCTGTGTCTGGGTTACCTCACTCAGGATGATTTTTTCTGGTTCCATCCATTTGCATGCAAATTTCATGATATCATTTTTTTTTTTCTGCTGAGTAGTACTCCCTTGTGTATATGCACCACATTTTCTTTATCCATTCTTTGGTAGAGGTGCATCTAGGTTGTTTCCAGGTTCTGGTTATCATGAATAATGCTGCTATGAACATAGTTGAGCATGTATGTGCCCTTGTGGTATGATTGACCATTCCTTGGGTATATGCCCAAGAGTGGTATAGCTGGGTCTGAGGTAGATTGATTCCCAATTTTCTGAGAAACCACCATACTGATTTCCAAAGTGGATTGTACAACCAGTTTTTATGAACATGCATATACTGTGTGAATACATATATAATTGGTCATTATATTATAAAGGTGATGCAAAATACATTTTAATTTTTTTCTGCCATAATATATCCTTTTTGGGACATGATTAATAAATTTCCACTGTGCTCTGTCAATAACTTATCTGGATGACATAAAATTTATTAACTTCTTGAACTTTTAGAGTTCACCTTAAAAATGAAAATTTTATGTAGGATTAACACAGTATATCATAGACAAATTTTCAAATAATTTTATAGATTATCCTTTGGAAATGTTTTCTAGCAATTTCAGTTTTAGTTAATGTATAAAAATGATTTGTTTAGTCAAAACTACAGGCATCTATTTTTTTTTCTGGGAGTCTGGATCACCTTGGCTACTTGTCTTTATTGGTGTTTGGTCCTTTTTTTGCTGAAAACACATACACTTTTAAAGGTAACATATATATCTGAATTAACACAAGTATGAAATGTGTGGGATGTGTAAGTCAGCTAAAGATGATTTTTTTTTGTTTTATGTTTGAGCAAGTAAAAGGCATCTGTTAACTTTATAAGTCCGTTTGGACTGTATAACCAAACTGTCATGCAGATTCTGTAGCCAACAAGATTTATCATGTCACATCCATTCTCAGCTGTTCTCATGTTGAGGGATCAGCATATACATCACCTGTTCTGTAGTCTTTCTTGGCCTTTACCCTCATGTCTGCAGCCAAGATCCTCAGGAGGTCTCCCCCAGTTAAATCTCATCTTGATTAACTTTGAAGGAATCCATAGCTTTTCATTTCCTGTGGAAACAAAAGCATAACCTCTCCCCCAGTGCAACATATTTCTTGACTTTCATTCTGAAGCAAAGATATCTCTAAAGTATATAGCCTGTTTTAATTCATCAATCCCTCCCATAATGCAATGTCTCTCAGCAGCTGTCATTTTTTTGTTCATTAGCTTTCAAAAAATTCAAAGTCAACAAAGCATCATACAGGATCCAGATGCCCTGTGTATTTTCCATCTCTACATGGCTTTTTTCTTTTGTATCATTTTACTCTCTCTTTAAAGACTTTATTATTTTTAAACTATTTTTTTCTATGACTGTCTATAACCATTTTCTTTTCTTTCTTCAGTATCTAAGCACATATATTTTATTTTATTTTTTGAGTTTTTTTTTAATTTTTATTTTTTAAATTACACTCATGATATTCATTAATTATACTCATGATATTAATCACATTTGTGGTGTTCATAGATTACATTCACAGTATTCATTCAAATATATATATATATAATTTTAAACAGGCATCTATTTTTGAGATTTGTTTAAAACAGAGTATCTGCCAGGCAGTGGTGGCACATGCCTTTAATCCCAGTACTCAGGAGGCAGAGCCCGGCAGATCTCTGTGAGTTCGAGACCAGCCTGGACTACCAAGTGAGGACCAGGAAAGGCACAAAGCTACACAGAGAAACCCTGTCTCGAAAAACCAAACCAAACCAAACCAAAACAAACAAACAAAAAAAAAACAGAGTTTCTATACTGTCTTCATTACCTACATTTTATGAATGAACAGATTCATAAAAATAATGTCAATATGTAAAAACCAGCTCTACCTAGAAAATGCATTAAAGGTGGAGCTGACTAATTTTTTCTATATATGTGATGTTTGCTGTAATCAAAACCAAATACTTGAACATTTAAAAAATTTCAGTCAAATAAATTATCAAAAGCCATAAAAATTGATGATTTAGCTTCATTCAACCTCATATTCTTTAAAATTTCTATAAGTATTCTTATCTGGTTTGATGATTTGATTGATTATACTTCATTTCTGTTTGACAGGCTCTTTGTAAAAACACAAAATCAAGCCTTCTTTGTAACTGAAATCCTTCACCTACACCTAAAAATAATGGGAAGTGTGTAGGTGTATGTATTTGAACATTTTAATCAACAGCAAATGTTAGCCTTCACCATGAATGGGCCTGAACATGCCACACTTGACACTGTTAAAGAAGATCAAGGAGAGGAAAATTCTGGCCCCAAGTTACTTATTTCCTCTTGTTCATGTGTCTCCCAACCCCAAACTAGAGTTGCTGGCAGTTTGTTAATAGAGAGGCACTGGCTTTTTCTATGCTCATAGAAATCAAAGGACACCATCATTTAGACATAGCCTTCAGAATAGGAATAGATTTTTACCAACTCCTTATTTGATAGAGGATTAATATGTAAAATATAAAAAGAATTCAAGAAGGTAGATATCAAAACCTCAAATAATACAATTAAAAATAGGTAACAAATCTAAACTGAGAATTCTCAAGTGAGGGAATTCAAATGACTGAGAAGCACTTAAATGTTGTATATCCTTACCATCAGAGAAATGCAAATCAAAACTACTTTGAGATTTCATATTATACCTGTTATAGTAGCTAACGTCAATAACAAAAGTGAAAGTTCCTGGTGGCAAGGATGTGGAGCAAGGAGAACATCCCTCCATTGCTGGTAAGAGTGCAAACTTATATAGCCACTTTGGAAATCAGTTTGGTAGTCCTCAGAAAGACAGGAATCAATCTATTTCAAGACCCAGCTATACCACTATTGAGAATACACACAAAGGATGCTCCATCCTGTCACAAGGACACTTGATCAAACATTTACACTGCTGTTGTATTCACAATAGTCAGGAATTGAAAACAGTCTAGATGTCCCTCAATGGAAGAATAGATAAAGAAAATGTGGTGTATTTACACAATGGAGTGTTACTCAGCTGTTAAAAAATGAAATCATGAAATTTGCAGGCAAATGAATATAACTAGGAAAAAAAATCACCCTGAATGGGGTAAGCCAGACTCAGAAAGAGAAATATGGTATAAAGTCACTTATATATGGATATTAGCTATTAGGTTAATGATTGTAACCAAGCTACAATCCATAGACCCAGAGACATTAGGTATAGAGGAAGGGACCAGGGGCATTCATGGATTTCCATGGGAAGGGGAAATGGAATAGATTTTATGGGTGGATCGGTGGTTGTGGGAATGGAAATAGGAGGATAATTTGGAGAGGAAGAGGGAATACAGGGAAAAACAGCTAGAACTGAGGGGCATTTAGGGGGTGGTATGGAAACCTAGTGCAGTGGTAACTTCCCAAAATACAGAAGACAATCTAATGAAGTCTCCAAATAATGAGGGAGAAAGAGTCTCAACTGCCATCTCTTATCACCAAACAAAGCTTCCAGTACTGGAACTTGCTTATATTCAGTTGAGTTATTGGCCAAAGGGGTCCCATGAATATCTCCCAACAACACAGGCTATTGGAGATAATAGGTTGTTGCCCACAGACAGCAAGGCCTTATTGCTGAAGACAATGCCCACACAAGTCACTGAATGTGGAGAGGTCAAGTGGTGCCTACACAGAAACTCACTTCTATGTTCTAGTGTCTTTGGTACAGGAAGGTACTCTGCAAGCTACTAAAAGAAAAATGCAAACACCAACCCAGCCACAAAATCTTCAATTTACAACGCTATCCTGCCTGCAATATGCTAGGGCAATGGTGGCACAAAGATTGTAGGAGTAACCAACCAATGTCTGATTTTACTCAAGACCCACTCCATGAGATGGAACCCATATTCAATACACTTGACTGACCAAGAAATAGAGACTAGAAAGCTAGGGGAAAAAAAAAAAACACTACTGGTCTTAAAAACAAACAACAAAAGACGATACCAATAAAAGGACTCCTAAAGATATTCTGCTGTATTCACAGATTAGCACCTTATTCAGCCATCATCAGATAAGCTTCCTTCTGCAGCAGATGGGAACTAATACAGAGACCCGCAGCTCAACAACATCCAGAGCGTAAGAGTCCTTGGAACACTCGGATTTAAATGAGATGTCTACAATTCCCTCCCTTCACGGTTCAGGGAACCCTAGGGAAAAGAAGGCAGAAAGAATGTAAGAGCCAGAGGGGATGGAGGCCCTCTAAACCAACTGAGCAAAACTTACATGAACTCACAAGCTGAAGCAGCAAGCGCAGGGCCTACACAGGTGTGCATCAGGTCCTCTGGGTGTATAGTATGGCTTTCAGTTAATATTACATGGGACTCCTAAGGATGAGAATGAGGGGTTTCTGATTCTTGTGCCTTCTCTTAGGCTCTTTTTCTTCTATTGGTTTGCCACATTGAAATCCAAGGTGATGGTTTTTGTTTTATCTTACTATACTTCATTTTGTTTTGTTTTGTTGTTATCTCTTAGAAACTTGTTCTTTTCTAATGAGAGACAGAAAGGGAGTGGATTTGAATGGGAGGGGAGGCAGGAAGGAACTGGGAAGAGTAGAGGGAGGGGAAACTGTTAATGGGATATATTATATGAGAAAAGAATCTATTTTCAATTAAAGAGGAAAAGATTATACTAATAAAAATTAAAAATTAAAAAGTATTTTCTTAAGGCATAGTAATTCTAATGGACTATATTCCTAGTCTTAGTTTAACAATTATTTTAGGGATAATATGAGGGACTATTTTCAAAAAGGATTCTTGAAGGAAACACAAGAGTTATGAAGGAAAAAAACTCACAATACATTATTAAAACTAAGAATTTCTCTTTCAGTGTTGATCTATAATCTAAGGTACATTAAAAACAACTATGTGCACCATGTAATTGTATTTATCATTTTAATAATAGTTGGACCAGTCAAATAGTTGGGCTGTTATTTTTGCACTGATAAAATCGTGTTGTTTTTCCTCTCTGTTGGAAAGAACTCCAGCCTCAGGCTTCTGTTGCTCCATGCACGCACAGTTAAGCACATTTCCTCTTCCTTTTTAAGTGACCCATTGCATATGTTTGAAAGAGCAAATGTTCTGACTAGGACAATGAACTACTCAATGTTGCTATGGTATTTGTCCATACAGTGAGACCTAGGTGTTGATCGATGAAGGGTGATGATGAATGTGTCCTCTGTTTCCTCCCCTGTGTCAGTACAGGAGCTTGCATGGCTGTCAGACCCCCATTAAGAGCAGTTTTATTAATAGTTCCTGCTTACATAAGGGCACTCCATTCATCAGCTTCATCGACTTCAATATGCTTGTACCACCAGCAAAGCCTGGCTCAGCCAAGAGGCAAAGAGAGGGAAGTTTCAGGAGAGTCCTGTAATGAGCCCAAAGATGGACCTCACTGTGTGCCTGAAGAGAGATGGCAAAATGTAAAATTCTTATAAATTTGGATTCTTAATAACGGCAGCAGTTGAGTAGTAACATACAGTGACATATTCCATACCATCGTATAATTTAATACAGTTCCTGAAGCTTCACAGGAGTGCTTGGCACCAGTGTTTAATAATGTGTAATAAGAGAAAAAAAGAAACACTTGTTTCATGTTGTTTTAGGGCAGTCCCTTCAACAATCTGTCTCATCTTGGGTCACTTGGTAATGAAGAATTAAATTTACCTTTTGCTGAAGGTGTAACTCTGTTGAGAGATCACTCGCCTAGCATGGGTAAAACCCTGAGTTCCACAGAAGTGCACACCTTTAATACCACACTCGAGAGCAGAGGCAGGAAGGTCTATTTCAAGGTGGTAATTGGGGTACATAGTAAGCACAAGGTGGCTTGTGATACGTGAGACCATGTCTCAAACAAAACAAAACAGAACAGAATCAGATTTGATTGGATCTACTATGTTAAAATTCACATAGAACTATGTGCATTTTGAGGCATTCCTCGACAAATAAATAAAGGCCCATCATCAGTTCAAGATGATTGGTTTAAAGGTTATTCATTTAGGGAAACACCTGCCATATTGGATAAATGCCTAAAATAAACTCAGGCTTTATTTATTTAAGATTATTGGTCCCACCAGGTGGGAAAAATTCTACTCTAGTTGTTTGTAGTTAATCAGAAATTATTCTTCTGTAGTAATTTAGCACATTAGCCAGAAATTTAGCATTTTCATCATTTCTTGTGACTTAAGTGTATTCGGGTTGTTTTGGAGTGTTTAGAGGCAGAAACATAACTCTGGGTATCTGCCCTGCTAAGCAGAACTGTAGGTTTGAGCTAATGCACAACCCAGAGTCTTTCTATGTTTTAATAAGAAACTGATGCCAACTTAAATCTGTGTCTTTCCATTTCTCATAAAAATAAATATAAGCATACAGGCAAAACCAAACCTATAAATCACACATTTAGTAAAACAAAGAAAATATTTAAACTTCAAGTGGTTGCAATGCTGCTAAAGTTGAGTACATTGCTCAAGTCAATGATCACCTCACATAAAATATCATCATGTATGGGTTGGTTTTTTACACACATTTTTAGATATTATTCTGCCCTTAAAGGAGTGAAATCAGTTTTTTCTCCCTGAGGTCCATCACCCAAACTTCCATTTGATATACCACAAGAAGTTGTCAATAAAGCAGAAGGAATATAATAGAGTTCATATAGCACAGTTTATGAAATATCACACCAATAATGAAATAACATGGCCAACAAGCAAGAACTTTGAACTGTGATGAGACATTTGGAGTTACTGCAAAACAGCAAAAATAAGAATATTTCATATAAGCATAACAGAGGTTTTTGCAAGGTAAAGCAGAATGCAAAAGAAAAACATTCACATGACTTTTGAGGAGAATCATAATGTGTCCTTGGTCACTTGCTGAAGAGGTCATTCTTTATAACCAAAGTAAACCTCATGGGGGAAAAATTAAGATTTTAGGTGAATAAAACAATAGTATCTTAAGGCCCAGTCTCATGAGGGCACAGAGTTGAGTTGACACCATTCTCTTCTTGAGACTTAGACAGGGCTTGGACTGTGGGCAGCTCGGAGCCACAGTGCTGTTCAGTAAGTATGAGACCCAGACGGAGTGGGGCTGATTCCAGATGTGGGAAGTAAGCGACTGAAACCACATCTCTTAAAAAGTAAGTGCTTACTGTTTGATTTGTGGAGCCCAAGTAATTCGGAGTCACAAAAACAAACAAACAAACAACAAAAAACTCTAAAACCAGAAACCTTTATATTTATTGTTCTTAATCATTTGTGTTACATATATACTCTAATACATTTGCACATGTATTGAATGAATATAAAACTATCAGGGACTGTAAGACTGCTCACTCTTTGAATGGTGCAGTTAACCTGTACTCAAACCTGACCCCCAAAGCAGGATGTCAATTAATGGTTAGGATGGATTAGAGAGAATCAGATATGACCTTCTGCTCCTTAAGACTTGGAGATAAGACATTAATACCACCATTCATCACCCAAGTAACAAGGGTTTGCTTCATGAACCCCAGTGGTTCTCAACCTTCCTAATGCTGTGATCTTTTAGTATAGTTCCTCACGTGTGGTGACCCCCCCAACCTTAAAATTATTTATGCTGTTACTTCATAACTGTAATTTTGTTACTATTATGAATCGTAATGTAAATATCTAATATGTAGGATATCTGATCTGCAACTCCAAGGATCATTTGACCTTCAAGGGGGCCATGACCCATAGATCGAGAACCACTGATATAGTCACTTGGCAAATCTGATGTTCAGAAATGTCTTCCTTCTGTTAGAAATTCCACTTAAAGTCAAAGTCTTATCATAGAGGCTGCCAACAAGCTCATAATGTCTTTATGGCCTTTCCATTGACACTACTTCATCTCACCATCCGTATCTAGAAAGACACCTGTCAGAGCTGCTGTATACATGACAGCCACCATGATTATGCTGCTGGTCCCCCACCTTCATCATCAGAACTCTGACAGCATCAGCACCACTGCCCACCAGATGAGAGACAGATTTGGATTTGAGATAAAGAAAAACCAAATGATATCATACAAACCAGCTAGAAACCAGCTTACACCTTCATACACAAGGAGTCTTCCTTTTCTTTCTAGGGAGAGACAGTGTCCTGGGGTCCTTGTCATGACAGTTTGACCTCTTGCTCCTTACTGGTCTAGGAACCAACATGAAATCTCATGAAATTTCAGCATGAAATCTCAGAATCATTGGTTTGCAATTTGGGAAATCTTTACTTTCAGGATTGAGTAAGATTTGGGAACAGTGTAAGTATAGAAGCAAGAAACTACTGAACACAGTCACTCAGTGGAGAGACTAGTTTAATGAAAACAAACAAAATACCTGGCTGTCTTGGGCAGTGGAGGACAGCTCCTAGCTGAAAAGTTTTCTGGGTTTTATAGGGGTAGACAAGGAAGTGTGTGTGTGTGTGTGGGGGGGGTGTTCAGATGCTGGAACAGCCAGGCAGTTAATGTGGGGACTCTTTCAGAGGAGGCACTCACAGTTGGGGTTAGTAGCATTTTGCCAGCCTTTAAGGCAGTGCTTCTCAACCAGTGGGTCATGACCCATTTGGGGATTGCATATCATATATATATGTATATATATATATATATATATATATATATATATATATATATATATATGATTTATAATAGTAGCAAAATAATAGAAAGTAGCAGCAAAATAATTTTATAGTTGGGGTGTACCACATGAGGAACTGTATTAAATGATTGCAGCATTAGAAAGGTTGAGAGCCACTTCAAAAGCTGCTGAGAAATGCTGTATGTTTCTGCTTCCCTGCAAAACCTGGTTGAGGTGCAGGTGGAGTTGTTACCCTAAAACATGTCCAGCAACAATGTCATTTGGGGGCTGGCTAGTGATCCACCATTCTAACCTTTTGTTGATGATAATGGTCAATGGTGTTACGCCAGTACACAGGCAGTACTTTGGCCTTCTCAGGGTCCTGACAAGGTCATGTGTTCATTGCTACATGGTCTCTGTGTATATTCACTGCATCTCCTCATTAAAGACAGGGCTCTGCCGCCTTCTCCCTCTTCTTCTCTCCTCAACCCTTCCTGCATTCTCTCTCTTCCTCTCTTCCTGCTACTTCTCCTCTCCAAGGGCTGCTCTGTGTCTCTTCCTTTCCCTTCCTCAATAAATTCTCCATGTGAGTTCTGTCATGTGATGTGATGGAGCCCCCTTGGCTCCCACCTGCCAATGTCACCTTCTGCCTTTTATAAATTATAACATCGGTGCTGTGAAATGAGGCTGGCTTTCCTGGCAATTCCTCCTGCCTGTGGGCAGTCTGAGGAATGCTGAGACCCTAGAACCAGTCTGTGTTAATATCTGATGAGTCTCTTGAAATCTCACCTCGTGGAGCTGCCCTGTGTCCTGACATAAAAGCCTCATTCTAAGGAAAAAGTCCTCCCCTTTCTCTCTTCTGCTTTTCTTCCCATGAGGTGTGCACCCTCAGCTTGTCTCCCTCCTTCTCTCTCTCTCTGTCTCTTTCTTCCTATCTTTCTTTTCATCTCTCTATTATAATAAACTCTCCATGTGGATGCAATATCTGTGTTGTGAATTATTGACCTCTTCCATGCCCGTGTGGCGTGCATCTGCCCAGCATATTTCCCTGCATGCAGGTTACCCTTGGGGGTCCTCTCAGGAATAATATATAACATTGGTGCTAGTGACTCAGCAGGGGTCTCCTTGGCACATTTCTCCTGCCTAACAACACTCTGGGACATGCTCCGAGCCCTGGAACCTTCAACACTCACTTCATCCAACTTGGGCATAATTGGTAAGCCTCCCTTTAGGCCATTTTCACACAATTGAGGATTCCCTCATTTATGACACCGGTGCCTCGTGTGGAGGGGTTAAGCGGCGGTGCTTGTGGCTGGCCATGCTATCACAGCGGCCATGATGGCAGAAGAGAGCGCTGGATGCTGTGGTGGCGGCAGAATCATGAGCCATGGTTACCTTTTTAGAGCTTTATTAGGAGGAAGGAGAGAGAGAGAGACAGAGACAGAGACAGAGACAGACAGACAGACAGACAGAGAGAGAGAGACAGACAGACAGACTGTGCTGAGGGGAAGTACAGAGAGAATAGGAGAGAGCGCTTGGGAGGGCATGTCCACTTTTAGGGGGGCGCTGTCGCAGGTTGATGATCTGATAAGGACAGAATCCTTACATCCCCGACTTTCACTTGTTATAAAAAAGCAGGTAGATGGGAAAAGGGGCGTCATTTCTCTCAAAAGCTGCTTCCAGCTGAGTGTTGGATGTCAGTTGGCTCTTGGAGGAATGGGGAAGAGGAGCCTTCCGAAGTAGACAGGCGTTGTGAGATACTGTCTGCTGTCCATTGCTCTGGAGACATGCATCCCTCTTGACTGTGGCTGGGAAACTTCTGTCTGACAAGATTCTGGTGACACAGAAAAAAGCTTAGAGAGAGAAAAATCATTATTATTTTATTTTTCTTGGAGTGTTCCCAGACCAGGGGAGTTGGCACTTTTCTGAGGTAGATCCCGCCTGTTCAGATGAATTTAAGCTGGTTTTGAAACATGTTAAGCTTTATCAGAGACAGATTATTTTAAAGCACCTGTTTCCTTCCTTATACCATGTCTTTTGGGCTCATAGCCCCTTGGCCCCTGCCCCTGTGTGATAGCATATGGAGACAGATGGCCTGGGCCCACTCAGTTTCATGGCCCATAGCCTTTGTGATGATGGCCCATGGGATATCTTGCACCATCATCATAGGCCCTGCTGACCCTCTGGGATGTCGGAGGTCAGCCTGCTGGGCCTTATGCTTCATTATGGAAAATGTGCATATGGCTCCCTCCCCCACCACTGCCGCCAGCCCATGGCTTGATTTCATGCCCACACTGTGCCACAGCCATTGGGGGTCTCTCTCCTTGGCCCTGCTGCCCTGCTACTCCATTTCCCACCCTCCACAGTACCACTTCTGAGCTCCAATTTTTTAACCATAAAACCTTCCCCCCAAAAAACCACTTTTCTTCATCATTCTTTCACAAAGGCTATTTCCTATATGCTAATGGAAATGTATGATTGATATGGCTATCTATTTTTCTTTCTGACTGACTTTTAAATGCTTCAATTTATCTGTCCCTTATATGCTCAGTTTATTTTGGATAAAAAAAAAAGCCACATGAACATGTAGTCAGGAGCCATATTTGATAGGGGCGATTACCTGATCAGGCTATCTTAAATAAGGACAATCACATGATCAAGGCACCATCTTAAATAAGGGCAACCATGTGGTCTAGTTGCCATTTTAGCTAAGGTCAAAACAGGCAGGGCATATGACCTCACCACCATCTTTACTAAGGGCAGTATGGGCTGGGCACCCAGCACTCAGGCTGTCAGTATGGAGGGAGGTGACAGAATTGCCTCCTGACATGTATTGCTTCACAATTGTTTTATGGGCCCAGGAAAAGTCCTCTGGACTTTGCTTGGCATTCCTCAGCTGCCTCACTCAGGCTCCAGGCATCCGGGCAGGGCAGAAGTCCAGTTGAGGTTGGCCATTTGTTCCTCCACAGCTGCTCAGGTGGACAGGTCTGGAGATGCATAGGATCCCCTCCTAGGCATCAGCAGAACCACATGCAGGCAATATCATTATATTAAGATTTTAAATTTCAGATTTTAACATTAATATAATTCTGATAGACTCTGGGTCACAAGCTCAGGATTTTAAAAGGATTTTAAATTTTCTTTGGTTACTCATTTCCCGCTGTTCTGTGATTTGGATTTTAGTACTGATTGATGATACTAATTGATGATACTTTTATTTTTTCCTCAGCTGTCTATTCCTGAGGATGTTATTTCTCTTCTTCCTGGTCTTCCTTTCCCAATTACTAAGACCATGGGCCAAGTGGTACCAAATAAATTCATAAATTTTAACTCTCATCTCTAGTCTATGTATTTCAGCAGGCTGGCAGAAACATCAAAGCATCAGTTGTGGACCACAACCTGCAGAACTTTCCCTGCTACAGATGCCAGCAGAGAATCTTGTCTATGTTATGTGGACCGGACCAGCCAAATGTAATAGTTCCCTGTCTCTACAACCAAGTCAGATAACCACATGCTTCTGACAAACTCCCCATTGCCCAGCCTTTGACTTGCCTCTCAGTATTTTGGGGGGCCCTGACAACAATGCCCCAACTTCAGTTCAAAGAAGTTCCATATTCTCTGTCCAGAAAAGGCTGAAATGCTGGATCAAAAGGAAACCCCTGGCATAAAGGACCAATTGGCCAGCTAATGACATTGATATTTATTAATTAAAATGGTTCTGCAATAAGATAAGACACTTGACCTTCTTTATGCAGAACCATGGAGGTATTATATTACCTTAAGAAATTATTATTTCTGCATTCAAGATAGAGTTTATGGTCCACCAAGAGTGTCCTTTTCTTCTCTCAGAGGGTCCTTTTTTCAGAGTTGGCCTGCACCCTGAATCACAAGCCCCTTTTCTCCTATTATCATTTGGTCTTGTGATCTTTCCCCTGTCACTCTTTGCCTTCTCAGGAGACATCTTAAGAAACAATTATTTCTATATAAGTCATTCAGGATTATAATCTGGCTGTACTCAAAGATGAGAACTACAGCTATAGGTCCTTAAAAATGGTAATAGATTCAGATATCACTGCCAATAGCTTAAAAAATGTTTCTCCCTACTCAAGGTCTATTCAGGCTTAGGAATGTGAACCACCCTGTCCTTGCTAACTTCCTAGCCACTGTATCCTAGCCACTGTCCCAAAGGCTATGGCTGGCTCTCTTTACCCGACCCTACCTTCACCCTCGGAGCTGCAAACCTGCAGCTTCATTAAGCCCAACTGGGTTATTGTGCTCCCTCCTGACCCTTTTTTCCTACCTGACCCACTTCCCCCAGTAGCTGCCCATAAGCCCACAGCTCTTCTAGGCCCTTGTGGTTTTGTGACCCCATTCCTGACATTTTCCTGTGGACAAGACCCCTCTTAGAGCTTTGTTCTTGTCGATGCCTTCTGGCCTCTATGAAAGCCCTAGTACCAGGTACCAAGTCTCCTCCAGCTTAGTCAGGCTAAGCCTAACCCCTGTTGAGTAGGGTGATGACCCTCTAAAGTTTTGATTCTCCCTGAGTCCTGGGCATGCCCACAACTACAGGCTGCAGTGACTCTTTCCCTCTCTTGTCCATGAGAACCGTATCTTCCATACCCTCTCATTTCCCCTTGGCATGCCTCTTAGAAAACCTCCAGCCTCTACACCTGGCACCCAACCTGAAGGGCCCTAAACTCATTCACATTTTCAATGAAATTTGGCTTCAATACCCTGTAGATAATCAATCCAAATGCTCACTTAATGGCACCCTAGGTCCAAATATTTTTTGGGACCTTTATGACTACTATGAGCAATCAGGGAAATGGAAAGAGATTCCCCTTTTCCTACATTCAAACTTTCCCTTTTCTTCACTCCAAGCCCTCTCTCTGTTCTTTTTTCCTGTTCCTCTACTCAGCTCTTGCTGTCTGTAAAGCCTGTTAGCTTCATTTCCCCATTCATTAAATAAATTCAAGTGTTAAAACAAACAAACAAACAAACGAACAAACAAACAAACAAATAAAACTGGTGTCTCATATGTCTAATTCTGTTTCTTTCATTAAAGAACTCCAATGTTGGTTTCTGCAGCCACAGCAGCAGCCTGTCTCTGCCGCCAAAGCAGTTACATGTCACCGGGCCCCTTTCCACTACCAGCTATGGACATGTGCATCCTTTACAAGAGTTAGCCAGGCAAAGCTCATTCTCTTTACTTCTGATACCGATTACTTCTCTCTCTGTCACTAATTTCCTTTCTGGCCTCTTCTTTTCTCTCTTGCTTCTTTTCCTCTTGTCTGCCTGCCTCTCTCAAGTTCCCACTCTGACACAACCTTTCATTCTTTCACCCTTTTGACTGGTCTCAGTATTCCTTGGCAGACAGTTGGGGAACCAAGAAAGAAATCTCTACTTTCTTTCTTTTCCTTTGCTCCAGGACCTGCCTATGTCTGTCTGTTCTTCCTCTCTAAATGTCCTGTCTGTTTGCTGCAACATGCAGATCAGATGGGGAAGCCAGCTTCACCTCACTCATCATGCACTGGATTTTCCCTTTCTCTTAATTTATTCCATTCCTGTTTAAGATATACATATGTGTGCATACATGTACACATATGTGACTTGGATTTAACTCTATATGTGTGAATGCAAGCTAGCTTTAACTCTGCATGTATGTATATGTAACTTGTTTTCAACTGTGTGTATATGTGAATGTAACTATTATTTAGAAAAACATGTTTTAAACAGCAACCACATGGCTCTCTTCCATCTTGGCTAGTGGCCTCATTATGATGTAGGCAACCACGTGGCTTGCAACCATCTTTTCCTAAGGTTAAAGAGTACATTTCTTAGTCCTAATGAGCTCTCTGTTCATTATATCTTCTTCTAGACCAAGGAAGCAACACGCCTTAAATATTTTGGATTGGTAAGGATAACAGAAATATAAAGTTATATGGGATTCAACTCTGGTTTAGAATATACTCTATATGGTGATAAAATTGGAAGGTTATAAAGGCCTATTCAGATTAACAAAAGCTAACTTAGAGCTTTATACTTATGTCTTTGCCAAATGTTCAATACCAAGCTTCTAGAGAATTTAAATAAGTGGTGACATATGTTTGATAAACAAGATATATATTTTATAATGGAGTTTCTGGTCCCTTGAGAGGTCCCCAAGGCTTGTCAAGGGCAATGCTGTCTTCTGTGCACCCTCAGTCCTTCACAAAAGCCCCTTTCCTGTTCCCATTTCCCCCTGGGATCTTTCCCTTGTCACTTTCCCTTGCCTTCTCAGGAGACAGCCTTAACAATTTGGTACAAACTTGTTCTGTTTTTACCCATAGAATGGCTATTCTAGTTTCTTTACTGAGTCTATTATCTATGATTAAAAGGTTTTATTTTGATACTAGAAGAATTTCAATTCAAAATCATTATTTTTTAAAGCTAAGCCTGGTGGGAATGAAATGTAAAGTCCTAGTCTTATGAAAGCTACTAATATTGAAGACTGTTATTGAACACAAGTAAATAGTCAGCCATCCTTATAAATGATCAAGTTCTTTCATTGTAGTCATACTATGTACTGACATAATTTATTTGCAGGGACAAGCCTTCTTTAATCCCCTGCATATGTTTTCAGGGTTGATCTTAAAACAAATAAATAGAAACAAAGTACGTTTGTACCTAATAAATAGACAGTTCTTAAATGCTCAGAGATCTGCAGAATATGGCATTTAAAATATTTAATGACAAAGCTTTTTGTGATAGACATTCCAGCTTCTGGCAGCACCCTCATTTCCTCCAAAGAAGATGGGTAGGCACAGAGGAACCTGCAACTGGAACTTGCTTCAAAAATGGCAATGCCAGCCACTGAGCAAAAACTACCTTCCACCTCAATTGCTGCCAAGACCCTCTTCAGACTGTGGACAACAGAACACTGGGAATGGACTGCCTTAAGTTGCCTAGACAAAAGCAGGCTAGTCCCCCACAAGTTTCTACTCCACAGCTGTTGGATCTACTGAGGCCTGGAAGGCCTAGCCCTGGCAGCTGAAGGCTATACGGGTTATACGATCATAGCCACAAGCTCAGGATTTTAAATTCCTCTTGGTTGTTGTCTAATTATAGATCTAAAAGGTGCTTTTCATTGTGCCAAAAAAAATTTGCCACAGTTTTCTGGATAGAAAAGGGGTGCTAATGCATTCAATCAAAATCATTTCTGGATCCAGTATGACTCAAAGGCATGAGTCCCTACAATATAAATTTCAGTACAGATTATAAACAGTGAGAATGTAATGTGTCTAAAACTTACCTTTTCACAAACTCAAAGAATTCTTCTAAGCTCCAGGAATTCAACTGGATCAACCTCAAACAGGTCAGATGCACCCCTCAATTAAGTACTGTCAGTCAACAGCCTAAGCCTCCCACCTTTCCCTGGTCTTGGGATTCCCCTCCCTCAATAACAGGGACATAAGAAAAAATATTTTCCCCTAAATGACTTTATCCTCTGCTCTGACAGCATCTTGCCAGGTCCATGCAGCACCACAGAGCCTGGACAGCAATGAAACAACCAGCTACCCCAGGATGTGGCCAGCACCCCAACTTTCACAGGTTCCCCAAAGATGACCATCATTGCCCAAGTCAGCAGGAAGCTGTCTTGAGAACTGGGTGTCTCATTCTGACCCACCTGCCAGCCCTAACTCCTTACCTTTTGATAATAAACAAAAGGGAGGAATTTTGGCATTCAGGCATGCCTGGCCCACCCCTGCCTGCTTTCCCTCTCTTCCTCTCTTCCTGCACTTCTTGATTCCATAGGCCACTTTGTGTCTCTTCTTTCCCTTCCCCCAATAAATTCCCCATATAAGTTCTGCCATGTGGCATGACTTTCTAGGCCACTTGGCTACAACCTGCCAAGGTCGTTTTACACCATTTATAAAATATAACACACTGGCTTCTTCCAACTCAGTGGGAATGTTGGAAAAAAGGGAAATCTGGAGTGTTGCTCCAAAGCAGGTAGTCAAATTGTAATGTAGGACACCAGAAGGAATTCCATCATTAGCATCTGGTTCACTGAGCATGGGCCAGCTCAATATTAAGTCTTTCTGGAAAAAAAACCTGAAGAGACAGGGAGCAATCATTACTATGAGGACACTAGAGATCAGAAGGATAAGCTGCGAGACCACAAGAGACTGAAAAGAAAGTCCTGTACTGGAGTCGGCTCCTGGCGTCAGATTCTGTGTGTCAGCTACTGCAGGTTCTTAATCGGCTCTTTTACCTGACCAGAATGGTTTATGTAGATAAAACAGTTTTCACTGAGGAAGAGACGTGTTCCTGCTTTGGGGCAGCCATCAGGTCAAAGGCCCTTTGGTTATGAGGACTGCTGAGGCTGGGAGGTGAGCCGGTTTCAGAATAGTTGTGGAGTTAAGGTTGATTCCGGGATGTTATCTGCCAGCTGGGTGGAAATCTGAGGAGATGGATAGAGACTGGACAGAAGGCGAAGTTAAAGAGCTTGGGGGGGAGGGTGGTTTCCCTTGGGTGCACATTTGATATCTTTAGGCCTGTGTGGAGGTGGCCTCGGGGCTGTTGCCTGAGCTGGTATTTCTGTCTATCATGGGAAGCCTTTTCCTGCTTCTTCCTTCCATTAAACCCCTTAAATACATATTCAGCAGATCTCTGAAAGGTTTGAGGGGCATTATCTAGGGCCTGCTTTTGAATCTCTTGAATACTATTTTATATTAAGCAAACCTATTTTCAGTAAATTTTTCAGGCTTAACTTTGAGACTATATACAAAGCACCAAAGTTTGTCCATGCGAATAAATTACATTTATACTTAGTATTACTATAAACATAGTTCCAAGCACATTAAAGAATTTGATCATTTATAAGGTGTCTGACCATTAACTTATATGTTTTATCTTTAACAGTTTATAATAAGTTATTACCTTTTATAAGATTTTATAATTTTATCACTGTTAAATCTCAGTCTCAAAATTTATAATTTTGAATTGAAATTCATTTAGTATCAAAATAAACTTTAAATCATAAATATATTCTACGGAGGGACTGGGAATATTATTTTTAAATCTTTTATAGTCTACTTTTACAAAATATCATAGTTTCCAATGACTCAGTTTTTTCAAAAGCAAAAGCTTATCAAGGTCAGTGAAGACCTAAGTGGTTGCCTCATTAGGTCCAGCTATCAAACTCCTCCTTTTGGCTACTCTAATTAATATTCCCAATCAAAACAAACCAACTCATCCTAACACTGGGTTTCCTTTTTTTCCGTTATAAACTGCCATTAGCCCATAGGCCACATCTGTCTCCTCTCTATCCAGAGGCAGTCCTTTGTCTCTCAGGAGCAAATACCCCTTCCCCCTCTCCCTGTCCATTCCCCCTTGTTCCCTTCCCCTTCTCTCCAGCCCCCTATCACCTGTCTTTGTTTTTATATCCCTGACCTTTGTTTCCCTGGGGCATATGAGTCTTCTTTGTGTTGAGAATGTGGTATTGGGGTGTCTTGTGCAGGTTCTGGTCATTTCAATCAGCCCTTTTGTTGCAAGTTTGGAGCTAACCTTCCTTTGTTGTTATTTTGAGAGCTTACATTACTTTAATGACTTGAAAATACTGAGATAAAGAAAGTTTACGTTTCAACAAAAGCTTTAAAGTTAGTAACAAAACCAAGGAAAAGTGGGGAGGAGCTATTCAGAGTTAAACATCTGTGATTACACATATCATTTATAACCTCTCTTAGGAATGGTTTATGTCAACTCTTTGCAAGAACAAATTATATATTTCTGGGCTGTTTTGTCTTCTTTTCCTTTTCTTTGACCCAGGACAGAAACTTTAGAGGAACTTTTAAACAAATGCACTTGGGTCCAGAGCTTGCAGGCCAAATCCCTTCTTCAGTATCAGCTTTTTAATATAGTGGAATAACATGTAACAATATTGCATTATTATTCATACCCAAAGACATTTGAATCTCTGTAAGACTGAACTCACTGATCAGAGTGAGGGATGAAAGTGGACAGCAAAGAAAGCTTAGAGAGATGTACTTTTTAGATAATTTTTCTGTGTGGTGGCAGAAGTTGCCACAATCAGTGAGCATTTGGAAATCAAATGTGCCATGTTTGGGCCATTGAGACTGTATATCAAGTTTGTAATGAGGCCAAGCCATATTGCAGTACAAACAAAATAAGATGTCAAGAATTCATGCAATTTCAAAGCTGCCATGAATATACCATGGAGATATCTTGGAGAATTCAAGAGAGGAAAAGATTAAGGAGACAGGGAAGAGGGGAGGTGGAATCAGGTTTGAAATAAGAGCATCTCATGGTTATTGAGACAAAGGCATCCTGAAAATGGGGCAACAGAAAAGGAACCCCAATATCAGTGCATAAAGTACATAGAACGTATCCAGGAAAAGCCTTTCCTTCCCATTTCAGACACTGGGGGCTATAACTAGAAGACATACCAGAAGGAGGAGACCATCAAGTACAAAAGGATAAGGAAGTAGGATTCCAGCTCATAAAGATGCAGAAGGAATGAACAGTGAAGGGTAACTGTCCTAGGATGGAAACTCATTCCAGAAGGCACCCCAAGTGGACTGGTGTTCATCAAGATAATGCCTAGATCACCAGGAATAGGCAGGCATCCCTGAGCAAGGAATGGATGCCAGAGGGACTGAGAACCTCCCCAGTTTTATAAGTAACTGCAGCAGAGTGACTTCCAACTTCCTTCTCAGGTTATCTGAGGTGCTTTTGTGACTATTATTGCACTTACCTTTAAGGAGTCATTTTTAATCTTAAAGAGTTTGCATCCCTTGGAGCAACAGGTGCTTTAGTCAGTGCGATCCATCTATGGGCAAAGGAGTACAGAACCTGGAATCCATCTTTTTACTTTAAAAATTACAATTTCTATACCCGGAGTTTAATCTTTTTATCTCTATCTATGAAGGTTAATTTTATGATTCAACATGTATAACCACATTACCAAGTCAAATGCTTGTCTAGATATGATACTATGAAGAGTTCTTTTAGGTTATTTTAGCCAGCAAATTTTAAATAAGGTCTGTTTGCATCTATAACAGAGAGAAGAATTTTCCCAAATATGGAGAACATTACTAGTGTGCAGCTTTTGGACTGAAGTTGGGTCTCTAGTTGCTCATGTAATATGAGGATTCTCATTGTGAGGATTCTCATTGTATCAGTCTGACTCACAGCCATGCCATGAGGCAATTGTATAAAATAAATTTCTCTTCATCTCTCTGTTGCTGTCTGTTGGCCTCTGCTTCTCTACCCATATCATTAACACATGCACATATGTGTACACAAATACGGATAGACATATGTTCTCTCAGTCATAGCTTTCTGTAGAACTGTAGAACCACTTTACCATTTTTTGAAGACTCTCCTCCAATGTCCACTGAGTTTTATGGATTTCTAAACCTGATACTAGCTCTTCTTCTTTAGTTTACATAAAAATATTTTATAAAATTTCTAATATAATGCACTGATGGATTATTCATTGTTGACTTGACTTATTTAGGAATTTCCTAAGAAATACATCCCTTGGTGGGTTTAGGAGGATGTTTTCAGAGAGGTTTAATGGAGGAGAATAAAACCTGCATGGGGTATGGGTAGCATCATCCTATGAGCTGTATGCGGTCCTAGGACAAATAAAAAGGAAGTGAGCACCAGCACTCATCACTCTGCTTCTTAACATGGACTTAGAATGAACAGCTACCTGGTGTTCCCTTTTCTATGCTTTCCAATGTGATAGATTGCATCTAGTCATAAACTGTGAGACACAGAAACATTTCTTAGAAGCTGGAGACATGGCCTAGAGGTTAAGAGCACTGGTTTCTCCTCCAGAGGATGCATGTTTGGGTCCCAGCAGCCATATCATAGCTCATAAATTTCTGCAACACCACTTCCAGGGATCTAACATCCATTTAAGGCCTCTGTGGACAGCAGGCATGATTGTGGGACATAAACATACATGTAGGCAAAATATCCATATACAAAAATAGGATAAATAAAATCATAAAAAATTAAATCCTCTCTTAAATTGCTTCCATTATGTATTATGTATAATTATGAAAGTAATGCACACTAACATTTAAATGTTTTCATAAATCCCCCTTAGAACATTCATAACAAAGAACAGGCTCTACATCTGCCTTGCATAGTCTGAATGACCTAACACAATCTGTCTCATACTGAATGGTGTGGCTCACATGTTTTGAATGAACGAAAGACTGAAAGGATATGAGATTAATCTTAATATTCAATCTATCACTCAATTATAAGTAAGGTTCCTTTGCCCCTCTCTTTGACTTACCTCCTCCCTCTTTTACTTTTTCACATACTCCTTCTCTTCTGTCTTTATTAGCACTATCATTTTAATATGTATGATTTAATAGTTAGCTCAGAACCTATAAGGTATTTTGAATGATGACATAGCTATCATAGAAATTAAAGATTTTATCAATAAAGTAATTTTATTTAGCTTTAAACTGGTAGTTCTGGAAAGATGGCAGTATTAATGGGGTTGATGTTCTCACTACTGGGAGGATTTCATTTAGTAAGGGGAGTAAGGGGATATGATTTTGTCTCCTCATAAAGAGGCCTTTCCCATAAGTGCCACAAAAAAATCAAATTTAATCCCTTGTGGTCCTGAATATAAACTGTTGTTGTCTTGATATGATTTTTCAATTCATTCTTTCCCTCATTTTCTGCATTTAATTATGTTCTTTCATGCATCTAACAGCCTACATGTTTATAAACTAATAATTTTCTATGTTATTCCAATGAACTTTGCAGGATTTTAATAGTGCTGGCTTGGAGTCCCTCTGGATTGATGAGTTATTTTTTTGTTCCATATTTCTTCTCTCTCTTTCCCTGATGCCTTTGCACCTAATTAGCTGTGAATGAGTTCTCACTTTGCAGCAACAGTGAGCAAGTCCCTGTATTGGGAAAAAAAAAAAAAAAAAAAAAAAAAAAAAAAAAAAAAAAAAAAAAAAAAAAAGAAGAATGAATTTCCTGGTAGGACAATGGATATAAAAGGTTTGTACATTTTGGCTAGATTCCTGACCAAATAATTTATTCTAATGTGTCTATAGTTTTCTGTTCTACTTACCTTAAGATTGTCTCTAATTAGTAAGTCTTTCCTTAGAATATTCCAGATACAGACAAGTCATAAAGCCTCACTCCAGTTGCATTGTCTGGAGGAGATGATCCAATTTAGGTAGAGAAGCCTTCAACATTGATGGGAAGCATGACCAAATCAAGTGTCTGTAGCTAGAGTTTTCCTGCTTTGCCCACGGTCAGGACAAATCTTTGTCACCCGCCAGTCCCACAGCTGCTCAGACCCAACCAAGTAAACACAGAGACTTATATTGCTTACAAACTGTATGGCCGTGGCAGGCTTCTTGCTAACTGTTCTTTTATCTTAAATTAACCATTTCCATAAATCTATACCTTGCCACGTGGCTGGTGGCTTACCGGAGTCTTCACATGCTGCTGGTCATGGCGGCGGCTGCCAGTGTCTCTCCGCGTCAGTCTTCTGCTTCCCAGAATTCTCCTCTCTCCTTGTCCCACCTACTTCCTGCCTGGCCACTGGCCATTCAGTGTTTTATTTATTGACCAATCAGAGCAACAGATTTGATATACAGACCATCCCACAGCAAGTGTCCCACATTGTATCACAGAATTCTGCATGCCAATCTACACATTTGACTGTGTGTGAGGTTAGACACAGGCTGAGAAGGCAATTTTAGAGGAAAAATAGATGACCTAACTCGACATATGCCCTTCTCAAACGGGAAATCAGAAGGAATGCAGAAGTCAATGAATCCACCTTCTAGGCATCATTCGTTAAGAGTTCAGTGAGAACAGCAACTTGTTTGTGAAGCAAAATGTCCTATATCCATAACAATAAAGAGATTATTTTATTTATTTCTAACAGTGATTTTATTAGTTTGTAAAAATGCTATTGAGTTTCATTTCATTCTAGCAGCAAAAAAATGCTTGTTTGGAATAGTGTAAGGCTCCATTATGGACTGGAAAAGTCAGGACTCAAAAGGGAGGTAGAGGCAGATCTGTTATCCAGCTGAAGCACAGATGTCCCTCTGAGAATTGTGGAGAAAAACAGGTACATACACATAGTGATGCCTCTGTGCTTAGAGGCCATTTGTAGTATTCTGGTGTTAGAAGGTCTTCACTACTGAGAAATCACCTGAGAATTTATCTGACAGGTGTCCCTTGGCCTGTGGTTCATGGCATGGTGAATGTTTTTCCAAACATAAAGTTACTCAGGAACAAAGGGAAGTGGGAAGCTATCATAAAGTGTGTTAGAAGGACCATTCTTTTTGCTACTGCAGAGCCCCAAAGTGTACAGAAGAAAATATCAAGTATAGATTTTCAAAATCCACAAGTTTATGGCGCTAATATTTATCAATATGAATTCTACACTAGGTCCAAATTAAATCAATGTAAGTGAGGAAAACAAATCACTTGAGGTCTTTCCAGGGATGTGAGATGTGGTACAGAATAGAAACACATGAACTTAAAACTTGAAATTTAATAATTCATTTGCACACTCCCTAAATGCTTTATCAAGATACTAATTGATTGTCTACTGGATGTGTGGTGATCATTTAATTATATCTCTAAGTAAACAAAATATATAATTAAAAAGAAGAGCAAGTAACGAGGAAGCTATGTTATCAAATTTGTTAAAATTGAACTGTAGATTTTATTTAACATGAATTTTACATTTGCACTTTCTATATTTTTATAACAGAATCCTGCAAAATTCTTAAACATGTATATAGGCTGTACATGACCCTTTTGCGTGTTGTCATGGAGCTCATTATAAAATATAAGTGCATACTGGCCTTTCTTTCTGACATGAATGTGCTTGGCTCTTAAATTGTCTTTCATCCTAAGGCTGAACCAGTAGCTCAAGCCCATTTCTATTTATTTATGAAGTATTATTTTACATCTTCTTTCTCATGGAGATTGTTCACATACAATTCATGTTTCAGTCCTTCAAACATCCTGCTGCTTTTTTTCCTTATTCATTGAATGTCAGTCTGGTTCTGACACTCATCTTGCTGTCTTTTTGGCTCCAAAATTTATCCTGAAAGTGCATTTCAGGCTCATTGAGGTCAGATTCCTTAAGCAGAAATGTTTCCTTCCTCTATTTCATAAAACTCAGAAGTAGGCTTTAACATAAATTTTTACAGTTTTTCAACAAAATCCATCATACATCCTATTACAGTCTGTGTGCCTCTTGGAATTCTCTAAATCTACTGTGAACACAATTTAGATTTATCAAAGGCCATAATGATTGAACTATTATAAATACTCTTAACCCAGTGTGTAGTCAAATAGCACCATGTATCATTCCTGTGGGCATCATTTTCCTGATGCTATGGAGCACTTCCTTTTATATATATATGCACATACAAATATTCATGAATAACAGGCACATGATTATAACCTCAATCTCTGTATTTTTGCTTTCTTGAAAAACTGAGCTATTATATTCATTCTGGGTATTTTGGCCAATACATTTCATCCTAATTACTCTGGTCACTACCCTGGTCCCAAAGAGTCTATTTTGACAATGTTTGATTATGTAATTTATGTGTTCCAGAAATAAATATACATGGGAACTATACTTCTGTTTATCTGCTATGCTAGTGAAATTTCATTGTCCAGAGTTTATAGACAGAGAGTCTGAAGTCTTTGGGATTATACCTACTGGGGTACTCACTCACTTTCAAAGTTGAACTAAGCTGCTAAGTTGTCTCTTTGGATGAGAATCTACTTAGGAAAGATAAGTGGCTTATTTCTCTTTGTTCTGCAATGTTCCTAAAAATGTCTACTGTTACTGAGCCTACTCACGAACTTTCTGCATTCCTATGCTTGTTCTAATATGAAAAGAACCAGTCTATGTTTTCTCTTTTGGTTACAGACTGTGCATATCTGAAGCTGGTAGTCTTTTCTCTTGTGTTTATTTAGACATTTCTCAAATATGTTAGGTTCCTTTCTTTTAGAATACCCTATTCTCTTCTATGACACTTGCATGTACACAGAAAACAGGTATACATGCAATGGAAGGTAAATCTGAAGATGCAATCATCAATGCCCCATGTGTCCCTCTTAGTTCCAACGGCTACTTAGTCCTCTCACTGTTCCCTCCTGGGTAGAGTTAATTTTAAGCTCCCCCCCTTTTTTTTGCATAGGAAACAAATGTGGAGGTAAACACTTATTTATTTATGTTCTGTTCCAAATGTTAGTGATCATACTTTCTGAATCAGTGTTATTACATTAGTTTTTCTAGTAAAATTGAAAGCGCATTTGGACTCTTGAAATGATAGGTAGACCACAAGACTAAGCCTTGAGTCATAACCTGTGATAATTGATAGTTATCCAACTTAAACTGTAAGAATATACAATAGCATTTCACATGTGGCTGATTTTCAATCATAAAAATTATAAAATTAGTTTGTTAAAATTAATTTTATTTTATTTTTTAAATTAAAATTAAAGAATATTATTTAACTAATTTAAATTTGAATAATATTTATTTAATTTTATTAAAATAAAAAGTATAAAAACAGAAAAATTATAATTTAAATAAAATTATAACATTCATAAAATTTTATAAATATTTAAAAATGTATAACTATTGCTTATAGATTTTTAAAAAATACTTTATTTTATTTTTCAATTATGTGAATGTGTAGGGTTGGGGTGGGTGCACATGAGTGCACATGATACTGAGGCCAGAAGAGGGCACCAGATTCCCTGGAGCTGGAGTCACTGGTGGTTGTGAGCCAGCTAACATAGGTGTGGAGAATTTGCCTCTCTGGTCTTCTGCAGTATCTGTACCAGCAGATAACATGGAGTCCTTTCTTCAGCTCTTGCACCTTTCTTACAAATTATAAGATTATTCAGGCTGTGCTTATTGTTTACTTCTTAAAATAAGTTATTATTTGTATGCATGCATGTATACCACAGCACACGTGTAGAGGTCAAAGAACAATTTTCAATAGTTGGTTCTCTCCTTCCACCATGTGGATTGCACAGATCAGTCTCAGATCTCTCTTCTCTTTTTTATTTATATTTTATTAAGAAATTTTTTCATTCATTTTATACACCAATCAAAGATGCCCCTCTTCCCTCCTCCTGTCCCCCCAACTTCCCCCTCCCAACCCAACCCATACCCCTCTCCACAAAAGGCAAGGCCTCCCATGAGGAGGCACACCCAGTAGAGGCAAGTCCAAGCTCTTTTCCCTGCCTAAAGATTGCATGAGGTCATAGGTCCATCATAGGACTCCAAAAAGCCCACTCATGCATCAGGGATGGATTCTGATCCTACCACCAAACCCCCTCCCCCAAAAAGCTCAAGCTACACCACTGTCTCACCATGCAGAGGGCCTAGTCCATTCCCATGCAGGCTCCATAGCCATTGATCCAACTTTCTTTCTTTCTTTTTTTTTTTTTTTTGGTTTTTCGAGACAGGGTTTCTCTGTGTAGCTTTGCGCCTTTCCTGGAACTGGCTTTGTAGACCAGGCTGGCCTCGAACTCACAGAGATCCGCCTGCCTCTGCCTCCCGAGTGCTGGGATTAAAGGCGTGCGCCACCACCGCCCGGCCCAACTTTCTTTCTTTTATTTAAAGATTTATTTATTTATTATGTATATAGAAGTGGACACCCGATCTCATTACAGATGGTTGTGAGCCACCATGTGGTTGCTGGGAATTGAACTCAGGACCTCTGGAAGAATAGTCAGTGCTCTTAACCTCTGAGCCATCTCTCCAGCCCCTATGATCTAACTTTCATGAGTTTGGTTTGGTAATCTCTGTAGGTTTCCCCATCATGATCTTGATGAACTTGCTTATAGAATCCCTCTTCTCTTTCTTTGACTGGACTCCTGGAGCTCTGTCTGGTGTTTGGCTATGGATCTCTGCTTCTGCTTCCATCAGTTATTGGAGAAAAGCTCTGTGGTGACAGTTGGGGTATTCACTGGTCTGACCACTGGAATAAGCCAGTTTAGTTCAGGCACCCTCTCCACTATTTCTAGTAGTCCAAGCTGGGGTCATCCTTGGGGATTCCTGGCAACTTCCCTAGCACTGAGTTTCTCTCTATCCCCATGATGTCTTCCTCTATCATGGTATCTCTATCATTGCTTTCCCACTCCATCCCTGTTCCAGCTCAACCATCCCATTCCCTTATGTTCTTATCCTCCATCCCCTCACTCCCAGTTTATTCATGGGGATATCATCTATTTCCCCTTCGCAGGGCGATCCATGCATCCCTCTTTGGGTCTTCCTTGTTAGCTAGCTTCTCTGGAGTTGTGGGTTGTTGTCTGGTTATCCTTTGCTTTATATCTAGTATCCACTTATTAGTGGGTACATACCATGTTTGTACTTCTGAGTCTGGGTTATCTCACTCAGGATATTGTCTAGTTCCATCCATTTACCTGGAAATTTCATGACATCATTGTTTTTCCTCTACTGAGTAGCATACTCCATTGTGTATATGTATCACATTTTCTTAATCCATTCTTTAGTTGAGGGGCATCTAGGTTGTTTCCAGGTTCTGACTATTACAAATTATGCTGCTATAAACATAGTTGAGCACGTGTCCTTGTGATACGATTGAACATTCCTTGGGTATATGCCCAAGAATGGTATAACTGGCTCTTGAGGAAGATTGATTCCCAATTTTCTGAGAAACCGCCACACTGATTTTAATAAAACTATAATATTCATAAAATTTTATAAATATTTAAAAAATTATAAATATTTATATTGCTTATAAATATTTATAAATAAATTTATAAACAAAATTGCTGAGAGCCATCCCTGGAGGTGAACAGGTCCCAATAGAGGATGTAAGGAGTCAGCAGAGAAAGGAGTGAGCCAGGCAAGATGTTCCAGAGAGACTGACTAGCAGCCAGAGTGCTTTTTATTTATACAGAATTTAATAAGCAGGCATAGATTCATGTTGTTCCAAAACATAGATCATATTATTTTTGTTTGGGGACATGTGTTTCGCCTTTTCTTTTCATCTTTTAGTAATCATTAATAAACTATGACAGAACAGAATTGTCATTTCCAATAATTTTTCCTCAAGTTTTGACATCATTGATGAACAGTTATCATTTTTACTCATTAACCTATAACCCACTTTTTAAGAATCTAGAGGCATATGGCCTGTTTTCAAACTGGTAGGTTTGGTTGCTTCAAGGATACTAGACCAAAACAAAATCTTCAAGTCAGCTCAGGCATATTGCCATGTCCCAAGCAGTGTATTATTAACTCTTAATGGTCAGAGTGCCCAACTCCACACCCTTTCTTTTTCTCTCTTTAGAAAACAAACAGGATAACAAAAGATACAATAAATTTTTTTAGAAAAGAAAAAAACACAACACATACACAAGCCCCATGAAAACAGAAATTTGAAAACCATACTATATAGGCAAAAAAGTTCAGTAAGACAAAAACAAAACACATGACCAAAGCAATATGAGACAAAAATGATAATAAAATGAATATGGTACATGATGAAATTTTACTCAGCCAGGAAAAACTGTGAAATTAGCAGGAAAATGAATGATTGTGAGGATTATTACATTAAATGAAGAAACCTATGCTCACAAAGATAGATATCACATGTTCTAGCTCATATTCAAATTCTAGCTTGTTTGTTTATGTGCTTATGTGATTGTGAGTGTGGGTGTATGTTTTGAAACAAGATAAGAGACCAGGCAAGGAGAGAAGGCGGAATAGGGGACTAGAATGGAATACAAGTGCCATGAAAAAGGGAAGGGGCTGCTATGAAGGGAAAGACACAGGTAGCACAGGAGATGGAAAGGGGGGAGGGGTGGACTGTCCAAAACAAAGCACTTTTAGAAATGTCATAACAAAACTGTCACTTGGTACATTAATTAAGTCAAGGAAATAAAAAGCTGTAAAATAATATTTAATTTTAAAAACTTGTCATGGTGGTACATGTGTCTAATTCTTGTTACTTTGAAGGCTGAGGCAGGAGGATCACAAAATTGAAGTTTCTCTGGCAACTTAGAGAAATGCTGTCTCAAAATTAAGAGGACCTGGTGGTAGTGGATTAGCATGTCTGAAGCCCTAGGTGCATGTAATCCAATGCATAGTTTTCCTGAAGCCTTTATTTGTGCTTCGAAATAATTCTATAAGCACTGCTTGATGCTAATGTGTTATGATATATGCATATGCTTTCTTCTAAGATTGGTGTGGTTCTAGTTTTCAACTCCAGAATTTTGATAAATTTTAAGTGATTTTTTTTAACTTGGTGCAGGTCCAGCTCACTTTATTAAACAGTATTATATACCCCCTGACTAAATTGCCTTGGGATTTCTGCCAAAAACACTTGATCACAATAGTGAATATTTATCTCTGGAATTTTATTTATTTATTTACCCTTAAAAAAATAAAACACATGGTGTCATGTAGCCCAGCTGTAGCTAGAGTTTTCTCTCCAGGTTCCACCAAGCCCCTGCAGTCCGGCAGCCCACTTATAAAATAATCACACATACGCTTATATTATTTAAACTGTTTGGCCTAATGGCTCAGGCTTCTTGTTATCTAGTTCTTGTATCTTAAATTAACCCATTTCTATTAGTCTATAAGTTGCCATGTGGCTTGTGGCTTACCAGAACCTTACATCTTCTTTGTCATGGCGGCGACGGCTGGCAGTGTCTCCCTGCCTCAGCTTTCCACTTCTCCCAATTCTCTTCAATGCTTGTCCTGCCTATACTTCCTGCCTGGCTACTAGCCAATCAGTGTTTTATTTACTAACCAATCAGAGCAACACATTTGATATATAGAACATATAGAACCAGCATTGATGTTAACTCACTATGTAGCCTGGGATGATGTTGAAGTGTTGGCTGATCCCCCTATCTCATAATGCCCTCAGAGTGTTCAAATAATTTGCCACATTCAGTGAGCAGGTGGACTGCAAAGCTGATGCCCTGTCTCTAAAGTCTGGAGACTTTTGAAGGAAATCAAGACTCAGCACCTAACTACCAGAATCTTGACTTGTGATTTTATTGTTAAGATCATATTTTACAAAGTTTTGCTGGCTTATTGGTCTTATCTTTTCTCTCAGAAGACAAAGACTAGTATATTAAGACAGCAGGAAAATCTGAAACAATACAGAAGGTTTGCAAAGAGAAAATAGCTTGTGTACACATAATGCAATGATCTTAATGCAGACATCAGCATGCTTAAACATTTACCTTTCAATTTGTTTCTTTTTATGACTAATACTCATAAAATCCTAACTGTGATGCTTAGCAAGGGGAAGTTCCTTAGTAAGGAAATATAGCCAGGTAACAAGAACTGATGTGCTTTTGATCTTCAAATAAAACCAGATGAGTAATGATAAGTTCACTGTATGCAGTGTTAGAAATAAGGTAATTTGGTGTTCCAGATACATAAATTCACCAAATCCAAGAATGTATTTGGGACAGGATTGGTAACTACACCACAGAGGCACAGAATCTTTATAGTATTAAGTAATTCAGCCAGGTTTTAAACTCAGCAGAACAATTCATGACCAACTTTTGGTATTCATTCCTATATGCTCTGGAAATGACCGTATCATCATCATTAGTATCAATCCTTTTTTTTTTTTTTTTTACTTAGTTAAAGAGAACATTTCTTTATTTTCCCTACATATTGGTTAGTTTTTCTCTTAATGTGGATCGGAATTTTTTCAGTTAGGTCTCTTGATACATAACTGAACAACTGGGCTGATTCTGTGCTCATTACTGGCGTTTCTGAATACACTTGTGATCTACAGAAAGGGACACCTCAGGCAATGAACTTTTAAAGAAAAAAGTTAACTTAGTATTGTGCTGTGATCTCTTGGGTTGGAGCCAACTAAAGCTACAAACTCAGCATCAAACTCAAATGATGCTGGGGAGTTTTTCTTGTCCTGAAAGATGATGAAGCTATACATTTCCTTGCATTGAAATAATATTTATTTAAATAAATGCTAATGTCTCAAACATGTAAGCAAAGGAAATACAAATGTAAAAGAGAAATTTGTACTAAGAAATGAATACACAGGAAAAGGAGTCAACAATTACAGTGAGCATGTTATATGACGTCAAGAAGCATTGCTGAGAATTTGAGAGATGACTTCCATAGGAACTGAGTTTGGTTCCTTGCTCTCCAATTGGAATGCTCACATCTATCTGTAATTCCAGCTTCAGTACAATCCAAGGTCTCTGTCCTCTGTGGGCACCTGCACTGCATGTACATATAAACACACGGAATCATATATATCCAATTACAAAGTAATTTAAAAATGAAATCTAGTTCTCTGGGTTTTATGAAGAACCTCACAGTGGACCCAGCCTTTTTCACTCACTCCATCCCATGTGTCAGCCACCAATACCTGAAAGTACTCTCCACCTGGGAACCCACTGGACACACCAGCCTTGATCAGGTAGGTGATCTTCAACTTTCCTTGAATTCCATTTCAAATTTCTCTTTGCACACTCAGTCCTGTAACAGACCACTTGCAAAGGCCTGTCCTCCTTTACTGTCTCCATTCCCCAGAGATTATACTAAACCTTATGGCAGACACATCTTTACTCATTCCTGTGGACACTCTCAGGCAACCCCCATTCTAGCCCATTCTCATTCATTCCTATTAGCCCCAAACATGTCCTACATGGTGCCGGAGACCATGGGAGTATACAGCAGGTGAAAATTAGTATTAAACAGATCAATATACTAGATGAATGACTCTCTGATGAGGAACCCCCACTTGGCAAAGACTGTGAGGTTACTGACTGTAAATGACTGGATGCTCCTGTCTGTAATTTCTCTCATATGCCACTATATTTCTTCTCTAAAAACTGCTATGGGTATTTTTCCCACTGCTTGTGTGGTTATCATATAAATATTTCATCTTTTGGTCACATATATAGCTGTGAATGGTCAGGAGATGATTTCTGCTTAAGCTATATAATTCTCATGAATAGAAATAATACTAGAATGCTGTTCATAACTGACATAGGAAAGTAACATTATTCTCAGTCACAAAGACAGCTAATTTTATACTTTAGAACAAATTCAAAACAGGCTGGCTGCCCCTGGAGATGAATGCACAAGGACAAATTCCCAGGTGTTTATTGCTGAATCAAGGTCAAACATGAAGCAACTTTGGTAGACATAATCCTATGAAGTAATTGACTTTCTGTACATACTCCCAGCCTCAGTTTATGTTACAGGACTCAGGGTTCAGCCAATTAACTGTTATTGTTAAATCCTGAATTTCATTGTCATTTTCTGTCTTAGAAAGAGCTACATGCATGGCCAAACATTACTCACTGGCTGGTCAGTATGACCCCTCTAGGGCTAAGAAAAACTGTGTGACTTATCATGTGTTACAAGAATGGGTCAGAGCCTGAAAATGTAACATATAATTATCCAGAGTTTGGCTGTGGAAGAAGCATATGTGAGTGTGTATGGATGTGTGCAGAGGGAGCTGAGGAGAGAGGATGAGTAGCCAGGCAGGAGAGAGAGCAAAAGAGATTTTCAGAGAGGATTTTTTCAAGATGAAGTAAAAGAGAAACTTACTATCAGAAAGCATGTGTGCTTCCTTATTTTTCCTTCAGATAAAAAAGTCTAACCCTCAGATAGATTAGATTTTTTCCTATACTCCAACTACTCTGAGGTATTATTTTTGCTACCCTGCAACAGTTTTGGGAACTAGAATCTCAGGCTGTGATAACCTGGGACCCAGACCCCCCTAGTGACCACAGAAGACAGAGATTCAGAAGCATTCTCTACCAGGCAACTTACAGCCACTACACAATCCTAAGACCAAGAGAGGGCAACAGAAGTCAAGGAATGGAACACATACCCAACGAAGACAAGACCTTATGAACACCTAGAATCACAATCATCCCAAACCCAGATACCTAGAAACCAGCTCAAAAACAAAATCATTAATAGCCAAGACAATATGCCTCTGCCACAATTCAGCAACCTTAATACAGTAGGGCCTGAGAAATAGAATATAGCTGTAGGACAAGATAAGAACTTCAAAATAGTTATTGTGAATGTGCTCAAGAAGTTTAAGGAAGTTATGAATAAATTCCTTAATGAAGTCTGTGAAAACATAAATACTGGAATGAAGTGATGAAAACTGTTTAAGACATGAAGTAGGAATAGAATCATTAGAGAAAACCCAAATTTAGGAAAAACTGGAAGTGAAAAATTTCAAAAGTCAAATAAAAATCTCAGATGTAAGTCTTGTCAACATAAAACAAAACATGGAAGAAAGTAGCTCAGACATTGATGACAAAATAGGATGAATGGATAACGCAGTTAAAGATAATGTTAAATGAAAAATAAATAAGTAAATAAATAAATAAATCCATGTACAACATCCAGGAAATCTGGGGCACTATGAAAAGACCAAATGATAGGAATAGAGAAAGGAGAAAAAAATGCAGCTCAAAGGCACAGAAAATATTTTCAACCTAATTATAGAAGACAATTTTCCTAAACTAAAGAAGGAGATGCCCATAAAGGTACAAGAAGCATAGAGAACATCAAACAGACTGGATTAGAAAAGAAAGGCCCCATGGCATATACTAATCAAAATACTAAACATGTAGAAGGAAAAATATTTTAATCAGCAAAGAAAAAGGACAAAGTAATATATAAAAGCAGACCCATGAGAATAACATCTAATTCTCAATGGAGACTCTAAAATCCAGAAAGACTCACACAAATGTTATATTACTATACTCAAAAAAAAATTCAAACACAATAGATGAATGTCTTAGGATTTCTATTACTGTGCCAAAACATTATGACCAAATAGCAAGTTCAGGAAGAAAGGGCTTATTTAGCTTATACTTCCACAGCACCATTCATTGATGGAAATCAGGACAAGAACTCAAATAGGGCAGGGATATGCAAGGAAGAGCTGATGTAGAAGCCATGGGGGCATGCTGCTCACTGGCTTGATTCCCTTGGAATGCTTAGCCTGCTTTCTTGTAGAACCCAGGACCACCAGCCAAGGGATGGAACCATTCACAATGGGTTCGGCCCTCCCCTGTCAACCACCAATTCAGAAAATTCATTACAGACATATCTTATGAAGGCATTTTCTCAATTTAGGTTCTTTCCTTCCAGATAACTATAGTTTTTGTACCAAGTTGATGCAATACTGGTCAGCACAATGGATAAAGAATAACATTCCATGATAAAAATCAATTTAATGCAGTATTTATCTACAAATCAGTGTCTGGAGAAGGTGCTAAAAGGAAAACTTCCATCAGAAGAAGTTAGCCACATCCAAGAAAATACAGGGAATAAATACTATCAGTCCAGAAAATAAAAAGAGGGGGAAATACCCATACTACAATAACAGAATAACAGGAATCAACAAACACCACTCATTGATAACATTCAGCATCATTGTTCTCAATTCCCCAATAAAAAGACACAGACAAACAGAATGGATACAAAAAACAAGCTCCATTCTTCTGCTGCATCCCTAAAACACACCTTAAAATCAAGAACAGACAACATCACCTCGGGTTAAAAGGGTCGAAAACGATATTCCAACCAAATGGACCTAAGAAGCAAGTTGACATAGCCATTTCAATATCTGACAAGACAGACTTCAAGGCAGACTTCAAGATAGTCAGGGAAGGACACAGCATATCCATCAGAGGAAAAATCCACTAAAAGGATGTTGCGATTCTAAACACTTATGTACAAAAACAAGGACGCCAAGTTTCATAAAAGAAACACTATAATAACTAAAATATCATATTGATCCTCACACATTATTTGTAGAAGATTTGATATCTCACTCTTGCCAATGGACATATCCAGACAAAAACTAAGCAGAGAAATGCAGATCTAAATGATGTCATAAATGAAATAAAGCTAATAGATATTTACAGAACATTCAATCCAAATATAGATGAATATACTTTCTTCTCAGTAGCTGATGGAACAGTCACCAAATTGACAACATGTTAGGACACAAAGTAAGTCTCAAAAGACAATAAATTGAAATAACACCATGCATCCTCTCTGATCACCACAGATTAAAGCTAGATATCAACAGCAGAAGCAACAGAGAGTTTATAAGTTCATAGAACCTGAACATTTACAGAATGAAAAATGGGTCAAAACAGTAATTAAGAAAGAAATGAAAAACTTTCAGAATTGAATGAAACTGAAAACATGACACTCTTAAACCTATGGGGCACAATGGAGGCAGTTCTAAGAGGGAAGTTCATAGCATTAAGTGCCTACATTAAATAATTGGAGTGATCTCATATTAATAATGTAGCAGCACAACTGAAAACCCTAGGGAAAAAATAACACTCCAAAGGTAGATGGTAAAAAATAAAATCAGACCTGAAATCAACAAAATAGAAACAAATATAATAAGAATCAGTAAAACAAAGTTGTTTCTCTGAGAAAATCATTAAGAGTGACAAACCCTTAGCCAAATTTCAAAAATTAGAAATGAAAATGGGGACAATGAGGTAATCCAGAGAGCCATAAGAACATACCTTAAAAACCTATACTCTACCAAATTGGAAAACCTAAAAGAAATAGATAACACCTACAAAAGTTAAATCAAGATCACATAAGAAACTTAAACAGATCTATAACTCCTAGTGTGTTAAGTGAGGCAGTTACTTAAATTCTTCAAACTAGAAAGAGCTCAGAGCCAGATGATTTTAGTGTAGAAATCTACCAAACTTTCAATGAAGATTTAACTACAATACTCGAGTTATTTTACAAAATAGAAATGACATTGCCTAATTCTTTTAACGATAGCGCAATTATCCTGATAGGATAGGGCAGCAGTGGAAAGTGAAGATAAAATGGGATGGGGAAGAAAAGAAGGGCTGGAGGGAAGGAATAAAGAGAGGGTCAGAATAAAAAGAGGGTAAGCTAAAACTAAAGGCCATTTTAGAAATCATGTAGAAACTTAATACTGTAGAAGCTTCCTAAAATATATGCATATATGAAGGTGATCTAAATGGAATCACCAAATAACTAGGGAGACAGAGCTCTAGTTGGACATCTATCAACACTAAATGAAGCTTCCAGTTCCAGGAACGGATTACATCTAATCAAGTAAAAGGTGCCCCATGAGGACCCTCAAATAACCTAAGTTATTGCTAAGGCTATTAGTTGCTTTACACAAACTAATGGTCAGGTCTTATTGCAAAAGACAACACACACACAACTCACTGAAAGAAGGCCTTCTAAATACAGCAGGAGCATTGTACACATGAACTCAGAGACTGTTGTAGTATGCACAGGGCCTTTACATGTCTAACCCAGATGAAGTGCTAGTGCCAAGAGGGGGAGTAGATACAAACCCCCATGTCTAACCCAAAAGCTATCTCAAATTGACAGCGACTAGCACATGAAAAATTAATTTTCCCCAATGTTGTCTCACTGCGTATACAAACCACACTCAAGGACAGGCCCCATGCTCAGCAAAAGAAGGCCATCACAAATGAACTTAACAGTATTTTTATTGACTCGGAATGTTTTTTTTTCCTGAGGATTTTTTTAAACTTATGGGTTTTTGCTTATATATTATGTTTTCTGATTTTGTGTTTTCATGAGATTTCTGTGTATACAAATGTATGTGTCTCTGTGTCTACTTGTATTTCTTGTGATTTTCCTTTAAACCTTTCTTCTATTTGTTTTGTACTATTTTGTTGTATTTTATTTTAATTTAGGTGATTGTTTTCCTCATTAGAAAAAACAAGGATGTGCATTTGGATGGGTGATGAGGTGGAGAGGGTTCGGGAGTAGTTATGGAGAGGAAACTGTGGTGAGAATATATTTTTTTGAAAAAAACTATTTTCAAAAGAAAAGAGTGAAATACTTTTAAGGGTAGCATTATGAGTGTGCTTATGGATCCTGTGTGAGAGTTTAGGCTGGATTATCCTTCATTTCAATGTCTCTAAGCATGACCTCTATCTTAGTTTGATTCTCTGTTGTGATAAAAACAATAATACAAAGCAACAGGGGAGGAAAAGATTTACTTGACTTAGAAGTCACAATCCATCATGCAGGGTAGCCAAGGCTTAAACTCAAGGGATGAACCAGTTGGAAGAAACTGAAACAGAGATCATGGAGGAATGCCTCATATTGGGTTGCTTTCCAAAGCCCACTTTACTTGCCTTTTTTTTTTACACCCCAGGGTCTTCTCCCTAGGAATGGTACTCTACATAGTGGGTTGAGCCCTCCCACATCAATTGTAATCCAGTCATGATCACTGAACTCTGTGAATTTGGTTTGAACAAAAAAAACACTGTCTTCTGTGACCTCTGAGCACAGCCCTCAGACCTCCTTTTCTTCCCTCTATACCCATATATATATATATATATATATATATATATATATATATGTGTGTGTGTGGGGTCCTGTCTCACACCTCTGAAGAGGTGACCTGGAACTGAGGAAAGATAAGTGCACTGCTCACTTGTTTCCCAGCCTTCCTCTTACCTGGAGACAGTCAGATGCAGTGGGGAGTCAAGTCAAGCAAGAACTCATTTATTGTTAGTCACTAAGCCTCTTTTATAGCAAAAAACAAAAAAACAAAAAACAAACAAACAAACAAACCTCAGAACCCTAGGAGGGGGTGGAGAAAACCAACCAATTGTTTTAAAGGTCACCCTATATTCATTTCCTTGTATACTAGTTGTTTATGCACTGACATCATCTCCGGATCTTTGTATCTTATCTCAGCATACACAACTTGGGCTAACTTCCTCTCAGCACCATCTTTGTAGCTCATGTGTGCCTCATATCTATGTATATAGAAGTATATGTATGTATTTCCTACCTAAAATACTGTTTTTATTTTTATTTATTTTTATCTTGTTTTTCTAAAATTACATAAATCTGGATGAACCCCATAGATATAGCCCTTTTTCTTTTAACATCAAATAATATCTTAAGTTTTGTTTTATTAAATCTTTGAGAATTTCATATGGTATATTTTGATTATATTCACCAATTCCTTTGGGATCTGTCCCCCTTTCCTTCCCACCCAATTTTATTGTCCTTATTTTTATTTAAAATCCATTGAATTCATTGGTGTTGTCGACATACTCTTGGGTGTGTCGTCATTCATTGAACCATTGACTTACCAAGAGCTACACCCTTCTAGAAATGTGACTCTCACTGGGCAGGGGTGGTGTACACCTTTAATCCCAGCACTCAGGAGGCAGAGCCAGGCAGATCTCTGTGAGTTTGAGGCCAACCTGGACTACAGAGCAAGATCCAGGACAGGCACCAAAACTACACGAAGAAACCCTGTCTCGAAAAACAAAAATAAAACAAAAACAAAACAAAACAAAACAAAAAAGGAACTGTGACTCTCCTTCACCCAAAAGCTACCAGTGCCAATGGATCATCCAGGAGTGGGACATTAAAACCCACCTCCCCTTTCCAAGCAGAAATTTTTATCCTGATTGAGGTTGTGTAGGTCTTGTGCATGCTGTCATATCCTCTATGAGTTCAAGTGTGCAATTGGCCTTATGATTCTAGAAAAACGTTTCTTCTCCCTCAGACACTTACAACCTTCCTGCTCATTCTTCTACATAGGTCTCTGAGCCTTGGGAGGAGGTTATATGATAAATGTCCCTTATAGAGATGAGCATTCTGTAGTAGTCTCTTTTACTCTGATCTTTGCTGTGTTAATCACTATCTACTGAATAAAGAACTTTTCTGATAAAGCTTGAGAGATGCACTAAACCATGGGTATAAACCCAAGCCATCAGGGTTTGGTTTAATACTATGCCCATTTAGCAGAATAAAAGTAGTTGGGTTTTCCCTAGGGCATATGGCCTATGGCTACGCAGGTTTGCGACACAGACACGGTGCCACACATGGTTATCTTCTTTTGGAGAAGGCCACGAATTGAGCCAGAAAGTGGTTGGATACTTCAATCATGCTGGGTCACAATCACACCAGTGGGTATTTTTCCAGGCTGGGGATTACTTTCAATCTCAAGGACCACAGATGGGAGAGAATGATTATTCCTTTACTCTCCCAGTAGCATGCACGACACCACAAAAGCTAACACTAGGGATGGTAGTTTCTGGTCAGTATCAACTTGATTCTCTGTGTTCTATGACTGAGGTATGTGGTTTTATCAAGTTCAGGAAAGTAACTAAGAGAAATTACAGCAATCTTTAAAGTTTTGGGGTCTATTGCTGTGGAATATTAGTTGAAGATGTGTTAAATTTGTTTATGCTGTGGAATATTTGTTTAAAGATGCAAAGATGTGCTGCATTATTTTATATTGCTTTTGTTTAACTCTGTGAAGCTGTGTTACTTTCCTGTTTAAAACACCTGATTGGTCTAATAAAGAGCTGAATGGCCAATATAGGTGGGGCTGGCATGTAGAGACAATAAATAGGAAGAGAAGAAGAGTAGAAAGATTAAATGAGAAAAGAAGGAGAGAAATTTACCGGGGCCAGCAACCCAGCTACACAGCAAGTCACGGAGTAAGAAGTAAAGAAAGGTATATATATATACACACACACATATATAATGAGATATAAATATATACCTGTCTTTACTTCTTTACATATATATATATATATATATATATATATATATATATATATATATGAGAAAGATAAAAGCCCAGAGGCAAAATGTAGATGGGATAATTCAAGAAAAGCTGGCTAGAAATAAATGAAGCTAAGGCCAGGCATTTATGAGAAAGAATGAGCTCCTAAGTGATTTATTTGGGAGCTGGGTGGCAGGCCCCCAAAGAGCAAAGACTAAAACAAACAAAACAACAACAAAAGACCCATCTACATTCTACAGAACCTCATTGGCCAACAAGTCAAAGGAGATAACCCATTTTTGGCACTGGGGCTTTTATGTTTTTTGAAACATCTCTGCATTTGAACTTAATAGCAGGAAAGGCAGCTTCTTCATTCATTAGATTTGCTACTGAAAACATGGAGAGAGAAGACATGAAAAATGGTATTCATCAATCAAAAAGTTACCTGCATATCACCTGTTTCAGGAAACAAATATATTGCTACTCTTTTCATTACTTTTGTAGCTTTTACTTGTTTCTAAGAATGAACAGAAGTTAAAATGCAAGTGCATAAATTGAGATCAAGTAGCAAGTATAATTTAATTTCACTTTATCTTCCCAAAGCCATATCTTAAAAAAATAGTCCTTTTCTTTTCATATTAGGACTTAAAAATGCAGTGTTTGTCCAAAAGCTGACAATCTGGCACCAAGATTGTGATTATCGCTGTTATTACCAGAGCCAAATTCATAATGACACTCTGCTAACACTGCAAGAAAAAGGAGTTTTAATCAAAGCATTTATTTAAAAAATTATTCCCCAGGGAGAAAATGTAATCTTAATAAATTAGTACTTTGAAAGTATGCCTGCTTATTGATGTTACTTACCAAGGAAAGCTAACCAAATGCATTTCCACCAAGATAAAATCCTTGAAGGCATCTGTCACCTAATCAGCTTTATTCATCTGAAACGTAAGTAAAACCAGCTTGCTTCTAGAAGTGTTAATTAGGAATGTAATACACATCATCAGATAAATGAATACAGGTTGATTTCTTGGTGAAGTTTCAAAATGTATCTCATTTTCAGTCAACTTATACACAAATCACTGCAAATATGTAGTTAAGATCAGCCTGAAGGGATAAAATATTACTCTTATTAAAATATCTTAGAATCAGTGGGATCAAATGTATTTCCTCTGCTGAAGTAATATTGTATTGATTAAAATAGTGACATTATCAGAAGTGGAAGGGACCTAACCACACAAACACATTGTTTTCTTCATGTACTTCTCACTATGAGACACTATCTATGCAGTTGAATAAAAATTGTATGCTATTCAGAGTTCACATAGAAATAATGAAAATCAAAATACCAAATAAAAGAGAAGATTTCCAAGGATCTTAAAATTCATCAAATTTTAGAGTAGATAAAAAACAAATTATATATATATAATTTATATATATATTTATATAATATATATATATAAACTTAAGAGAGTGATATGAATTTGACGTTATCTAGAATTAATACATACTAAAGGCCCTATGACTAACACATTGCATGTATTATCACATTAAATCCTAGTAAAACATAAAGGGCAGTTTATTATTCTGATGACAATATTGAGGTTGCAACAAGTGATACATTGCCCTCCATGGTGCATGTATTGGGACTTCTTAGTTGAAATATGGCATAAAGTTGATCCTGCCACAATGACACAAAAATATAAACTCCCAAATCTGCAAGGTCAAGAGTATATTCAGATGAGAAGAAAGCTTTCTACTTTATTTCGGAAGTATTTTGGTTTTTTGTCTGGCTTGAGATTATGTAGAACTTGTTCATGCTACCCCAGCTGCTATGAGCCCCTGTGGACAACCGTCCTGCTGGGTCTGAGAAACACTGTTCCGGTACAGTCATCCGGCACCACAGGCTCTTCTAGTCTCCTGGCTCTCTATTCTTCAGTGGTCTCTGAGCCTTGGGATAGGGAGTGTGATCAATGTCCCATTTAGACCTAAACATTCTCCAGTGTTTTTCCTCTGTATCTTTGACCAGTTGTGGGTGACTGTAAAATAAATGTTACATTTTGATATCTTAGAAAATGAAAATTCAAAAAACAAAATTGGGAACTTCTAAGTACTGAGAGAGTTAGAAACTCAAATCTGAGTCTAATGGCATGCCTATTCTAGAGATTTAAAACTTGAAAAATCAAAACACTGTTTAATTGAAGCTGTCACACCAAGAACTTCATTCTTAAGTCCCAGTTAAGGGGGGGACCTGCCTCCAGTCTGCACCGCCACTCTTGCTACCCACTGGACTCTGTCCCTTTAAGACACACCTGCCACCCAACCCACACACCTGAACATCCTTCCCACGGCCAGCCCTCCCCTGCAACCTCAACAGACTACATGGGCACAAGCACAACACACTCCAGTTGGAAGAACAAGTAAGTGACTGACCTCACAGCTTTGAACTGCCTCAAAGTCCAGACTCCAAACCCCAAGATAAATCCTGTGCCCCTCCGGCTTCCATCCCAGCACCAGCAAGGCAGCTAGGCCCTGCCCCCAACTCTGGTGGAACTCCACTTCTCTAGTACAGTCCCCTCCAGCCAGGGAGCAGGTGAGAGACCTGCCTTCAGTCTACACCAGCCCTGCCACCCACTAGACTCTGTCCCATCAAGACCCACTCTGCCACTCAATCCCCTATACCTGAACATCCTTTCTGCCACCAACCCTCCCCTACAACCCCAACAGACTACACAGGGACAGGTGTGTAGATGAAAGTTTTCCTGTCTTGCAGCAGCTCTCACTTTTTACACGCCCTGCTCGCTTGCTGTCTGGCTGGTATCTCCTTTTACTCTCCTGACTCTGCCCTTCCCCCTCCTCATTTTTTCTGTGTCTCACCAAATATCCTCTTGCCCTGCTATCAGGCAATGAGCATAACCACAGTATTTCCACATCTTTGTCTAATTAAAAAGGAAGGTTTTAACCTTAATAGAGTAAAATTATATACAACAGTTATTAAGAAAGAATTACAGTAACAAAATCCAATCTATTTGTATTTTGCAAAATTAAAGAAAATACTCTATTATCTATCTTATCTTTATGAATCCAAAGTTTTTTACCTAATTTACCTTTTATCATAACTAAGAAAAGCTATAACTATCTAGTCTTCAACTCCGTCAAAGACCCTAAAAGATTGAAATGTTATCTAATAACAGGGATATCAGGCTGTCTGGACAGTCACTAGGTTCTTCTGTAACATTGGGAAATACATCTTTGGCCTACAGGCCTAGAATATCTGACAGACTTTTTTCAGAAGCAAGAAGTTTTGAAGGACTGTCCTACCCTGTCTTGGCAAAGTTTGGCAGTCTCTTTTCTTTGTGTCCTGCTTGTCCAGTTTGGACAGTGTACTGTCAGCAGTCAAAGCAAGGCAGCTTCTTGCCCATATGGGTAGCTTATTCCATAAAGAAAGCAAACTCCATATGGAGTTTCTTAGATGCCCATTATTTTTGTTGAAATCTATTAGTATTGCCAGGAGCAGATGAGTCTCACTGTAATGAAAAGCCTTAGGTTATTAAACATATTAAGTGCCATATTCTGTAGGTCTTTGAAGTGTTTGAAGACCATATTTCTATCTAACTATATTTGTTTATGACCTTGAAAACATACCTAACATGACTATAAATTTGACTATTATAGATGACTATTAATTTTTATTTCTTAATTATATATTACAGTTTTAAATGAGTTGATAAACACAATACCCCAAACAAGAGTAGAAACATACATACAGTATAACAGAAATAACTTTAAATTTGTATCAATAAATCAAAATCCATTGCAATGTAAAATATTCTCAGATTAATAGCTTTTTTTTGGATTAAAGTACTCTTTTATTTTTTACTTCTATATCCTATCTACTCTTTTATTTTTTACTTCTATATCCTATTCCCCTTTTTTCATTTTGAAAGAGATCTTTGAATTTAACTCTTTTGTTTTGCTTTTTTCTTCCCATGACAAAAAGCAATTTCTAACCAAACCCCCTTAAATGATAATAAACATTCATAACCCATTTTTTGGGACTGTGGTCATAGCTTTCTAATGTACTTTCTATTAATTGGGGGCATTGGTAATCTTTAGGAGACCATGTGAAAATTGGAATAATAATGAAGGTCTGGATAGAGTAGTCTGAGGGGTTGAACCATCTGTGGTCATAGCTTTCTAATGTACTTTCTATTAATTGGGGGGCACTGGTAATCTTTGGGAGACCATGTGAAAATTGGAATAATAATGAAGGTCTGGATAGAGTAGTCTGAGGGGTTGAACCATCTTAACCAACCACCTTGAAGCTGTTCTGGATGCAGAACTCAGAAGAAACTTCAACAAAGGCACTCCTAGATATTGGATCATCTGGGCCATCCACTCCCATCAGAGAGTTTTCAAGGGGTCTTCCTCAAACAAACCTGATTTTTCTTAACCTGGAATGAATCTACAGCCTCTCATTTTCTGTGGAAACAAAAACATAACCTTTTCCCCAAGGCAACATATATTTTTACTTAAATTTTGAAGTCAAGATATTTTTTAAATATATGTTGGTTTAATCCAACTGTTTCCATAATCCAAAGTCTCTTAGCCAAAAATTTTAAAGACAACACAAAAATATACAGAATGCAGACTCTCTGTATATTTTTAATTCTTTATGTGACTTACTATATTGTTTTACTCGATTGCTTTTTAAAGGATTTTACTATTTTATTATTAAGCTGTTTTTATATACTTGTTTTCTTCCTTCTCTCAAGCCTGTGTATATTTTTAAGTACATTGTAACCTGCTTAGAGTTTTTGTCCATTTGATTCTGTCCTTACTGTGCATCTGTAAACTTTTCTGTCTGTATGAGCAAAACCCCAAATTTGTCATGCAGCAAGCTGGTGCTCACAGCTCAAGTCTAAAGGCAGCACCTGAGAAATGCTTCTGTGCACCATGGCGCATATGAGAGATTGAGGAAACCCACCATACTGCTTAGCTCATGGTGGTTGGCAGCAGGCCATCTCAAGGGCATTTGTCTGGAGATGCATCTCTGCACTGTGCCCGGCATAAGAGACTAGGAAACCCAGTGTAGCTCTGTTTGTGTGCATTCAGAACCTTTTTAAAACCTTACTCAGGTCTTATGTGGATCCACACTTCACATTGGGCACCATATGTAGTCAGAAGTTTTCCTGTCCTGCAGCCATTCTCATTTTTTACCCAAAATATTCCATGACAAAACCAGATTTAAACAATACCTATCCACAAATCCAGCTATACAGGAAGTACTAGAAAAAAATTCCAACCCAAAGAAGTTAGCTGAACCCATAAAAACACAGGAAATAGTTAATCTTACACCTGCGAATCCCAAAGACAGGAAACACACACATACTACCACCAAAACAAAAAAAAAAATAACAGGAATTAACAATCACTGGTCATTAATTACCCTTAATATCAGTGGACTCCATTCACCTATAAAAAGATCCATCCTTCTGTGGCATACAAGAAACACAACTCAACTTCATAGACAGGTTTTATTTCAGAGTAAAAAGTTGGGAATAGATTTTCTAATCAAATAGACTTAAGAAGCAAACAGATGTAGCTATTCTAACATCTAACAAAATAGACTTCCAACTAAAATTAATCAAGAGATAAAGAAGGACATTTAATATTCATCACAGGAAAAATTCATCAAGATGAAGTCTCAATTCTGAAAATTTATGTCTCAAATACAAGGGCACTCACATCTATAAAAGAAACAATACTAAAGCTTAAATCACACATCAAAGCCCACACACTAAGAATGGGAGACTTCAACAACCCATTCTCAAGAACGGACAGGTCTGCCAGACAGAAACTTACCAGAGAAACAAGGGAGCTGGTAGATGTTATGACTCAAATGGACTTAATAGGCATCAACAGAACATTCCACCCGAACACAAAAGAATATACCCTCTTCTCAGCACATCATGGAACCTTCTCTAAAACTGACCACATACTAGGTCACAAAGCAAATCTCAACAGATTAAAAAAAAATTGGAATAACACCCTGTATCAAATTGGATCACCATGGCTTAAAGTTAGAATTCAACAATAACAAAAATTACAGAAAGCCTACAAACTCATGGAAACTGAACAATGCTCAACTGGATCACCACTGGGTAAAAGAAGAAATAAAGAAAGAAATTAAAGACTACCTAGTATTCAATAAAAATGAATGTACAACATATCCAAACTTATGGGACACTATGAAAGCAGTGCTAAGAAGAATGTTTATAGCACTAAATTCATAAAGAATTTGAAGAAATCTCACACTAGGGACTTAACAGCACACCTGAAAGCTCTAGAATAAAAAGAAGCAAACTCACCCAGGAGTAGTAGACACCAGGAAATAATCAAACTGAGGGCTGAAATCAATAAAATAGAAACACAGGGAACAATACAAACAATCAATGAAACAAAAAGCTGGTTCTTTGAGAAAAATCAACAAGGTAGACAAGCCCTTATCCAAACTAACCAAAGGGCAGAGAGAGGGAGCATCCAAGTTAATAAAATAAGAAGTGAAAGGGAGACATAACAACAGACACTGAGGAAATCCAGAGAATCATCAGGTCATACTTCAAAAACCTGTACTCCACGAAACTGGAAAACGTAAAACAAATGGACAATTTTTTGGATAGGTGAGGTATACCAAGCTTAAATCAAGGCCAGATAATCTATTTAAATAGACTTATAATCCTTAAGGAAATAGAAACAGCCATTAAAAGTTTCCCAACAAAATATTATTTATTTATTTATTTATTTATTTATTTATTTTTCATTTTTTTATGACAGGGTTTCTCTGTGTAGCCTTGGCTGTCAAGAAACTTGGTCTGCAGACCAGGCTGGACTCAAACTCAGAACTCAGAGATCCACCTGCATCTGTCTCCCAAGTGCTGGGATTAAAGGCATGAGCTACCACCACCCGGCCTTAAATATTTATTTTTATTTTGTAATTTGTCTGCATGTATGTCTGTACACCATGTGTGTACAGTGTCCTCAGAAGTCAGAAGAGGGCAAGGATGCTGGGTCTTCTGAAGTTGCATAAACAGTTCTGAGCTTCCGGGTGGGTATTGGGAATTGAACCTGGGCTATTGTAAGAGCAGCCAGTGCTCCTAACTGGGTTTTCAGTTTGATATTCTCCCTGTAATCAGCTGTGATAAAATATTTTTGGAAGATTTTTTTTTATTTTATTTGCCTTATTGTTGGACTAAAGTCCTTAGGAGAATTGCTTGAATGGGAAATAATTGTTGACATTACTAGCTTATACATAATTTTAAGGCACTCACTCTGACATGGAGGGATAGGATTGATTTTAACATTCTATCATATGTCGTCTTGAGATATTTATAAGAAGGTGAAATAAACTCAGCTCAACTTTTCGCAAATCTCCAGGAAAGAAATGGATCCTCTGGTTAAAGAGAAAGCATAGCATGAATATTTTAGACCTTTGGAGCTATAAGCAGCTTCCTGAGCAAAATATCTCACTTCATTATTCTTATAAAATATATGTGCCATCACTTATATAAACTATGCCATGGGAGCCCACAGAGATTTCTAGTAAGATCTGAGCTTGCTTTACCCAGCAGGGCTGCATAAGGGGATGGATTGACCATGTGCATTGTTACCAGGTGTTTGGAAAGGTTTGCACTTGGCTGTTCTAGGGGGCAGTCTTTTGCTCCACCCCTTGGCATTCCTTTTAAAAATCCCTGTAGAAGAGACAGAAGGGGCTAGAAGGGGCTGGTGGATTTGGATCCAGGCCCTCCTGAGGCTATCCTGTGTTTCTATCTGCCTCTCTCTCCCTTCTATATTTCTATCTAAATCTCTTATCCCTCACTCCTCAAGAGTACCCTGGGGGAAAAGGTTGGGAGTCCCCCACACTATGCAATCTTCAATTAGTTTGATACTATTATTATTTTTGTTTTTCATCAAAATAACCCTCTGTACAGAGTGAGTCACACTGTGAGATGTGCCTATTTGTATGCAGGAAGAGGGGAAGTACAGATTGAAATGGGAAGAAAGAGATGGATGGTAACATTTGATGCCAATGTAATAATGTAAGATTCTTTCAAATTTCCCATTTGTGTAAATCATACCACAACATGTGTTGTGGCCTGGTGATGGCTGTGCATTCCTTTATAAGTCACTGCTATGGTAAAGCTGCAGCAGTTAACCACACAAATGGGCAGCTCTGTGTGGTGGAGGGAAGTCAAGCATGTAGAGAATGAGGAACTTATCAGATCTGTAAAACTTAACTCACCAAGTGGTGAAGCAGGGTGGAACTTCACAGGAATTTTGAAAGGATTTGGTGAGTTCATTTGCATCAGTAAAATCAATGATATTTAAAAGAAAATGAGGAAGAAATGAATTATAGAGAACTGTGTGGATATGTGTATACACATATTTCAATTTATTTACTGAAGTACATTTACATTTATTTTTAGTATGAAAGTTTATTTACAAAGGTTTCTTCTCCTGGGATTTGAAGCCCACATGTACTTAAGCATAGTTTTTGTCATTTGTTTCTGTGAATAATAAAAATTTATAAAGCTTGTTTGAGAAACTATAAATATGAGTGAAAGATGAAGATGTGGGAGACCTGTGTTAACAATGACTATAATAAAAATGAAAGTAAAAGAACTCACAGTTTTTTTTTTCCAGAAAGGAAAATTTTGTAAACAATCTAATTTGAACAAGGCACTGTCAAGACCAGTTTGATTACATCCAACATTTCGTTGTTGGAGTCATTTATTTAAGACCTCATTTCAAGGGGGCTGTGGATGTGGCACAGCAGTTAATGGCTTGGATTGCTCTTCCAGAGGACCCGAGATAGGTTCCCAATGTCCATATTGGGTGGCTTAGAATTGCCTGTAACCCTTCACTTCCAAGGGATCCAACACTCTACACTCGCATACACTTGCACTCAAGTGCATATACCCACACACAGACACATATTCACACATGTAATAAAAGTAAAAAAAAAGTAAAATTAAAACTATCACTTCAGAAAATGCCAAATTAAAAGAATCTCACAAGAACATGAGTAAGATGAATGAAATCTTGCAATTTTTGTTCATGTAAATATTTTGATAAAGAATAAATTAATTTTATTTGTCAGAAATTCTAGTATCTGTTGTCTTTGTATATGTGAACTTGATTATTTACTTAATTATGTGAATATTATTTATATAATTATTTATGTAATTAATACTTGACTATTTACACAAAAGTTTATTCTCATGAAGTTTTAAATAAAGCATTCTACATATAAACCACTCTGGGAAAAGTGACATGAGTAACGAGTAACATACTTTGCATTATTTGCAAAGGGTCACACTGTTTGGGGAAGTGACAGGGAGCTCACCCACGGCAGCTTTGTCGTCTAGACTTCTGCCATTGGCTCTGAGGTTTGGGCATGTTTGTTTTCTTTCGGTTTTGTTTTGTAGTTGTGGATATTTATCCTAACATATTCTGTTTGGTGTTGTGTGTTTCTTGTTTTGTTTCATGTTTTTGTAGTTATGGAGAGGGGAATCTATGGCCTTGGGCATGCTAGGCAAGCGCTCTACCACCGACATATATGTTTACCTACTAAACCCTTTGTGATAGCCTAAAACTGTATTATTTTCACAGATGTTGAATCATTTATCAGGATCACAGTAATTTTCTGTAGGTTCATTTTTAAATTTAACAGTGCAGAAATACTATTGTCTTACAATGTTACCAAGCAACATCCAATGATAAAAAGTCCCAACTGTATTGTAGAAATCAAATCCAGAACTGCTGTTTGGCAGAGAATGGGAGGTAGAGCCTGGGTTAGAAGAAGAGAGATTGTAAATCCAAAGTCAGGGTTGAAAGTATGGATAAAAAACAGCAAGCAAACCAAAGACGCACAGCTACAGAGACCATGAACTGAGAAGTTGTACGTTTTAAAGTGTTTGCGGTTCTATCTGCCCCTCCCTTGCTGTTGGAGATCAACCGCTGGGAGAGGGAGACTCAGCTTTTGTCAACAGAGGGTAACACCTGGCCTATCAGCTACACCCCCAGCAGAATCCATGTCAGGATTTAACCAGCACAATTGCATCCATGTAGTCTGCTTATTTAGTCAGTTAGTGTAAGAAAGAGAAAGAGCATGGAAGGTGGGTGGCTAGGGTGGGGAGAAGAAAAACTATGATCAAAAACCATTGAATGAAATTCTCAAAGGAAAAAAACTAAACATTGTTACACTGTCTGCTGTGGAATAGCTGGCTGTATATCCCCAAAATTCACACGAAAGCATAAAGTTTACAAAAGTAAACTCTCCTCGCAAACTGTGGGGAATAAATGCATTACAATTTTAAATTTTCTTAGGAACCAAATTTTTCAATAAATTAGAATGGATTCAGTGTGAGTTGTGTGCATGTTTCTATATTTTCATTAAAATTAAACTGAAAATATCATGCAAATGGCCCAAATCTATTCTAATATCAAGTAATAGTGCTAAAGTACTCCCTACCAATTAGTTCTCACAGTATGAACTGAGGCTCATATTTTTAAATTGTTATGCTATTTTCTAAGTATTTTCCTTTCTATTGCTATTATACAGATTTAATAGAGGCTTTCCCATTGTATGAGAATGTGCCTCCCTAAAACGCAAGAAAGATAATGATAAGCTATCAGTTTTTCTAAGCCCTCTCCAGCTCTCTGTGGGGATATAAATTTAGAAGGGCATCTGATTAACCATTACTCCGTATCTACTTCAAAGCGAAACTTGTGAGGTTTAATTGGATAATATCTGCAAAGTGTTTCAATTCCAGGGGAAAACAATACCCAAGAATAAGGAGGAAAGGTGTCAAAGTACAATAGTCCCATACACGTAGCTGTAAGGTAGGTTTTGGGCCAAATTGTGACAGACTGAAGGTGGGACACAGAAATGAGAGGCTTTAAAATCTCTGCAAATTTTATCTTCCAGCACTCATGAAACTGAAGTTTTATGGAAACACATTAGCCAGAGAGTGAGGTCACAGTAAATTTCATCCTCTGCTCTTTTTCTATCAACTGTAATGCTGACAGGTAAACTCTCAGTCTGTTTCCTCAGCTTGACAGCTTGCGCCTATTTCCCATACCTCTGGTGCTAATACAGGGAAAAACTTACATGAATTTGCTTGAACGTCTTCAGACATGTCTGTAAATGTTGCCTAAATGTCACAATGTAATTATAAACAAAATAATGTATGAATATATGAATGTTTTGCTTGCATGCATGTATGTGCTCCATGTGCATGCTTGGTGCCCACAGAGGTCAGAAGTGGGCATCGGATTCTCTGAAACAAGAGTTGTAGTAAGTCAAATAATCACTCTATTAGCCACGTGGGTGCTGGGAACAAAACCCAGGTCCTCTACTGGAGCTGCATCAAGCTTATTTAATTTTTAAAATTTAAAATACTTTATTTCTATGTATTTTTGCTTCTGAGGTGTTAGGATCCCACATAGTAAACTGAACCCCCATTTAGCAGCTGTTTTTTTGCTCCCCAACCTCAGCACAACTTCATGGAAAATATTGTCGTTTTTTTCCCTCTTAAGGATCTTCAAACAAAAAGATCTTCTATATGTGGGTATGGTTTGAGTAACCAAGAAACAATTCCATGAGAAAGGAAGTCTCTTTCCTTACTCTCTTCTCTAGTCCACACGTGAAACTACCTAGCTTAGCCACTATGAATTAATCCCTTTAATTGATCTCCTATAGCCTATAAAAATAAGTCCTATACATGTTTCTGCACAGATTTCTGATAGTGGGTGCTTATGGACATCACCACCACAGTTTGCATACTCCAGTAGTCACTGTTACACTACTCTGTCCTTAGCTTCAATATTTGATCTGGTCACGGTGCCGGTCTTGTCCTTCATTCTGCCTCAGTTTGCCTAGTTTATCAACTGTTTTTCCATAATGAGCATGTGAATTACATGTTTATGATTAATTACTAAAAGGAGTAGGGTTGTGCTTTTTGTGTACCTATTATGGTTTCTTACCTGATTTTTTTAGCTCTTATGAACAACATAGTTTGATGAGTGAGTTATGTTTGTATGAGTGTGTGGAGACCAGCATGGTGTCTTAACCATGCTTTTACTCCACTTATCTGTTATGCTAGATGGTGATGAAGAGCCTGTTTTCACACAGTTCCTGGAGTCAAGCCTGTGCTACGCTGAGCTCAGTGCATGTTGGTTTGATATTAAGTCACACTTCTACTGCAAAGGAGAGTGTTCTGGATGGTACTGTGAAACTCTGCCTTTTTTCACTGGTTCTTAAGTACTGAGTTGCTATCATTACCATCTATTTTCACCTCTTTAAGAGTGCTTTCTTCACTTCTACATGCAAAAAGAACTAATTTTAATTAAAAAATATGTTGTGGAGTATTTGTTTAACCAGGCAAAATTGTGTTATATTTGTTCATGCTGCATTTGTTAACTATGTAAAGATGTGTTTCATTTGCATTAATTAGATATAATTAACCTGTGCTCAGAGAGGCAGAGTTAGCAACTGGTTAACAGGAAGTAGCAGGGAGGAGCTTGGCATGTGTTTGTTTTAGTTGGGGAGGGGTGGAAGGGAGTAGCATCCAGGTCGCCAGGGAAGAGAGAGAGTTAGCCAGTTACTACGCTAACTCTCTGAGCTTGCACGTTTTTTCACCCTAGCCTTTGAATCTCCAGTTTTATGAGAAATATAGAGATTTAGCTAGCACTACCTTTAGCTGCAGCAACAGAGCCATTGTCTTGGGGGAACAGAACTAACCTTAGCAGTCTGGTCATAGTTTAGAGCACAGCTACTGTGACGAAGGTAAAACAACAGAATACATGTTCTTTATGAAGTCATCTCCGGTCTTTCCAGGTTATTCTTCACCCTCTGGATCATAAAGTATGTATTCTAAGTTCAAAAGGCTAATGTGTAACACAATGCTGTTCATAAATGTGTTAATGTTTCTGTGTTTGTGTGCATTGCTGTAGGCCATAAATTTTATAAAAATATTGACTTTTATTCTCTTTCATTTGCATCCTAACTTACATTACTGATACAATAAATATTTTTTGTGTGAAAAGTGAAATAGCATTATGTATAATTTCTAAAGAAAACTGATATTAGTATATGTGTGCACACCATTATCTACAATGCATGGCCATTTTTAAGCTACTTAAATGCACATTGAAGAGAATCCCCAAACAGATTCTAAATCCTAGATATCACACATACTTGTCAGCTACTTAACCACTGAGTTACATCCTTAAACCCCTAAGTGGTTCAGTTTTTTATGACTTTCATATGGACATCGATGTGGATGGTTTTAATTTTATGTGTAACGTTGTTAGGGCATAAGAAAATTACCGATCAAACCTCTACTATATTACTTAAAACTTTCTTAATACCTTAACTATAGCTGGGAATTATTTGATAGTGTTGAATGATAAAGGAATGAAAACTTGAACTGTAGAGTATATAAAGAATTTCACTGAAGGAAGTCCGCTGACCAGATTACTCATTGAAGAGTGCCAATCTCATATCATCACACTATCTCACTTCGTTTTAAAGTTTATTCAAATTCAAATATAGAAATGAAAGGACTTATATTGATGATAAACAAAAATGAATATAAAATAGGTATGGGATTATTCTGCAAATCATCCAGCTTTCTTTGAATTCTGGAATGATGTGGGGGCAAGACAGGAATAAACCAAACAAATCTCCCTATCTCCTGTCCTGTACTTTGAAATTCTTTACTTGACATTTCTCTGCAACTCCTAACCGGTAGTTTCTTTGACATCATGACCACCTAAGTCTCTGCCTTTTTGAGAAAAGTAAGTAGATTTGGGGGAATTGTTGCCAACATTAATTCCAAATAGACATTTAAAAGAGCACCTGCATGGTATTTTCTTGCCTAAGTGCTATGACTCTTCTAAAATGATGCATTGTGCTACACTTTTATAATTCCTTCCTACATCTTTTCTTGAGTACTGTTGTGATAGGTGGGTATTAAATATATTCCCACAATCCATAAGATAAAAATGAATTTTAAGAGGCAGACATTATACAATGCTCTAAACTATAAATATGTCTTGGGACTTTTCTCCTACAGTTCTGAATGCAAATTAAAATTTAAATTATAATAGCTTATAAAATTTATAGTTTTCCCTCTTGTGTAATTAACTTTGCAAAACTCAAAGAATACCCTTATTGAAGATATAGGCAGAGCATTAAAGTGAGACTCAGATGTATTAAATACAGTCTGAGCTTTAGTGATAACACTCTTCTGTTGTATTAGCTGCAGCAAAATGTATCCCCTTTGCCTGTCATTTCATTGTCTATATATCAGAGTTGCATATCTTGTTGATTTTCTACACATATAACAGATACCAATGAGTCTTATGCTTATGACAATATACCATGCATTACTGTAAAGCCCAGCAAAAGAAAGAATAAAAGACTAAAACAACAACAAAAAAGAAACTATCTGAAAATGCATGCACCTGGATAAAAATGTGTATATGTATTAATTTTAAAAATTAATATTACAAAGAAAGTTAATATAGTAGAATTTATATAAAATTAATTCTGACACTTAAACATTTAATGAAAATTCATGTCAGAAATGATCTAATTCTTGGCAGAAAATCAAATAAATTAGTAAATAATCTAGAACTTAGCTGATGAATTTTCTACTGGCTTTCTCTTTGAAAGCTCCATAAGGTCATAGTTTAACTAGTCTTCTATAACTGAAGAAGGATCAAGTATTTCCTGCCACAGGAAAAGCATTTTCAAAAGACTTATTTTTATTTCCTTTGTTGGCATGCACCAGTTTCTTAGCAACCTGGCACTCATAACCTTCAAACCCACTTGTGAGACTGTCTGTCCATTAAACTCCATTTAGGTTCTTTGAAATGATTCTAACAGCCTGGCTCTTTGCTCATCAATAAAGTGTATACATCTATATGTTGACATTTGCTCACTCCATAGTTGGGGTGTTGGGGTTACCACTTAGTGGCTAAAGTGGACCAATTGTGGAGTCAAGCATTCCTATTCAGGATGATAAAGCTATCTTCCTTCCAGAAAAAAATAAAAGGAAAGAAAACTTCATTTTGTAAACTCTTCTCTAGTTAATTCTCACTCTACTGAGATTCTATATTTTTTACATTTCCCAATTGTATGATGATTCATAATTTCATTTTAAGTCTTGTAATTTGGAGGCTCCTGTCAGTTGAATGTGAGGTTCTAAACTCTACCAAGCAAGCAGTGACAGAAAATGTGCTTGAGCCTGGTGTGTGTATAGCTACATATATGCACCTGGGTGCTTGTCTGTGTGTGTGTCTATGGTGTCCCTGTAAGTGACTGCATGTGTGTGTGTGCATGTGTAAGTGTGTGTGTGTGTGCACATGTGCATGCATGTATGTATAAGTGTGTGTCTGTGTGCTTGTGTGTGTGTGTAACTTCATGTGTGCATCTGTGCGTTTGGCATGAATGTGCTTGTGTGTATGTACATGTGTGTGTGCGTGCACGTGCGTGTGTGTGTGTGTGTGTGTGTGTGTGTGTGTGTGTGTGTGTGTCTGCAGGAAGATATACCCCAGATGCTCTAAGATCTCGGATGTAATTAAAGACACATTTATTGAGATATAACTCTAATTATCTTTGTTGAGTTTTCTTATTAAAAACAAAGAACCACAGAAGGCTTATAAGATTTATCTTTGTTAAAAGCTACATTAATCTTCATCTTTAATTAGAGTTCAATGAAAGGTTAACTGTGTTTTCATTTGGTAGTCTCTCCAGAAAGCAAAGAACCCATCTTCCAAAGGAAAACTTTGACTTGTATTGATTTTATGTTCTCATAATTTACCAAAAAAAAAAAAAAAAAAACAAATGGAGAAAGTCCCTACTTCTCAAAGTTTCTAATATTGTTTTCTTCTAATATTGAGATGGCTGCCCCATTCATTCACTCAATTTTCTGTAGATTCATGATACTTGTCATGGTCAAGTGATCATGTCTCCTGATAACTTAAGGCTAAAGAAATTACTCATAATTTCTTAAACAGACTCTGAACTTTCTCAGAAGCTCTTGTAATCACAACTTCTTTTTTGATGCTCTGTGTGTGTGTGTGTGTGTGTGTGTGTGTGTGTGTGTGTGTGTGTGTGGCGTCTATATGTGTCACAGACTCCCGTGAACAGAAAGGTGATTTGGCTTTTCCCTGCTTGAGATTGCACAACTGAAACACTCACTGCCAAGATGTTGCTTCATAAGCAGTGATGCATGGGGGATCACAGAGATTTCCTGCTGGGTCATTTTGCGAACAACACCCCTCATTTTGTGGAACATGGATTCCCTATGCAATGCTTCTGCATTATAAAGGAAAATTTGCACTCCTCTGCTTCTTCTTCAATGGCTTCGGAAATAAATTAGACACAGTCATTCAGCTTTATCAATGAGCAAATGCCTTCTTTGCCCTTTATACTCTTTCTACATTCCTTGTGAATATTTGGAAGCTGTGTGTTAAACAAAGAAAGATACCCCAGAAATCTTTGGAAGAATCAAACCAGATGATCAGAAGTACCCTTTAAAAAGTCAGAACAATCTAAACACTAATTTCAGCTGAACATGGTTTTAAGTTTGTCAGCAGAAATTACTGACACAATATTGAAGAGGGGCAACAGCTTGTGTGCAAACTGAGTTGGCCAATATGACAACAGTAATGCCTGTCATTGATTGGGACTGCTGTTGATAACATTGTTTTAATGTACTAGTACCTGAGCATTAGCCCTTCGAGTTTACAGTTGGCACACTTGAAGACTCTGAAGAGTGGAGTTCTGCTAAATCAGAGCCTTTAGACAAAATAAATATTGAGCTTGGTTGCTAGAGTCAGTGTATAAGAACAAATAACTCCAGCCTTCAGGAGTAAGCTGAACATTTTCCAGAAACATTTCCAGGTAAAGGATAGTTCTTGAAAACACATCACTGACCACAAAATGCTAAAAACTGTCTTGAAATTAACCAGCATTCTTTTGAATCCTAGGTTTAAAACAGCTAAGCTTCATAAAATTAATCTATGACTTTATAAATTTTGATGATATAGTAGAATATTTTAAAAGGAAAAAGAGGAAAACCTATAGTGTTTATGTGTTAATTTCCTTGGTAGGTTCAGATTGTAAGCACCCACTTGGTGCTATGCTAAAAACTTTGGAGTATATATATCAGCAAAGAATGTGTCTATATAATCCTGATGTGCATATACATGTGGTTATATGTAGCTAGAGTTTTCCGGCCTTGCCCACAGTTAGGACAAATCTCTGTCACCCGCCAGTCCCACAGCCGCTCAGACCCAACCAAGTAAACACAGAGACTTATATTGCTTACAAACTGTATGGCCGTGGCAGGCTTCTTGTTAACTGTTCTTATATCTTAAAGTAACGCATTTCTACAAATCTATACCTTGCCACGTGGCTCGTGGCTTATCAGCATCTTCACATGCTGCTTGTCCTGGCAGTGGCTGGCAGCGTTTCCTTCTGCCTTCCTGTTCTTTTATTTCTCCTCTGTTAGTCCCGCCTATACTTCCTGCCTAGCCATGACCAATCAGGTTTTATTTATTGACCAATCAGAGCAACTTGACATACAGACCATCCCCCAGTTCAGCCAAGTGCAGACCATCTCAGACACCTGCACTCAGGCCCATGGTCCTAATCATCCTCTATGCAAACCTGCTGGGTAACGCCACAAGGAACCCAAGAAGGGCTCCCACAGGACATACATTAACATCCCACAGCAGTTATATGTATACATTGCTCTGAAAATCTATCAAATTAGAAAACATTCTAGTGATTAACTCTCTAAATCTGGACTGCCTAGAAGAATCACACTGAAAGGTGGTATAAAATAATATCAATGTCATTATCAAAAGAATATTCTAGAACCTAGTAAAAGTTATTGATAATGAAATTTTCATTTAATGAGATAAATTATGTATCCAGGTTACTTTTTGTCCTCTTGACACAAAACTAATCATCTAGGAAGATTGAACCTATTTGAAGAATCACCACTATCAGATTGGCTTGTAGGCATTTCTATGGAGTGTTTTCATGACTGATAATTGATATGGGAGGGACTAGCCCATTGTGGGCAGTGTCTTCTGTGAGCAGATATTCTGGGATGTTTAAGAAAGCAAGCTAAGCCTGGAGATGCTGGCATGTGCCATTAATCCCAGAACTCTGTATGTAGGTAGAGGCAGGTGGATCTCTGTGAGTTCCAGGTCAGCCTGGGCTACAGAGTGAATTCCAGTAAAGGTGCCAAAGCTACACAGAGAAATTCTGTCTCGAAAAAACAAACAAACAAAAAAAGAATGAAAGAAAACAACAACAATAATAATAGTAACAATAATAAAATAAATAAAAAGTAAAATAATGACTGCCGAGCCAACCATGGAAAGCAAGCCAGAAGGCATCATCCTTCTGTGGTCCCTGCTCTGAGTTCCTCCAAGGATTGACTGTGATTGGTAAATGTAAGAAAATTAAACCCTTTCTTCCCTCTAGGCGCTTTTGGTCATATGCTTATCTCAGAAACAGAAAGCAGTCGAGGACAAGGTGTTTCTAAGAATTCATCTGATATATAATCAAGCACATGGGCTAGTTAGGTGGTTCAGTGGGTAGCCAGACTTACCACCAAGCTTGACAGCTTGGTTTCAATCCTAGGAGGCCATGTGGTGGAGGAAAAAACTTGACTCCTACAGAAACAGCAATACATAACAAGTAACCCAGGTAAAAAATATCAATCAAGGTGTGGTGTGTCGGCGTGTAAGGTCAGAAACTCTTTGTCAATATGCAAATGTATTTACTATTGAGGACTGAAAAGGCCAACTGCAGAATAGCTTCCAGACAAACCAGACATTCAAAATATCACATTATCTGCTATATTCATAGATCAGTGCCTAGCCCAATCATCATCAGACAGGCTTCCTCCAGCTGCTGAAGGGAGCAGATGCAGAGACCCACAACGAAACATTAGGCAGACCTCAGGGAACCCCACAGAAGAGGTAGGAGGAGATTGTAGGAATCAGAGAGGCTGAGGACACCGGGGGAACACGGCCCAGCCCACAGAATCAACTAAAAGCAGGGCCCATAGGAGCTCACAGAGACTGAAGTGACAATCACAGATCCCTTAAGGTTTTGTGCTGTATTCTCTGCATATATGTTGTAGCTGTTTTTCTTGGGGTTTTTGTGGGACTCCTAACAGTGGGAGTGGGGCTATCTCTGACACTTTTGCCTCTTCTTGGTATCTGTTTCCTCCTACTGGGTTGCTTCATCAAGACTCGATATGAGGGTTTCTGCCTGGTCTTATTGTAACTTCTTATGTCATGTTCAGTTTATGTCCCCGGATGACCTGCTCTCTTCTGAAGGGAAATGGAGGAGCAGTGGATCTAGGGGAGAGGGGAGGCTATGGTTGGGATGTATTGTATGAGAGAAGAGTAAATAAAAAATAAATAAATGAAACAAAAATATGATCATGTATTTAGGTTTTCAAAAAATTCCTTCAAGACAGAATAGATTAACACAGAATATTTACACTGTGAGAACACTGTGCTTAGAAATCAGTTTGAAAGAGTGGTTGCTAAGCTAGACCTTTCACACATACAGTTTGAAATTTGAATCATGCAAACAAATCACCTTTTGAGGATTAACTATAAAAAGAATGCAAAAATGCACCACACATTAAAATCAACAACCAACTATGTGGCAAAGCCAGTTAGCATTGGGTATGTGGAGAGGTATTTTCATCCTGTGCTATGGAAAAACAAAAACCAAAACAACTACGTGATAGATTGTGAAAAAGCATTGGCAAACATGAGTCTCAGGAACCTGAGCTAAACATTAGATAAGATCAAGAGACTCCTGCCTGTGATGGCACACTGAAGAGGTGATGCTCAGAAGGACCCGGTGTGTGCCTGTGACGGCACACTGAAGAGGTGATGCTCAGAAGGACCCACTGTGTAATTTCTTCTACTATTTCAATCCCTGTTCACGTGATTTGTGAGTTCCTCAAGGATATGTGTATTATGGTTCAAGTAATACATTTCTTCCTGTCCTTTCTATACTGTGGCAGCTTTTTAAATAGAAGTAGGGATGATAACAATGAAGCAGTGAACACATATTGGTTTTGTGTCATGTGTCACGTACTGCTGAAAAGTAAGTAGGTTGACTCATGCTAAAAGGCCAATATTTTTTAAGAGATAGATATAGAGTAGCTCTGTTTGTTGAACAAGGTAAAAGCCACTAAAGGATGGTCAGGAACCTGGATGACCAGTACATCCTGTCACTTCATTTCAGGATTCCATATGTTACTTAAACCTTCAGTGATTGAATTATACACTAGACAGGATGTAAATCAGAGGATAGTAAAGGGTTTCACTATCAGGAGGAAGAAAACTCTCACAAGATTATGATGACTTCTCTTGGTGGAAATAAATCAAGAGAGTATGCTAGCTATATATTTTTAAGTACTTATTATGTCTTCATTGATATAGAGTACATAAAAACTGATATACAAAGTAGTTTTGCCTTGAATACTTCTGTTATAAAGACAATGTTGGGGTGCTCCATAAGACCAATTTGTCAATATCAAGAGTGTTTGTTTCCTACCCTTATGGTTATATTATGACTTAGTACTAAAACACTATTGTATGTAAGCAATGTGAAGTGTTATATGTGAGAGTCACATAGCTCTAACTTTGAAGTAAACACTGGAGGAAAGGTGTCTTGAGGTCTCTGCCACTCCTCTGTGAGCTGCTATTGTTTTAACACAAAGAGACAATGTGGTGGTATTGTGTTCCCCAAAATATTATATACCCTAATAAACTTATCTGGGGTCAGAGAACAGAACAGCCACTAGATATAGAGGCCAGAAAATGGTGGCACACATGTCTTTAATGCTATCACTTGGGAGGCAGAAATCCATTCGGATCTCTCTCTGTTTAAAGCCACACTGGAAACAGCTAGGTATGGTGACACATGCCTTTAATCCCAGGAAGTGAGGGCAGAAAGAAGAAAGGTACATAAGGTGTGAAAACCAGGAAGCTTTTAGGTTTTTGAGCAGCACAGTTCAGCTGAGATCCATTTGGATGAGGAAACAGAGGCTTCCAGTTTGAGGAAATGAGATCAGCTGAGGAAATGGCAAGGTGAGGTGGCTGTGGCTTGTTCTGCTTCTCTGATCTTCCAGCATTCACCCCAATACCTGGCCTCAGGTTTGATTTTATTAATAAGAACTTTTAAGATTCATGCTACAAGACAAAGAACAAAAAACCAAAGCAGCAACTGCAAATAACACCACCAAAGGCTGCAGCGGACTCTGGGCTGTGTGCATGGAACTGAGTTTGGTAACTTGCCAGATCAGAAATGAGGGGACTGGGCATAGGGAGAAGAGATTATGACTCCCACTCATAGATCATAAAGAGTCCAGCAAAATAAATATTACAAGATTATACCTTTGATCTTCACAGAAATGTAAAAAAATATAAATCCACAGATTTTAAGAATACTAGGTATTTCATTCTTCACTCAAAAAAAAAATAATGCATTCCTAAGTAAAGGAGAAGCATGTTCAAAAACAAAAATGAAGAAAACTTGGTGCCCAACATTCACTTTAACTACATATATGGGGTTTTAATGACTCATATGGATAATCTAAAATATGTGTCCTCAAGATTTTCATCAGCCAAAAGCAGAGAAAAATATCTTACAGAACTTTCATAAGATGGTGATGATTTATAAATGGTCATTTATAAATTTATAAGTGAATGGATGCAAAATTTAAAGAAAAAATAATTGGTAGTGCCTTGCTTGTTTTGCTTTTTAGTTAGTCCTTGAACTCATGGTCCTCCTGTCTCAGGCTCTAGTACTTGGATTACAAATGTGTGCCATACTATCATACTGAGCTAAATGTTTTCAAAGCATAATATAAAGCCATTTCAATTTGTTTACAATAAAATTTTAGGCTACCACTATTTTTTACATCTAGTAATCAGTCTTGAGTGGTGACTATGAAGGATGGATTGCTTCACCAGAGGGAGTGTACTATGTCACTTATCTCCTGTATCAAATGCAAATTGCTTCAGGAAATCCTTAGACTGAAACCATTTCAAAGGTTAAAAAAACATAGTGATCAGAAAAACTGTTTTACTGGGATAAAACCCACATAGCTGGGACACCTTCATCTTTGAAGGGCTCAGACTATAGGCTTGTCCCAACAGACTCAGGTTACAAGTAAACAGACTATATAAGCATGTCAGGAGTTTGGAACAGGTTGTGATGAAATGTTCTTAGTGAAAGGAAGGAAGCAGCAGAGTAAGAAGAAATGATTGAGAGTGGCTTGACCAGAGACCCATCATTTTAAAGCCACTATTCTGATTCCACAGTAATCAGGACTCTACAGCCCTCGGTGGCTTGCTACATATATATGGAAACCACTTGGCTAAGGGAGGAGATACTCTGTTCCTTAGTCTCTGTTCGACTCTCCCAAATCCATTCTCAGAAGGGCTGGTGGAGGAGAAAACAGTGTATGTGGTACTGAGACTCATAACTCAGAACACCTACCTCAGAAGGCAGAGAGACATGTGCACAGTTAACATGAACACTAGGTATTCTAAACAGCAACAACATATTTCCACCATTTTATGATTGGCACACTCATTCAGATAAAGCACACATCTGAATGAAATAAAGATGGAAGAACAAGCCTTAGAAAACAAAAAACACTTTTCCTTTCTTTGCATTGTCCTTGTATTTCAAGGAATTTTCTCTCTGGAATTAATTGCCATGAAGGGAGGCACTAGTCTTAACTAGTGCTTTAGAGGTTGAACATTTTGTATTGGTTAGCTTTGTGTGTCAAATTGACACAAATTAGAGTATCAGCTAGGAAGGAGCCTCAGTTGAGGAAATGAATGAATGAGATCCAGTTGTAAGGTGTTTTCTCAATAAGATCAATGCTGGAAAGTCCAGCCCATGGTGGGTGTAGTCCTGGGTTCTAAAAGAAAGAAGACTGAGAAAGCCATGGGAAGCAAGCCAGTAAGCAGAACCCATCCGTGGTCTCTGCACTAAATCTTGCCTCCATGATCCTGCTCTGTTTGACTTCCTTTCCTGACATCCTTCCGTGATGAGCAGCAATGTGGAAGTGTGAGCCAAATAAACCCTTCCTCCCCAACTTGCTTTTTGGTTATGGTGTTTCGTTGGAGCAACAGAAACCCTAATCATGACACATTTAAAAGGAAATTTTGCAGTGTGGTACCATTTATAAAAATATCTAGGTTATATGTATATATATGTGCATACACACACACACACACACACACACACACACACACACACACACATTCCATAACAAAATTTAAAGTTTAATTTTAAAAAGTGAAAGTTTTCAAAATACACTTTTTAAGTAAAATCAAATTTCCTTGAGTTCATTTGGAAAACTTAATGGGAAATGTGATAGAGCTGTGTTCTGCATTCTTGACCTTCATATCTGTTATTATTAATGACAAAATAATATGCATAAGTACAAGGTGCTCTCTAAGCCCATCAATGACAGCACAGGCATTATCAGAAAAACTATCATATCTCCAAAATCTGAAATTCTCTCAAGGGAGAATATACCAAATATTTACAATCCATAAAAACACATTTTTATCTGTATAACTTATCTAAAAATCTACTTTAATTGAAACTTTCCATTACTACATTTCTATTCCCAAAGAAGTGTCTGAGAAGGAAGTGTTTTGTTCTTATATTTAAATGAAGCCAAGAACCTCCTGCATGTAAAGTCTCCAAAGACTGACTGAAAGCCTTACAGCTAATTATCATGGAAGTGTAGTTTGGTTCCTCCATTTCTAGGACCTCCAGGAGGAGTCCATGAGGTTTTCAGAAAGGAGGGGTGCCAGGGTCCAGCCTCAGCTTGGGTTCAGGTCCTGAGACTGGCAAGGGGAGATGGTGCAAGTAAAACTTCTGACCACCAAGTAGATTGCACTCGAGTGGCCGCAAATAGCTCAGGCAGTCTTTATTCATACTTAGAGTTTTTCTTACCAGGTTTACATGAACAGCTTCAATATTGGCTTCTATTTTTGACTTTAAGAAATACATCATGCCAGGCGGTGGTGGCACACGCCTTTAATGCCTTTAATCTCAGTACTTGGGAGGTAGAGCCAGGCGGATCTCTGTGAGTTCAAGGCCAGCCTGGTCTAAAAATCGAGATCCAGGACAGACACTGAAACCCTGTCTCAAAAAAAAACCATATATATATATATATATATATATATATATATATATATATATATATATATATATATATATATAATTTAAGGAATACTTCATGACCATTATGAAAGCCCCCATTGTTCCCCTTTATGCTTCCCCAAATGCACCTTCCCACCCCCTGCATAACCTTATTACAGACATAGAGTTCAGCATTTTTGCAGGCTTCACTAAATATTGAGACAGACACATTGTGCTTTCACAGTATTTATAGCAGCTGGCAGCTACTTGTGGTTACAAAGTTAAAAAATAATCAATTTGGACACAATGCTTTAAGGACAACAATATTCAAACCCAGACAATTATTTCATGTCTGCAAGATCTGTTTTTATACTGTTCTTTTTTTTTGCAAGAGGGTCCCATGTCTCAATATCTCTATAAAAGACAGATTTTGATAAGGTACTCTTTTTTTTTTATCTCACCATACCATACTTCTTTTTACCAATGTAGACTCCTGTGTATGGTAAAGATAGAACTATCCATCCCACATTTTGTATTGTATTCTTTCCTCTTGGAGCTGATCATATTCTACCAATGATTCTATGCTTGATGTCCAGGGAACTTACTCTCAACAGTTGGCACTATGTGTATTCCTGAATCTTTTCCCTTATTCTTTGTATGTATGCCTTACTCTCCTTTCCAGAACTGTTATGTTCTGGAAATAGACACGGTTAATGTTTCAAGTGTTGTTTTCTCATATGTATCTAACTATCTCTATTGAGTCATAAAAGTTCCCAGGATTAGTTGTAGTTAGTAATTCTAGGTAAGAGATTTGAGAAGCATTAGCTCCCTGCTTAAACTTAGGAGATATTTGAAAAGGAACAGAATTTCCAGGGAAAATTATAGCTGTTGCATGTGTCACTGACAAAGTAAAACTAAAAACCACCCATAGAATTACCAATATAATGAGAGAGAAAAAAGCCTGCAAGCTGCACAAATTTTGCAAATTCCTGTGCTGTCCCATGGACTACTGATCTTTGCCAAGTGAGAGTCCATTTTCACAGGTGCCTTGCCTTGAGGAAACCCATTGGACAGGTAGTCATATGCCGATCCAAGACTAGGCTGCAGGGCTCCCAACAGAGAGAAGATAGACTGGGCCTAGTTCATCTGATGGCATCAACTGTCAACTCCCCTTTCTATAAAATGCCTGTGAGTCCTCTGTACGGCATTCTCATTGGGAAGGTTTAGTCTGGAAGTTAAGAGAAAAAGAGGTGCTCAGAAGAAAAGAATAGTGGAAGTATGTGCTTCAAAAGGAAGAATAGAGGAGTAGGGTGGCCAAGTCAACACATGGGCTCCTCAAGGAATAGTAAAAAATGGATATATATCCTTCTGGTAGCTCTCAAGTTACATCTCAAATGGGTGTAAAAAATCACAAGTTCTTGGTTATGAAGAAAAACTGGACTCGAGCAGCTGGTTGGAGCACTTGTGGCTGGCAAACGTATCTACCAGATTCTAGGGCAAGGAGTTCCTTTCGCTTTCTCTGATCCCTGAGATTTTCCTGCCTTTCTATACTGCCTTCAAGTGATAACAATCATCAACCACAAAGTTTTTTGAACTGGCACTTCATTACAACATCTAATGAAAATGTTCATGAAAATTTCAGTATTTGATTTGTTTTTATTCTGAATTCGCTTTAATCAGTGTTTTTCCCTAAGAAATTTCAGATGACAATTTAAATAAAAGTAAAACATTTAGAATGTGGCATGAGTAATCTAAAGTAATGAAAAGCAGAACTATCTGATAATGTCTGTGATGTCATTGATGGGCTTCGAGAGCACCTTGTACTTACACAAATTATTTTGTAATTAATAGTAATAGCATATAAAAGAATGCAGAATACAGCTTTATCAAATTTCCCATAATGTTTTCCAAATGAGTTCAAGGAAATTTGATTTTACTCAGAAACTTGGTTACAGTGTCAGAGGCTAAGCACCTTATCATCATGGCAGAGAGCATGGCAGCCGGCAGACTTGGTTCTGGAGAAGTAGCTGAGAGTTCTACATCCAGAGCAAAATGGGCCTAGCATTGGCTTGTGAAGCCTCAAATTCCATCCCCGTGACACATTTCCACTAACAAGGCCACACCTACTTCAACAAGGCCAGAGCTCTTCTCAAATAAATAAGCCTATGAGGGCCATTCTTATTCACACCAACATAAAAGCTAATGTAAGGAGATGAGGAAGGGTATTAAGACATGGAGAAAAGAAAGAGGGGAAGAGACTGGGGGGGGGGAGGTGAGCTACAGGGGTCAACTTGGGGTAACAGGTATGGGAAGTAGGTGAAAGAACTGAAAACATATTTTCACATATGTCATATGCTATCTAACATGTATTTGATGATTTTACAAATAAAAACATAAAAAGGTCTTTTTTATAAGTTTTCACCTAATAGTCTCAATTAAACTAATCAAAGTGATTAATTCTTGTCACAGTTGTTGGCAATAGTGAGCTGTGTGATTATTTAACCTGATTCCTAAGCTAAACTTACTTGTGTGTGTACATGTGTGAGTATGTGTGAATAGGATGGGAGGAAAGAAGAATCCGCAGTCTAAAACTAGACAGGAGAGTGTCATAAAGTTCCAGCTGCATTTCTGCACTGAAGGTCTTAACTGACCAGGAGCCACCCTACAATATATGGCATCTAGCACCAATATCATAGTTTTCAAATACAGTCTTTAAAATGCAAAATGTTTCAGAACCTCTAACAAATTAAACACACATGAGTGTTCGGTATTTATAAAGTTTTGAAACTGTCCATGTGGCATGTTACTAATTGACATGATTTATGTTTTCATTTGACACAATTCAATATTTTACTACAACCATGGGTTTGGAAATGAATCATAATGGAGAAATAATAGCTGGGAAAATAAAATAAGAATTGTAAAAATTATGGCCTCAAATTTCCACATGTCAGAGGAACCATTAAGAAACAAAGGTTCTTAATAGATTTAAGTAAGTTTCATTCATTTACTAAAAGATGTCACTACTACAAACATCAAAAGCATTTATACATCAGCCAAGCTCTAGGCAGTTACTGAGCCCCAATGCAAACCAGCGTGCATTCCCAATGTTGCAGAGAGACCCCGTGGAACATTCGCATGTCTTCACTGCTTTCCCTGTTTCCCCTCCCCATGACTATTTTCCAACAAATGAAAGCGGTCTTAGTTACAGGCACCAACATCTCCAGAAACCATGCAGTGTGTGCACACATTCACACACTTGAGCCAAGCAGTGGTTCTATATGTTGCCATTTCTGCTTTGTTTTGAACTAATCAAGTTGGCTGGCTGGCTCTACGTGAGGCTCTTTTTGAGTTCCTTCACTGATTTTTCTCCTCCACTATTCTCTGTAAATGATTTTCCTAAATAGAGTATCATTAATTCCCAGAATGTGTGGGGTTTATTTTAGTACTTCTGTGCCAGACAAGGTTTTCCTTTGAGATTTATAATGTTTATAAAATTGAAAAATGTTATGCTTGCCAAAGCCCTTTCTGAAATTATTTTTCTGAAATTATAAGAAAATAAATATAGATATAGTCAATGACACCTATGCTTAAGCTTTAAAAAACATTTATTTTGAATTTAAGCAAGGATAATATTTATCAAATTATTTTACTTTTCTACAGAATAAATGTGTCAAGAAAAATAACTAAAATTACTGTAAGCATATCCTTAATATAAAATTTACATTATCTCTAATGGATGTTAGAGTTTAATTTTTTCTTCCTTCCTTCTTCCCTCCCTCCCTCCCTCCCTCCCTCCCTCCCTCCCTCCCTCCCTCCCTTCTTTCCTTCCTTCCTTCCTTCCTTCCTTCCTTCCTTCCTTCCTTCCTTCCTTCCTTCCTTCCTTATTTAGATACTATGTTTGGGGGAAGTGAGTGTGGGTGTGTGAATGTGGACACATGTCACCACATGCACATGGAGGCCAGAGAATAACTCGCAGATGCCAATTCATTCCTTCCACCATGTGGGAGATGCACATCGTCATTTATGGAGAAATTGGCTTTCCCCAAGACTGTGCCCCAATTTTAACTAGTCAGCACCAAATACATGTATATAAGAGCAGCACTAGTAGGGTGTAATATATGTGATATCACATTTATGATAAATTTATAATATATATAAATAGTGCATTTCAGCATCAGCTACATAGATGTGGAGACAATGTATGGCAGTGAAATAAGTCCTGTAAACTCTACCACAAAATTGTCTAGTCTTGGTTTAAAGGATGATTTGTACACAGAGAAAGATTGAACAAGACTTTAAAAATTTGATAAACATTTGCTTTATTTTCCATGTGAGGCACACATTTAAAGACATTTATTTTTAAATTTTTGAAGGGATGTATTTGTTTCAGCTGGAATTTTTACATTTTTCATTTATAATGCTAAGTATCTCTTTATATGCAGAGCAATTCTGTACGAGCTAATTTTGCGTGTCAAGTTGAAACAGGTTAGAGTCATCAGAAAGATGACAGCCTCAGTTAAGGACATGCCACTGTGAGAACAAGCAGTAAGGCATTTTCTTAATTAGTGATCAATGGGGGAGGGCCCAGCCCATTATGGATGGTGCCATCTCTGGGCTGCCAGTCCTGGGATCTATAAGAAAGCAGGCTGAGCAAGCCAGGGGAAGCAAGCCAGCAAGCAGCTCCCCTCCATGGCCTCTGCATCAGCTCCTGCCTCCAGGTTCCTGCCCTGTTTGAGTTGCTGTCCTGACTTCTTTAGAGATGAACAGCAGTGTGGAAGTATAAGCCAAATAAACACTTTCCTGCCCAACTTGCTTTTTGTTTTGTCACAGCAATAGAAACCTTAACTAAGACAAACTCTAAATGAATCATGGTTTGAATTACTTTTCCTCTAAAGGTAATTTTATGACATTGGCTTCATTGTGTTATATCTATTTTCATATAATAAAGGTGAATATGGTTTGAGTTGTAATTATGTATTTGTATAGTTCTATATAATGTATACTTGTAAACATTTTAATAGTAGGAAATCAATTTTTTGATAATCAGACTAATTCACCTGAAGCTTTTCTGCAAACTAGGTTCATGTACTTTTGTTCCTTTGTATTTAAAGTATTATAATTTGTATTAATTTCTATAAGAAACTGCTAGTATTTTAAAGAATATAATTATGTTTGAATATTTTAATAGTCTCTCCAATATTTTAAGTACCCTGTTCTTCAAGGTCTACTTCATATGAATTTTATGATAAACTTATTGACTCAGTGTTTTCACTTAGAAATACAAGCATCTCTGTTGTGGGGGTAACTGACATTTCTTAAAAACAACACATACAACTGTATTTTATTGTCATCTTTGCTTCCCTTAATCATTGTGTTGTGGTTTCAGTCATGGATCTTCCACAAAATAATTCAGAGAAATGTTGGAATTAACACCAATGTATATTTATAACTATCTGATAGCACTGTGTGTTCCCACATAGATTCCATGTCTCCTTCTTATTGGTATTTTACATCCTTCTCTGAGTGTGTTTGCTGCTTAACATTTCGTGTTGGTCAAATCCCTTGTGTGAAGATTTTTCTCATTTTTTCACGAGTAAATAAAATTATCTTCAGATCGGATATTTAGGTTTCTTTTTATAGTACATTGGAGATTCACTTGACCCAATATAGTAGCTCAGTAGATATTTGTCAAATAAAGTAATGAGCCGAGCAAAATGAAAACCAAGCAAAAGTGTACAGGGCTTACTCATATGGTTGGGTCAACTTGATGAGGAGTGATCTGAGGGATGAGAATTTGACAGCCGGTAGGAAAGCAACACCATGTCATGTAGTGTGGGGTCAGACACTTCATCTGACTAATAGAATTTATTAGTCCTAGGAAACAATGAGTGTTTAGAATGAGGACGAGCCTTTGGTGACTGCGTGCTCCCTGGGTGCTATATTAGGTGCTGTATTAGGAAACAGGGAAATGCATGAAGGGCCATTCATGCTGAAATAGTGTAATGAGGGGGAGTGGAAAGTCAGCTCAAATTTAGATGATTATGCAGCTCCTATTTTTAGCACATACAAAGTCAGGAAGTTAAATTTGGATTACAGTATAATATCCTTAAAAATGGTACAAATTTTGAAAGACTTTCTTCTACAGAAATCACGCACTCATCCAAAAACTTGAATGTGATTTTGCCAATTTTATTTGGCAAGTATACCCAGAAACAATGTTGGTTATTGTAGATAACCTCATATAAAAGAGACCTACACAGTCGCTATACACATCCTTAATGAGAACCAAATGTCCAAGGGGAAAGGAACCTAATTTATCATCATAGTAATTAAGATCTACACAGCCCATGTTCTGACCATTCTGACTCCCCTCCACATGCATTATTCATAAATGCATTTCTCACAATTTCCTGTTACAGCAGTGGCTATTTTTCTTATTCACAGATGACAAAACAGAGGAAAGCTTCTATGAATTACCCTACGTCACATAGTTAATAAGTGATTTACTTGCTCTTTGAAGAAAATAGACTTCCATTAAGTTTGTTCTTTGGCAATTGATACATGTAAATAATGCATTTCAATTACTCCTGCAGCCACCCTCACATTTCCCTTGCCCATGCCTGTTCATGTTACACTCCTCCCACAAATCCAGGTTCCTTATTCATGGCTTTGGCTTTCTTTTGTGCTTCTTTATGTTTCATCTTCGTTCCCTGTGTGATCATGGCTTGGAACTGTACAATGAAGCAAGAACACTACTGAAGATAATGACACCCCCAAGAACTCACTACTGTTGATTGGCTAAATTGGCATGGCTTTAAACTTCCTTCCAAATATTTGCTCTTAAGTGAAGATCAATTCATTTGATCTTATAGTGTCCTATAACTCCTATATTTAAATACATTTTATTTTCTCAAGTTTATATCAATTTAACATTTTGTATACATTTTCAACTTTTATGAAACTTTTAGAATTTTACACATTTATATATTTAGTAAAATGTCACCATAATTGAAATTTTATTCCATGAATTCTTTTTTGTCAAAGAATCATGACATTATAGTGTGTGTCTACATGTGTACATATATCTATGAGTACATATTTGCCATGTATCTTTTAAAATTTTTATACTTCATTAATGTTATATAATTTATATGATTTTATAATATAGTAAATATATAATATAATTTATATAATTATATAATATAATTTGTATAATATAAGCCATCAGTATGTGAACTTTCATATTGTTGAACCATTCACTGTATTTCTTTAGGAACTAACTTAAAATATAGTCTATATATTTTTTGGATGCAACCTACTATTTTACAGAACATATAGCTGTCTTTTTAAAATCATTTACACATTAAACAACAGCTGGGATGTCTTCAACTTATAATCATTATTAACAAAGCCTTTGTAACATCTATATATTGTTTTGTACATAAACATTTCTTAATTTTTGTATAGTATGTACTGAGGAATGCAATTGCTAAGTCATATGGTTGCTATATAGTTAGCTATTCTGGCAATTGGAATATTGTTTTCCCTGAATGTATGTCCAAGTCTGTATTCCCACTGTTGATGGATACACAAATTACCTCCAGTATATTCTTCTAAGTATTGTTGATGCCACTTTAAATATTTATGTATAATATGTGTATTATGTAAATGTTTATTTACATATATTTATATACATACAAATATATTTAATATAGTAATAATATATATTCTTCACAGTAATTTTGATTGCACTTGAAAATTATATAATATTTGTAACATGTATTATCTATAATTTAAATGTATTTAATATAATAATTAAACATAATATACAATATTCAAATATAAATTTAATATAATATAAATAATTATAATATATAATGCTTTATTTTTATTTAGAAAAAAATTGATGGGGTTTCTTGTATTTATTTGCCTCTATATCAAATCTTTAGTGAGATATTTTTCATGTTCTCTGTTCATGTTCTAATAAAATTGTCTAGATTTTTCATTATGTTGATAGGCTCTTCATAATTTATATAGCAGTCATTGATGAATATGTGGCTTAAAGTCATTTTCTCCAGATCAATAAATAGTTTTGTCATGAACTTATATTTATATGGTAGCAAAAGTTTTAATTTTGGTAAATTTTTTTCTTGTGAATTATTATTTTAGTTGCAAGTCTTAGAAATCTTTGCATGCTTGAGATTTCAAAGATTTTTTTTTTTTTTTTTTTTTGGTTTTTCGAGACAGGGTTTCTCTGCGTAGCTTTGCGCCTTTTCTGGAGCTTGCTTGTTTCCCCCCATGGGAAAAATTTAAAATTGTGCATTTTGCATTTTTTTGATTATGTTCATTTAAAATTTGTGTGAAATGTGAAGCAATCAAAGCTTATCTTCTCTATATGACAGATCACTTGCTGCAGGTTCATTTGTCCACAATGTTGTCTCTATCTATTCAACTCTTCTATATCTTTCTGTAAAATAAGGTGGATGTACTTGTGTGAGTTCATTCCTGGGTTCCTCCCTCAATTCCATCTATGCAGGCCTACACTTCTTTTCTAATCCCACTAAGCTTTGTAGACTCTAGTTTGACAGGATGTCTTGAAATCTGATAGATTCATTGGGCTGACTTTGCCATGTTTTTGGGAGTGCTTCATAATTTTATTCACTTTATCATTCTATAAACATTTTGCAATAATTTTGTCTATGACAACAAAAGTTATTATTGGAATTTTTATAATCCCTGTAATAAACCTAGTCATCAAATTGTGAGCACTGACATATTTAAATTGTGTAAAGTCCATCCAGGAACACCTTATGTCTCTCTATTTGTAGAGATCCTTTATCTTTTACCATGACCCTGTATTCTGTATGTAAATCTTTTATCTTCCTACTTATTTGTTCTTGTGTATTTACCTTCTGAGAAATTCTAAGTGGCATTGTACTTTAAATTTTTCTTTGTTCATTAATTTTTCCTGCATTTCTTGCTAGCACAGAGAAGCATGATATAGTTTTGCCTGCTTGTCTGAGATTTGTGACTTTACCATAGCATTTTACTACCTCTAGGAAAACTAATTTCAAAATTCTTTAAATTGTATGTGTTAGCAATTATGTTATATGAAAACAGGGATGCATTATTTCTTCTTCATGAACTATATGTGCTAGTATATAAATTCTAGACTTATAAAGTCTAGAATTTCTACTTAGTGAAAGTAAGTGGTAAGAAAAAGTGTCTTTGTTTTTTTCCCCCATAACCCTGGAAGAGATGCACTCAATTTTTTACCATTTAAAAACAATATCAGCTGCAATGCTCTTGAACAAGTCTTATGTCAAGTTGAAGAAATATCTCTATTTCTACTTTTCTGAGGGTGTATGATGAGTAGTTATTAAGGCTTTTAATAATCCTTTTGCTGCTTAGTGTAATCTTAAACTAACAGTAACATACCAATGAATGGAAATTATTTGATTGCATTCATTATACCTAGAGATAGTCCATCTGCATTTTCTTTTTCCTTTTCTTTTAAATTTTATGTTATCTGAGCTCACAGAAAGAAAATAAAAGCTTATGGTATTCAAAGGGTCTTCCACATATGAGGAACCTTGAACTCTACGTTATGTCTTGTCAATGAATATCTAAAATTCCAACTTCTTATCCTATGTACAATTTTAGTGAATATGAATCTCTTTAATTATTCAAGTAACACAAAAGTCATGGTCCCATTCATTATATTTGCATTCTTAAAGGGATGTGTGCCTCTTCATTAGAGGAGTTTAGAAACGAAGCTTTTGGGATTGACTTCATCCACATTCCTTTATTGTTTGCAGCAGGAGAACTCCTGGACATATCAGTGTATTTGTTTATTTTCAAGGCCTAAATGCTTTAAAATTTTCCTTTATGTATTTTTTGAACAAATATTAAAAATTACTTAAGAAGATTAGTTGTATGTGATTCAAAGAGCACATCCAAATAAAATAGTGATATTTAATTTAGTAAACCTTAATGATTAAATAAACTTTTAATTTCAAGGTAAATTAAGCAAAATCATTTTTGGCAATTTCAACAAAAGGACAAAAGACAAGAATTAAATAAGAATGTATAGGAAGTGTAGGAAAATAAGATTCCAGTTATTTTGAAGAAAGCAATGAGTTAATTAGTAATATAATGAACAACAATATCCAAGTGTCAACATATTTCAGTATCACTTTTATTTTCACTAAACCATACAAACACACACCTCAATAAATTAAATTTATCTACTTTTTAATAAAATATAAAATACATTCTTTTTATACTAAAGTGACTTCTACTTCAATGTTAAATTCTTTTAAATGATTTGTTTTGATTTTTTTTTAAACTTTACAGTACAGAAGGCAATCTAATTTATACAGTAACAATATCAAGTTAAATGCATGTGAAGTTTTAAAGTATCAATGCATCATACTTCATGTGTTCTATGCAGATTTAATTTTACTTTGACTTTTGATCCACATTCATTATAAAAAGTTTCTCTCTATATATATTTATTACAAAATTCTTCCACTTGAAGCATTCTAAAGTACTAGTTGAGTTATATTACATGATCTTTATCCTTGAATTGTTTTAGAATGAGGCAGATGTAAAGGTCACACAACAAAAATGCTCTTGACTGGGAAAGAAAGAACAGTTTCCATAGAGACCCAAATAAATTCTTCAAATCTCAGTGCTTTAACCCAGATGCAAGGGGAAAAGAAGCCATCCATTCTTGCACTTTAAACATGAATTCTGAAGAAACCAAAGAGAATTGTTAACATGTTTTGCCACATTAGTGTGTTATCAAAAGCCCCCCTGGGTACCTTCCCCGAGGAGATTTCTCAGAGTCTGGGGGAAGATGCTACAAATGGCTGGGATCTAATCTCAGGGATATCAAATGAATCTACATACATCACGCTCTTCCAGTCCATTTCCCATATTGTACTAAATTCATTCTAAATCTACAGCTTCTTTTCTTTCATACATTTCCCTGCAGTTCTATCTTAGTTCAACCTCAAGTCTCTAAAGTTTGCAGTTTTTATACACATACAGTTAGCAGTTCTCTGGCCAAAGCAAAGTCACAAGGTTTGAGTTCTTTCAGGGTCATAAAAGCAGATAGGAGTTTACACCATGCAGTGACTGTCAGGCTCTCTTTATGACTCAAGGAGGAGGCTACTTGTAAAAGCCTCCTTGAACTTTTAAAGAGAACAGGGTCAAATGAGAGGGAAAGAGACCTTAAATCAATTAGGGGAATGTAAGAAGGAAAGAATGGGGAATCTATATGTAATACTGCATTCCCAAGTGTGGTTAGAAAATAAGCTGATTAGTAAACCAAGGTGAAAGTACAAGGAGTTAAGAATTTGTTAGTGTGAGGTTTGCTTGGGGCAGCACTTTCCTATCTGTACACTGGGTGAGCCCAGGGCACACTTGGTCCTTATCTGTCTAAAGGCTGTGAATCAACAGATTCAAAGATGTTGTAATTCTATGTCCTTGCGTGTCTCAGAATGTCTCAAATGAGATACTTTTGCCTGGAAATTTAACCCTGACCAAATGCCTGCCAGTGAAGATAAATGCAAGAAGGCAGACCTCTAAGTTTATATTAGAGAGGAACAAAGACCTGGTTGTGGGAAACAGGTTTTGACTGTGTGACTGTTTTCATACACAGCTGGGGGATGTTATCCATATATCTCAAATGTACAGGGGAAGTTGTGCCTGATAAATGATCAACCACACTGTTAGAAATTCTTGGGAAAGGAATCAAATGGGAAAGCTGCAATAGCACACAGGAAATTCGTTGCAGGAAACAGCTAATACATTCATAACCAGTACCACCAAGACGCCTTAAGTTTTAGCTTTAACCTCCAACAGAACTCTTGGCTTTGCTGGGTTAGCCTTGTCAGAGCCAGCTGAGTTCCTATTTCATATTTATGTGGATTGCAGAAGTAAGTACTGAAATGTTTTGTAGCAGGAATCTTAAAAGTTCTTATTAATAAAATCAAACTTGAGGCCAGTTATTGGGGTGAATGCTGGTAGAGCAGATGCAGAACAAGCCACAGCTATCTCACCTTGCCAGTTCCTCAGCTGGTCCTGTTTCCTCAGACTGGAAGCCTCTGAGTCCTCATCCAGAATGAATCTCAGCTGAACTGTGTTGCTCCAAAGCCTGAAAGCTTAACCAGCCAAATGCTTCTAGTTTCTGGTCCTCACGCCTTATATACCTTTCTGCTTTCTACCACCACTCCCTGGGATTAAAGGCTCGCTTTCTGGGATTAAAGGCATGTGTCACCATGCCTGGCCGTTTCCAATGTGGCCTTGAACTCACAGAGATCCAGAGGGATTTCTACCTCTGGCATGCTAGGATTAAAGGTGTGAGTGCCACCATTTTCTAGCCTTGGTATATAGTAGCTGTTCTGTCTCTGACCCCAGATAAGTTTATTAAGTTGCACAGTATTTTGGGGAACACAATACCACCATAATGATTACATGACTTTTTAAAAATAACAAATGAAATGGAACCTACTCCTAACAGCTCTTTTTAAAGCTGGTAATATCCCTTTCAGGCCTTCCATAGAAACAGATTTGTGCAGAGGATGATTGCTAGCTCAAATGAGCAAATGTGAGATGTACAGCTCAGGAAAACACACTTGCTTTACAGTAAGTAACATGTATATGTGTACAGAAGACAGATGGTTTTAACCGATTAAGTTATACTGCATCACATTTTTAGTAATAATAGTTACATTACAAATATATTAAATACAGTAATGTAATTTTATAAATATTATCATAAAGCAGATTACAAGAATAAATTTTATTCTTATATATGAGTTTAGACTCTACCCCTTATTAAAGTCAGTTTCAGATGTTATTTTGCTTTTGTACACAATCCAGTTTCTTTCTCTATAGCTCAACAAATTAATTGCAATATTGAAACTATTTTGAAGCAATGCATCAATACATAGACATAGACAAAACATGCATAGACTATGTTTATCATCACATGGTCTAAGGGTGACATAATGCATTTATGTTCTATCAAATACTGTAAGCAATGAGTGCAATGATGGGAGATTATGAATAAATTACATGCTAATATGAGGCTATTTTATAAAAGATACTTATACATGCAGGTCTTAGAGCTAATCTACCATGATACTGAGAGGTGAATATGTGTGTATGTGTTACATACACGCTTGTATTATCATATATAAAAAATACACATGCATAAAAGTCCCATTCAGAACACAAACTGTGTATGTACATCTATTCCTATATAATGATTAAAGTACAACTTTAAAAACTACATATTCTGTGCCTTATTCTCTATCCACATATGTATTTGTATGTACCTGAACTCAAGAATCTTAGAAAAGGAAGTGGGTCTGTATGTAGGAAGTGTGGTAAAATGAACATTTCAAATTTTGGAAAATACACACACATACACACTATATATGTAATTCATTAAATATTTATTATCATTTATTAAAATATAACTATCACATATAATAAATATATTTTATTAATATATTATAAATACCACATATAATATTTATTATAAGATTTAATCAATATACAATTTAATTACTATATTATATATTTATAATATATACAACAATATACAATATATATATTTTGTTGTTGTTTTGAGATAGGGTTTCTCTGCATAGCCCTGGCTGATCTAGAACTTGTTCTGTAGACCACACTTGCCTCGAACTCAGTGATCTGTTTGCCTCTGAATCCTGTGTGCTGGAATTAAAATCAAGTACCACCACTTCCCAGCACCACATATTTTTAAAGTTGCTAAAGGCTTGAGTTTAAAGTAATGTGTTTCCTTAAGTAAGCAATAAGAAAATTACTATGGTTATATCATATATACATTCATTCATGAAATATGCACATATGTCCAATTTATGAGATTACTTTGACTAAATTGAATTGTAAATCTTTTGAAAATTCATGTTTGGATGTATTAAAATTTCAAATATTTGATCAATTAACATGCCTGAAATAAATAAGGATTTGAAAAGTTTACAAAGCATTTTTCTAAATGCAGACAACAAAACTGAACTGTGTCAAAATAAAAAATAAAATGATAAAAGGAAAGGTAAGTAAATTACGACCCTTGACTAATCGCTACTAAAATTCTCTGATAAATATTCCTCATTACCCAAGACCAACTTTATTCCACGTATCTGACTATGCTAAAAGAGCAGTTCTATTTTTGTTTATTTCTCCAATTTTTCCAAAGGTATTTAAAAAATGTTGTCACTCAAGAATGATTTAATGAAAAAGTTTGTATTTAAAGCTTTGAATGTGTGAATAAACAATATCTTCTTAAAAGTGGATTTTTCCTTGACCTGGAATTTTAACTACTTCTATACATACTCCTATTGACATATAATTTAAGTGTGGTTGTCAGGAAATTCCTATAATAAGGATTTATTTCATCACATGTTTTCCAAGAATGATTATTATGTCAATTATTTTATTTTTGTCATCTATAGATAAAAGCAGATTAGAATGTGTTCCTTATGTATTTATGTGTCATTATCTGTAAGAAGAAATGAGTAACTTTTTCTTTGTTAATATTCTTTACTAGTTTATACTCTTCTTGTACTTGCTTGCTCATATTATTTGAAATAATATGTGCATGCATTTGTCTGTGTGAGGGTTTGCATAAGTGAATGTGAAAGGCAGTTGTGAGTGACCAAAGGAGATGCTGAGAACTGAACTCGGATCCTGTGAAAAAGCAGTATGTGCTCTTAACAGCTGAGCCATCTTTTCAGTTGCCAAATTTTCATATTTTTTATTTTTTGTAACAACTCAACTGAATTCATCACACAAATATAGTTATGGTCAGGTTTTACTTTCAATTTTTCATCCCAAGATACTAAACTCTGTCTAAGTGCTTTATATCATTTTTTGACAGCTATTCAAAAAGAATTACTATTCTCATTTTAAAAGAAAAAGTTTATTAAATAAATTAGTATAATATGTCATATATTTCTGACAATTCATGGTGAAAATTATATATAAATAATTTTAATTTTATGGTTAAAGTTAAAATAACTTGCTTTCAAGAGAGGGCTTAAAATAGTGATCTTAGTTAAATGTCTCTTTCTCTCTCTCTCTCTCTCTATATATATATATATATAAATATATATGTTTATATATATATATGTATATATATATATAATCACTGAGACATATCTAGCGAAGTAGAAATTAACTGCTGTTGACTAATGATCCAAAAATGATCATTTAGAATTATTTATTGCTCTTGTTTTGGTAAACTGGTTGTAAATTTATAAAGAACAAGCTTTTAGAAATAAAATTTATATCAGAGGATGTCCAAGGTAGTAAGGCTTTTGTTCCCTAGTTAATAATTTAATTCTTTTTATAATACCTTTAATCTGGTACAGCTGCAATTTAATTTCAAATAGTAAATTAAGTTTAAAAATTCTATCTAATTAGGCCAAGAGAGTGAGTTAAAAGCTTTTTATGGGGACATTATCATGGCAAGAATACATTTGTAATTAAAAATAAACTAATACATATATATGTATATGTATATATATATAATTCTATACTTATAAAGAGAATATTTCCAATGCTCATGCATGAAGTTCTTGGATATTAACTCATGATGAGTCATGTTTACTTATTTTTTGAATGAAAGATCACTAGTTAGGATAGACATTTAATTTCTTGATACAGTACATCTCAAACATTTGTACCATAGATAACTGATGTACCTATTAATGTTCATTAATATCATTGTGAAAAGTTAGTATCTTATACCATCTCTACGTGGGTTCTATTCAAGAGTAATGACTGGACAGTTGTCAGTCAGTCCATTTACCTCATCCTTTATGTTCTCAGTAAATTTTCACCATAAATCATACACCGATGTCACAGTGTTGGAGATAGGTTGATATGGCAAAGCCATTCTAGAACTTATATTAGGGAACAAGTGTTATATATAGTTTTGGCAAAACTGAAAGTCACCAAGGAATATGAGCATGTAATTGAAAGCTGCAAAACACAGTACCAGCAAGTACATAGTTCTGAGACTACGGAAAACGGTAAGGAAAACAGGCAGCTTCTGTAGGTATTAGTGTGAGCTCACACAGACCAAATCATCCCAAAACACTTTAGGGGATGATAGCAGCCATTACACCCATTATTTTGTTTTATTCTGGCAAAACTCTTAGCAAGTCTTAAGAACATTTTACTTAGGAAACATTTAGAGAAGCATTATTTGATTCAAGCCTGGTATACTGCCTCACATGGAGAAAAAAGGCAATATTAATGCAATTGAAACCAATATTAGATCATGTATTCAATCTTAATTTTTCAGAAAGGCTTTTTCTAACTTTGAGAAAATAGAGTTAAAAATAATTTCTAGAAGATAAAAGAAACAGATGTGTAATTGTGTTTAAAAATGTATCTTATGTGTGTGAGTGTTTTACTGGAATGTTTAACTTTGTATGACCTTGTACTGCTCCAGGGGGCCAGAAGAGGGCATCAGGCCCTTCCGAACATCAGTTACAGATGGTGTCACCCATCATGTAGGTATGGAGAATGGAAACTTGAATTATCTGTAGGAATAGCCAGTTCTTTCATCCACTGAGACATCTCTCTGCCCCCTCCCCCCGAGACATGTATGTAGATGTAACCAACCGTCTTATTAAATAAGAAACACAGAAACAATGTAAAAGAGAAAGCCGAGAGGTCAGAGCTCAGAGCTAAAATCTCACCCTTCCTCCTGCTGTCCCAGCTTCGCGAAAAGAGACCTACCTCCTGTCGGTTCGTATTTTTAAAGTATGTTGTTCTGCCTTCTCATTGGTTGTAAACCCAAACACATGACTGCCTCGTCACTGTCTGAATGTACAGCCCCCTAGGTCTTAAAGGCATATGTCTCCAATGCTGGCTGTATCCCTGAACACACAGAGATCTTATGGGATTAAAGGCGTGTGCCACCACCGCCACACTCTTGCTATGGCTCTAATAGCTCTGACCCTGAACACACAGATATCTATGGGATTAAAGGCGTGTGCCACCACCGCCACACTCTTGCTATGGCTCTAATAGCTCTGACCCCCAGACAACTTTATTTATTAACATACAATCAAATTAATATTTCAGTACAAATCAAAATAATATTTCAATACAATTAGATTACCACCACATTTCCCCTTTTCTATTTTAATAAAAAGAAAAAAAGCAAAAGGTTATGACTAACAAAAGAAAAACTATATACAAAAGTACAATAACTATATACAATATATACAAGTAATAAATACCTAAACAGGTATTTGACGAATCAGAGAAAATAATTCCATTATCTATCCTATTTTGATAATTCCAAGATGTATCTAATGTACTTTCTATCCTAATTAATTTTCAACTATAACTAACTAATCTTCAACCATAACTAACTAATCTTCAACTCCCTCAGAGACCCAAGAAGGGAATAATATTAGCTAACAAAAATAAAAACAGGAAGTGCATGCAAGCAACTTCCAAAAAAATTTTGTGAGTTGACAGAAACAGCCAGCTGCCTGGGCAGTCACCTGAGGTTTCTCCGCAGTGTTGGGGCATCATCTTCAGCCTATAGGCTTAGTGTATCTGACAGACTCATTTGTGAAGTAGGATGTACACAAGGTCAACAGTTCAACCTCACATTGGGTGAGAGCAGTCCACGTACCAGAAACACCTGAATTCCACTAGTGTCCTGTCATGATTCAGGATTTTAAATTCTGGAAATTGTTGACAGTTTTTTAATTCAGCTGTCCATTCTTCTTGGCTGTGTATATATGGCTTCATCTCAGCATCCCCTTCTTCTCCACATCCCTCTATTAAATGCCAGTCTACTTTTGAGAGGCATGAGCTTTCAGCTGCTGTTCCATTGAACAACAGAATCCATCGGCCCTCTGCCTGTTAAGCTGCCTTCGAAGAAAAGGGCACTGTACCTTTTCCGGATGCGAAGGCCACTTCAGGGATGGGGCCATATTGTCCTGGCCTCAGAAGATGCCTTTTGATAAAGCCATAACCACACTTGTTTTGGCAAGAATCAGTAGTCCCTTGTTTCGTGATCTGTCTGTCCATTTTGTCCTGTTGATTCGAGGATACTTTGTTGTCCAGTGGCTAACTTTTGCCAGAATGAAAGTTGACTCCATATGCAGTTTCTTCAATGCCCATATTTTCTCTAAAGTAGATTGGTACTGCCAGGAGCCGACATGTCTCAAAAAAGAAAAATTTTCTAAGTTATTAAAACATTTTAAATGCCATATTCTGTAGATCTCTGAAGGGTTTGAAGATGACCTGTCTAAAACATCTCTGCTCAATTTTTAAAACATATCTAATATGACTACAAGTTCTATGATAATGTCTAACTACTAGCTTTCATTTCTTTATATCCTGATAGTTGATAATAATAACATTCAAGGATCAGAAATTTGCATTACATTGTTAAATGGATGGAATAAATACAATTAGAAATATACATATAGCATTTTCTAACAATATCAGTTTCAAATTTGTGTACAATATAAAACAATTCAATCCAATGTAAAGTATTTAAAACTAGTAATTGTCTTTCTCTTTTCTTTCTTTTTTTTTTTTTCCTTCTTTCTTTCTTTCTTTCTTTTTTTTTTTTTTTTTTAAACAAGAACCTTAAATCTAATCTCCTTTGCTTAGCCTTTTTCCTAACCCTTGACAATAACTTGTAACCAACCCCCCTAAATACTGAAAATTATCCCAGACCCAAAACCCATTAAAAAGACCAAAAAACCACCCGCCCCACACCACCTCTTTGGGAATGTGGGCGTCGTATTCTTAAAATTGCTTCCTGCTGGGTATGGGCGAAGTTTTCTTTATCCTGAAAGAAAAATTTTAGGTTAATTGTCAAATTCTAGGAGAGGTAACTATATCCTTCATTATCCAGTCTGTGTATAATGCCAAAGTTTAGGGTTTATCTCAAGTCCTTATTCAAGTAGTCTTTGAGACTGAATCATCTCAGCTAGTCATCTCAAAATTGCTCTGAGCATCTTGTAGTTCATAGCTGATCTGTGGATGATGTTTGTCAGCTTAATATTATTATTGTCCACGTGGAATTGTTGTTGTTGTGGGGCCCCATCTTCTTTCTGGAGACTTCAGTTGATGTTAGGCCAGGCCGTGATTTCCTGCAGAAAACTGATAAGAGACTCGAACACAAAAACATATATATGCAGCTAGCCTTTTTTCTAGAATTAGTTAGTACTCTATGTGACCATTCATATCTTAACAAAGTTTAAAATGTATATATATATTAATATAATATATATTAATCTTGTAAATTTTGATATAAAATTTATACTTTGAGAACAGTTTAAAGAATCAGAATAGAATCAAAGAGTTGAGATTAGTAATAGAATAGTCCCTTAATTAATTTTGCTTTTGTCCTGTACCATAGCAGAAAATGGCTCTTATTCTGGCATGATACAGGGAGTTTGCATTTTCCTTTTAACAACATGCTTGATTTTAAAGAAGGAGAGAGCCATTCTCCAACTCCAAAGTCAGCTTTAAATTTTAATTGAACTGGGACTGTTAGAAGACCAATAGTGTTAAATCTTTAGAGAAAAGCAGAAACAAACATTTAGGAAGACATAAAATTTTTTTTTTTTAGATAATATATACCCATACACCGTTTCACTCTGTTTCTTGGGATAGATGATTTGTCCCTTTTCTTCAGTTGTCTCATTTGTCCAGTGTTCTTCAGATTCCTTAACCTTCATTCTCCTAAAAGACAAAAACAAAAACCTTTCCCCAAGACTAATTTTGGGGATGTTTCCTTTTGACAAGTTATTATCAGATTAAATGAAAAGGCATGTGTTATTGATACAAGTTAGTTTAAATTGGATGTTCATGCTGGTTGATGAACTATCACCTCCTCTAATTAAGAGGTCTCTCTTGTTCAAATCGAACCTTTATCAATTTTGATGGTACCCACAGCTTATCTTCTCCTGTAGAAATAAAAGCAAAACCACGTCCCCAATGTAATACATACCCTGGTTTCCATTCTGAGGTCAGCACATCCTTAAAGTATATAGGCTGATTTAATTCTGTAGTTTTTTCTATTATCCAATGTCTCTCTGCAGCTGTTGTTCCTTTCTCATTGGCATTCAGAAAATTCAAAGTTAGAAGAGCATTATGCAGTCTATTTCTGGGGGTTTTTGTTACCCATTTCTGTTTATTTAGCATATCCTTTAGAGTTCTGTTTGATCTTTCTATAACTGCTTGACCTGTAGGATTATGTGGTATGCCTGTAATATGCTTTATATTGTAATAAGCAAAAAACTGTTTCATTTTAACAGAGACATATGATGGAGCATTGTCAGTTTTGATTTGTGCAGGTATACCCATGATGGCCATAACTTCTAGCAAATGAGTGATTACAGAATCAGCTTTTTCAGAACTCAAAGCAGTTGCCCATTGAAATCCTGAATAAGTATCGATAGTGTGGTGTACATATTTCAATTTTCCAAATTCTGCAAAGTGAAACACGTCCATCTGCCAGATTTCATTTCTCTGAGTACCCTTTGGGTTACATCCTGCTGGTAATGGCGTCTGATTGTAGAAGGAACAAGTAGGACATTTCTTTATTATTTCTTTGGCTTGTTGCCAGGTTATGGAAAAATCCTTTTTTAAACCTTTACTATTAACGTGATGTTTTTTATGAAATTCTGAGGCCTCCAGCACATTTCCTATCAATAATTTATCAATCTCTTCATTGCCTTGTGCTAGAGGGCCTGGCAGACCAGTATGGGATCGAATGTGAGTTATATATAAAGGATGATTCCTTTTCCTGATTGTATCTTGTAATTGAATAAATAGTGAAGTTAATTCTGAAGCATCAGGGATAAATTCTGCAGTCTCAATATGTAACACCACTCTTTCAGCATACTGAGAGTCAGTTACTATGTTGAGAGGTTCTGAAAAATCCATTAATACCAACAGAATAGCATACAATTCTGATTTTTGCACTGAATTATACGGACTTTGAACCACTTTACTTAAATTTTCTGATTTGTAACCTGCCTTTCCTTCTTTGTTGGCATCTGTATAAAATGTACGAACTCCAGATATGGGTTTTTGCCGTACAATTCGAGGCAAGATCCATTCAGCTCTCTTTATAAGATCAATTCTATTGCTTTTGGGATATTTGCTGTTAATTTCTCCCAAAAAATTACTGCAAGCTCTTTGCCAAGGTTCACTTTCTGTCCATAATTTTTCAATGTCCTCCTTAGTTAATGGTACGACAATTTCTGCTGGGTCTATGCCTGCTAATTGACGAAGTCTCATTTTTCCTTTGTAAATCAAGTCAGAGATTTTTTCCACATAAGTTTTTAATTTTTTATTTGGTTTATTTGGTAAAAATATCCATTCCAATATAATATCTTCCCTCTGCATTAATATTCCAGTAGGAGAACGCCTAGAAGGTAAGATAACCAAAATGCAATCCAGCTTTGGATCAATACGATTCACGTGTCCTTCATGCACTTTCTTTTCTACCAAGGCTAATTCTTTCTCAGCTTCAGGTGATAATTCTCTTGGACTATTTAAGTCCTTGTCACCTTCTAAGGTTTTGAACAAATTAGTCAGTTCATCATTTTTTACCCCAACAATAGTTCGTAGATGAGAAATATCTCCAAATAATCTTTGAAAGTCATTAAGAGTCTGTAGTCTATCTCTCCGAATTTGCACCTTTTGGGGTCTAATTTTTTGTAGCTCTATTTTATATCCTAAATAATTAATAGAATCTCCTCTTTGTATCTTTTCAGGAGCAATTTGTAATCCCCAGCGAGGCAAAATTTTCTTTACTTCTTCAAACATTATTTCTAAAGTATCTGCATTTGAGTCAGCTAGTAAAATATCGTCCATATAATGATAAATTATAGATTTAGGAAATTTTTTACGTATCACTTCCAATGGCTGTTGTACAAAATATTGGCACAGAGTTGGGCTATTCAACATTCCCTGTGGGAGGACCCTCCATTGAAATCTTTTAACTGGTTGAGAATTATTATAAGTAGGCACTGTAAAAGCAAATCTTTCTCTGTCTTTTTCTTGTAAGGGTATTGAAAAGAAACAGTCTTTTAAATCAATAACTATGAGAGGCCATCCTTTTGGTAACAGAGTAGGCAAAGGCATCCCAGATTGTAGAGAACCCATTGGCTGAATTACTTTGTTAATTGCCCTAAGGTCTGTTACCATTCTCCATTTACCAGATTTCTTTTTAATAACAAATACAGGAGAATTCCAAGGGCTGGTTGATTCTTCAATATGCTGAGCATTTAACTGTTCTTCTACCAGCTCTTCTAAAGCCTGGAGTTTCTCTGTTGTTAAAGGCCATTGCTGGACCCATACAGGCTTGTCTGTTAACCATTTTAAAGGTAGAGCTGTTGGTGTCTTTGGAAGATCATCAGTTATTGTGCCCTGTTCTTGTATAATATGGATGGCTGGTGACCACTCATTAGAACAATATCTTCTAATATTTCTCTCAGTAACATGTGCTAGTTTATGATTTGTTTCTGAGATTGGAGGGATGTTAATCTGAGTATTCCATTGTTGCAACAAGTCTCGACCCCACAGGTTCATAGTTATGTTAGCCACATATGGTTTTAATTTTCCTCTCTGTCCTTCTGGACCTATACATTCGAGCCATCTTGCACTCTGTTTCACCTGAGATAATGTCCCAATTCCTAACAGTTGAACGTTTACCTCCTGAAGAGGCCAAGTTGGATGCCAAAATTCTGGTGCAATTATGGTAACGTCCGCACCTGTGTCTACCAGACCAGACAACAAAACACCATTTATTTTTATCGTTAATTTTGGTCTTTGTTCATTAATAGAAGTTTGCCAAAAAATTTTCTTTATGTTTTCTCCTGAATTTTCTATTCTCTCTGTTTCATCATTCTGACCAGCATGATTTATTCCAATAGGCATTTGGTTATTTAATCGCTCTCCAGAGCAGGCATTTCCTCTATGGCTGCCGGAAAGGTTTGAACTGGATTTGCACTGGGGGCCTGCCTGAGGCCCCTCTGGGAGTTTCCCGAAGACTGAGGCAAAGGATTACCCTGTCTGTCCTTTGTTGATCTACATTCGTTGGTCCAGTGTTTTCCCTTACCACACCTTCTGCATACTCCAGAAGGAAGGGGCATTCTGTTGCCATTGTTCCTTGAAGAAACATTGTTTCTGGAAATGACCTGTCTACAGTCCCTTTTCAAATGTCCTTGCTTTCCACATCCAAAACATCTAACACTCCTCAAACCTTTTGAAATTACTTCTCCTACCCATGTATCATCATGCTCATCAGCTTCAACATTAATTGTTTCTCTAATCCAATCTTCCATAGGTGCAGATCTTGCCCTTAATGGCCTGATTATTCTTTTGCATGCTGCATTCGAATTCTCAAAGGCCAAAGATTCAATTATTGCCTTACCAGCTTCTGAATCCGAGACCGTTCTCTTTACTGCTGAAGCCAGTCTTTGTAAAAAATCTGTAAAAGACTCTTTTGGGCCTTGCTTCACCTTTGTAAATGACTCAGATTTTTTTCCTGGTTCCTCAACTTTGTCCCATGCATTCAAGGCTGCCGTTCGACATAAAATTAGGGTTTGGACATCATATAAACATTGTGCTTGTGCTGAAGCATATTGGCCTTCGCCCATAAGCTGATCCTGGCAAACTTGTACTCCTTTATCCCTCCACTGTTTTTCTATGTTTTTAGCCTCCTCCTTAAACCAAGTCAGAAATTGAAGTCTCTGGCTGGGTTCCAGAACACCTTGTGCGAGGTCCCGCCAGTCCTGTGGTACTATCCTATTATATGTTGACCAAGTGTTTAACATTTGCTTTACATATGGGGAATGCATGCCATAAGATACTATTGCCTCCTTAAACCTTTTTAAATCCAACATTTCAATTGGAGCCCAAGTATTTTGTGTAGCTATTTGATCAGGCATCTGCTGTACTGTTACAGGATAAATTAAGGGTGACTGTGTGAAAACAGGCTTTCTTTCTGCAACCTTATGATCCCGACTTGAAACAACTTCACTGTTAATTTCTTCTGTCTGAATTTTTACAGGTTTAACAAGTTCTTCTAACGCTGTTATCCTGGCACTTAAATGGACTATCTTTTTAAATATTAAAATGTGGATTATTATAGTGATGAGGTGCATAATTCCACCAATACTAATATTATATAGTTGTTCCATTGCCAGACTGCCTAAAATTTCGAACAAAAACCAATTTTCTTCCAATGCACACATAAAACCCATTTGTTTTTTAATGTGGAAAAAAAATTCTCTTTTAGATAGTTTCCTTTAAAATATCTGATATATTATGACTTACCAAATCTGCGTAGAACAGTAGAAATCCGAGGGGATTTTCAAAGCAGCCACCTAGTGTCCCAGGTGTAAATCCAGAGAGAGAGAGAGAGAGAGAGAGAGAGAGAGAGAGAGAGAGAGAGAGAGAAGAGAGAACGCACAAGAAAGCGTAGCCGGCTAAAGCTTAAATGCAGCCACGTGTTCCCTCTTGTGCCGAGTCAAGGCTTGGGTCTGGCTTCCTTAAGCTCCGACCACGTGCGTTGGCTTTACAGGCAGGGCAGGTCTGAGTTGTTTGTAGCACCGGCTTTAGGCAAGCTGCTCACAGACCTAGGCCCGGGCTAGAAGTTGCTACCCGGACTAGGACGCCAGCAGCTCGGACTAACAAGCCGATCGCCGCCGGCCGCCGTGTGCCGCCGCTGCCGCCGCCGCCGCGGGCCGCCTGCCGCCCTTGCGGGAAAGCGGACCTGCCGCCAAGCCAAGCAGTTTTTAATGGATTCTTGTCACGTTGGGCGCCAGATGTAGATGTAACCAACCGTCTTATTAAATAAGAAACACAGAAACAATGTAAAAGAGAAAGCCGAGAGGTCAGAGCTCAGAGCTAAAATCTCACCCTTCCTCCTGCTGTCCCAGCTTCGCGAAAAGAGACCTACCTCCTGTCGGTTCGTATTTTTAAAGTATGTTGTTCTGCCTTCTCATTGGTTGTAAACCCAAACACATGACTGCCTCGTCACTGTCTGAATGTACAGCCCCCTAGGTCTTAAAGGCATATGTCTCCAATGCTGGCTGTATCCCTGAACACACAGAGATCTTATGGGATTAAAGGCGTGTGCCACCACCGCCACACTCTTGCTATGGCTCTAATAGCTCTGACCCTGAACACACAGATATCTATGGGATTAAAGGCGTGTGCCACCACCGCCACACTCTTGCTATGGCTCTAATAGCTCTGACCCCCAGACAACTTTATTTATTAACATACAATCAAATTAATATTTCAGTACAAATCAAAATAATATTTCAATACAATTAGATTACCACCACACATGTAATATTTAGTACTGGTTTTATTTTCAATATTTTTTCTATTTCTAGATGAACATATTTATGGTAAAACACATAGAAAACCCTTCTTCCCCAGAATCTGAAGGACTCTAGATAAAACTTTGAAATGGAAAAATGAATTCTTATAAGTATGTCTTTATTTTGTAGGTAGCAGAGAACACAAGTATCTTCTTCCAGATTATCGAAGGCACTCCACTAGCCTCTCTGGGTACCAAGCATGCATGTGGTACACAGACACAGACAAAACTGCTGTGGAATAATCCCTTTGTACACTGAAGATTTGTAGCTGTGATTGGTTTAATAAACAAATGAACTAGCAAATAGCTGAATAGAATAAGGTTAGGCAAGAAAGCCAAACTGAGAATTCTGGGAAGAAGAAGTGTGGAGTCAGGGGAGTGAGAGGAGTCACCAGTCAGATACAGAAGGAGCAGGAGATGAACATGCCATGCTAGTAAAGGTACTGCCATGTAGCAGAGCCATAGATAAGGAATATGGGTTAAATTAAAATGTAAGAGCTAGTTAATAACAAGCCTGAGCTATTGATCAAGCATTTATAATTACTATAAGCCTCTGTGTGGTAGTTTGGGAAGCTGCTGCCAGGTATCTGGGAACAGGTGATCTGGACAGGAAACATCCAATTACATATGATGTTCCAATGTGTGCCTGAAATTTCTGTATAAAACTTGACAAAGTTTAAAAAAGGATTCTTGACACTCAAGAACAGAGTCAACCTTCTTGGTAGGTAGCTGCCTTTTCTCTGGTGGACTCTGTTTGCTGGTGGCAAAAAGAAACACAGCTTTTTAAGAGACAGCTCCCTGACTTGGCACTAGCAGCAAAAATGGGTGGCTCTTTTAAGAGGCCCTACTACCAAACACTTATATGGTGTTTATGAGCAGTCGATAGTATGCTATTCAGTGGCAGCATGGACCCAGAAACTTCCCAGAGTAGGGGGTGGTAAACATAGCTTTCAGAGATGGTGGTAAAGATGTCACTGCCATGAGACTAGACTCTCAGAGGGAGAGGAGCCAGCACCAGCAAGCCATGATCTAAGTTATACAGCAGTTTTTTTGTTTTGTTTGATTTATTTATTTATTTATTTATTTATTTATTTATTTATTTATTTATTTAATTATTGCTCATATAGATAGAAAATGTTACAGAGATACAGTAAGGATAGATTCAGACAGAAAAAACCTCTAAATGGGGGTATAATGTGTTTAAAAAAAATATATATATATATACATATATATATATATATATGTATATATATATATAGGCTTGGAAGAAAGAAGAGAAAGAGAATATACTGTCATAAATTAAAAATATAGATTTAAAATAAAGAAGTCCTTAAAAAGAGGAGTAAATTAATATAAAGGAAAGAAACCATGTAAAGATGGAAAATACATAGAGAGTCTGGATTATGTATATTATTTTGTTATCTTTAAATTTTTTTTACTGCTAGGAGACACTTGGATATGAAAGCTGCTAGATTAAATCAATTTATATATTTTAGACATATCTTGACTTCAAAATTTAAGTCAAAAGATATGTTACTTTGGGAAAGAGTTTCTGCTTTTATTTACATAGGAAATGAGAGCTAGAGGATTCATTATGGATTAAGAATAATCAGGTTTGATTGAGGAAGACCCCCTAAAAAAATCTCCAATGAAAATGGTTGGCCTAGGTCATTCAGAATTTCAAAATGCCTCTGTTACAGTATCCTCAGAATTCTGCATCCAGAATAGCTTCACAGCTGCTGGATGAGATGATCCAGCCTCAGAGAACACTCCAGCCAAGACCTAACAATTATCTTGATTTTCTCAAGGTTTTCCCAGAGATAACCAGTGCCCTCAATCAACAGGAAGTAGACTAGAGAACTATGTACACATTCCCAAAAAAATGGGTGATGGATATTTATTGTTATTTAAGGGGATTGGTTACAAGTTGTTACTGATAAGGAAAAAAAGCTGAAGAAAGGAGATTAAATTTAGGGATCTCATTCTAAAAAGGGGGATATAGAAATGATAGGATAAAAGGGTAGATTATTGAATCTACTTTAATCCCCAAAAGCTATTAATCTCAGGATATTTTGCATTGGTATGAATGTTAGTTTATTGGTCAAATATAAAGTTCATTTTGTTGTATTGTGTTTATATTTCTACTCTTGTTTAGGGTATTATGTTTATGCAGCTCATTTAAAAATGTAATATAGCTGGGTGGCGGTGACACATGCCTTTAATCCTAGCACATGGGAGGCAGATCCAGGCAGATCTCTGTGAGTTCAAGGCCAGCCTGATCTACAGAGTGAGATCCATGACAGGCACCAAAAACCACACAGAGAAACCTCATCTCAAAAAACCCCTTCAAAAAAGTAATATGAAATTAAGAAATACAGATTAATAGTCAGCTATAATAGCAAACTTAAAATCATGTTAGTTAGGTTTTCAAGGTCATACAGAGATACATTTCAGATAGATAGGCAATCTTCAAACACTTAGAAGACCTATGAAATATGGCATTTAAAATGGTTTAAGAACTTAGTCTTTTCTTGACAGTGAGACAGTTCTGCTGCTGGCAGGACCAATTACTTCAAAGAAGATGATGGACATTGAAGAAACTCTATATGGAGTTTGTTTTCTTTATGCAAAAGCTAGCCATGTAGGCAAAGAAACTGCCCTTGCCTTAACTTCTGATAACCTGATATCCAAACTGGATGCAAAAAAGATGAGTGCTGAACTTTGCCAAGACAGGCTAGGATAGTCCTTCAAAATCCCCTGCTTCATAAGAAAGTCTGTCAAATATTCTAGGCCTGTGGGGCAAAGATGGATGACCCCAAGTTGCAGAGAAACTTTGGGTGACTGTCTGTCTAGAGAGCCTGATGTCCCTGTCTTTAGATAACATTCCACCCTTCTGGGGTCTTTGATGGAGTTGAGGACTAAATAATTATAATTATAGTTTTCCGTAGCTATGATAAAAAAAATTAGATGTTAAACTTTGGACTTACCAAGATAAGATAGATAATAGAGTATTTTCTCTCATTTTGCCAAATGCAGATGATTGGATATTGTTTCTGTAATTCTTACTTGATAACTGTTTTGTTGTATATAATCTTATTATGTTGAAGTCCAAACCTTCCTTTTTACTCTGATGAAAAGAAGGATATGTTGTGGAATTATCCCTTTGTACACTGTAAATATTTGTCCCTGTGATTTGTTTAATAAACAAGCTGACTGGCCAATAGCTGAACAGAATAAAGTTAGGTGGGAAAGCAAAATCAGATGCTGGGAATAAAACGGTGGAGTCAAGGCAGTGAGAGGGGTCACCAGCCAGACATGGAGGGAGCAGGAGTTGAATGTGCCATGATAATAAAGGTACTGCTACATGGCAGAGTGTAAATAAAGAATATGAGTTAACTTAAAATGTAAGAGCTAGACCAAGCATTCATAATTAATATAAGCCTCTGTGTGGTAATTTGGAAAGCCACTGCTGAGTATTTGGGAACAGGTGGTCAGGATAGGAAATGTCTGATTACACAAAATACCTATGCATATAAGATAAAATATAATATTTAAACATAATGGCAATGTTTGGTGTCCAAAGAATTTTCTCAACAGCTTCATTCAGGGGTAACTACAAAGTGTCCCAAGATTTAACATTTCACAGACTGACCCCTTTTCATTAGATTATCATTGTAAAGAATGGAAGAACACTGACTTCTGATTACAGATGTTATTGCCATCTACTTCTTTAGTCCAGTCAGGTGTAACAGTTGAGTGATTTATTCTCTGCACCAAGAGATATTAAACAAGCTACTAGTAATAAATTTGGAATTACCTAGAACCTGAAAAGCAAACTTTTTACTTCCTAGAAGGTGGGTTTGTAAGTTAATTCTACATTCACACAGCTACTTTCTAAACATCAGTGTTCATAGTAAAGGTTCATATTTTCTTTAAAATGTTCTCCATAACTGACTGTTTAACATTCTTTATAATTAAGATGCATGTATTAAAGAACACATGAGTGTAGTGTAATTGGATTTGGTCACTTATTTAAATGTTCTTCCCTTGTTTCTAGCAGGCTTTTGAATTTTCTTTTTTAACATTTCTATCCCCATATAACTTTCCCTATGTATTCAACATATGTTTAAATATTTGGGAAATATTTTACTGAAATATTCACCGGGTTCACTGGCATTTCACATCTTATGTTTTACAACAGCATCTCAAGCATTCTGTACCCCAATTCTTTCAAGTTTGGGAATTTCTGTGTATTGAATCTATGTCTGTGTATTGAATCTGTGTGTTGATGTATAGTGTTATTGGTAAATCAGTGAATGCTATTAACTTTACTCACTAGCATTTAACATCATTGTAGAAAATTTTGGAAATGCATTTGAATTTTTTTGCATCAAAGATCTAATCACACAATATGGGGAAAACAAATTCCCAGTATATCTAAAAATGTATTCAATCACGCTAATGATCATGAACACAAGATAATGTAAGATTAATTGAATGTCAAAATTCTTATTATGCACTTCACAATTTTAGGTCATTTTAATAATTCTGTTACATTTCTAGTCAAAGTAGAAGATTGGATAACAGATTTAAAAATTTCATTTTAGTGAATAAGTGCTAGAATCTTGTATCCGTGTGTGTGTGTGTGTGTGTGTGTGTGTGTGTGTGTGTGTGTGTGTGTGTAGCACCTGTATATGTAGGAAATGTTGCTTGCTAATCTTGGACAAGTGTCTCAGCACAGAGAGATGTTTACTTCTTTCATGTAATAAGGTGATGTTATCCAGAAAATTCCAGATAGATACAGTATATGCTGATTAAAGGCTTTGATCAGAAACCCTTTTATGTTTTCCTTCTTTATTCCTTAAGCTCTAAATAGAATTTTAGATGATGATGAGATGCTCTCCATCTGCCCTATCTGTCATCACAGCCCCCAGAAACCTGTGACTATTAGATGGATGATGTCTTAATTTGGGGTTACTATTACTGTGATAAAACACTATGACCAAAAGAAACTTTGTGAGGAAAAGATTTATTTAGCTTATACTTCTACATTACAGTTCATCATGAAAGGAAGTCAGGTTAGGAGCTCAAACCTGGCAGTTACCTAGAGGCAGGAGCAGATGCAGAGGCCATGGAGGGGTGCTTCTTACTGGCTTGCTAGCCTGCTTTTTTTATGGAATCCAGAACCATCAGCCCAGGCATGTTACCACCCACAATGGGCTACAGCCTCCTCAACCGCTAATCAAGAAAAAGCTTTACAGGCTTGTCTACAGTCTGATCTTATATTCATATATCCAACTGAGGTTTTATCAAATTTTATTTTGCATATCAATCAATCATTACTTTGCAATCAAATTGCATTTTATCAAATGAGGTTCCCTCCTCTCAGATGACTTTATTTTTTGTTAAGTTGATATAAAACTCTTCAACACAATTGGCCCCTTGTCAATTTGACACATAAACACACAGTTTAGCAGTAACCTTTCCTTTATCATTCACCCCTAAGATCTCACTTTAAAATATAATTAACTTTATATGTTCCACAGTTTTGCAAGTTCAAACACATTAAAAGTTCTGTAGCTGAAGTTTTTCTGTTCCTGCCTGGCCTACAGTCAGGACAAATCTCTCTCACCTTCCAGTCCCGGAGCCACTCAGACCGAGCCAAGTAAACACACAGAGACTTATATTGCTTATAAACTGTATGGCCATGGCAGGCTTTTTGTTATCTAGCTCTTTTATCTTAAATTAACCCATTCCTATTAGTCTATAAGTTGCCACATGGCTTGTGGCTTACCAGTAACTTACATCTTGCTTGTCATGGCGGAGGCCGGCAGTGTCTCTCTGCCTCAGCCTTCCTGTTACCAGAATTCTCTTCTCTGATTATCCCACCTATACTTCCTGCCCGGTTACTGGCCAATCAGCATTTTATTTATACAGAGCGATATCTACAACAAAGTTCCATCTCTTTAAAATAGCCATTCTCTTAGTAAATCCAAACTCTTTCAAAATTCAAAGTCTCTCAATGTGGGCTCCTGTGAAACCAAACATAAATTAAATAGCTTTTTACTTCAAGACAGAAGAACTAGGACACAGTCACAGCCAAATCAAAGCAAAACAAAATTCAAAAAGTGTAAATACCTCAAGTTCCATTATTTGGGTTACACTCACAATTTTCTGGGCTCCTCCAAAGGGCTTGGGCCACTGCTCCATCTCTGCCCTCTGCAGTATGCACAGCTTGTCTTCTAGAGTCCCCCTGTCCACTCCACTGCCACTGCACTAACTGGTGGTCATCCCATGTTACTGGCCTCTCCAAAATGCCGGGTCTTCTACTGCAACTGGGCTGCACTTTCACCAAAAGTCTCTTATAGGCTCTCCTCATGGTGCCAAACCTCAACTTCCCTTCAAAACCCATTCAATTCTGGGCCAAGCCTTAGCTGCTCTCTATGACCCCATTATGCTTTTGAAACCAGGAACACATGCGTGACTCTTATACTACAAAGTTCAGTTGCCAACATGAGGTACAATCTTGGCTGCCTCTGGAACACAGCTTCTGTGTGCTCTTAGGAAACACTCCTGAAGATATCACTGAATTTAATGGTGGTGGTTTCTTTATAATCACCTTAATTTCTCAACTCCAGCTGACCAGCTTCAAGTATCCTAGAGAAGTATAGGTTTCACTTTAGTAGTTCTGGTATCTTGTTAATCATAGTCAATTCTTCTACCCCAGCTAACAACAAACATGTAATCTTAAATCAAAATAGCAAATGGTCTCAATGGTCTTTAAACTTCCCTCTGAAACTTCATAAGCCAGCCCTTCTTCTTCCACATGGCCCTCCACATTCTTATCTTCCAAGCTTCTACTGAACAGATCACCAAAGTATTGATATTCGATGGCTTTTCATGCACAAAGTCCCAAAGTCCTTTCACAATCTTTCCCAAACATATCAGGTTTGTCACAGCAATACACCACTAGCCTGGTACCAACTTGTCTTAATTTAAGGATACTATTGCTGTCACTAAACACCACGATCAAAAGCAACCTGGGGAGGAAAGGGCCTCTTAAGCTTACACTTCCACATAACAGTTTATTATTAAGGAAAATTAGGCTAGGAGCTGAAACAAAACAGGAATCTAAAGGCCAGAGCTAATGTAGAGGCTATGGAGGGTTGTTGCTTAGTGGCTTGTTCAGTCTATTTTCCTCGAGAACTCAGGATCACCATCCCAGAGATGACATCATCCACAATGGACCGGGTCTTCCCCCATCAATCACTAAGAAAATGTCATATAATTCTTTCATTGCTTGGGTTACCCACAAGATATTTTATATTATTTGTGGCTATTGCCAAGGGTGTTCTTTCCCTGATTTCTTTCTCAGCCTGTTTGTCATTTGTGTATAGAAGGGCTACTGATTTTTTAATTAATCTTGTATCCAGCCACTTCACTAAAGGTTTTTATCATCTGTAGGAATTCCCTAGTAGAATTTTTGGGGTCACGTATATATACTATCATATAATCAGCAAATAATGATATTTGGACTTCTTCCTTTCCAATTTGTATCCATTTGATCTCTTTTATTTGCTTTATTGCTCCAGCTAGAACTTCAAGTACTATGTTGAATGATGTGGAGAGATGGACAGCCTTGTCTTGTTCCTGATTTTAGTGGAATTGCTTTGAGTTTCTCTCCATTTAATTTGATGTTGGCTAGAGGCTCACTGTAAATTGCCTTTATTATATATAGGTATGTCCCTTGTATCCCTAATCTTTCTAAGACTAAACATCAACAAAACAAATAATCCAGTTTTAAAAAAAAGGATACAAATCTAAACAGAGATTTCTCAACAGAGGCATCTGAAATGGCTGAGAAATACTTAAAAGAATTGTTCAACATCTTTAGCCACCAGGAAAATGCAAATCAAAGCTACTTTGAGATTCTATCTTATACCTGTCAAATGGCTAAAGTTAAAAACACAAGTGACAGTTCATGCTAGCCAGGATGTAGAGCAAAGGGGACACCACCCCTCCATTACTTGTGGGAGTACAGCCACTATGAAAATCAATATAGCGGTTCCTCAGAAATTTGGCAATCAATATACCTCAAGATCCAGCTATATCACTCTTGGGCATGTGCCCAAAGGATGCTTTATCCTACCACTAGGGCACTTGTTCAAGCATGTTCATTTCAGCTTTATTCATAATAGCCAGAAACTGGAAACAACCTAGATGTTCCACAACCAATGAATTGATAAAGAAAATGTACATTTACACAATGAAGTATTACTTATCTGATAAAAACACTGGCATATGAAATGTGCAGGCAAATATATCATCCTGAGTGAAATAACTCTGACCCAGAAAGAAAAACATGACAGGTGCCTAGACCAATTCTAGGAGTGGAGGTGTCATCTAGGAACTGATGGGAGCAGATGAAGACATGTGTTGTTCAAATCTAGATTGTCTTTTAATAAAAAACCCAGAGCCAGAGATCAGGGTGAAAGCTGAAAGATCAATGAAGCAGAACAGCCTTCTTACCTCTACAAAATCCTCAGCCTAAAGAGAGTGAGTTCCTGTTTCCTCACACCTTACATAACTTTCTCTGCCCTGCCATATTACTTCCTGTGATTAAAGGCATGTGTGCTTCCCAAACAAAGGCATGAGATCTCAAGTGCTGGGATTAAAGGTGTGTGCCACCACTACCTGGCTCTGTGTTTAATCTAGTGGCTGGCTCTGTCCTCTGATCCTCAGGCAAGTTTATTAAGGTACACAATATATCATCACAGACACGCACAGCCAATCACTAGATGGAGCCAGTTGAACCTTGTAGAAGAGAGGAGGAAGTATTGTACAAGCCAGAGGGGTCTTGGTGAGGACATGACCTACAGAATTAACTAGGCATGGCTCACAGGGGCTCAAAGAGACTAAAGAGGCAATCATGGAGCCTGCATGGTCTGTGCTAGATCCTCTGCATATGTTACAGATGTACAGCTTGTTGTTTTTTCAGACCTCCTAACAATGGGAGTGGAGGTGTCTTTGACTCTTTTGCCTGTACTTGGCATACTTTTCCTCCTTTTAGGTTGCCTCATCCAGCCTCGATATGAGGGCTTGTGCCTAGTCTTATTGTATTTTTGGTGGATATCCATGAGAGGACTATTCTTTTATTTTTTCTTTTCTTTTTCTATTTTTGGAAGAGAGAGAGGAGGAGTGGGTCTGGTGAAGAGGGGAAGCAGAAAAAGAAACTGGACGGAGTAGACAGCTGGGAAACTGCAGTCCTGCTATAATGTATGGAACACAAATCTTAAATGGTCTTATTAAATGTAAAACTCAGTGTCAGCTATTGGGGTAAATTTTGAAAGATCAGAGAGACAAAACAAGCCACAGCCAACCTCACCTGGACAACTCCTCAGCCAATCCTGTTTCCTCAGACTGAAAGCCTGTGAGTCCTCATCCGAATGTATCTCAGCTAAACTTCTGTTGAAAGCCTAAAAGCTTAATAGCCTCTAGTTCCTGCTCCTCATGCCTTATATACCTTTCTGCTTCCTGCCCTCACTTCCTGTGATAAAAGACTTTCCCAAGCAAGTCATGAGATCTCAAGTGCTAGGATTAAAGGTGTGTGCCACCATGACTGGCTGTTTCCAGTGTGGCCTTTAACTCACAAGAGATCTGGATGGGTCTCTGGCTCCTGAATGCTAGGATTAAAGGCGTGTGCTACCACTGCCTAGCCTCTATGTTTAATATAGTGGTTGTTCTGTTCTCTGACTTCCAGATAAGTTTATTGGGGTTCACAATATATCAACCACAAATGTATAAGAGAAGAATAAAATTCAAAAGAAAAAGAAAATGTCTTGCATGCTTGCCTACAGCCTGATCTTATGAGTGCAATTTCTAAATTGGGGTTCTCTTCTCTCAGATGACTTTAGTTTGTATCAAATTGACCTAAAACTATCAAACACATGAAATCTGGCTAGTGGCTCTGAAATTCTAACATCTTTGTTCCATCTAAATGTAGTCTCATAACCATCCAAGCTGCTATGTGGCTGACACTGTGGTCACCCTCTGGAATGATGTCATCCACATTTACTTCTTGATTCCTCTCCACAGAAATCACAAAGAAAAAAACTTCTTCAGGATAGAGGTTGTGATTTCTTTAGCAATGTGTCTGAACACAGCACTCTAGCTTCTGGTCCATGGTTACACTGAGGGATGAGAGATAGGAAAACCTATCCACAGCTTACACAGTTATATAAATTCTTAAAATAGTATAGTGATAAAAGATCGTTCTGTTGAGTTTTGCAGTTAAGAATGAAGAGACACACACTAATTAAAATGTACAAAATAACAGGGTGAACACTTTTTCTTGGGTAGGAGGGAGGTGGCAATACTATCTTAGTTTTAAAAAGCTCTTACATATCTAATGTAACTAATCAGATGTGTACTTACACTGATATATATATATATATATATATAATTTGAGTTCTTACAGTAATATTAAAATCTCAAATATAGAGGGAGGGAAGATTAGCTATAAAAAAACAGTTGAAAATTATGATTGAGCTGAGAGAAAAAACAAGACTAAATGACTCTAAAGGATGAGAAATCTGTAATTCACAAGTGTTGTAGAGTCCTGAATAGATTGAGGAGTGAGAAACATTAAGTCTTGTAGGGCAATGGATGAGAAACAAAACACAGAGGTGATTGGAAGCTGGTTAGGAACAAATAAAAGAATTATAGTGATCTTTAGACTGGAAAATGCCAATCCACGCTTATATACCCCATCTTTCTTCAACAGGAAGATACATGAGGATTCAACAGGGATTGTTATGAAAAGAGACAGTGACCCTTATTCTTAAAGGTGAGATGAAAGTTTCCAGAAACATCATAAAACCTGCAGACTTTTCTTATTGTCCCCAAGAGAACATGGACTGTATCAGGTTTAAGGAACAGTGACATGTGACAGCATGTCCTGAGCAACTATTGACTGAAAGAAACAAAAAAGAAATACTCTTCCCAAGACAGCATGAAGGGCACTCTAACAGAAAGAGCTCTACCCAGAAGACAGTAGCCATACTGAATCTGGAGACATATGAGGGTCTTGGGGCTTATTTGAAACTCCTTCATATCCTTTCTATCTTATTTTTCATCTAACAATCATCTCTTAATACATAAAGTTAATCTCTAGATATTGTTAATAATGATACAATATTAAGAACCAAAATTCTAAAAATTACGTTTAACAAAAGCTAATTAATGAGGGCAAAATGCACACTTAAACGTATAGCATAAAAACATAAAACATGGAAAATCAATTATTAAATCTTATATAATATAGATCTACCAAAAGAATCTTAATTCAATATACAGTCATTTGGAGAATGAGGAACTTAGTAGAATGTCTTTTCAAAATTTTAACAGACACATCAAAAATAGTATGTGAAATTCAACACTCAATGTCCATAACATTTGATTTTAAGTCATCAGATAAATATACTAACACTATTGACTTTTGTAAGTAGCATCATATTGCTGTATGTTCTATAAAAGCAGAAACTTCATAATAAAGAAATCTTCTTTTAGTGTAAATTAAATGTACTTTAACCTTTATGCCACAATGTAGAATAAAATATAGCAAGCCCTTCAAACTTCTGAGGGAAAGTCAATTCTAACTCACAAGTAATTATTCATATAAATCATTAATCAATTTAAGATTAGTATGAAGATGTGACCAAGTCTGCCAGATCTGAAAGCATTTCCATGTCATTCTTTGTGATGTTAATAAACAAAAAATGAGTTTCACATTAGACAATGCAAAGAAAAGAATAATAGAGGGAAAAACCTCCCAAAGACAAAAGATTGAAGGAGCATTTTCTTATATAAAAATAACTGTGTCCCATTATAACAGAAAATACATGTTATCATTCAATGATAATATTACAGAAAATACATGTTATCATTCAATGATAATATTACAGAAAATACATGTTATCATTCAATGATAATATTACACATCGTCAACTTCTACTCATGAAGAGATCTTTGTCAGATCATGGGAAAAATTGATTACTATATCATTACTATAATATCATGATTTATGTGTATTTTCATATTAATGTAGATGATAATTCATTAAAGACTGCAACATAAATAAAAATTAGTAAGGCAAATAAAATGACAGATAAGATATTCAATAACTATTAGGAGATTGCAAAGGAATTGTTGATTAACACCAGAGGACCAAAATTAACAGTGTTATTATTAAATAAACACAGAGAATAGCAAACTTAATAGGAACTACAATAACAAAGTTTTTATGGCATAGTTGACCTGATGTTTCTAAATACAGACATAAAATTTGCCATGGTAACAATGAGAGAGGAGAGAAAACTGAGTTCAGGGAAGAGTGCATGTAGAGAAGAGGTTCTTGGTGAAGGCATTACTGGATTCTCTGTGAGTCAAATGCTAATAGTGGAAAGTACAAAAGAGATTTATACCACAATATGTATAATCCTATAAAAGCAACACAGAGTGATTATTAATTATGGATTATAGAGACAACCTTAGCAGCAATTGTTTTACTTATAGGACAATTTTCCATGATGTTTATGGTTACACTAATCACATTGAAGCTGAAATATTAATATTTGACTAAAATGAGTCACTCTAAATTTATTCTTATACATCATTAATTGAATGTTATTCATGGCCCACTTAATAAACTAGGTACTTGGGATGGAAAGGTCAATGATGCATATTTTTCAGCATTGAAGGTATTTCAAACTCTTCAATGGAAGTATCTAATATAGACATGTACATTAAAATACAATGGAGTTATTTCCAAGGTGACAAAAGAGGCTAGCCTGGGGACAGGTCTTACTTAGGATGTGTTTATAACACCAAATAAAACTTCACTGTAGTGACCAAATTCCACCCTAAATTTAAGAAATTTTATGTGACAGAAACTTGATGAGACACACTGCAATAAAAATGTAGGGGAACATTAATAGGTAGGTCCCTCCACCATGCCTTAGCGGCTGTGTTGGACTGTGAGTCAATGTTTCTTCCTCCATGACAGTTCTTTGCCAGGTATTCACTTTTATCTAGGAGAAAAGTAACTGATAGGAATTATTTACTAATTTAAATAAAATAAAAGGCCAATCAAGACCAGCCAGTCACCTAAGCTCCCTTCTAAATAGTCCTACAAAAATAAAATAAAAAATAGCATTGCTGATCCCAGCCTTCAAATAGATGGCCGCTGTTTTCAGCATCCTCCTGTAGATTGTCTCTAATGAAACCCAGCTGATCCAAACAAAACAAGCTTGAGTAGCTTTAATATTCTTCCAGTGATCTCTCTCCATGAGCATCTCATGTACAATCATGCAGTCTGCAGAGGAGTGTTGCTGTTGTTGTTTTTACTCTTTTGGGAGCCCACCACCCAGCTCCTAAATAAATCATACATGGAAGCTTATTCTTAATTATGAATGCCCGAACTTAGCTTGGCTTATTTCTAGCCAGCTTTACTTAAATTATCCCATCAATCTTTAGCCTTAGGGCTTTTCCTGTTCCCTTACTCCTATAAATCTTATTCTTACACTGTGGCTTGCTGGTTGTGTAGCTGGGTAGCTGGCCCCTTGATGTCCTCCCTTTCTCTGACTCCACTCCTTCTTCACTCCTCCATCTCTCTACTTCTTCTGATCTTTCCTTCTTCCAGATTTCCCCCTCTGTATATTCTCTCTGCCTGGCTATATCCTTTCTCCTGCCTTGCTATTGGCCAGTTCTGTATTAGACCATCAGGTATTTTACACAGGCACAGTAACACAGCCTCACAGAGTTAAACAAATGCATCATAAACAAAAGTAACACACCTTAAAATGATATTCTACTACACAGGAGGATCCTGTCTGTGAGGCGACACAGTGCAGAAATATTCAGCCACTGCAGAAAGCACACACGAGGAGGCTCAGTGTCTCTACATCTAAATAAGGGGAAATTCTGCAGGTTTTGTGGTACTGTTTAGAGGACTCTGTCTCAGATAACCAGAATCTAACTGTAGCTTTACTAAGAACATTAAATTTAGTGTGGAAATCTTTTTTGGGCAACTAGTGGACACATCTTAGGATTAATAATAATGGCTATAATTTCCCAAGCTGAAAATTCATAAACCTCTAATGTGTGTTATCTTCTCTCTCTCTAACTAAACCTCTACAAGAGAGATTTAATAGATTACATAATTATTTGTTAAATGTCTAATAATTATTATAGTTGTATGTCTTTATTATGACACTTTGGATTTATATTTTGTAATTATAAAACAAACATAATATGAGATCTATATTCAATGAATTTTAAGTGTGTAGCATAATGTAAGTTCTCAGTATGATGCTGTATGAATTTCCAGAATTTGTTCTTAACTTTTATGAAACTGAACATTGTGGTTATATATATATATAATATATATATATATTGTGCACTTCAATAAAGCTTATCTGGGGATCAGAGGAAAAAGCCATCCCTTATATTAAACATAGAGGTCAGACAGTGGTGGCACATGCCCTTAATCCTAGCATTCAGGAGGCAGAGATTCATCCAGATCTCTGTGAGTTCAGGGCCACACTGGGAACAGAGCCAGGGATGGTGGCACATGCCTTTTAATCCCAGCACTAGTTAACCATAAAAGTCTGGAGGTCTGTACAGACAGATAGGAATGATAAAGCTGGGTGGAAAGAGGAAGTGATGTTGCTAGGTGGAGAGAGGAAGTAAGATTGCAGTGACAGAAAGGATATAGACGTGGGTTTGTGGATATTCATGCTCACATTTATTTTCAATTGCAGTTTGCATATTTTCACTACCTTCTTTTTCGGACTAGTTATGCCCATTGCTGAGGAAATCTGTTTTCTGTAGGTAAGCAATTACATCACTACTCAGTCTCCCAGCAATTTTTTTATTATTTGCTGAACTGCAGGCTTAAAGGGAACAACCACTCAATTTCTTGTGTGGTTGTGTGCTACTGCATGCACATTCCCTGTTCTAATTGGCTGACTGAATAGGAGATTTTTCAATGTCATCATAATTAACATCACATGTAATAATTACTATCCACTTTCCTTTTTTATTTGTAAAATGCGTGTATGCAGTAAACTAAACTAAGATAAAATAGCAAGCTAAAGTAAAACTAACACCTCTGATACAGGTAAGCATAAACATACATGAGGTTTAAGGTTCATACATCTAGAGTAAACAGTTGTGACTCAGAAATATGTACTCAGAAGTACATATTTCCCCTGCATTGTTTCTTTCAAGAGTTTTGCTAAAATAAATTCTAATTGCAATTTTATCACATTACCCACAGTGTGAAAAGAGTTGAAACTAAATATTTGAAAGTAAGATCACAGACAGTGCAAATGGCCAGCTCATTATAACACCTAAGTGAAAACTTTATTGCTCAATTAAATTATCAACACTTCTCACATTTCATAATAGGAAGAGAACATTTGACCATAAAGTACACCTGAGAAAATTCTGGATATCAACTTTCCTTCCATATCAGAAGGGAAAGGGTCACCTTTGGACCCAGACTTTTGGAAATACTCAAGGTCTCTTTCTACCTAGACACTTGTGGTCAGCTGTGGTTCTGCACAGCTCTTATGACAAAATCCACAGGTAATGTAGAAAAGGCTTTGCACTAAATACCATAGGTATTTTGGTCAGTACATTCTGAAGAACATTTTTTAGTAAAACTTGAAACTATTATTTCCATATTACATTAATAAAATAAATATAAATGACCATATCTATTGTCTGTTTTGATTCTACTATGAGTGTGAGTGTGTTTATCATAGGGAGTTTTTAGCACATGAGTAATAAAAATAAAATTAATAATTAAAATATATATCCACAAATCATTGCAATTCCCAATTTTATTCTGTGATTCATAAACCTGTGCTTAATTAAATGAATAATTCCAATATAGTTTATTAAGAATTTGTTTGAAAACAGACATTTTTCTCATTTCTTACTAAACTGTTTCTGTCAAGATCAGAAACCATCTCACATGTCACCAAGTGTAATTATCAAGTTACAAATACACTTCTAATTATTTTACAATTGTTTTGGAATGTCTTTTATCGTGTAGCTCACAGAACTCAGGATGATTGGTGGTATAAAGTTAACAGTTTTCCCCAGTGTTATATCAACAATAAGCAATTGCCAGGAAGAAGAGGCTCTGTCACTGTCCAAACTGCCTGCTTTACTCCACTGCTTTGCTTATTCCTTTAAATGAGACAGTCATATGGTCATGGTTTGTGGTTATGTCATGAACTGAGGAAAAATTTACACTATAACAATCAAATAATGAAATATTCAATCACAGCCATTCATATACTTCAGTTGTTGATAGATAGATGGATAGATAGATAGATAGATAGATAGATAGATAGGTAGATAGATGATAGATGATAGATAGAGATAGTAGATGATAGACAGACAGACAGACAGATAGATAGATAGATAGATAGACAGAGGATAGACAAATTGTCCCCATGGCTATGATATTCCAGAATTTCTGGGTTATGCTACAATGAGAGTTATTCCTAATAGTGCTGGTCTAACTACATAGCTAAAGAAATAATGCCTGTGTTTATATAATATAGTCATGTGAAAG